>NW_026521729.1:5549695-6299390 GCF_021234435.1 Artibeus jamaicensis
GTCCATTTCATCCTTACAACCTCATCGGGCCAGGCACTATTGCTTTCGCGAATACACGGATGCTTAGAGAACAGGCGTGACTTTGCCCAAGGTCTCGAAGCTCCCGGGAGATGGGTCTGCCACCCCCCACCAGGCGTGGCCAAGTGCCGGACCCACCGGCGCGGGGAAGCCTCCCCCGACGCACACTCATCTGCACGTCCCGACTCGGATTCCAGTCGGCCTTATTCCCACCAGACCTTGCTCTGCAGCTTTCACAGCCACAGAACAGAATTTTTGCTGAAGTGTGTCTATGTTTTTATTTGGAAGATGGGTTTTATGCCCCAGTTGGGGCTGGTGGCGGATTCCGCCTCTTCTACATTATAAACTCTGATGTGCACGCCGTAAAGATGTCCCTTCGGCGCTTATGGAAATATATTGATCTCAGCCATTTAACCCCCCACACAAAGTCAGAGGGTCGGATACACTCTTTTCTGCAAGCCCGGCCTGTGGGCTTTGGGCTTATAAATCTCCCCCACACCCCAGTGCCTGGGGAGGTGGCAGGTTGTGGGGGGGGGGTGGGCTAAGGAAGGGGTTATTTATGAATGGGACTCTCAGGAGTTCTGCCCCTGATTAATTGCTTTCAGTCCTATTTAACAGAGGTCCAGTGTGTCAATGATGGGAAAAAGGAATCACAGCCACACCACTGCCCCCGGGATAAAACACAGCAGGAGGCAGGCATCCTTCTGAAGGGTCGCTGGGTTGTCCCTCTGGGGCCAGAATGGTGATGGGAAGGGGGGCAGCCATGAGGACTGGTAGGTAGATGGTCTCCCCCCCCGGGGGTGGCCGCAGCCCCCCGATACCCCACCGCCGGGCCCTGCCTTCTTTATTCCTCCTCTCTCACCCAGGGGAGGCGGGAGCATAGCCGACCGGGGTGCCTGCGGATGGCCCTTTCTCAGGCCAGACACAGGTGGCACCTGCCGCCAGCAGTAAAAGGCGGCCAGAGACGGAATCAAGGCTCATCCCCTCTGGGGCCAGGCTGCTGGCTGCCCCCTCTGATCGACGCCCCTGCAGGAACCTGCAGACAGAAACCATGTCCAGGAGGCACCCGCCCGCCCACTTCCCCATCCACATCTCCTCCTGGTCCCACAGACGTCCCAGGCGGGCCGGTGCTGGCCAGGCTGCCTCCCAGGGCCTGCGCATTTGACCCCTGTGTGTCGTGAGAGAGCGGCTCTCACGGGGAAGCTGACTGCAGGGCAGGTGTGCCAGGGACCCTCCTGCTCTCCGAATTAAATTGCTCGGGGGGGCGGGGGGGGCACCTCATTAGCCTTCCTCCTTTTTTGGAGGGAAGGGCATCATTCTGCCAAACTAGCTGCCTAACTTGCTTTCTTCTTCTCCCTTTGAAACAAACAAACAAGTTTGGATGTGGCCACCGCGGTGGGGCTGGGCATTCTGCTTCCTCAACCTGGGCAGGGTCCTGATCTCCATCCGATCAGGGTGGCAGCAGCCACAGAGCCCTGGGGCCAGTTCTGTGTGGACGGCACAGGCCCAGGCCTGCTGGGGCCCTTCTCCCCCTCCCCCCCTTACACGGATTGAATGGGAAAACAAATCGTCCCACCCACGACATCTTTGTGGTGGAAGGCAGAGGGCAGGCAGGTGTGGGGACAGGGGGTGGCTCTGGCTGGTGGCATTTTGAATCATAGCACAAGGAGGCTATGAGCCTTAAAAGTTGGGGAAATAACAAAATGAGATTCTTCCACTCCAGTGTCAGATTAGAGCTTGACAGAATATTCACAGGGAAAAGGGGGGAGGCATTCACTAGAGGAGAGCCACTCACACCGGGCTTTCTCAGCCTCGCCCGAGATGACGGGGTCCTGTATTTGTTGTGGGGGGGCTGTCCTATGCCTTGTAGGATGTGTAGCAGCCCCCGTGGTCTCCACCCACTAGATGCCAATAGCAGCCCCCGGTGATGACAACCAAAAATGTCTCCAGATGTTGCCAAATGTCGCCAGGGTTGGAAATCTCCCCCAGGAGGAAACTACTCTTCCAAGCAAAGGTATAGAGGCTGGAATGAGCCTGGTATGTCCGGGATCTCAAGATAGATAATCCAGAGCCAGATAGTTAATACCCACATCATCAAATTGCCAAGGGAACGAGAAGATGTGAAAGGCTTTCATAAAACAGTCGTCATCGGTATCATCACTATCACCACCACCACCACCATCATCACCAGATACCTCTTCTGAAGTGGCCGTCAGGTGCTCAGCTTGTGCCGAGTGCTCACCGCACACCCCACCTAACAAGCGTTAGTGGTTATTGATGCTCGCGTCTCGCACTGGGGACTCAGAGGAACAGGTGGCCAGAACCACCATTTTCACCAAACGTGGCAAACATGAGCTACCACAGCCAGGCAGCCGGCCCATTGGCGTGAGGACAGAGAGCGTGTGCTTCGTGTCCCTTCACAGGTGTCAGATGGGGACATTTCTGGACCCGAGATGAGCTCTTTTTGGAAGATCACTGGCCCAGGTGACTCCCTACCCCCCACCTCACTCCCACCTGGCAAGACTTGCACGTGTGCAGGTCGGGTATGTACCCCCTCACTGCACAAGGCATGGTCCCTGACCAGCAGCCTCCATGTCACCGAGATGCTCAGCACACATTCAGAATCACGGACCCCACCCTCAACCTCCTGATTCAGAATGCACATTCCAACCAGACTCTGGGTTACTGCTGAGCACGCCCAGCACGGAGATGCTGCACGCGTCTGTCAGCACTCAGTGCGCAGAGCCCCTGAGACAGACCTACTCTCGCTGGTTTCATTCATCCCACGGATGCGTCCTGAACGCCGACTGTGTGTCCTGCCCCTGTGGCGGTGACGGTCTGGCAGCCCCTCACCGCCCCCCCCAGACAGGCGACCACACAGATGAAGGAAAACGAAGACTCGGGGGAGTCCTCCTAATAACCTGCGTGAGGGTTTTAACTCTGCCGCCCTTTTCCTAAGGCCTGGCTCTTTCTACTGCTCCACTTGTCATTGTTTTCTCTTGTTGACGACATCATCGCGGCCGGAGAAAGCAGCAGAGGCGCCTGTCTGTCCTGACCACCGAGTCCCGCTGAAGGCAAGATTGGGGGCTGGAGGTGCGGGCCACTCGGACTGGCTGCCGGCTTCGGTCACGGCCTCATCTAGAACCAGAGGCAGCCGCGCTCATTGCGGCAGGTTCACTTTGCCCGGGACCCTCCATCAGCGGCACCAGCTCCAAATCAAAGGCATTGAAAGGCCACCCATAAAAAACACACCACTCAACCACAGCTCCCGAGACTTTAACGAATCTCCACCTTCAACTACATCATCTTTTTATCATTTTCAGTGAAAACGAAGGGCTGCATTAGGTCCAAAGGCCTACCCGAGTCTCTGCCTCACCTGGACTTCCTAAAACTTGAAAACGTTTTTATTATCATTTCGTTCCATTTAGTTTTGTTTTGTTTTCTCAGAAAAATGCCACGAGACCTGGTTTAAGACATCCAGCAGCTCCAGAGCTCTGTGATACCCGAGAAATGAGTCGGGAGCCTCGGTCTTCTCATCCGTCAAATGGGAAGGCAGAGGTGTTTCACAGAGTCCCGGGGGGATTCATGGAGCTGATGTGCTCAGGCCCAAGCCAGAGTCTTGGCAAGTGTACAACAGTGGGCAACTACCTTCCCCTTCCCTGTTTTCTGAGAACATTCTAAGGGTCGCTGAGGGAAGATGGTGCCTGTGGAGCCTCCTTCAGGATGCTCCGGTGCATCAGCTTAAGCTGCTGTGACTACAAAGGCAGAAGACACCCAAATGCAGAGGAAAGAGCCCAGAAGAAGGGCTAAGGCTGCCCTGGGGGCCTGAACGTAAGCACACCTTTGGCACGTGTTCTGCGGGGGCCCTTTTGACGTTCAGGAAAATAGGGAGACGGCTGTGAAACTCTCCAAAGGGACATGGTGCTGTGAGAGTCTGTAGGGACAGCTGACAGTCTTCTCCTTTGTCCAGCTCAGCCAACTCCCCACTACATGAGCCTTAGAGCACCCCTGAGACCAAAGGTACGAAGGTCAGACATCCAATTTCCCTGCCTCCCTTGCAGCTAGGAAGCAGCCTCCAAACACTCTCCTGCAAGACTTTGACTCAGGGGCCAGAGCCTTTAAAGAATCCACATCACTGCAAGACTCAATCGTCCATTCCTTTTTATGGCTGAGTAGTATTCCATTGTAAGGATAGTCCACAAGGTGTTTTATCCCTTCAAGTGGAAAAAACAATTTTTTAAAGAGGAGAATAGCCCTGGTGGGGTGGCTCAGTTAGTTGGAGTGTCATCCCAAATACCAAAAGGTTGTGGGTCCAATCCCAGGTCAGGGCACATGTCTAGGTTTGATTTCTGGTCCGGACGTGTACAGAGGGCAACCCATCGATGCTTCTCTCTCACACTGGTGTCTTTCTCTCTCTCTGTCTCTCTCTCTCTCTCTAAAATCAATAAACATATTCTCAGGGTGAGGATGAAAATAAAAACGAGCAAAATTAATCTCTCCAACTGCCCTGAAAGTACAATAACAAAATGGGGAGGACCTGGTGGGGGAGAGAAAACCAGAGCCAACCTCTTCAGACCTGTTCCTTCCCCAGGACCTTTGCATGTGCTCTCTCCTTGGCCTGAATGCCCACAGTCCCAGATCTGGGCGCAGCTGACACTTTCTCATCATCCCCATCTCAGAAGTCACCACCTCAGAGACCTTCCCTCCTCCCCCAACACTCCTCCCGGCACCCCCACCCAAGCTGCTTCTCATCGGTCCCCTCCAAAGCACTCGCCGTTCCCTGGGTTTATCGAATTTTTTGTTATGTCTGTCCCCTTCATCAGAAGAACGAGGGCCTTATCTGTCTCATTAACCGTTACGCCCTTCATGCCTAAAATACGGATGGGCATACAGTAGGTGCTCAATAAATGTCAGTTAATACACGTATAAGGGAATGAATGAATGAGAAAGCAAAAAGTCACTATAGATTAAATTGTATTTTTTAAAGTCATAAAACCTTTGGTTAGGGGGGAAAAATCTCCGAACTACCTGATGGAGAAAAGGCATCTGGGAGACCACCCACCAACACTGGGGGGGCTGCTCACAGATCCCCTCAGAAGCCAGGAAAGGGGACAGAGCGGCAAAGAGGTGGAAACTTCTATTCAGTGCAAGGGGGAGACACTGGCCTGGGGACATTCCACGGCCTTGGCTGCTCCCGAGCTCCTATGAGTCATCTGAAACGCTAAATCATGTTCAAGTCCATCAGATGGTGACCACCGGGACTGTGAGGGGCCCTCATGCATAATGCACAAACTGCCGACCTCCCACGAGTCTCCACGTTAAGGCTCTGGCCACCCCTGGGCACTATTTTTGAGGAGGAGGACATCCAGTAACAGATGAAATGGAGTCTGCCCCCTCCGCAGGTCGGGTAAGGAAACCTCACCCTCCGCTCGCTGACCTCCGCAAACATCTCGTTTCTTTCTTGGAACGAGAATGTGGAGAGCAACTTGATCTACAATAACCAGGAACTGGAAAGGATACAGACGTCCGTCGGCAGGCGAGTGGAGAGGGCAGCAGGCAAACATTCTTCGGCCTGGAAAGCAAACGTCTGAAACCGCGCGACCTGCCCGCTGCTTCCCGAGGAAGCCGCCCTCCGTCCAAGGCCAGGCCCGTAGTCTGTGGGCTGACAAGTATTTCTGCTCAGACTTACTTTCTTTTTCCAGATTGACCATAAAAAAAAAAAAGTGTTTCAATCTCAAAGCACAAGGCGGGGGGGGTTGTTCTCAAGAGCACTTTGCAATCTGCCAGTAAATGTTAAATTACATCACAATGTGGTTTATAATACTGACAACAGCGTGGTCCACGCGGCGGCGGCCACCTGAGGGTCTGCGTCCAGACTAGACACGCCCCCTGCGGGGTCGGGCGGGGCCGGTGGGAGGGCTCTGGGTCCCCAGCACTAGATAGGCTGCAGGGTGTACCATTGTAAAGACAGTGATTAATGTGTAGAATCTGACAAAAACAGAAAGCGAAAAAGCTGGAAAAGCAAGGCCTAACTAACTTAAGACTACACATAGTTTATACTTTTCAAGGGGCCCCAAGGAAAATAGCACCTGTTTCATTGTTTTTGTTTTCTGCACATGTCAGAAGATCCTACACAACCAAAAAGAAAAAAGAAAAAAACAAATACTGAGCCGAATAAAACAACCAGGAGAATGCAGACAGGCCCCTAAGGCATGGACCACTGACTGGGCCCGTCAGCGCTCAGGAACCTTCCAGAAGCGTGAAGACAGTCTGTCCCCGGCCCTGGTGACCCCCGAGCACACTGAGCTTGGCTCCATGTACAACCTGCTCTCTTTTCCATTTTCCGTGTCAGTTGGAACTGCCTGTTAGGAGGAAGGGTAGCAGTTCCCCGAGGTCGAGCACCGGCTTCACCTCTGCTCCTGTGCCGTTCTGCTCACGCCCAACACTGAGCCAGGCGGCGGCACAGTCCCAGCAGGCCATCTGTTTGATGAACTGCCTGCCAGCGAGGAGAGGAAGGACAGGGCTTCTCCGCAGTTGTGCTGCCCATACTTAACATGTTACTGTGCAGACTGGGTGAACGGATGGATGGGTGGATGGGTGGATAAATGGATGGATAGACACGTAATGATAGTTTCCCCATACTTCACCATTTGATGCTCACCACAACCCTCCGAATAACAATAAGAGTTAACACTTACATGGTGCTAATTATATGCCAGCCACCACTCTAAATTCTTCATACATATTAACTCTTTTAACCCTCAAGAGCGCTGTGAAATCAGGACTATTATTATCTGCATTTACCGGAGGAAGAGGCTCTCGGGGGCCTCTGTGGAGGCCACGCTGCCTGGAACGAGGCAAGGCACGCGAGACGCTTGCTTTCCATTGGCTGCACTTCAGGAACAGGAGATAGAGGGCAACGACATCAATGTGAGCAAGGCTGCCCTACAGGGGTGCCCAGCAAAGACACTGCGTATTGGCACAGAGCCCCGATATGAACCCTGACAGCCTGACCCCCGCGCCCAAGGAGGAAATGCGGAGTAGAGCTGATCCCTGGCAAACATCTGAGACTGGGAAAAGGAAGAGAGTGGAAGTGGGGCTGGGATAAGAGGCCGGTTTTCTCAGGACGGCCGGCCCCACACTGGAGGTTCCAGGAGGGTCTGGGGAAGAAGGAGAAAATAATAACCAACCTGGGAAATGGAGGTCCCACCCCCGGCCCTCCTGAAATCGCGGTGTTTGGGTTGGAGAAGGAGAGAGTGGCTGACCTCCCTCCATCCTGAGGCCCTGGGCAAAGACCACACAGGGGGTCCGAGCCCAGCGCCAAGCAGACGTCACATCCGTTCAAGCCTGGGCGAAGTTCCGAGCAAGGCTTCTCAGGGACTGCCTTTTACTACAAAATATGCTCAGAAGAGTCTTGAGGGGCGACTCAGGGTGAGAGAGGGGAGGCCAGGACTGCGGGAGAAGCAGACATGGGAAGGGGCAGGGAGAGTGGGGGCTAGTCCCTGGCGGGACAGCGTAGGTGCTGAGGGCTCAGGCTTCTGACTTCAGAGGCGGTCGCTCCTGTTTCCAGGAGGCACAAGGAAGCGCAGAGAGACGCGGGTCTGGAACCGAGAAGTGCCAGCTCCTTCCACTGAAAAGTCCTCGTCCACCTGGAGACGGAGTTGGAGAGAACCGCGCTGTTCCCGGGGCTGGACTGTGAAGATTGAAAGACCCGAGAGTGCCGTGGCTAAGAAAACTGGCGAGCTGGGAAGGGAGAAAGAAGAAGCGGCAGGGGCCCGCGCCCCTCCCCTGTCATGCCCCCCATGCTGGAGGTGGACAGGATGCAGATTCGCAGGGCACAGGTCTCCGAGGAGGCACCAACATTCGCCGCGGTCACCGAGTAAAGCGGCAGCTCGGAGGGAAAGCCCCGCTCCCCGCCCGGAGCCCGCACTGTCTCCGGAGGGAGAAACTTGGGGAAATATTCCCCGTGGACGTCGGAGGATGGCAGAGCCTCGAGGGATTTGTCAACCACATCCTGTGAGTGACAGGCAGGCCTCAAGCACGGGCAGGCACGCAAGCAAAAAGACGCCAGCAGGGTGCTTACATCAGACCTGGACGTCTGAAGTCAACCAAACTGAAACCAAAAGGCGGTCTCCCGGGGGAAGGCGGACTCAGGAGCCGGCACCCCCCGGGAAGGGGTCCCGGCTCCCGAGTGTTTCCCGAAAACCAAGAGACACGTGTCTTGGAGACTCGAGGATCTGTTCTGGAAACAGAGGACGTTGTGCTAGAGAAAGTGGCAGAGTATAATTTTTTAAAGTTTGTTACAAGCACCGCGCCACAGTAGTTTACCTAGGCGTCCTCCTGGGAGGTCATTTGAAGGGACCTCCTTTATGAATGAAAATGCGTTTCCCGGGAGACTGCGGGCAGGCCCACTCCAATGCACGCAGCATTGGGGGTTCCACCGATCTCGCCCCTCTTCCCAAGAGACGGCACATGAGAACGAATCACTATTCACTGCCTCCCCAAATCCCACTTCTTGAGCACAAAGATGAGAATCTGTGAGGCCCCTGGGGGTCCCAGGCAGTCCCCTCCCCTTAGCACTAGGTCCCAGAAACTAGCTACAGTATTGCATGGTGATGATTTTTTTCTTTCACGCTCAGAAAACCATAAAAGAGATTTTAACCCAAAGGAAGCAAAGGTTTTCTTTTTATATATTCGACTAGTCTTTTTCACTTTCTCTATCTGGAGACATTTCCTTTGGGAGGAGTCTTAGACACCCGGCAGCCAGGCACTGTTGCACGCGGGGCACGGTGAATTTAAGTGCAAGACGCTCAAGGTGGACGGAAAGAAAAATGTTCAGGCACTGGCAATGTCGGTCGCCCGGGTGGTCAGATTCTAAATGCCGGCTTGGGGATGGCCCTGAAAGACAGACGGCGAAGTTGGCGTGGGACCCTCCGCCGGGATGGGAGCCGTGGTCGCCAAGACCGCCCGCAGCTCAGCAAGTCTGTATTTCCCGCCCGAGCCGGCGGCTGGGCTCCTTGTCCCAGCGCTGCACCCGGCGTGGGGCTGGAGATAGCCCTTGGCTCCGGGCGGTGCGGTCCCCAGCAAAGGAGCCTTCGCGTCTCCGGACTTGGCCGTTGGAGAGCGAGGGCTCCAAGGGCGCACTGCGTATACTCCCCTGGGGCCCGGCCTGGGTCTTGCCGGGCCCGCTGTACCCGCTGTGTGTGCTCCCCCAGGCCTCGGGTTCGAAGCCTCTCCCGTGGCCCAGGAGAGGTTAGGATTTGAGCGAAAGCAGTTTGCTTAAGGAAGGACTTTCTGAAACTCCCGGAAAAGCGAAGTCCCGGGGCTGGGAAAATAGCCTAGGCTGCGAAGTCTCTCCAATCTTGGTCACGGCTTTCTGTCATTTTCCCCACACCCCCCACGACTCGAGCCCCGACCTTAGGAAAGAGTATTAAGGGCTAGGGTACTAATTACCTCAATCTTTCCTCCCTCTTCTTACCCCCAACAGCCCCAAACTTTCAGAGGAGAAAAATACAAATAAACCCCGAGTGGTTAATGCGGGTGCATTCGGGCGCACGCTTCCCCCCCCCCCATTCCAACACACGCGACAGCCTCCACCACCACCCACTCCGTCCCTCCCACCTCCGGGGAGGGGAGGGACTGGGAACCTGATCTCCGGGCTCCGGCCTCGAACAGTTCCCCATCAATAATGCTGATACCATCGAGGTCCCTCCACCCCCGCCCGGGGGGCGCCGCAGCCACCTTTTCGCCGCTTTTTGCTGGGCATGAGAAAACGAAACCTCCTCTGTTGCCCTCCCCGTCTCAGCCGAGGCCCAGCGCGGCCTGGGGCTGGGGGCTGAGGAAGCAGAGGCTCTCTGGAGACGCTGGCGGAGCGCATGGGGGCGTCCCTCAGTTCGTGGGTGCCCAACCATCCCCGGTAGAAAGAGAAAGAGGACCCCGGGCCCAGGCCAGGCCTCATTCCAGGCTCCATCCCAGACCCTGGGATCAGAGTGGGCCAGGATAAGGTATTTTCTTATCTGGCTGGAAGAACCAGGCCTTTGAAAGAGGAGGCTCAACATCTCTCTCCAGGTTCCAGGGAACCCCTTGGCTGGCTGGGACTTCGGTCGTGGCCCACCGCCCTGGGCCTTTCGGCCAGCCGAGTTCCCAAGGATGCCCTCAGTCTTCTTGAAACCTGAAGGGTTTCAAGAAACCTGAGGGGACGTATTAGTAGAAACTCAAGCATCAAGCCCCCCAAATGTGAGTTTGCACAACTCGTCTCTCCGGGGTGCAGTTCTTGTCGGCCCAGGAGGTCACGACCCTGGCGCAGCCTCTGTTTCACTCCGGGACACCCCCTTCCCTAGTGAGGATCAGCCCCTAAAGTGTCAGGCCCTTTGATGGGAACCGCGAGTCCGAACCCCCACCACCCCGATTCTCCCAGCAGCTGCCCCGCCCAAAGCTGGCCCCGCCGGACGCCTGCGGAGCGCGCTGAGCAAGTCGGGGAATGGGCCCCAGCTGCTGCGCCGTACTCGCACAAGCCGCCGCCTTTCCACCCGCTCAAAAGTAAAAAGCAGCCCCCATCTTCTCGCCGTTTTTATTAATTTAATTATTTCCTTGCCTCGCGGCACGCGAAGCCTCACCCGCGCCCTGACACCGCGGCGCCCGCGTCAGCGAACCCTGGAACTTGGGCCCGAGACAATGGCCTGTAATTGATGTATTGCCATCAACAATAAAGGCCAATTCTCCTCTCCCCGCCATTCCGACCATCCCCCTCCTCCCATCCCCCCTCCTCCACCTCCTCTCTCCCGGCCAGAGAGCGAAAGAAAACAAACGAATTGGCCGTGGATGCGGCGCACGGAGCCAGACGCCCGCCTCTGCGCCGTCGAGGACTCGAGAGAACGAAAAAAGTTATTAAAGTTTCGATCCCCCCAATTAGTCGTCTCTGCTCACCCATCTGAAATCAAACATCGCGAAGCTGATTTTTCATGTGCGTTCGTTTGGTTGTTAGTGCCGGGGGGAGGAAAACCTTCCCCCCAACCACCCCTTAATCACACATAGAGCAAGTCACAAACACGTGTGAAGCGATTCCCCGGAGCTTCCCGCGGCGCGTGCGGCGCGTCGGGGGGCAGGAGGGTTTGCGGGATCGCCAGCTCCGCTCGGTTCCTGGCAACAAGCAGTGCCCGGAGGCCCGGACTTTCGAGACGCCAGGATTGTTAGAGACCGGTGCGGAAGGCTCCGCGCGCGCGGGCTGGCTCGAGAAACGACAGTGCTAGTGCCTCGGGTCGCGGCGGTACACCTGGGAGAGTGCGGTCGGGGTGTTCAGGGGGAGCCCGGCTGGCAGGCGGGGTGGGCGCGCGATTGACACGCGCTCCTGTGGACTTTCCCGAGGGTCTGGGGTAAGCCAGCGGCTGCATCCCCGGAGCACGCAGATCCATCTTGGCTGAGGGGTCTCTTTAAATATTCAGTGAGAAATAATGGCATTTGAAGCACCACCTATGGAAACATTATTATCTTCATTCTTCAACATCAGCCCCACTGATAGCTTCGTTTGTCTTTTTATCAAAATCTACTGTAACCAACAGGACCTGGGGAGAAAGGGGGAGCGAGGCGGAGAGGGGTGTGTGTGTGTGTGTGTGTGTGTGTGTGTGTGTGTGTGTGTGTGTGTGTGTGGCACCGAGCGAGGGCAGAGGAGAGGGAAAATAAGAGGGACAAGAGAAAAAGGTGACGAAAGGGCAAACAAGGAGAAAGAAAGAAGTTATAGGAGGAAGAAAAGAAACCTGGGGGTCGGCAGGAGGAAAACAGAAACATTCACCTGCACACAGAAGACTTGATTAAAAAAAAAAAAAAAGACCGAAGAAGCTAAGAGAAAACGAGAAATCGAGTCATTTGGGGGAGTGCGGCGGTGGTCCGGTGTACCCGAAACTCTACGCGCAAGATTGGTGCCCACTTCGCGCGAACCGACTGTGGCGCTATCCAGACTGAAGGGCGCTCACGAATTGGGGCGTCCTTATGAGCCCTCTCCTTTCCCGATCGCGAGATAGGGTAGGGATTGTGTATCTGCACCCCCCTCCTCCCCATCACTCAACCGAAGTTTAGTTTGTCGGGCGCAGGACTTCGCCCTGGAGCAAGGAGGGAAGAGCTGGGCTGAGCCGAGGACTGAGTCAGGTTCGCGGGAGCCCGAACCCAGCGGAGGGAGTGCGGGGCCCGGGCTCCGGGGCTCCCGATTCCGGGCTCGGGGGCGCGGGTAGGGAAGCTGCCTCCCCACCTGGGGTGATGGAGCTCGTACGAAAAGTTTGGGTGCCGCGCTGGGCAAGTGCCCGAGGTGCAGGCGAGCTTCCTCGGGGCCAGACAGCTGTGGACAGGGACCCCCTCCCCCCTCACTCACTCCCGACTCAGCGAGGCCACCTAGTCACCAGCAGCCTGGGGCGCGGCCCCCTCCCCCAGGGAGAGGAGCCCGGGGGTCCTGGGGACCGGTCTACCCCAGGGCCCGGCCGGGTAGGGCCTCGCCTCCCTCGGCCTGGGGCGGGTAGTAGCTCACAGGCTACGCGGCGGCCCCTCCCCTCCCCCCGGCTGGAGCAGAACTCGGATCCCAGGCCGGTCCCTGCTCCTCGCCCGCCCCGGGCTCCGCGGCGCCACCGCCGCCGCCGCCTCCCCGCGGAGTGACGCGCCCTGTAGCCAACCGGGGCAGCCGGGGGGGGAAGGTCGGGAGGGTTCCTGGGCGGAGCCGGGCCGCCCCTTATCCCACGGGCTCCGGGCTGCTGCTCCCGAAAACTTCAGCCCTAATTGTCCTGGGAATGGCCAAGGTAGAGAAAAGGAGCCAGGCAGCAAGCGAGAGGCTGAAGGATCCGGGCCCTTTGAGGAGAATCGGGGTGGCGGGAGAGCAGCCCCTCCCCCCAAGCCCCAAACCCATCACGTTCCCAAACCTTTCCTCGGTCCTCTTCTCCGCGCCCCCGCGAGCCCGGGATCCAGGGGATGGAGAACTCGGGGCGAAGGAGCGCCCAGCCAGCCGGCGAGCGGGCGGGAGGCCGGGCCGCGGGCGGGAGGCGGACCGGCGTGGGGCTGGCTCTTCCCCACTCGCTTATTTTTTTTTTATGGGGGTGGGGGTGGGCTGCTTTCTGGTAGCTCTTAAAGAAACGAAGAAACACTCACGAAACGGGACTTCCTCCCCCCCACCCCCACCCCCATCCCGCCACGGGACTCCCTCCCCCCGCGAGCCGGCGCGCCTAGCGCCCAAGTTGGGAAGTTCGCTGAGCGCCCGCAGCCCGGGTCCCAGCCCCCGCCGCCCGGCCCCACCCCCCGCCCGGGAGGCTTCGTTCCGGGGAGGGCATGCTAATTTGGGTCGGCCCAGCCTGGGATGGGGGGGCCGCGGGAGGGAGGGGGCGCGGGCAGGGGCGCCCAGGGCGCAGAGGCCAGGCGAGGAGGCCGGCCCCCGGCGGCCGGGCCGCGGAGTCCCCGGCGGTCGCGAAGAGGGTTAACCGAGAGTCGGGCGGCGCGGCTCGCAGAGCCAGCCCCGCGGCCGGCTTATTGGGCCAGCTCGCGGAGAGACAGGGGTCTGCAGCAAATCACGAACTAATTGATTAAGGCGAGCGGGTTTGAATAGCGCTGGCCCGGTGCCAATCGCCTTTCAAAGAGCCCCTCTATGATTAATCGCAATGCATTATTGATAATCATAATTATAGCAGGACACATGCGCGCTGCGCCCGGGGCCGGGGAGCCGGGGAGGGGGCGGGCGGGCCGGCGGGCGGGGGGAGCCTCCGCCGCTGCCGCCGCTCGATTTCCGTAATTTTGAGAAGATTTTTTTTTAGTAATTTTTTATTCTGCCCCAGCTGATGTTTGAGCCAGCATGTCGCGGAGGAAGCAAGCGAAGCCTCAACATTTCCAATCCGACCCCGAAGTGGCCTCGCTCCCCCGGCGAGATGGTGAGTGCTCCGGCCCGCGCCGTGGACACACGCACGCACTCACACGCACTCACACTCAAGTACACCCGGACCCACGCACACGCAGCGGGCCCCCCGCGCCCATCGCCCCGCCGCCGCCGCCGCCGCGGCCCCGCCGGCCCGGGCGATTTCTTTTTTCTTTCTAATTTTCAATTTGCCCTCGCCGGACTTCCCGCCACCCCGGAGAAAGCAAACACTTCTCCCGGCAGGATGTTTCCGGAGTTGCTGGGTCCGGGGGGAGGAGAGAGGGCACGCCGGCCTTGCTCCTCCGTCCCGGCTTTTCCGGGGACCGCAGCCGGGGACCAGCCGAGCCGCGAGCGGGGTTCGGGCGTCCGGCGCGGCGCGGGGACCCGCAGAGGCCCCTCTGCACCGGCTGCGCGGGGCTCCTGCGCTCCCCGCGCAGCGCCCGGGGTCCTCGGCCAGGCCTCCGCCGCCCGGCCCTGCTGCCGGCGGGAAGGAAGTTGACTCCGTGTTCCGCGCTGAACTCCGGGCGGAGGAGATGCCCGCGCCCCGCCACCCGACCTGGGCCCGCGCCGCCGAATGGGGCGCCTTTGGGGGTTCAGAGCAGCAAGAAGATGGGGACCTGTATCGGGGCGCCCGCGCCGGGCTCGCTGGGGTCGCGGCGGGGTGAAGAGGGCTCTTCGCTGCTGGTCGCTCCCGGGATGGTGCCGGCGGACCGGGCAAAGGGTCGGGCGACCCAAGTTTACCCGCTGTTCTCCCAACACATGCACCCCCACCCCAAGAAATGTTTCGATTCGGCGTGCGTCCCCCGAGATAGTGGCACTCCGACCTCCCGGCAGCCGCAGTGGCCGTTTTCCAGGGCCGGGGGGCTCTCTAGCCAGAAGGGAGTCCCCCCGAAACAGAGGCACTCGCCTCCTCAGCGGAGGCTACAGCTGCGGGGTCCCGGAGGGAACGAGCAAGTCCAGAGCAAAGTTGGTGCAAGGGAGCCGAGGCCGAGAGTGAGAGAGATGGGGCAGGTAATTGGGGGTTCGGGTGGAGGACACCTCGATTCCCTTCGTGTCCCTGAAGATGTTTCACTTTAGGGGCCTCCGAGCTCCCAGGCCGCGGGCCGGAGGCGGTGGAGCGACGCCCGGGCTCAGCTCCCGGGCGCGGTGTGGACCAGACCCGGGCCAGCCCCGGGCGGCCTGCGGGGCTCCGGGTGTCTCTCGGGATGCGCACGCCCGAGCGGCGTTTTGCGGTGTGCACGAGGGAGCTTGGCCTCTGCAGGGCTCAGCAGCTGCCCCCAGATCGACTCCTCTGGCCGAGAAACTCCGCCGCCGCCCGGGCCGCGCGCTGCCGGTCCCTTCCCCAGAGGCCTGTTCCTCGGCGGAGCCGGGGCGCAGCGACCCGCGCGGAGAAGCCGGGGGACTCCGGCTGCCTTCGCCCAGGCTGGCTGTCCAGAAGGGCGCCTCCGTCGCGGGGGTCGCTGTAAGAAACTGGGGAGCACGGAGACCGATCCGTGTTTACTCTATTTGTTCCCTCACCCCAGTGCGTTCTGCAGGGCCGAGCCTGGGCTACCCAGTGTCTCTGGGAGTTCTCCGTCCCCGGAGAAGAGCCCGTGAACCCCCCTTTCCGTCCCCAGCGGCCCCAGATCCGCGAGGTAAATCGAGGTGAAATGACCTCAGGCCGCGGCAGCAGCTGCGAACATTTTTGCGCGTGTTCTCCGCTGGTTTCTGGGTGCTCGCCCCCAAACTCCTCTTCCCTAAAGTTTCAGGTGAGACCCTCCACACGGCTGTGCAAGTTAGCGGTAGGTTCGGAGGAAACAGCAAGCCGACAAGGAGGAGAAGGAAGAGTGTTTTAGCCTTGTTTGTAAATTGGTACTGGTTTTACACATTTTCCAAAAAAAAAAAAAAAAAAAGGACTCGGGCTTCGCGGAGAAATGATGCTACCAGCCTGGTCTTTGCCTTGCCTTCTGTCGCCTTCGGAATCCTAAATTTTTAATAGTTAAGGCTTCTCATAAAGCGATAGCATAAAAGGGGTTCACTGCCTCTTCTTATTATTATTTATTAGGTTTTTTTTTTTTTTTTTTTTAGTTTATTTGAGCTTGGAGGTAAGTTAATTAAGTAACTGAAACAAGTTTCCTTTCTTTTCTCTCTCTCTCTCTTTCTTTTACTTTCTTTCTTTTTACCCCCCAAAAGCTGGTTCATTGTCCTAAGAAGCAGTAAAGTGAGGGGCCCGGTGGGAAACCCTCCCTCCCCCTTTCTCACCTCTCTCCACCCCCCTCTTTCTCTTCGGTAGTAATGGCTTTAGGTTATGACCGTTTTCACATGGTTGAACAATAAGTTTGGGAGAAGCTGCCCAGAGGGTAGAGTTTGTAACAGGGTTACAGGATTTAGTGTGTTGTAATAATATTAGTACACAACTAATCCTCCTCGAGGTCTGCCTTCCAGAAGGGCCTTCCTTGCACACTTGAGCTCCTTTTATTCTCGAGCAGTTGGCAGAGCCGAGGAACCGAGGGTTTGGGACATGTCTCCAAGTTACCTTTAAAAAGTCTCCGCCCTTTCTGAAGTGGATTTAGCCATCTCGGTTTTTCTCCCGACGCGTAACCAACGCTTCAAAGGGTTGTTGGGGTTTTGTTGTTGTCGTTGTTGCTGTTTTCCCCTGGTTGGGGGCTTTATTTATTTTTTTTTACATATATTAAAAAGAGGTGGTTAAATTTTTGGAAGACAAACCCTGACTCAAACAGCGTGGTTCCTTTTTCTTATGTCTTGAAATGGCCTTCAGCGGTGGCGAGTGAACTAGGGAGCCTCCTCGGTTACATCTAGCCGGTGCTCTGGTCATAGGCTCGCACTTCACAGTATATGACTTCAGCCCAGAGTGGAAGCTGGAAAAGTTTGTGGGCCCCACTTGCAGTGGCCAGGCGACTCCCCAGGCTGTGGGCCGTGCCCGGGTGTGTTTGCGTGTGTTTGCGTGTGTGTATGTGCACGCGTGCATACAAAGAAACACTAAGCTTCGCTGGACAGCCACACCGATAACTTCATTGGAACAAGTTCAAGAAAACAAGATTCTTTGATCAGTCTTAACAGGGTTCACGTTTCAATTTTACTTTAGTGAAGCCGAAACACCCTCAAATAAACCTGGGAATTTTTCTGTGTCCCATGAAACCAAGAGTATGACGAATATGACTTATCTCTTCAGTGATATTCAACAAGTCTTGAATTTACTTGTGGGAAAATGACTGCCTTGGAAAAAGTGTTGGCCGGGAGAAGTAATTCTGAGGACAGAGAATATTGTAATCTAATGATTTTGCACGTGGGTTATTTACTAGAAATTTGGGGTGTGTGTGTGTGTGTGTGTGTGTGTGTTGGGTTTTTCTTTCTTGGGTGGTATTTTTAAGATCCCTATAACTACATGGATGGCCCATTCAGGCTCCATTCATTTATTAAGACAATATTTTGGTGCTTTTTGGTGCTGTTTTTTTTTACCCAAGGGAAAGATAATATTGGGAGAGAGAGAAAACCATTGTGAGCTGCAGATAAAACATTGGCTGTCATATAAAGTATCACAAAAATGCCTCTTATTTATGTTAATAATGAAATTCTGTTACTTACTAAAGTAATTTCCTCACTGTGAGCAGCTTCGTGGCTTCCCATTGATTTCTGGGCCCAAGAGGTTAGAGAGATGTCTGGAGAATTGGTCTCTTTTGAAAAACTGACACCTGTGAGATAGGGCCTTTGCAAAGAATTTCTTTTTAAGGAGGCTTATTTTTAAGTTTCTGGCCTGATGGAAGACTCTGGGTGAGAAAAATGCAGATTGTTTGTGGGGACTGGCTTCTGGTGGGCTGCAGAGAGTCCCTAAAAGGTGAAAAACAAACACCCAAGCAAAGGGGGTTGGGGCGAGAGAGACTTTGCGTGACCCTACCTGTTTGGGGGTTCAGTTTACATCTCATTCCTCCTATCGTTCATAGGAGCAAGTGCCAATGTCTAGGTCATTCTTGGGGGGCTCAATTCCATTTCTTTCTATGTTTGCAGGTAGTGAATGACCTTTACCAAGTCCTTTGAAAGGCAGAAGCCTACGGGTTGGGTTAGGTGGTGGCGGGGTTTGTTTTTAATGTGGAAATCTTCTTGGGGAGCTGGGAAAGAAACCGGTAGACTAGTCACTCCCTAAGTTGTTGGGTTGTTTTTGTTTTGTTTTGTTTTTGAAGTTGTTAGAAGCCTAGCTCTGTGTCATAACCAGAACCCAAATTCCTCCTGCAGTCTTAATTCGGTTTTTCTCAGACATGTCCTGGTGCAGCTAAGCCATGTCTTCCAAAAATATTCTTAGATTACCCAAACCGAAGCAATTTAGCAGTTTAGCCAAGGAGATGGTAAATTATCCTAAGAACCGCCACCCCTCCCCCACAAAAGAAAAAACAAGTTTGTGGGCCAGGGTTCAGAAAACCTAGGATGTGCGGGGGGCTGTTTTAACCTTTGCTAGCCTCGTCCTGTGCAAAAGCGACCAGGTCCAGATCATCATGTCCTTCAGTATCTTCCCAGTGACCCCCAAATTGAGCCTTGCTAGTCACTTAGCAGGAAGTTCGTAGTTTATTTTAGTTTCCCCTTATCAGCTTGGCTTCTTTTCCTAACCTTATTCCCCGGTCACCCTCAGATGCCAGACCCCCAAAGGGGAAGATTGACAGGTGATTCCCATAGCTCAGTTTTACCCTCAAACAACAGGGATTTAGTTTCTTGTGCCTTTGCCAATGTTTATGTAGTTGAAGTTTAGATCTCGCCTTAAGGAGTCTCTCTTTTACGCGTCAATGGAACAGGAAAGCCACAAAGAAGTTTTTGAACAAACCGTTGCAACTGGAACCCCATCTAGCGTTCAGCCCGATTCATCCAAGGAGAAGACATTTTTCCTCCTTTTCACTCCCTGGGTGCCTTAGGTGCGCTCAAATCCCTCTTTGCAAAGGAGTGTCATGTAATTTTTTTTTTTCAAAGATTTCACTCGTACGCCTCCACTCGGGAAGGCGCTGATCTGGGTCAGAATACCGAGGAAGCTCGCAAGGTGCCAGGAAATTTGTCATTTGGTTGCATATCACATAGAGGAAACTTAAGACGTGACTGAAAATACCCGCAGCATGTGTTGGAGTGTTGAAAATTTCCTGGGAATTTTAAGCTGGACATTCATGTTCAGGCTTTTCCCAGGTCTGTGCAAAAAAAAGGGGGGGGGGAGGAGAAAAAGAAGAAAAATAAAAGACCAATCAATCAAAAATGTGTGTGAGAGCCTATTTCTACATTGGCCCATGGGAAGGAAGAGACTGTTAAAATTATAGGCTCAGGAGAGGTTCCATTAAGAATGTGAATGTGATCTCAACGTAAGAGAAAGCAAGGGAAGGCTCTTTCCGAGGGACTCAAAAAAAAAAGAGAGAGAGAGAGAGAAGCCCAAATGTGGTAGGAGAGTGTTGTTTTATTTTGATTTGCCTTTTTTTCCCCCCTGCTGGCTAAACCTTTCTGTGTGGGGCATAGTTTTATTTTTGTTTTCTCAGGACACAGGTATCCTGAAACACTTCAATCTTCTGCTTTCTATTCTTCCATGTTCGGTTCAGATGATGAAAAACTGACAAATTGGAATTGGGCCTCAAGTTCCTAAATAGTATAACAGAAGCTAAAACATTTGGGATTTTAGTGTAAATTGGATGGAGCTGTGAGATCATTCCCCCCTCTCCAAAAAAAGAAAGAAAGAAAGAAAACCTTAAAATTTTCTGATATTTTTTTTGTGCATACATACTTTAAAAACCACCACCTCTTAAATCTTCTTATCTGACCGGGATTACAGAATTACTTTTAATTTGCATGTAAAATGCATAGAAAAGGAACTGGCATATTATTTTCTCCATAGAGCAGGGATCAAGGCAACTAACTGCATTTACTATAATGGGGTCACCAGTAGCAATCCCATGCAGATCATTCAGCAACATACAAGGTAACAGACACTCGGAAAAATGAATTAGGACATGTTAGTTTGTCTGGGTGTGTGTATCTTATTGAGACTTAAAATGTTCCCTTTCGTAGTTAGAAGATTCGAACCAGTCCTCATGTTTTATCTTTTTTTTTTTAAAGCTGTTTCATTGGAATCCTGTTCAGCATGCAGATAGATTTAAAGTTAAGAACTGTTACAGTGTAGCAACACCTGCTTTTGAAATAAATCAAAATAGATACCAGGAAATTTTTTTTCAGTGTTCATAAACATCAGGAAATTAAATTAGTTGACTGTACAGTGAGATCAAATGTCAGCTTATTAAAATGTTGCGAAAATGTAAGCTCAAATCCGGACAGCTCTTTAACACAGTTTATTCCTTAGAAGCGAGCAGGCATTCATTTTAGGCATCTATATGTTCCATCCAGTTAGCACCCTCTGAAATATAAAAATGTTCAGGTTGAAAAACTGGAAAAATTCTCAAGTGAATCTCAAGCACAAATGTGGACCTTGAGCACATGAAAGCAATAATCGGCTAAGTCCTGGGAGTAACCTTTTTATTCTCTCTCTATATTATGAGAATATCAGATGTTTGCAAGTTACAAAGAATTAAAATGCCCTTTAATCGTGAGCACAGATGTGCTAAATATTTGAAGCAACTACATTGTAATGTGTACAATTGATGAAGTCAGTTTTCTGATTTCCCTGGCTAGTTATTTAGTTCTGAATCTGTCATTATTTGTCTAAGCCCAGCTGACCAAGCAAAACTGTGTTTTAAAGTGGCTTTATGTTTTGATAAATGTGAGCTGGTTGAAAAGTATTTTCCACTGAATGCAGAGCTTAATAGAACATGCTGACATAATAGTTTTAATGCATTTTGTTGAAAATGTGTGAACAAACAGAATAGCTTTTGTTCCTTCATAATTGGCTGTAAAAGTAGATGGAAACATAACCATTACATATGGAAATGTGCAAAGAGAAAGAAATAACATTTCTGTTGAATATATTAGGAATTGCATTTCCTCGTTTAAAATAAGCATCTGAAATGGATGTATCATTTAAGATTGGTTGTCAAAATACGAAGCTTTAAACAGAATTTTTGTCACATTATTTTTGTCCCAAGTTAAGCAACATAACTTTAGTGAATTTTGTTTAATATTTTGTTTACATTATTTTAAGGCGGGGGGAGGAGAGGGAGAGAGAGAGAGAGAGAAACAGCTTCACACAGCACCTCCACTGTGCACAGGATTCCGGGGCCAATTAGGATGATTAAACATTAAATTAGAACAGAATCATTATTGGTATTTTCTGCTACCACTAAGATTCGGTGGGTATTGTGAATGCATTTTGCACCCTACCCTCCTGGAGATTAAAAGGTGGGTATTAGGAAAGCTAGCTTGTTAAGTCTAACTTAGCTACTCAAATAACATTCCCAGGGAAGAAAGTGTGCATACACTTGACCAGCATTTCTCATCAGCTTCGGCACCACTCGAGGCAAACAGACTTGAGGAATTTTCAGAAGTTCGTCTTTGGGCATTAATTATGTTTTCTGGAATACAAAAATGGCTCAAGTTGTCGCTTTGGGATGTTCACTGCAAAAAGGCAAATGGCTGGCTCTCTCGCGTTGACTCTTTAAGTTTTCCCCAAAAAGCAGCATTTTGATTTTGCATTTATTCAGATTTACAATTAGGGTTTTTTTTTTTTTTCTGTTTGTTTCCTCTCCCCTGCAAGTTTTCTGGGAGATGCAATTTGGAAGTCATGGAAACTAACTATTATCTGACTCAGTTCTGCAGAAAAGCATGCAGGGAGGTAATCCTTGAATTAAACAGTTTTTTTTTTCCACAGCCTTCAGAGATGACCACACACCATTGGTACAACAGGAGGTGGTGTTCCCCATGCTGGGAAACAATGGGGCACCGGCCTGTCTTTGAATAGGATGGGAGCTTGGAGCTGGAGATTTTTCTGTTGAATTTACAAATGGATCTTAGTGAGAAGAAATCTGAGCAACCAGTGGAAACAAACATGAAATAAAAGGATTTTTATAATGAAAAGTTCGGGACAATCTGTTAAACAATCGGTAACAGTTAAGAGCAAACTGTTTTTAAAGGCGTTCAGACAAGGAGAAAGGCAAAGCACTTCCAAACTCTAAACCAAGAATTATTTCTTCACTTCCCCTTAACTGCACATCTTTCCTTAAGTTGATGTTTAATCAGAAATGTAAATCTTGTGCCAGCTTTATAGATAGAAAGAGCACTTTTGATGAAATATTTAGAGGCATAATGTTGCCATTTGGAGCCCAGGGATATATATTCCTTGATTAGTGGAGTGGTAGCCAGGGTTGCATTCTTTAATTTTAAAAATAAACATGCCGCAGGGTGATATATAGATGCCAGGCAGGCGTTGTGAAGGGTTATGATTATTGTGTTTCTCTTCAGTGTGTGTGGGTGGGTGGGTGGGTGGGTGGGTGTTCTGTGTTGCTCTCTCTTTTGTATTCAACTGAGTCTTGCGAAAACCAAGTGGAGGATTTATTATTGATGTGACTAAAGTGTGTGTGTGTTGCAGATCTGACTTAGCTCAGGTTCTAGGTAGGGGCTAGAGGTGATCTCCAAGTTGTCAGTCTTCGGCTGGGTGATACACATTTCCCCCCCCTTGTCAACAACTGATTGGAACCTGAATGACGACAAATTAGTTCAGTGACAGCGCAGACTGTCACCGACATCTTTGAGTCGGTTGAAAAGGAATAAGGTTGACAGAAACTCAGGGGCCTAATAAGTCCTCGGAGTGGTTGCTGGGCCCTCGGTGGATGAGTAGACAATAAGGTGTATAAAGCATGGGAAATCAATGGTCAGCTATGGAATTTCATTATGCACCCTTGCCTTCGGTTCATAGTATTTTATATTTGGATGGATTATCTGAAGGCCATGACTCTCTGAGATACCAGATGGACAGGGATTCCTCCAATATCCTTAAACAGTAATTATGAACACTTTTAGGTAATATTGATTGGTTTTCTGGGGCGACAAGTTTTTTGAGTTTCGCAGGTCGAAAGCCATTGATCGCCCTCTGACCTGTTTTTGAAGCCCCGGTGACCGTGTGCCCTGGCCCCCTTCCTAACCCTGCGCCTTTTGATGTTTGCAGGACACACAGAGAAGGGACAACCAAATCGCACCACCAAGAGCAAAGACGCCCACGTCTGTGGCCGGTGCTGTGCGGAGTTCTTTGAGCTTTCGGATCTTCTGCTCCACAAGAAGAGCTGTACGAAGAACCAACTAGTTCTCATCGTCAATGAAAGTCCGGCCTCCCCACGTGAAACCTTCTCCCCCAGCCCCCCTCCCGAGAACCCCGGCGAACAAATGCATGACGCTGCGAGCAAAACAGACCGAGTAGAGTGCGGTGAGCTTCCGGAACACCACGGGCTCGACAGGGACGAGTCCATGGACGTGGAGGCCCCGGGGGCTAGCAAGGGCAGCGGCAGCGGCAGCCTGGGCGGCAGCCACGCCAGCGCCCCCCCCAGCTGCACCGGCAGCTCCTCCACGGGTACCTCAGCGATCACAACCTCTCTACCTCAACTCGGGGACCTGACAACACTGGGCAACTTCTCCGTGATCAACAGCAACGTCATCATCGAGAACCTGCAGAGCACCAAGGTGGCGGTGGCCCAGTTCTCCCAGGAAGCGAGGTGCGGCGGGGCCTCGGGCGGCAAGCTGGCCGTCCCCGCGCTCATGGAGCAGCTCCTGGCGCTGCAGCAGCAGCAGATTCACCAGCTGCAGCTGATCGAGCAGATTCGTCACCAAATATTGCTGTTGGCCTCTCAGAACGCAGACTTGCCAACATCTTCGAGTCCTTCTCAAGGTACTTTACGAACATCTGCCAACCCCTTGTCCACACTAAGTTCCCATTTATCTCAGCAGCTGGCAGCTGCAGCTGGATTAGCACAGAGCCTGGCCAGCCAGTCTGCCAGCATCAGCGGCGTGAAACAGTTACCCCCGGCCCAGCTACCTCAGAGCAGCGCTGGCAGCACCGTCATCCCGCCCCACAGCGGCCCTTCTCCCAACGTGAACATCTTGGCGACGGCAGTTACCACCCCGTCCTCGGAAAAAGTGGCTTCGAGCGCTGGCGCCTCCCATGCCAGCAGCCCGGTGGTCTCAGCATCCTCTTCACCAGCTTTTGCAATAAGCAGCTTACTGAGTCCTGCGTCTCACCCACTGCTACCTCAGCCGGCCCCCGCTAACTCGGTGTTCCCCAGCCCTTTGCCCAACATCGGAACGACTGCAGAGGATTTAAACCCCGTGTCTGCCTTGGTCCAGCAAAGAAAAAGCAAGCCACCAAATGTCACTGCCTTCGAAGCGAAAAGCGCGTCCGACGAGGCGTTCTTCAAACACAAGTGCAGGTTCTGCGCAAAGGTCTTCGGGAGCGACAGTGCCTTGCAGATCCACCTGCGCTCCCACACGGGGGAGAGGCCGTTCAAGTGCAACATCTGCGGCAACCGCTTCTCCACCAAGGGCAACCTCAAAGTCCACTTTCAGCGCCACAAAGAAAAGTACCCTCACATCCAGATGAACCCTTACCCCGTGCCCGAGCATCTGGACAACATCCCCACCAGTACTGGCATCCCGTACGGCATGTCCATCCCCCCGGAAAAGCCAGTCACCAGCTGGCTGGACACCAAGCCCGTCCTGCCCACTCTCACCACCTCGGTGGGCCTGCCACTGCCCCCGACCCTCCCGAGCCTCACATCCTTCATCAAGACTGAAGAGCCAGCCCCCATCCCCATCAGCCACGGCACCGCCAGCCCCCCAGGCTCTGTCAAAAGTGACTCCGGGGCCCCAGACCCCACCACGAGAAACCTGGGTGGGCTCTCAGAGGAAGCAGAAGGGTCCACCGTGCCACCCTCTGGTGGCAAAAGTGAAGAGAGTGGCATGGTCGCCAGCTCAGCCCCGGCAGCGGGCAGCGGCACCCTGAGCTCCCCGGCGGCGGCAGCAGACGGTGGCCAGACCAGCTCAGCTGCGTTCACCAACCCCTTGTTGCCGCTCATGTCCGAGCAGTTCAAGGCAAAGTTTCCTTTCGGGGGACTGTTGGACTCCACCCAGGCCTCAGAGACATCCAAGCTGCAGCAGCTGGTGGAGAACATTGACAAGAAGGCCACCGACCCCAACGAGTGCATCATCTGTCACCGGGTCCTCAGCTGCCAGAGCGCCTTGAAGATGCACTACCGGACACACACCGGGGAGAGGCCCTTCAAGTGCAAGATCTGTGGCCGGGCCTTCACCACGAAAGGGAACCTGAAGACCCATTACAGCGTCCACCGCGCCACGCCCCCGCTGCGGGTGCAGCACTCCTGCCCCATCTGCCAGAAGAAGTTCACCAACGCCGTGGTCCTGCAGCAGCACATCCGCATGCACATGGGGGGCCAGATCCCCAACACCCCCGTCCCCGACAGCTACCCCGAGTCCATGGAGTCGGACACGGGCTCCTTCGACGAGAAAAACTTCGACGACTTAGACAACTTCTCCGACGAGAACATGGAGGACTGTCCCGAGGGCAGCATCCCCGACACGCCCAAGTCGGCGGATGCGTCCCAGGACAGCCTGTCTTCCTCGCCTTTGCCCCTGGAGATGTCCAGCATCGCCGCTTTGGAGAATCAGATGAAGATGATCAGCGCCGGCCTGGCGGAGCAGCTGCAGGCCAGCCTGAAGTCGGTGGAGAACGGGTCGGTCGAAGGGGACGTCCTGACCAACGATTCGTCCTCCGTGGGTGGCGACGTGGAGAGCCAGAGTGCCGGCAGCCCGGCCATCTCCGAGTCCACCTCCTCCATGCAGGCTCCGTCCCCTTCCAACAGCGCCCAGGAGTTCCACAAGTCACCCAGCGTGGAGGAGAAGCCACAGAGAGCGGCCCCCGGCGAGTTCGCCAACGGTCTGTCCCCCACCTCGGTGAACGGTGGGGCGTTGGATTTGACGTCCGGCCACCCAGAGAAAATCATCAAGGAAGATGCTCTGGGGATCCTATTCCCTTTCAGAGACCGGGGTAAATTTAAAAATACTGCTTGCGACATTTGTGGCAAAACCTTTGCTTGTCAGAGTGCCTTGGACATCCACTACAGAAGTCATACCAAAGAGAGACCGTTTATTTGCACAGTCTGCAATCGCGGCTTTTCCACCAAGGGTAATTTGAAGCAGCACATGTTGACACATCAGATGCGGGACCTCCCGTCCCAGCTCTTCGAGCCCAGCTCCAGCCTCGGCCCCAATCAGAACTCGGCCGTGATCCCCGCCAACTCCTTGTCATCTCTCATCAAAACAGAGGTCAACGGCTTCGTGCACGTGGCCCCTCAGGACAGTAAGGACGCCCCCGCCGGCCACGTGCCCGTGGGGCCTCTGTCGTCCTCCGCCACGTCCCCGGTCCTGCTGCCGGCTCTGCCCAGGAGAACGCCCAAACAGCACTATTGCAACACCTGCGGCAAAACCTTCTCCTCGTCCAGTGCCCTCCAGATCCACGAGAGAACTCACACTGGAGAGAAGCCCTTTGCTTGTACTATTTGTGGAAGAGCTTTCACGACAAAAGGCAATCTCAAGGTACCTCCGCCCACCCGGGCCTTCCCGCCCCCAGCCTCCCCTCAGCCCCGTCTCTGGTTGTCCCCCTCCATGTCCGTACTGCATGACCCCAGGCTCAGCGGCCCCAACGCCCAGGGAGACAGCGCTCTGCAAGGAAGCTGCTGCCCGTGGCAGGCCGCAGTGACACGGTGGGTCAGGACCCCAGCGGGGCCCGGGGCCCGGCTGTGGCTGGCTGCAGGTCAGCAGGCGTTGAATACTTCAGTACCTAAGCGACACAGCGGCCGCTGTCTCGCTAAGTGCACCAAATGAATGGCTTCACCTACTGGGGAAGACAGCCCTGCGTTGCCATGGGGTATTGATTAAAGCCTCCGTGTGGCCTGTGGGCTGCCCGGATCACTTAATAATTACAGTTCTCCTCGGCCCATGCATCTCCTCTCCATAACCATGCAGGCCAGCGTGGCTTGTCTCTCTGAGAGCAATAACGTCACTCCCCGGCTAATGGGCATTATGATAATTGATTAGACAACACTTCCTGCTGATATGTGTTGGAAATAAAGCAAATATGCTTAAGTTCTGGAGCAACAGTTGAGTGCTCTGACTGTGTACATTTTTCTGTTGACAGAGCATCCCTCTTGAGATCCCTGCCAGTAATGCGAGATGAATAATTACTTTCTGGCCTTTCTCTCCACGCACGGGCTCTCCGATGGGCAATCAGCGAGGGGTCCTTTCTTCCCGTCTGAAAAGGACATTTATAGGGTAAAGGGTGTCAGATACAATACTTACCATTGCAATGAGAGTGGACATAACAATTCTAACCCTGCAAGGAGCTATCTGCGGCTGACTGGCTCGCGTGAGGCCATTATAAGCTAAATACGGGTAATGAAAAAGGAGTGAGTAAGCAAGGCCACCTTTGCCCAGGGAGAGGAGAGGTGGCCCTGGGCTGCCTCAGCGCACAGGCCCTCACTGGTTTTCGGAGTGGATGGTCCCGTTACCTTTTCCACTGTCTGGCGCGTAATAAGAATAGACATTGAGGCCCCTTGCTTTGCTGAGTGTTATTGGGATCTGAGCTGCAACAGATTCGACTATTAAGCTTCTCCCTTTCTCTCTCTCCCTCCCCTTCCCTCAGGTCCACATGGGCACGCACATGTGGAACAGCACCCCCGCGCGCCGGGGCCGGAGGCTCTCCGTTGACGGTCCCGTGGCGTTTCTGGGAGGCAACCCCGTCAAGTTCCCAGAGATGTTCCAGAAGGATTTGGCGGCCCGGTCAGGAAGCGGGGACCCCTCCAGTTTCTGGAATCAGTACGCCGCGGCGCTCTCCAACGGGCTGGCCATGAAGGCCAATGAGATCTCCGTCATCCAGAACGGCGGCGTCCCCCCGGTCCCCGGAAGCCTGGGCAGCGGCAGCAGCTCGCCTCTGAGCGGGCTGACGGGCAACCTGGAGAAACTTCCGAGCTCAGAGCCCAGCGCCCCCCTGGCCGGCCTGGAGAAGATGGCCAGCAGCGAGAACAGCACCAGCTTCCGCTTCACCCGCTTCGTGGAGGACAGCAAGGAGATCGTCACGAGTTAAAGCGACTCTTCCTAGAGAAGGAGCATTCCTGTGCAGACCCCAGCCCCCTGTTGCCGCCTCCTCCTCGGTCTCATGCCTCCTACCTTCTGGTTGCCCCCCGATCGCTGACTCACCACATCATGAAGACATTCTTTTGTACCTTGTTCAACTTCTAGAGTTCTAAGAAAGCTTATTTATTAGTGGTATAACCCTGCTTTGCAAACCGAATGCAAGCGTTAACTTTGGTCTTCTGTATTTTGGACTAAATACTAATTGACTAGAGTGCTATACACTTGCTGTAACATTTATGGCAATCACAAGTTGCCCAGCTAGGCGGTCTTAATCGGCATTAACTTATTTTCTATATCCAGTTTAATATGAATCTGGTGTTGATGCAATGCCTCCGTGATATATTAGATCTCTAATAAAGTCTGTATATAAACGTACACTTTGATCCTGCTGGAACATTTTCTCAGCAAACACATTGTCTAATCTTTGGAAACAGAATTAAGGAAAAGGACTAAAAGTACAGACTGACGAGTGTGGTTCTTTGAAAGGTTTGGGGTTTGTTTTGTTTTATTTTGTTTTTTAATTCTAAAATTCAACCTGCGCTTTTTTTTTTTTTTGTAGATTTAACCATTTCCGTTCTGAACTGCTATTTGTATTGTGCTTTCTACTTGAGTCGTCCTCAGTGTTCATAGGTTTTCTGTACAGTAATAAGCACGCAGAATTCTTTAGAGAAAATACAAGTGTTGTTTTGGTAGTGGAAACTGAGACGTAACATTTTGCCTTGTAGGTATATTCGCAATAGCAAATGTGCGCTGGAATCTCACAGTGCTGCTAAGTATAGCGTCTTGAACAACCTTCAGTGAGGAGACTGTAGATGCTCTCGGATACATAGTCAGAAATACCGCTTTCATCGAAATGTACATATGTTCCTTACAAGAGCAAATGCTTCTTCTTAATCAAGAGAGCAGGTATAGCGTTGGTTTATTTTGTATTAGGAATGGAAGAAAAAAAAATTGGACTGTTACATGCACTTTCTTGGAAAGTTGAAAGGAAAGCAGGCGGGGGGGTCAAATTTCTTTAACATTTAATACTTACTAACAACAGAGATACTGTAATTTTACTCAAGTAATCAAATACATTTTTTTTTGCAACAGATAAAACAAAATACTGTGTCTGTGTTTTTAGAGTGCATTTTCTATTTAGCCAGGCCCTGAAATGCATTTAACCTCTCCCCAGACACCCGTAAATTATATATGTAAATGTGTATGTTTCTCTCTACATAAGGAATTGTAAAAGGCTCAGCAGAGACAGGTTTGCATGGGCCTGTGGTTTTTCTTTCCATTTTTTATTTCAAGGATCTAGATATTTTTCCAATAACTATTCCTTGTTTGGCCACTCTTCCCACAAACCCCCACGTGAGAAAAAGGGAAAAATAAAATGCAGAGCTGTTCTGGGAGGCTTCGCCCCGGCAGGTAGGTGTCCGTGAGGGGCACACTGGTACCCATTCAGACCAGCTGTTCTGGTTTCACTTCCCTGGACACAGCTGCCTTTTTTCAGGCCTCGGGGAGCAGCGTTGCTGCGGAGTCCCCGATGCAGAGGGGTTACATAACCTGACTCGGGAACCAGCCGCAGCCTGGAGAGGTCAACAACATGTGCTTTATTGAATTAGTCATGTAGGCATTGAAACACGTGCGAGTTTGGTTTTTTTTGTTTTTTTTTTTTAAGGGAAAGTCCATTGCAAGGATCTGTGGAATCGACTTGAATGTTGCATCATCAAAATTCAGTCTGATTCTCCCTCTCTCCCCTCAGTTCCGCAGGCTCTTTGGGGTGAGCAAAGGGGACTGGGCGAAGGTCGCTGTCCAGAGGGGTGGGCGCCCTTCTTTCTGCCACGGAGGTGGCGAACCACCAGCAGCCTCCCATGTCAGGGAGAAGCGTTGGGGACCCGGTGTCTGCGCGCCCAGGGGGCGCCCAAAGCACCGCTGAGCTGGGGGTGAGGCCGGCCTTCCCGAAGGCAGTCGCTGAGCCCAGGCCCCGGGCAGTGCGGCTGCGGGCACCTCCAAACCAGGAAAGGGCAGGGATGGAGGCGTGTGAGGCTGCAGAGTCTTTGGGACGTTGCTGCACGCAGACATTTAAGGGGTGGCATTTCTCCATTGCGCCTCTTCAAGCCGGGCCATACCGCCTTTTTGCTCAAGAGTGAGGAGCAGGAGAGAAGGCTGCAATTCCGGCCAGAAGCTCTTGTTCAACGCGAGCCTAAGGGGGCGTCCAGCCCTTTCCCATGCGTGGCTGCAACATGGACCCGGTGCCTAGGCCCAAGTGGTAAGGGTCGGGGTGCTTCTCTCAGAAGCAGCCCCTGCGCCCTGAACAGAGCCTGGAGGCGGGGGCGGGGAGGGGGGACTTCGGGGGGCCGCCGGCCACAGAGAGAAGCAGGGTCACAGCCTGCGCCCTGCCCCTCATCTGTCTTTCCAAGGGCCCAGTCGCCGAACCCCGAGGGCACGGCCAGCAGCTGCACCCCGCGCCCCGCCCCTCCGTCGCAGCAGCGCGCTCCCCACCTCCGGGCTCCCGAGCACGCCCGCAGGCGCAGTGTCGCGGCCCTGCGCCCCCGCGGGCTGCGCGTCCATTTCCGCAAGGCGGGCGGTCGGGGGCAGGGGCCGGGCGAGTTTCTTTTTCCGCTAACCGCCAACCTCTCCCTTCTCGCGTTTTCTAAAAGCGAGCGTAGGGGAGCAATTAGACTTTCGAGGCACCCGCAGCCCTTAGGAAGAGGTCGGAGAGTCCGGGTCTCCGTCCGCCCCCCTGCGCCCTCGCGTCTTTTTGTCCCTGCCTAGCCAGCTACCGGGGACCTTTCTCATCCATTGGCCATCACCTGCCTGTGCCCCGCCATCCGCGCATTTCCAAAGCCAGAAATCGCCCTCCGCCCTGCCCCCTCCCGTCGTGTGACAAGTACACTCAGCCTTTCGGCCCAGCTCCTCTGAAGAAGAGAAATGGTTATATTTATAAAGCAACAGGGCTTATTTTAAGGCAGACGACGGTGACGCACCTCCCCCACCCCTCTCACCGCCTCCCGCCCCCTGAGCCTCGCTTGCCTGTCCGTCTCCACCCCCCCCCCCCTCCCTTCCGAAACTCCAGGTGCCTCGAAGTGGCGCTGGAATCACCAAGAGCCGAGCTCCCGCAGCTGTGGCCGCCTGGAAGGGGGACAGCCAAGTTCACACGATGTTTGACCTAAAAATATTCATCTTGGTGACATTTCCCCCAGGTTCTCCTTTAAAAATATGGATTCTCAAAACACAGAAATGGACAGCAAATCATGTGACAAACCCCCTTGTGTCCATCACACAGGATTTACGAATGTTAGCAATGTGTCAGGTTTTTTTGTTTTTTTAGTTCTGGGGTTGTTTTTGTTTTTTAGTAACTGCTTTTCTTTTTCTCTGTGTCACTGGCCGCCGTCATTCTCTCACCCTCTTCTCGTCCCTTCTCTTCCTGTGTCTTTTCCCTCCCTACATTCGTCGTGGTTTTTCTTTCCAAGCCCTCCCTCCCCTCTGCTCCTCACTGCCCACCCCTGTACACACCCAGAGGGGCTTCCTTCTTTCTAGAAAATATACTCAGAGAGGAGTTTGGGGAATGACAAGGACCTAGGGAGGGAAGAGATCCGCAGCAGACTCCAGCTGCCCAAGACCCCTCGTGCCAGTGGCGGGGTGGGGGAGAGGTTCTGGCAGATGGGTGGTGGGAGATGCCTGAAGCTTTGAGTTTTCACATCTCAATCCACATGGGCCAGCTTTAGTCAACTGGCTTTGACGGGGGGGGGGTGGGGGGGGGGGGGGGGGTAAGGGGGCAAACTTTTTAAATTAGAAAAAAAAAAGTGTGTCCATACAGAAAACCCTAAATGATGCGCAGTCGACCTAAATTTCGAGCAAGAGATTATTTGCTTATTGTTGTTGGCATGTTGTGAATGTCAAGAACAGGAGAACTTAAAAAAAAAAAAAAAGCTGCCAGTCGGTTACAACTTTGCAGTTCTGTTAGAAAAATAAAGCATCGGAGTCTTGCCTAGGAGTTACATGCTCTACCCCAAGTGCAACAACCGTCAGAGGGGGTAACAAGTGGGAAAAAATGTAAAGCGAATTTCAAAGGGCTCCACAGAAACGCGCAATCTGAGATTCACAGAAAGTGGAGACGGATAAGATAGGAATTAGGTCATCTCCTCCAGACCCCAGGAAATCTGTTCAGATCAAAGCCCGCTCCGTTAGGGTAAACAACACAGGGCCCAGTGGGCTCCAGCAATATTTTCATCTCTGTGCTAAGAGCTGCTAATCTAACAGGCTCTATTTGATGAAAGGGGGTAAAAATTACAACTGTAAAAATGGCTAAGTAAAAAAAAAAAAAAAGTCCTTTCAACTGCATGAGGAAGATAAAGATTAAGATTTGAACTCAAAAGTAACAAGATCCAGGCCCAGATCAACACGAACTTCCTGGAATTTTAGCACTAAGTAAATTATCTAATCCCAGCCCATTGTTCCCTCCTTGTGTGCTCCCCCCTCTCCCCCACCCCATGCAGTTGAGCATACCAGATGATTTACATAAAAAAAAAAATTGTTAAATTTTAACTGCAGTCTAAGAACTTGCAGGAGGTCGACTTTTGGGTTCACTTACTTTACATTCCTTAAGGACTTACCCCCCACCAGGGGTATTGTCCCCTCCCCAGGCAGTCCTGGGGGGTGTGCTGGCCTTTATGGTCCTGGGTGTTCCGTAAGCCCCGTCTAGGAGTGCGGGCTCTCCTTTCAGTAAAGACGGGCAGAGGCGGGAGCTGGTCCCGCAAGCCCGCTCTGGGTCAGCACCGTTCTCCAGCCATGATGCTTCAGCAGCAAAGCCGAAGGGCTGGGTTGTGTAAGGCTTGCTTTCACCGCAGGCCTTAAAAACCAACGGCCAGGGAACGTTTGATAGATAGAAACATCCAGAAAGGGGACAGGAAATCCCAGAGAAGGAAAATTCACCCAGGCTAAATCCAGGGTTGAAGTTCCTTGCTGAGCCTGGTTTCCTCTTAACTGTTTAAACATGTGATTTGGCTCTGCTTATGCTTCTGCGTCCATCTGAGCTCGAGTTTAACAAAGACCCAGGGAGCACCTGTCCGCTTGGTCCTGGCCCTCTCTAAAGCCAGGGCCATGAAGGGGGGGGGGGGCGTGTAACAAGCTCTTGTAAACACCACCAGCGACAGGCCCCCTTCTGCGTGAGACCCTGGGCTGCTCACTCACAGAGGGCGATCCTGGGATCAGCTTTTTACTCATGTTCTGCCAGGGGGGTCTGGAAATGGTGGCACAAGTCGACACCTCCTTGTTAGGTCCAGGGTGGGACCCCATCTCGCTCCCCCCAGTGCAGCTGAAGCCCAACACAGCTTCGTCAGTTAGGAGCTGGATGCCAAGAGGCCAGAGGTCATGTCCTCTGGCTGCCATCACAGCCACAGTCAGTGTGAGGCCCAGTCACCTATAAACCTGGGTAAGATGTTAGCACGGCAGCCCCCTCTCCTGATGGAAGGACAGGAAGGGGGACACTAGCCAGCCAGTAGAGTTGCGTAAAAATTCAGAATGTGGGGTGCTCCTATATATCTCACCTCATAACAGCCCCGCAAGACAGGGCCACTGTCGTTCACCAGATGACAAAGCTGAGACCCAAAAGAGCAGAGAAAAAACAGTGGGACACCAGGACACCTGGAGCTGTCACCTGCTCCAGAGCCAACCCTGAGGTGCAAACCTACCTGGCCTGGTCCACGGACCAGTTTCCCCATTGGGACCACAGGAGGATCGATTTCGGCCATTTCCCAGTAGCTCCATCAGAGCCTCGCCACGCCCACAATTCCACAGGCCAGGGAAACCGCCTCCGCTATCGCCAGTACCCCCTGCTTTTCGGAAGTTCACTTTACACCACTTTGCTTTACGAAAGACCTACGTTAATGCCCCAGCCGAAAGAAATCCAAAAAGCATTTTTGCTATGACAAAAAAAAAAGGCAAAAAGCAAAGACATCGTCCACCATTTGTTTTGCAACAGGCTCTTGGAGAGGCCGCAGTGCCCAGAGCAGGGCTGGTGGCCCCGCCAGGCACCTTCCCCAGGGACCACAGTCAGCACCAGGAGCTCAGGAGGCGCCGCTTTGAACTGCGCCTGCGACTGTCTGGGCTTCAGCTTGACTGATTTTTGGCCCAGTGAGCAAAAGGCAGCTGAAGGCAACTTCTTCAATTTGCAGCATCTCAGCTGGTGAAAGCTTTCCTGGGAAAGCTCTCCTTCCGGATAATGGGGAAACCTATACTATTCTGTTAATTTCATGTCGGTCACTCCCTTTTGAAACGTGAAGTATATTTATTTTCAGAAGGAAGAGGGAACACTGAATTCAATTCTCTCCTGCAGTCCTGCGCGTCCTGCACTGGAGAAATCCTCAGGGTTCATGTCTACTCGGGGGTGTACTCCAAAGCAAAGCAATACAAACACATCCCGATTTTTCCCTTGAACTACATCCTTTCTTACTTTTCTCCTAACCAATTGCGCTTTGCTTTGGGCAAGTCTGAGGTCTATGGATCTTGCGGAGTTTTGTTTTCTGGCCCCTTTGACACCAAACCCCTTGGACCCGGCCCAGAGTTTTTCAGACGATGGGTAGGGACCCATCAGTGTGTTATGCAACCAGTCTAGTAGGTCATCCCCAGCATTGTTTTTTAAACGTAACAGAGCAGAACAGAACCTATTGGAGTACATCACACTCTGTAGTAACAGTCAGTGGTGCCTTATGAGGTTCTTGTTACAGCTGTGTACGTGTGCACACTAAGTTACAATGATAAATGTACTTCTCAGCAAGAGTTGCCACCAAAAAGTTTGAAAGCCACTGACAAAAGCCCTGAAAATTATGTGTCTCCTGCTGTTTCTCAGCTGAAATCACAAAAGCAGGGGCATTGGAGAGGGGCTGGCTCACAGGCGGGTCTGGGGGTGGGGAGTGCGGTGGCGAAGACACACCACACTGCCTCCCCGTTCTCTCTGCAATCGTCCATCCAGGATGCAGGGTCTTCTAGCTGCTGCTTCAGTAAGGAAAGACAGACTAGCAACGGGGCTCCCGTGCTGGCTTCAGTTTTCCTCTCTCAGGCTGCTTCCACCTGAAGGATTTAAATAGCATTGTGCCATAAAGAGGGTTTCTCCTTAAACACACACACACACACACACACACACACACACACACAAAACCTGAGTAGGAAAGTTTAATGACTATACCAAGCTGGGCTGTCCCTTTAAGAGCCTTTTCCCTTGGATAATTGGGCCCCAGCTCTTAGGTAACTAAGATAGCATCCCTCCCAAATCCTGCCATTTCTAAGCATCCTTAGTCACCAGGCTCAGGATGGAGCTCACCATAGCCTAAGAGTGCGTGGTCCTGGAAGGGCCCTGTTAGAAGCCCTGCTCAGACCGAGGGGTCGTCTGCAGACTGTCACAGAGATCAGATTCTAACTCACACACGCAGGTGCACACACGCACTTCTACCCAAATCTCCAGGCTAGGATAGCCAGGAAGGAACGTCTCTGGATGAACAGAGGTTAGTGTGAGAGTGGGCTCTGAGTTACTGAGGTTTATTCCTCTCAATCTGGGTGCAGGAATGCCTGCCCCATGGTCGGCCGAAGGTCAGGACAGAGGGTCTCCACCCGGATTCAAGTCCCAAACTCCTGGTGTGAAGGACACTAAGAGTGACGATGGTGGTTCACATCCCTGGAGTCAGTTCTTCAGCCCTTTCCTCTCCATAGTCTTTGCCTGGTACTTCCTGCCCCTTTGGGTATGAACACATGACTTGCTTTGGCCAATAGCAGGAGGCAGGTTCCCTGGTGTGCCAGTCTCACGCCCTGGCCTCAAGATGCCTGCATGTTTCTCCTTGTGCCCTTGTGCCTTCTGCCACCACCACAAGAAGAACATGCCCCTGGTCTCAAGAAAAGAATAACAGCCACAAGGAACAGAGTCACGAGAGCCACAGCCAGCTGAGATCAGCCAAGCCCCAGCCAAGCCCCAGCCAAACCCCAGCCAGCTGCAGACACCTGAGCCCCACTGAGCAGAGCGCACCCACAGACCTGGGGGAATAGGTGGGTGTCGCTTTAAGGCACTGAGCTGGCGGATGAGTCCTTATTTTGCACCCCTGGGGCCACAGTTAACCATTTCGAGCAGATGTGATTTAGCCATTACACTGTGTCGGGCACTGTTTCAGATGTTCAGCTAGCATTAACTCAGTTAATCCCTGTAGCGACCCCATGAGGTGGGTGCTGTCACTGCACCTATTTTATGGCTAAGGAAACTAAGGGACAGAGAGGTTAAGGGAGATGCCTGAGGACACATCCATGGTCACCAGGCCCCGGAGCACATGATACACAGCTCTTAACCAGCGTGATAGGCTTTTACTCTGTCCCCGGTTTTTCCAAGAAAGCCTTCGCAATCTTGGGAAGATTGGGGGTGGCCAGTCTCTCTGTAACTAAACCCCTGAATGACAGCCCCTTCCCCATTCCCTACTCAACGGCTAAGTCTCCAGAGGAGCAGGACCCTCCAGGATTCCCAGGCAAGTGATCTGCTCTCTAAACACCTCCTTCCCACGGAGAACCTTCCGGAATCCAGGGCCCTCTAGGTTTTCATGATCTGGACATGCCATGGGGAGGACAGACGGACGAGGCGGATCAGGTTGCCGATCAGGCCAGCACACTCATTTCCCAGGGTCGCTGTGACGAGTGGAAGGACAGAAATGTATCCCCTTGTAGGAGTCCGTCAGGCGTTGGCAGAACCACAGCCCCTCTGAGGAAGGCACGTTCCATGTCTTTCTCTCCGTCTCCAATGGGGCCGGCAACCCTGGGCTTATGCACGCATCACTCTAATCTCTTCCTCTGTGACCACACGGCAGCTTTCTCATGTGTCTTCATAGCATCTCCCCTCTGTGTACCTGCCTCTGTCTCTTCTCTTCTGATGGGGACACTAGTCCTTCGAATTGGGGCCCACCCTAATGACCTCTTCTTAACTCAGTTGTACTTTCAAAGACCCGATTTCCAAAAAAAACAGAAGTCCACGTGTGCAGATACCGAGGGTTGGAAGGAGGCTGTCACGGTCACTTGGGTGAGACGCGAAGAGGACCAAAGAGGAAAAGAAGGGGTGGAAGGAGCGTTGGGTATGTTTAAGCAGATGTAAAGCCCCGAAAAAGCCACAGCTCTCAGAGCTAAAAAGATACCCAGAGGCCTCTGGTCACAAAGTCTGGGCTCCCAGGCCTTGCTCGGCCGGCACATGTGTTTTATTTGGCTCACAAGGCATATTGAGCGAATTCGAAAGCGTTGCCAACATTTGAAAGTCAGGAGATCTCATATAAAAGTTCAAATTTCCAATTTCCAGGGATTGGGTTTTTTTTTTTTTTAAATGTCAGATGATCTAGTGTTCTTGCCTTCCCACATGTCGACAATTGGCTGACACAAAGGCGTGACCGTCCCCTTCGGATGGAGCTGACCCGAGTCCACTTGAGTTCTTGCCTGAACCACCTCCCTCATCTACCAGCTCACCAGCTGCCGGGTAAGTTTGAGGTTTCTCCTAAGACATGGGCCAATCAGCTCGTTCTGCAGGGGAGAAACAGCAGGCCGAGGGGCAGGAGTAGGTTGGGTTAGGGATGGAGGCAACTATCCATCCTTTCCTTGGTTCGGGGAAGGAAAGTTGGGGTGGAATGACAGAAGGCAGAGACCTTCAAGGTAAAGAGATGAGGACATCAAAGAGGGTGTTCCACAGCCCGAGGCTGGTTCAGGAGGAAGACGGTGCAGGGTCTCTGGGTCCCAACTGAGGGTTTAATGAGCAGGAAGGACCAGAGGAGTGGAAGAGGACCAGCCACGCTTCCTCCAGGCTGTGGGGGGAACCACATTAGGAGCAGAGGGGCAGAGTGTGTGCAGCTGGCTTTTAGTTTGTGTGCTCTGTAAGACAAGATTCTTCCTCCCTTTTCTGTGTGTACTCCAAAGTCATAAAATCTACACGGTCATGGTAGACACTTGGGCAAAAGAGAAATATTTAAATAATAAAACACGTATCGAATCATCCCGCCACCCATAGATAACAATGGCTTTTGTTTTTGTGTCTTTCTCTTTAGAATATTTTGAAATACATGTGTCTTCATGTGTGTCAGTTTCACGTTATAGGATGAGCATTTTCTCCTGCCTATAAAGTATCTTTAAAGCCATACTTCAGTGGTTGTTTACTATTCCATTAAACGGATGGAAATACATATTTTATTTTCCTTATTTCTTTTACTCGACGGCCCAGAAAAGCGCTTTAACTCTGTGCTCTCTGCTTTTTCGAAGTGCAATAGAAACATCTACTAAATGGTGTCTCCCCTTAAGAGGAACATGGTTCTCACTGGGGATGACGGGGACCCCGGGAGACGTTCAGCTCTGTCAGGAGACAATTTTGTTTGGGTCGAGGCCAGAGTTGCTGTGAAACATTCTATGGCGCACGGGACAGACCCCCTACAGCAAAGAGCTCTCCGGCCAGAACATCAACAGTGCTGAGGTTGAGAAACTTGCCATTCAGGACAGTGTCAGGGTTAATATTCAACATCCACTTAAAATTCAAATGAGGGTTCTGCCATTAAAGGGCAGGACTTTGCCCCGGACTCCTGTGTTGGAGTAATCAGAACTCCAGTTCGTAGAATCTGGAATGACTTTCTGTTTTTTTTGTTTATTGTGTTAGACATTTTTAAAGAACAATAAAAGAACGGGAACGTAGAGATGGTAATTTTTTTAATGAAGCTCCCGGGATGAATGGGATGGTTCTGGAGTTGGTCCTCATTTGGGACCACACCCCATGTGCGTCCACAGGCCAGGAGACCCTGTGACTGCATCATCCCAGGCTACTGGCCGGGCTCGGGAGAGAACAATTCCTATGGCAGAGAAGCGATTCGGCTGATACAGAAGTAGTTTCTAAATTCCAAAGTGGACTTGGAAGACTGCTCATTCTGATGGGTACTTAGTTAAATTCAGCTACATTTGGCATCCTGTCCTTGCGGGGCGATGTTACTTCTTTGAGGCCTCTGCCATGGGTGAGCTTGTTGAGGAACTTCCACTTTAGTAAAGTCATTGAAAGCACCCCCTTCCCTTCTGGTGAGAACCATGCTCCTCTCTCTCAGCCGGGATTTCCCCTCTTAAGGACTTGACCTTGGTAGAGACAATTGGTGTGGAGACAGAGAGTTACAATCCTTCCCCACAGACGCTCCGAATGGGGCACATGCAGAACGAAGGAGGCGTTTTCTGTCTCTCATCTTCCGCCCACACTCTTTCTGGGGTTTACGGTGAATAGGAGTTGAACTTGGAAATGCATAGACTTGTGTTTTGGGTATTTAAAAGGCTATACAAAAATCCTTCCCCGGTTGGTGCTGGGCAGGAGACATAATCCAGCAGAATCAGGGGTCACTTTCCAAGCTGTGACGATGGAAATGGGACCTTCAGTGAACAGGGATTCAGCACAGAGAGGGGCGAGCGTGGGCCAAGGTCAGGCGTCGTGCCCCGATTCTGCCCTGGGTCACGGCTGCGTGCACATGCGTTGGCAACTCGGCTGCTGCGGTGTTTCGTGTGGCTCATCTGCAGAGCCGGAGCCCTGCAGGGAGGGGTCAGTGGAGGTCCCTTGGCCGTCAGATCATCTTCCAGGAGGAAGACACCGTCTCTTCTCATCTCCTCTCCCCAGGGTTGGCCGAAGGCAGGCAGCGAGTCTGGGCTCTCCTCCACTACATCAGCTAATAGCACAGACTCTACCACTTGGGAGGCCGGGGGCACTGGGGGGGTGGGGTTGGGGGTCCGAGGGGGAGGGGAGACAGAGAAGACAGGGCCACAGGACCGGAAGACGATTTAAAATAAGCAATCACGGGCTGAAGGAGAATATGTGGGCTGTAAAACGAGCGCAGGAATAAACGAGATGGATGGGAAGTCAATTCTCCAGTCCCTCTTCCAGGTGATGTGCCGTCTTTTATGTTTCTGCTCCTGGTCAGCAACCTTCGGTTTCCAAGTACTGTACTCGTTTCCTCTTTAATTTTTCATTGGAATATTGATTCAACTGCTGAAGACGACACAGCCAAGGCTTTCAGAACGTGCGAGCTGTGGAAAGGCAGGTCCGCTCCCCCCGCGGCGAGAGATACACATCCGCAGTCGCGGAGGCGCCCACCACGCAGGTGGCGGCACGGACAGAACACATGCACACATGTGTGCACTCGTGCACACGCACACACCAGAGGTTGCTATAAACTAGGCAGTGTGGCCAGTGGGATTTGCTCCTGTTCAGACGAATCCAAGGTTCAAACCTCTTGGACTGGAATGGACAGGTAGGTGTTGAACAGGTGGCGAGAAAGGGGGGTTGAAGCGAATAAACTTCAAAATGTGGACACACACACATCCCACTGTAAAATGGCTCAAAACGATGCCTCCAGCTCAGTCAGAGCCCCAAGGGGTCAGATCTTGATTTATTATTTTAGCGAACGTGTCCTTTTCTGGGTGTGGGAGACTTCCAGGTTACAACCTTTACTCTAGACTTTAGCATCTAGCATATTGTACAACCTAGTATGCAGGCTGTGATCTTTTCAATTTGTTTTCCAAGGACAGTTGACATACAGTATTAAGGTTTAGAAGGTATAAACGATCAGACTCTCCTATACCATACAAAGTGATCCCCCAGTAAGTCTAGTCCCCACCTGACACCACACACAATTAACACAGTCTCAGCGACTGTGTTCCCTATGCTGTGTTTACATCCCCATGACTGTTTTTATTTCTTTATTATTTTTTAGATTTTATTTATTTACTTTTAGAGAGGGGAAAAGGGGATAAAGAGAGAGAGAGAAACATCAGTGTGTAGTTGCCTCTCGCATGCCCCCTACTGGGCATCTGACCTGGCCCGCAACCCAGGCATGTGCTCTGACTGGGAATTGAACCTGCAACCCTTTGGTTTGCAGTCTGGTGCTCAATCCCCTGAGCCACACCAGCCAGGGCATGTTTTTAAACTGGCAATTTGTAATTCTCAATCTCCTCAGCTTTTTCACCCATCCCCCCAACCTCTTCCCATCTGGCAATCATCCATTTGTTCCCTGTGTCTGTGAGATTCTGTTCTGTTTGCTCATCTGTTTTGTTTTTTTTAGATCGTGCATATGAGAAAAGTCATACGGCATTTGTCTTCCTCTGTCTACTTCACTTAGCATAATACTCTCGAGGTCCACCCGTGTTGTCACAAATGGTAAGATTTCCTTCTCCTGCATAACTGAGCAATGTTCCGTTGTATACAGGTGCGCCATTTTCTTTATCCCATTTGTCTGATGATGCATGATCAATTCTGGCGGATCGATGGGTCCACCATCAGTGAGCAGATGGATCAATTTTGTCTTTCATCAAACAAGTGCTTCAGCAGCATCTCCCTACCTACCAGATACCAGGGTGATGCCCCAGGAATATGACATCCACATACCCCCAAGAATTAGAACGTAAGTGGGGTACACAGTCGTAACATAAGGATCATGTCCTGGTTCCAACGGGCTTTTTTCAGTTCTAAGTAAGAGGATTAGAATTGCTACCTACTTCTTTAGACAGAGGGAGAAGGAGAAAGAGAGGGAGAGAAACATCAATGTGTGATTGCCTCTCGCACGCCCCCTACTGGAGACCTGGCCTGCAACCCAGGCATGTGTCCTAATTGTGAATTGAACCCACCACCCTGTGATTTGTAGACCTGCGCTCAATCCACTGAGCCACACCAGCCAGGGCCTTTTTCCTTTTTTAAGTAGTCACTGCCACTAGGTCTCCCAGAGGACCAGAGAGTCCAGTTTGTGGCTGACACCTCTTACTCACTTGCAGATGATGAGTTCTGTGAGTCAGAGCCTTTAAAGCAAAGGGAAACTTCCTTATCAATGGAGTTGATAGGACTATGATTCTAGCATTTTTAGCCCTAGAATGATTTACACCTGACACTAAAAGAAACAGGCCTTCAAAAGGGGAGGGCATAGCCAAGATCACAGACCTCGATATTTGAAAGACCTGGCACCGGAACGCAGGGTTGCCCAAGTTTTCCACTTCCCAGGTTCTTCCTGCTACAGCTTGCCTCGTGCGCGCTGAGGAACCGAGTGAAACGGGGCTCTTGCCTGTAGTCGATTTATGTACTGAAAGATTTGCCCTATTCCAGGCAGGAGAGATGGAAGACAATTTCAAGGAGATAAATCACGCTAAGTACATCGCGACACCCCCGACGCAGGGCAGCTCCAGGGACATGGCCGTCCCAGCTCTACTACCCCCCGGTGCTCCTATTATAGCATTTTCTCTCTTGCTTTTTTAAGGAGATCCAAGCCAGGCCGACCTCTACGTCAAAAACTGGTAGATTCACTTCTCAAAGAGGTTCTTCCCTTTACAAAGGTGTCTCCAATAATACTGATTACATTTTGACCCGTCCTCTGAAAAATGCGCACAGACGGCATACCTAATTCAGAGAGGAAGATATATTTATTCTCAACTTGAGTGCGTATGTGTATCTGTACCGTCTACACAACATGGAGGGTAAATTTGTCCATAAAGTCCGGAAATAAAGGCATTATTAGTTATTTTTAAGATGAAAAACGTTTCGAGCACAGTGTTTATATTTGCCTATGTGTCCAGGCTTTATGTACATCCTGAAGATCATAAATGTAGTAAACAAGAATAAATTGCTCACCATTTGGGGGGGGCATTCCTCATGTTTTGAGTGCTTGGTTTAAAAAAAAAACCCATATATTTCATGGTGGAATCTCTGTGTTTATAAACAAAACCTCAACCATTTACAAAGAAAGAAATCATTTTGACTTTCTTACTCAATATTGGTTCCCTAAACCATGACCCACTTATGGCAAATCTTGACTCCAAGGGTGATCGAGTTATTTCGTTTGAGTTAGTTTCATATGTTCAGGATGGGGCCATTGTTTTTTTTTTTTTTTTTTAAGTTTTCCCTAAATTTTGTCCTTCTTGGAAGTTTTAAAATGTAATCATCAGGGCTAAATTTTCTTAAACCTTTCTGAGCTCTACAATATGGACATTTTTGTGCCATGGGGCTTTTCCTTGCGCCTTATTCCTCTGCCGTACATCCTGGGACTGAAAACAATTTAATTTTAAAAACACGTCTTTTTTTTTTTTTTAAACCTAGAAACTGCAGGACAAGTTGGTTATTAGTTTGGTTCTGAAAGTGATCAGGAGATTATTTTAGGTTTCAGGTCACGTGTAAATGTAAGAATGTTTCTCCATTTTCTGCGCCCGAATTGAAGTAGTTTCCATGTTCCGCAATGACGAAAACCACAGCTCAGGTGACCGCCTGCCTGGTCAGTAAGTGGTCCGTGCCGGCCTGAGCCGGCTAATTGTGTATGATTGGGATTATGTAGCAGGGGTGACAGTCCTCTCCAAACAAAGGAAATCACACTTGTGCTACTTCACGTGACCTCTGATCTCTCCAGCAAAAGCAGACACTTGGGTCACGGCGAAGCCTGCGGCGTCCCAAAGTGGCCTAGATGCGTAGGACTGATGAATTCCGGGTGAGGGTGAGGCAATAGGCAGTGGGGGAGGGGAGCCACGGGAGGAGGGGGGAGGAGCCTCAGAGCTGGAGGAGGAGCCTCAGAACCGGATCAGGAAGGGAAAAATCCAGGGCTGGAAAAAGGACGGTCACCCTGCGTTTAGATTCTGAAGTTCGGGGACATTCAGTGTGTGACCCCGGTATTTATGCTGCACAGTCACCCAAGTAGCCTCAGGAGGCCAGTGTGAGGTGTGGTGTGTGGTGGGGACCAGGGGAAGGGTTTGGTGTTTGTGTTTGTGTTCAGCAGGGGCCGGAGGCTCAGGCGAGTGTGCGCGGGGGTGGGGTTTGAGGAGTGGAGGTGATGCCACTGATTTCAAAAGCGGCGATTTGTTTGCTCTGGCCCTTCTGATGAGTCAGGTGCCACGAGGCAGGAGTTGTGTGGGCCAACCTTCAGCAAACGGGGGACTAGTTAGTGTGTTGGAAAGTCAGAAAAAGCACCGTCCTCCAGTGGGGCCTGGAGCAAAGGCCCAGGCAGCAGAGGCAGCAGCTCCGTGGGGACAAGGACTGTCAGTGGTCATCAAGGGAAGCGGGGAAGGAGACCACGTTACCCAGCCATGACACTGAGAAAGGCCCCTGGGCCTCACAGCCTTGGGGGACCCCTCTTCTAGACAGACCCCTCTTCTAGAGAGACTGGCCAGAAAAAAGCCTTACCCAGGGTTTCCCAGGCATCGCCACTTGGGGTCGGACGATTTTTGCTGTGGGGGCTGCCCTGTGTGTTGTGAGACATGAAGGGACGCCGGTGTCCCTGGCGTCCTGCTACCAAACGTCAGTCAGTAGCAACACCACTTTTCCCCTCTCTCAACCCCTCAGTCCCAGGCTCTGACAACCAAACATGTCTCCAGACATGGCCAAATGTCCCCTGGGGGGTCAGAGTCACCCCAGGCTCAGAGCCACGGGCCTGGGTCCCCATGCCCCGCCTCTCTGGAACCTCCAGAGATAGGGAGAGCCTTTCCCGGAGCTTGGATGGCCCAGGGGGCGTGGCTTCTCTGACCCAGTTCAGTGGGTGGGGGTGCTCAGACTTGGGGGTTCCCTGTGTGCGCACACACACATATACACGGCTGTCTGTGTGCTACTGACCCCCCAAGTGTGCTCCGGGAAGGGCCCGTTCCTGTGGTCACAGTCGGTCCAGATTCCAAAGGCACAGCGTAAGGGCCACCGGCTGAGGTAGAGGGTAGACACAGGGGCCATCCAACTGGAGAAACCTCTGCGGCTGAGACAAGACGCTGTGAGTCCCTGCCGGGATGCCCAGGACAGACCACCCCGGAGGCCCCTGCTCACCCCACACCTGCTGCGTGGCTGGCTCTGCACTCTGGGGACAGGGAGGGAAGAAAGCCAGCCAGAGCCACAGGCTTCAGGGGGCTGACATCCAAAAGGTGGAGGTGCCCTGGCAGGTGTGGCTCAGGTGGCTGGGCGAGTCCGGCAGAGCGAAAGGTGGCCGGCTGGATTTCCTGGTCAGGACACGTGCGTGGGTGGCGGGCGCGTGTGAGAGGCAACCAATCAATGCTGCTGTCTCACGTCGACGCTTCCCACCTCTAAGGCCAGGAGAGACCTTGCCAGTATGTGCATACACCTTTCGAGAAACTTTCAAAAGTAAGAGAGTGTTTCTTTACAAGGGCCCCCAAATTGCATCGGTTGGAGGCCCCACCCACCTGAGTCTACCCCCATTTTTTAGCCCCCTGTACCTTTCAGAATAGGATCATCTTTCAAAGCCCACCAGGAAGAAGAAGGAGAAAAATGCATCCGGTTTCATTCACTGATGAAGTAAAAGCAAGAAAATGACGTCGACTCCCCCCAAAAGAAAGAAACATGGAGACAAACCGCAGACTGGACCACCCGTTGGGTTGGCTACTTGGCTGCTGAGTCAGAAGCTGGGGTCTTCAGATTCACACACGCCAGGGTAGAGGAAGAGCTAGAAGCTTCTGGGGAGGGCGGGGGAGAGAGGCTGCGGTCTCCGGTCAGGAGGGCCCAGCCGCTGGCCCAGCTGCTCCGGGTGGGAGGGGGATGGAGGGTGGGTGGGCCCTGCAGCCGCCCCCGGAGCTCTCGGGCCATTGTGAGCCCTTATCGATCAGGCGGGGAAGCTATAGGACTGCGGCAGCTGAAGCTCCGCTGCTCCCCAGGTTATTTATGAGCCGCGCCAGCCTGGCAAGTAACCGGGGCCAGCTTGTTTAACGAGGGTTCAGGGCGCTCTTCCCTAGCTGGTTAACTTTAAGTATTGGAAATGGAATTGATGCGCACATAATAATATTATGATTCATACAAACCACTTCTCAGGCAACTCAATATATTTCATTACCTCCTTTCTAGCAAATGTATTGATTTCTGTTTTGCGGTTTTATAACACAATTTCAAGGCTGTTGTGGGCTTAATGAGCCATGTTCTTATGATGTTTAAAAAGATTTGAAGCTATTGTTGAAATAAATATTATGGATCACCCCCTCCCGAGACCTTCTCCCTGGCTCCTGCCTCCGGCCTCCCTCCTCCCGAGCCCCCAGCCCCAGCCCCAGCCTGCCCCTCCCTGGTCCCGCCAGCAGAAACCAGGGGGGCTGCGGCTCTGCGGCCCTTTGTGGCCCAGATCAAAGGCCCCAAGCGCCACAAAGGCGGCCCCACTCAGGCCGCACGGCCACACACAGTCGCACCTGCAGCGCGGCCAAATGTCACTGTCGCTTCTGCGGGGCGAGCGCGGGGGACGCACCTCGGAGGCGGCAGATGACTCCAATATCGCTTGATGGGAAGTGATGGGGAGGGAGACGCGCAGTGCCCTGGGCTTTTTATTAGCTGCCCGGACTTCTGCAGCCGGAGCCCGTGTACCTGCACCTGTGGGCCCCCTTCCTCCCAGCCTTTATGGAAGTTGACAGATTTTATTAACTTTAGGGAAGAACTTTCCGGCGTGCGGAGGGCTGCAGTTTGTTTTGTATTCATTCGAAACGGAAACTGAAAAAGCCGTGTTTACTTATTTACCAGCCCCAGCGACCTCCCTCTGGGACGCCATCAGTCACGCACGTATTAACTCTGTCGTAAAACTGACTAGCGTGCCAGGGGAGCTGCGGAGTTTGGGGGGCTGTCCATGGGGGGTGTGAATTTTTTCCCCAATGGGAGGAAGCTACATTCAATTATCTAATATTTCCGAGGAAAGGCCGGAGACCTTCCAAAGCGCGCAGAAATTGGACTTCTTTAACAAGCGAGTGCTCCTGGGCAGAGAGCATTTGCAAACAACCCAGGTCGCCTTTGCCCACAGCAAGGCCTCCCAAATCAGTTTGGTGAAGGAGCAACAAAGGTCAGGACCCACCCGGAGCATCTTCAAACTCGGCCAGAGTGACACTCGGAGGTTTGGGGTGGAGTGAGGGTTCATGCAGGCTGACCCCCCCCCCAGACATTGCAGGCTAAGCCCCCCATGCCTTGGAAAGAACCCATTCTGACTTTAGTCAAGTGGGTGCTTGTTGAGGAAGAGATAGTCCATAACCCAACGCAGTTTCACCTAAGTCCTACCCACTTACTCTTAGAGCCCAAGGGCGGACGAAGTGTTAGGATTGTGCTCAGAGCCCCGGCTGCTCATCACCCTCGGGAGTTCTTTTAGGTTTTACGTCTCATGACAAATGGACGCCCACAACTATGAAAATGCATATTATATTAATGGCCAAGTGTTGAAAATTCAGCCGCAGAGTCAGCTGGGTATAGTGCTTATTAGCTTAAAAGCATAAAGCTTTCGGGAGCTTCCTTTTGTGTGCCAAGTAAACTTCAAATGCACCCAGGATCACTTTGCAGGAAACTCTTTACGGTGAGCGATAATAGAAAGTGGTTAGTAGAATATTACACTTTTCATTTGGGCAAACAGATGGGATGCCTGCTTTTAGATTTAATCGGGGCTGACGGACAGGTAGGACACCGGCATATTTTAGTTGGGGTCCCTTTCTTTTCGGGAAAGAATGAAACTACTTAATATTCAGTAAATCTGCACCCGCCCAGCCCCCTCGCCAGCTCATGTATTCCTCTGTGCCTTGTGATCCGGAATGTCTAACTCTTTCTCATTTCTGATGACATTACAAAGTACAAAGGTCACCTCGCCGCAAGCGAATCCGTTTACTAACATGTCCCCTGCTCTATCTTTCCCTTGCCAAAAAAGAAAAGAGAAAAATAAAGTCCTGAATGTCTGTGGGTGTGCACGTCCATGTTTGCGGTTGCAAAACAAAAACGACAAAGGCTCCTTAAATCACCGAGAGTGCCCCGCAGTCTCCATTTACAGAGGCACAGACGTAGAGAGACAATTCAACAATTTGGGAGCCATGAGTCTCTGACCTCATGCTTTCTCCGCTAACCTTTGTAAAAGAGTTTGATATCAATTGTGTCTCTTTCCTCCCCGGACGCATAATACGTGGTAACCTTAGCATGTACAATCTGTTTCAGCAGAAGCATACGGGAAAGCATGGCCAGTGGCGGACTTTAATATCATGGCAGAGCTTAGATTACCTTTGCCCGAAACCGAATTCCCCCTCCCCCTGCAAATGCAAGTCCCTCGATGCCCCCATCGAAGATCATTTGTTATACAGAGTTTTGTGAGGCCATCAAAATTAATTCACAGGGCTCTTTCCACAGGGCCTCCAGCTCCTAATAATGGGCCTTCTCAACAGGTGTTCATTGTGGCGGGCTGACTTCAAATTGCCAGACGAAAGGTTTCATTCTTTCGTCATTTCCTTTTTTAATCTCAAACTTGTAATTGACTAATCTGCAGCAGCTGCTGAGAAGGGACCAGCTGCTTCCCCGAGAGGGCACGTGCACCTCGGAGGGGGCCGGGGCAGGAGAACTGCACCTCTGCACAAATGGGGTGGGGTGGAGGGGGGAGGAGAAATGGAAACTCACAGGCCGGAAGCGGGGTGCCACCGAGAGAGCCCCGGCACTGTCTCAGAAATACCTTTCTCCCAGGCTGCCTCAAATCGGCGGTATCAGACTTCTTCGGGGAGGTTTCAGAACTACCCCGGGTTTTACAGGAGTGGAGAGAGAATTTTAACGGCAATGACAACCACCAGAAACATACGATGCAGAAGGAAAGGGTTTCTAAAATGCGTGTTTTCCAAATGGGCCAGTGTAACAGGCTCACGCATGGTCTTCGTCAATTTTCATGGCCGCCTCCCTTTAAGGGAACCCTAGAGAGAGCTGGGAGGCATGAAGTTTCATTGCAGAGGTTCTTGGACTTCGAGGCTCATCCCAGACAAGCTGGGTGAGGGCGGTGAGAAAACTCGAGACCAGGTTCCCAATTTCCCGATTGCCGCAACTGCAGGGGTCTGAGTTCCTGCCCCAGAGGCTCTGAGGCTGCTGGCCCCTGGGCCCGGGGGTTTGTATCTATGGGGCCAGCATCACAGGGCTCTGGTGCGAGGGGCCTTGAGTCCCTTTGACCGCAGCTAGACGCCCCTCTGGCCTCCATAATCCTCTCCATGCAATGGTTTCCCCTCTACCCTCTCCTCAATCATGTGGCTCCCAGCATAGGATTAGGGGGCTCCATCTCTGAACAGGTACACCCGGGAAGGCCACTGTTCTGGGGAAGGGGTGATGTTTCTCCCAAGGAGGTGACATCTACGTGGTAGAGGGCAGACAAGGTCATGGAGAAGGGACCATTTTTGCCACACAATCATTCTCGGCTTCTGGGTTTTTGTTGTTGTTTTGCACACGATACCTCTGGGCTGATACCTGACAGCAGGTGGCCTGGGCACAGGTGGGTGCTTTGCACAAAGCCCAGAACTCAAGCAAATACTTCCTGACATAGTGGGAGTTGGGGCGGGGGAGGGGCAACCGAGGGTTAGGAGAATGTTAGAAACCTCAGTTGCAGTTTTCAACCTTGTCATAGGCTAGAAGGCGACTTCCGGCAAGGGGTCAGGAGCAAGGGATAGGGACACTTGGTTCCTGTCTGCCCCCCAGACTCATGGAAGGGAGATTTGGGGACGTTGGCACCTTTGGTAGGAGGGGATACAGACCCAGGCAGGTTCTGAGAGGCAAACCAGAAGTCTTGTAGAAGTCTAAAACGAAGGTGGACAGTCACTAGCACATCCGGGATGTATCGGGAGATCTCATTGGTTGGCTACCTGTCAGGCCAAGACACCATCCCTTAACCTGTTAGCTTGGTGGCTCCCTTGTGAAGGTCCCCCTGGCTGGGCTCAAGACTTCATTATGGCTGTAAAAAACAGTGCAAGGAGTGAAGCTGTGTGGGCGGTACATTGGCACAGTGTCCTCTTGCAGGTTGGCCAGCATAGCCGCCCTGAGTGGCTTTGATCTGCTCTTTGAGCCTCTTTGGCTTTGTGCGGGGGATGAGGGGAGGTTTGGGGGCCCTAAATACCAGAGGGCCTACCCTCTCCAACAGCCTGTGGGTGAGAAATCACATTTACCAGTCTTATTTCTGGGTTGCACAAAGGCGTCCCCACACACTTCGAGTGAGAGAAGTTCCCCCCAGCCTCTCTCGGAAAATGTGCTTCTGTTCTTGGCCTCAGTGGGGGCTTTTCTGTGGCGGATGTTGCGGACAGGGACCCAGAGAGTGTTCTCTGTGGGCAATGCCCCACCCGCAGATGAGGCAGTGTGCAGGGTCTGATGTCTCATTCACCTGGAGAGGTTGGCTGCTGTCAGCCAGGAAGTAAAACAGGATGGTATTATTCTCTAATTGCCTGCTCAGCATCAATGTTAAGGATCCCCAGGTCCACAGTGAAAGGTCCCCAAAAAGACTACCTTCCTTTGACAGATGAGGAAGTCAAGGCCCAGAGAGGGGTAGTCTCTTGCTGAAGCTCACACAGCAAGTTAAGACAAGGCATATTACTCGGAAGGTAGGAGCCATCTTTTGATCTGCCATTCAAAGATTTTAGTCTGTTGAACCATTAAACTCTTGCCAGGGAGATGGTCATACTTTTTATGGGGGCGTGTGGTGTTCCACAAATGATTGTCTCCATCTTACATTCATTCTTTCGAATCATTCATTCTTTCATCCAATCATTCAGCAAATATTCTTGAGCCTCTCACATGAACCAAGCACATAAGGAGCTAGGGATACAGTGATGACCTGGTCTGTGTCCTCATGGGACTTGTGGGCTAGACAGGGAAACAGACATGAAACACACAATCACATGTAACTACCTGATTGGAGTCATGATAAGGGGCCTGAAGGGAGAGTTTGTGGTGGTCTGTAGGGATCTGATCAAGTGTGAGAGTGAGGCTGGAAGTTTCGGTCAGGTTAGGTTATATTTTGCTGTGTAACAAACAGCCCTGAAATCTCAGGTATGAACAGGACCTATTCACTTCTTCCTAATGCTGGCCAGCTTATGTTCACTCAGACTGGGAGAGGCTCCCTCTTGACCCAGCTTCCACAACTGCAGGAGAAAGAAGCAAATTTCACTGTTTCTTCCTAGAGGCAACACATGTCATCTCCACTCACAGGTCATCACCCGGTTCAGGTCACACACTAACTTGAAGGAGGGTGGGAGGGGCATTCTGCATGTGCCCTAAGGAGGAGTTGCAGTTGGGAGGTGCTAGGACCAGGGGTCAAAGCCTCTCCTTCAGATTGCGCCTGGTCCCCACTGCCCACAGGGCTTCCTCGTGATGCCGGAAGAGTCCTGGACATCTCTCATCCTCCCTCAGCCCTCGCTGGGCTGTGCTCACATTTTCCAAGCTCACTGAAATTTAATGGAATGGAATTCTGGTCAAAGCCACATCTTAAGTTTGCATTCCCAATGGCCAAGTGGCTCCACTGTGTCGTGCTTCTGAGAAAACTCCCGAGCACAGTGTACCTGTGTGGCACCAAGGATGAAAGGTTGGGGACATCCAAGAGAAGTTTCAGAAATGGCTGCTGGAAGAAGTAGGGAGGTCTTTTCCATGCTGAGCCCTTATCTCTCAATTAGCATACAAAAACATTTTTAAAGGCATAACCTTTACTAATAAAACGCTATAATCTCAGTGAGACATTTCAGCAGGGGAATTATTAGATATTAATTCATGCTCAGTTGCACTGATAGCCCTCAGCCTAATAGCGCACTAGGCGAGAATTAATATGCCATAATTCACGCTCCGTCATGCATTATGGCTTCAATAAGATGCACGAAGAATAACCTATTCTGGCGAAAGAGCTGCGATTCTCAGAGTTCTCCTGGCCAAGTTATAAATAGTTATGTTAGGATCCAGAATTTTTTTGTATTACTAAATTTGAAAGAAATTGCATATATGTACCCTCATCTATAATTACCGTGAACATTTTCCCTGAGTCCTAACATTAAGTTCAGTCATATTCCATGTTTTAAAATTGAACTTAAGCAAAATCACATAATTTTCTTGAGACCAAAATAGAAATTTCTTTCCCCCACATATAATTGTACGTGGTACTAAGGCACAATATGGCTTATATGGACCCTGGCTTAGGAGAGGCGACTCAGGCCTGACTTAGAGGGGTGCAGAATCGAAACGGTGGGGGGTCAGGGGGCCTCAAGGATATTCTATTTATGGTTATGAAGAGTTTGTGTCTCTCCCGACAATTATAGTTATTCACAAATGCCAGTTTTCCTGGCAAAAGGGTGAAGCCATCTCTGCCCTCCAGAAGCTTAAAGGGCCAGTCTGGATGTAGGTGATGAATTCACCTTCCACTCACAAAGCAATGCCTCCGAAAATGCTGCGGCATGAGGAGACGTACCACGGAGTCCACAGAAGCAGCCCTGGAGGCGGAGAGATGGGCGCGGAGTTATGAGACCAACCGTCACTAAATCATTCATGTGTGATATGATGTACTTGTTGAGTGCCTTCCTGCAGGCCGGTGGGCCAGTGCCTGTGATGGACACTGAGCACACAGAGAGGCCGGCGGCCAGGTGGGGGTGATGGGCACCCGGGGCTCTAGATAACTGTGACACCACATGGCCAAAGCCATGGTAACACAAGAGCTCCGAGGGAACGTTGCCTATCTCAGGCTGGCCAAGGTAAGTTGATCAAGGAAAGCTTCACGGAAGAGGTGACACCTGAGAGGAGCCTTAGAAGATGGAGAAGCAGCAGCCAGATAAAATATTGGGGTTGAGGGGCAAGGGTGAGTGCAGAGCAGACAGTGATCAATAGATGTAAGCAGAGCAGACGCTGACGGAGGCCAGAGGGCAGAGACCATGCAGGCGGTGGAAAAGGACTCAGTTTTTTGCCCCAGTGGGACTCGACTTGTCTCGGGGATCCAGCCCTCAGGGGGGTCTAGAGGTCTGTGTGTGGGGGTGGGAGGGAGGGGGGAAGCAGGAGACCAGGCAGGGAGCCACTGTTTCAGTCGGGACAGAGATGAAAGCCAGGACTAGCACAGAGGAGGAGACAGTGGAGAGGGGGCAGTTAGAAGACAGACCAGACCAGGAATCCAGACAGGCTACAGGGAAGAGCGCAGCTCCCATCTGGGACGCGATGTGTTTGAGGCCTAGAGCTTAACAGGCAAGAAGTCTGGGCTGAAGGTCAGGACTGGCGGGGGGGGGCACATTTGTAAACCTAGAACACCAGAGCTGAAAGGGTTACTAGAGATTGTCTTACCCATCCTCTCCCCCTCCCCCCAGTTTAAAGATGGACACACTGAGTCTGGGAAAGGGGAAGAAGTTCGTCAAGGTCACAGCAGATCTCCGGAATCCGTTTCTAGATCGATTACTTTCTTCCAATCGCTTCCATTCCATCACTAGCTAAGAGAATCGACCGAAAGCTGGGAGAGATGCCCTGCGTGGGGTGCCGGCCCACAGCGGGTTTCTGAACGTCAGTGATTCCCAAACGGCATCCGTGGACTTCACCAGGATCAGCTGCTTGATATTTTAATTAACTCCATTTTTTTTCGTTCATATAACGGCTAAAAAGGGAAAGCTTGTATCACTTTCACATGTGGAAGCTGACTTCCCTTTCCTATAAGAAGCAGCAAACCCCAAAATTAACCCCATGAAAAGAAAGGAATGGTAACATTCTAGCCAGACAGGTTGGCCTGTCTGGGGCTTACTCCTTCTCTGCTAAAGAGAGATATGGTCAAATTTCGGAGGAGTGTTAAACACGTTATTAGCCCCAAAGCAAGCTTTTTTGTTTGTCTTGATAGGATTAGAAAATAATCAGAAAGGGAACCGTTTTCTCACACGTGATGGAGGTTACGAAGCAGCCTGGGCCCCTGCCTCCCAGAACATGCCAAGAAGCTGTGGGAATTAGTGAGCTAGGAAAAGCCCCAGAGATAGGTTGTTACACTGATTCACCCAAGTTTAAAAAATGAGCCATGTGTTTGCTGCATGACTTCATTAAAGATGCAATCGAATCTGTTTCAAATAAGTCCTCGGTACGTTTTTGGTTCACCCATTCGGCCACCATGCCTCCTGCCCTGCTCCTGCCTCCTCCACGGCCATGAGCTGCAGCAGGAACCCCGTACACCCAAGAGCTGGGCTTGTGCCCAGGAGCTTTCCCCAGAGACGTGGGATCCTTCCCCCAGGCCGCCCCACCGCAGGGAGGGAACGAGGGCACAGCCTTCCGTGGGGTGATGTAGGCCCTGGCTGCGTGGGGCCCTGGAGCACCCAGCAATCACACTGCGCGTGGTTTGGGGCACCTGTTGGCTCTCAAATACACTTATGGCTCCTGATTTTTGTTTCCAATGCATCTTAACTTTGGGTTCCCTTCAAAGCAGAGCCTAAGAAAAGGACTTGGGTGCAGGCAGTTTATTTCAGATATGGTCCCAGGAGACAAGAGTTGAAGGCGGGGCGTGGAGAAAAGCCAAAGAAAAAGTGAATGAGCTGGTTACTGCCGAGGGCAAAGGGGCCACACGGCCCTGGGCACCGTTTCAGAACCATGAGGGGTCCATCCCAGTCTTGTTCTTCCCTGGAATGAGTCTGGAGCCCCTCCTGTCTCCTACCACCCAGGGCGGTGCCAGCACCAGGGCCGCCAGCTGTCCACGCTTCCCCAAACACCCGAGGCACAAACGTGGAGAGGCGGTGAGGACCTCGGTGTGGGAGTCAGGGGGCATTGCCCCCGGAGGGTGAAACATTCTCCCTTCCCCCACGGGGCCTCATGGAGGGTACTGGGTGAAGGGGGCCAGCCTGGCCTCGAATTGCTCTCACCTCTCTCCACCCCACGAGCCCCTCCCCAAAGAGACCATGTCCCCCTTGTCTCCGGGGCAACCATCCGGGAGCGGGCATCCTCCTGCACCCTGCCCCCCAAACCCCGGCACCCAGAGCTCCACAGTCTGTTTCACATGAACCCTGACTTCTTGTTTCCTCCGCTGGTCATCTGGCTGCAGGGGCCTGCCAGGACCACGGGCCGTCAGAGCTCGGGGCCCTTCCGCCCAGGTGTCACTGCGATTTGAGCCAGCTGAAACGGGGGGAGGAGGAACAAGGGGAGGGGATTGCCCTGGGACCATTCTCAGAACTGACCCTCCGTTGGCATCGCTGCGCTGTGCCTCTAACTCTCCCCCAGACCCCCAGGGAAACCCCCATTTGGCTTCGGTCCAGGCTGGGGTGGAACCGCAGGAGGTCAGGGATGGGGGTGAGGGGCAGGTTCCCCCTGCAAGTCTCCCTGTCCCCTCCCCTCCCCAGCACGTCTCAAAGGGACGCAGACATGTCCATCGTCTCCCAGCTCGGTGACTTCACCAATCCAATCAATCCATAGGAAAGAACAAATTAAACTGACCGATCCTCGTATATTTAATGATCGTCGCCACTGGACCAGGAACCGGCTATCCACAGCCTCAGCACCCTGCAATCCTGAACCCTGGGCTTCCTTGGTCCCCCACCCCCGCTCGCCGCTCTCACGTGGTCCTGAGCTTGCGCAGCAAGAAATGGAGATGCCCAATGGCTCCTCTGCGCGTGGCTTCTGGTGGGTGGATCCTTCAGCGGACGCAGCGTCTGCACCAGCAACCCCGTGACTTCCCACCCGGCCTTTGTCGTTTCTGTGGAGGTCTCTGCCCATCGGAAGAGGTGCTTCAAAGTTGAAGTTCTTGGATGAAAAGATTTTCTCGTGGACTGTGGCACCACCCGTAACGACAGCACGGGTGTAACGGCACTTTCACTGCCACTTTGGGGGGTCTTCGTTTCATGCCTCTTACTTGATTTTATAGTCCCAGGAACCGATGAAGGTTGGTAGCTGCACTGGGACACCAGCCTGTGCCATCAGACAGCACGCACAGAGTGATTCACCAATGATGACGATAATAAAACTCGTTGCTCTGAATTTGTGTGGGATAGGGACACGCCCTGTGATAATATTCGATGACTATTCCAGGCTTAAAAATATGGCAGTGACGGTCTTTACCGTTAAGATTTCACTGTCTCTTTGCAGCGTTGAGGACATGGAGTCCGGGGGAGCACCTCAGCAGGCAGCACTGCCCCTCACCCCACGGTGCCCCTCCCCCCTCTGCTGCTGCCTCTTTCTCTCTGTTTTTTATTTTGGTTTTTTTTCATCTCTGCCTCTCTCTCACTGCAGCTGAGGCTCTGGAACTTTCCGTTTAACACATTCTACCTACCAGTGTTTTAAACACCCATTTTATATATTCACCCAGCAGTTCTTTTCCTGCCACCTGCCAGCACTGGGCTGGGGAAGAGGAGAGCAAGGCGCGGGGCCTGCTCTCTGGGGCTCTCATCGGGTTTCTGCAGGTCCGCAGAGACAGGTGGGCTAGGTACCGGCCACGCTGCCTGGGCGGACCTGGGCCCGAGGGGTCTGCACTCCCGACACTTCCTCCTCCCAAAAGTACTGAAGACTCTTCACAGCCTGGGGCATAACCTGTTCTTTAGTATGTTCCAGAGAACACTTCCGGCGAGGTCCGGACATCCTGTACGTCTCTTAAGAAGATGCAGAAAGAGGTGACACCCCCCCCCACACATACTCGCAGCCCGACCTCGACTTTGGGGGTGATTTTGGAACCACTGCTGCGTGACTGACACACGCATACCTTGCCTCCACGAGACGACACACTCACGTTCTGGGGTGACTCCTTCTCTGCCCCCCTTGCCTGGCACGCTGGGCTCTGTTGCCTACACACCAATGAATGAGTGAATTCTGCCCCTGGTGGAAGCACCAGGGCTTTCTGCTCTGTCCCCTGTGTCTAAAAAAGGGGCACCTTCCTCAACCCCCAGGGAAGGGGACACCTGACCAGGGAGGTGAGCCACTGAAGGGACCCTGCTGCATCTGTTCTCGGGCGACAGCGCCGGCCTGGACCACAAGGAGGTCGGCTGTTTGGAGGCCTGGCCCCACCCCAGGGGCTTTCAGGAGCATAGGCATTTTGGGCTCAAGTCAGCCCTGGTGTGTACACACAGCCCCAGAGTCCCAGGCTGGGGGCTGGACCCACGAGGGAGCTCACCCTTATTACCCGGCCACCACCAGCGCCACCCTGACCTCCCACCCATCGGTCCTAACTTCCTTCCCCCCCACCCCCACTCATTCCCACCTCGAGCATTTGGTCTATTGTCTGTAAGATGCAATGAAATGCTAATTTTCCTTAAGGAGAACCCCGCCCCCGCCCAAGGTTTAACCTGAGGATGGCCCGATAGCAGACAGCCACACTCCGCTCCCTGTGCTGGGCTGGGCGTGTTCACTGCCTGGGGTCTCGTAGCCCCAGAGCCCCTGCCTGCTGCTGGGTCTCCCCAACCATGTCTCTCTTACCCTGTATTTATTTTCATTTTGCTCGCAGGAAGCCACAAATAGCTTGTTTAAGAGTAACATGAAAAGTGTGAGCTAATAGGCTCTTTTCCCTTCTCCAGCAACTTTTGCTTCAACATAGAAGCAGATCTGGAGGAGGGAGGAGTAAGAGTTGGCTCTTTCTGTCTGGCAAGGATGACCCATCCAGGTAGCGTGGGGCAACTCTGTCCCTTTGCTTTGGGGGGAAGTGAAGGAGGAGATGCCCCAGACCCCTCATTGGCCTAGACTGGCCGTCCCTTCCTAACCAGGGACTTTGATCTCCTTCACTAACCAGAGGGTCACTGGGTAATCTTATGGTCTGTTTTCTTACCGCAGCCTCAACCTTGCCTTCTGTAAAATGATGAAGCAGCTTAGGGGCCCCTACCAGGAGGGTTGCACAGCCACCCTGACAAGTGAGGGAGGGTCCGTGAGTGGCGGGAGCAAGCCTGCGCTATTCCGGCCTCATCAGAGGTGAATGACTGCAGGGGTGAAGGTCTCAGACCTCTGGCTGAGAGCCCCGACTTTGGCCACCCAGTGAAAGCTATACACAATTCTTTGTCTATAACCGAATTTCTCAGCCTTGGCATTATTGTCATTTTGAGGTCATTCTCAATTCTTCGTCTTAATTTCTTGTATTTTGTAGGGTCCTTAGCATGCCTGGCCTCTACCCACTGGGTGACCAGTAACACCTCCCCTTTGCAGACCTTGCCCAGTGTCGCGGCCAGGGGTGCGGGTGAGGTGGGGGAGGATGCCAAACCGCTCCCCGCTGAGAGCCGTAGTCTACAACATGGCCATCCCTGGGCTGTATTTGTTACTGGTCTTCTGCAACAACTCTGGGCTCTTTCTGGCCAAGGCTGTGTTTCTTCATTCCTGCAGCACACAGTAGGAGTGCAGAATTAATGACGTTGATAGGAGACATCGTGGGTCTCTGGGTTGGATGGCCGGCTCCACTTCATACCATAGTTGTCCACTTACTAGTCAGTACTCATTAATCCCTACTGGGTGTGGCGTCTCTGTGATGGGGACACGCTGGGGCACACGGGCCTCGTGGAACCCGTTCTCTGCCAGCAGAGACACACAATGAATAATGGACAAGTCAGCAAGGTAATTTCCAGTGTCGGCTAAAAAATAATATCGATCAGGTGTTCCATCACCAAAAAAGGATTTATCCAGGGAAAAATAGGGCTGCAACCCAGCACGTGCAGACACGGCAAACTGCACACACTCGCACACTCGGGCCTACGTGCCAAGACGGAGGGGTATTTGAAGGGAAAAGGAAAAAAAGGGGAAAAGTTAGAACCTTAGAACTTCCCCCACGAACCCGGGGTTCTGCCTACAGGGTTCCTGCGATTTTGTCATGTGTGAGAACTTCTGCGAGCCCCCGTTCTGCCCACAGGCCCCCCAACGTTTGCTTCAAGTGCCGGCTAGTCTTTATCGCTGGTGATGGTCAGCCCTGTGAAGACAGCATTTACGGGGCCAAGGACAGAGAGTGAGGGGAGGGGGGTGTCTCAGACTGGGTGGTAGGGGACTCCTCTCTTACCAGCTGACACTCGAACTGTCACAGAAATGTAGGTTGCAGTGAAGAAGGACTTACAGAAAGACCCCTCTCGACTTTTCCGCCCACCTCCTGGTGCCTGGCACTCCCTAAGCAAATATCGGTCGGCAGAATGATGTCCCTCTCCTCTCTACGCAATGGGGAATGGGTGCTGCAAAGACTCACTGCCCTTTCAATTCTGGTGAAAGTTCTAGAAACGTCAGCCAATGGGGTGTGAGTGCACCGTGCTTGTGGGCAAAGTCTGAACCAGCGCCTGCATCTTCCCGTCTCCACCCGGTTCTGTTTTCACAAAGAGAGTTTCTTTAAAAATGGACGGGACGACAACGTCCCCTGCAAATCAATCATTTAATCACATGTCAGTCATCGTTGTCATTTGAAACCTGACACCCTCTCCGTCCGTACACTCTGGCCACTTCCCAGCCCAGGTGTGAACCCCAGGACCGGCAGGGGGAATATCCCAGCTCCCCACCCAGCGATCTACCCAGCCGATCAAATGTGCTCCGAGGACAAGCAGGGAGTCACATTACCTTGTGCCTGGATAAGAAGGTCCCCATTCCGGCCCCCACCCTGCAGCGGGGAGGGGGCAGGAAAAAAAGAGCTTAATCATTAATAACACTAACTTGCATTTCTAGGGCCTTGAAAATGAGAATTTTGCCCTTTTTTTCCCTGGGAGTAAATTGGGTCAGAGTGTCCCCAGAATTTACATTTCAATTAAAAATACAATAATAACACATTGTGCTAATAGTGAATGATTCCGACTCCAGGGAAGATGACACCGCCCGCTACTCTGTTAATGAAAAGCCCCCTTCATTCGGACAGGCCACACATCAGCAGTCACGAATCTCCTGTCTTGTTCTGGGTCTGGCCGGTGGGGTGGGCAGGGAGGGGTGCGGCCGGGAGGCACCAGCGCCCCGCCAGGGCTTCCAGGGGAGGCGGTCACGCCGCCCGGGGGGCCGGGCGCCCTCCTTTCCCTAGTCCACCCTTTGAACGGACCCCTGACTTTGTTTCTACATAAAGCCATTAAAGAAAAATATTTTTAAAAGATGGGTGGGGTTTTTTTGTTGTTTTTGGCTCTCTTTTTGGTTTTTGGTACTGTTGTTTGCTTTGTGTTATTTTTTTGCTTTTCTACACAATTGTTGATGGCATCAGAAAGATTTTGGCCACGCTCCCCTCCCCCCATTGGCCCTTCAAACTGGAATCTAATAGAAACTTTAGCCAAGAACTAGGTACGGATGCTTATTAAAGAAAAAGCAGTGTGCAGGCACAGGGCATGACGGTTATAAAACAGCCTCCGTGGGGGTCTCTGAGAAAGCCCCCACCCCGCTGGTTTTTAGAGCCGGTCTACCCGCCCCACTACTCTTCTCTATCGAGGTCTCTCTATCTGGATAGACACACCGCTCTATCTAGACGCCTGAAGTTCCAGAAAGAGAGGGAAGAAGTGGCCCAGGAGGTGGGGGTGTTGGGGGCCGCTCCCAGGAGGGGTGTGCCCAGCAGACACAGGTTGAAGATGTTTGCTCACAGCCTGCTTCTGAAATAAATAACCCCGCTTTCATCAGGGACCACACTTGCTCTGTGAGGAGAGGAGACCCCTCGGCAGCCCTCTCCGGCAGGGGCGTCCCCAAAGCCGGATGTGAGCAGTAGACAGCCAGCATGGGGAGCCCCCATGGGTCCCGACGCAGACCCCCAGTCGGGTGTTTCCACCGGTCCCCGTGGCCCCTGTTCCTGGCCTCTGGGCTGGGCCGGGGAAAACGAGAGGGCCAGGTTCTAGAACATATTAAAGGCAGACAGTAAATTCGGGCCGTGGCCTTCTGGTGCGTAGTATTCAAAATCTTTTAGTGGATTAAATATATACGTATGAAATGCCTCAAACTCTCAAATACCTGGGCACTGAACACTTGAAATGGGCAAAAAATAAGAAGAGTCCTGTCTCCTCCCCACAGCTCCCCAGTCTATGAGGTGACTGTCCTGTCCGATGACCCAAGGCTGGGCCCTCCCCTCTCTCTCACTGTTTCAGAATCACTGGAGGAAGGCAAAGCTCGTCCAGGTTCGGGCCCTCGTGGTTCAAGGTCGAGTGGTTATCAGAGTTTCACTGGCGTTCCCTGGTAGTAACACTGAGTTTGCTCTAATACTCGTTCCATCCCAAAACCTGGCCTGACCCGCCTGGGGTATAGCTAACACTCGAAGATGGCAACCCCGAGTACTGGCCGGTTACCCCTTTTGAACTGTCCTGAAGAGCCCAGGCCGTCTCTCCCCAGATCGGCCTGGATGTTGAGAACCAGGCCACGCTCTACTGCCCACAGAAACAGTCCTGGGCTATCCCACTGTCTTCCTTCGCCTGACGTGCTTTTCCAGAACTCTCCTCTTCAAGCAAACGGCTTGAGTTCCTTACGGGAACTTCTTGAGAGACCGACCCACTCCCCAGGGAAAGCATCCACAGACTCTCTGTGCCCTGAGATGCCTTCGGCTCTGTCCCCCCAAAAATCCTTCCCTGCTGTTTCCACCAGTCCTGAACTGTGGGCTCCTGGCCCTCACCCAGCCCGAGTAAGTCCCTGTATCACAAGACACTCCTAAAGCCAAATTTCAGTTGTGAGCACCGACTTTCCCTGCTTTGAGACACTGCCACACCTTGGCCACAGCGACGCTCCTCTTGCCCCAGGAACAGTGAACTCCACTCTAAGCAACAGGTTCCATGGGTGACCCCTGGGGAACCAGCGCTCGGCATCTCTCTTTCTGATTCCCTGCGTGGGCGATGTGTCTGGTGGGTGCTAGTTCGGCTTGGCCATCTCTCTACTTTCTCTGAATCTTCTTTTAAAGTGGAGAGCGGGCCTCGGGTGCAGAGCTCTGGCAATACTATCTCACAAAAACTCAGTCCTACCGGCTATTTGAAAAACTCCACTGGTTCTTGAGTCCCTGGAAGTTTTAGTCAAGGTAACGTATAAACGCTGCCCGGCACGTGGCTGAGCGGCAGAAGACGCATCATGAACAGCGGCCCCGGGCCCGCCCCTCAGTCCCAACCCCAGAAGGCCAGTTTCCTGCAGAGACTGCTGCCAGTCCCTACGCTGTCTCTTCCGAGTGTTTTCTCTGTACTTTTAAATGATGTGCTGAGGCTACTATGTCCTGATTTTCCTCGCACATCAGGGAGGTATCACTCATTTCCAAACAGGAACAAGGAGCCTTCTCTTAGAGCAGGTCTTACACACTCTAATTCGTTATTATAGGTTGTTGTCGTTTTTAAAGTTAAATTCAGACTGTGTTTTCGTGATGAGAAATGGGTACACGTTACTCACAGCTTAGTCGAGTAGTGTCTTAGGTGCCATTCTCTGCTGGCCTTTGCTGCCTTCGCCTTGGCTTTGAATGTCCGGGTGCCCCTTCCACACCCCCTGCTAGCTCTGCACAAAGGCCCTCAATCCAGTTTTACACTCGGCCACACCTGTCGGCGAATCTGTCAGTTCTGTGTCCTCCTGGAGACGCCCATCCTTCTGCCTCGTCTGATCCCATGGTCCCCCCCGGCCTACAACACAGCTGTCCCCAGGGACGGCCCTGGGTCTCATGTCTTCGTCTCTTCTGATTTACGCCCTTTCTGGTGGAGCACATCCTCTGATAGGTTCCTGAGAAAGGGTGCTCGTTTCTGACGCCCCATGGAACGTAGAGAAAAGGGTGCATCACGCCCTGCCATTGGAGGATAGTTTGGCTGTGTATAAAATTCAAGTGTGGAAGTCATTTTCTTTCCGAATTTTAAAGGTGCTGCTGTTTCTCTGGCTTCCAGCGTTGCTGAGGAAAGGTCCATTGTCTCACTCGTTCCCAGTTCTCTATATGTGTGTTTTCTTGTTTTGTCCTTATTTTCTGCCCATTCATTCTTTTAAGCACTTTGTGGGCCCTTTCAATCAGGAAGCTAAAGTCTAGCTTCTGGGAAATTTTCTTGCATTATTTCTTTGATAATTTCCTCCTCTTTGTTTCTTAGATTTTTGGGTGGGGGGTGTTGCTAGAATATCATGCAAATAGCAAACCTGTAACTGCTTGTCCTTTATCCGCTTACATCCATCTTTTTGACCTTGTCCTTGCTCTCTGAGTGTTCCTGTTTACGGCTTTGTGTTTCTGTTTCATGGATGTATTTTCCTTTCTTATCTGAGTACAGTGGAAACCGCGGTGCCCACTAGGGCCCCCTGCGCCCCATCATTTCAGTGCCCGCAGCCCCACTGCCTAAGTCACCCAGGTAGTTCAACTCTGAGGGTTTGTTTTCATCATTCATCATGTTTTCAACTGAAGCATCACAAAGTTCTTTGGGTGATAGGACACATTTCCTTATCAAACTCCCCAAATAATAAACATCCCACCCTTCTAAGGGGTGGGGTGTCGAGAAGGGTCCTTGGGGAGGGAGCAGATGAGAGAGGTTCTAATGCCGCGAGTCCTACCTGAACCCCCACCTCTTCAGGACCCTTTCCAGGGCACCGTTGCTCAGAATATCTTATCTCTTTGTTCCCCCCCCCCCAGACCTGGGCGTCCATCCATCTCGATTCATTTTCTCACCGGTCTCCACAATTTGACACCTGTCATTTGCTACCTGTTCCTCTTCTCTTCCTTCTTGGTCCTCTGAGTTTATGGCTTTCAGTGTTTGTCCCTCAACTGCCATTGTGTTAGGGTTTCAGCGACGAGCGGAGTGTAATGCTTGTGTTTAATCCACCGTGAGCGCCCACTGTGCTTATTTTCGGAGTCACAGTCTATTTATGGTGTGTGACATTGGTCTTCCAGTTCAGGCAGTGATAAAACGTTTTCCTTAAAAATAAATGTATCTTTCTCTTCCCCTACAAAAGTGAGTCGATTCAAAGAAAGGCCTTAAATAAAGAACATGTGGGCGGTGGCCACAGTGATGATGGCGATATGAAAGTGGCAGACCTGTCCCCGCTCCCCAAGCAGACACCGCCCCGCCAGCCCGGTGGGGCCCCAGAACTGTGAGAGATGACACCAGCCACTGCCTTTGCTCTCAGCGCTATGTCATGGCGGTTTCCGATACAGCGGCGGGTACCCCACACGTAGGAGAGGTGCCACCTGTGGAATGGGGCGATCGGACATCTTCACCCCTAAGAGGAAAGACCTGGTATCCCCCCAATTCCCAGTTTTCTCCTCTCACACCTGCATGTTCCCTGGAGACCAGTTCAGCCTGGAGCCCGGGCTTCGCTGCGTGATTTTCTTCCATGTCTTCACTTGCTCCCAAGGGAGAGACTCCAGCCGGCCTTGACATTGGAGTTTCTCTGGGTGGCAGCACATCTCAGGGGAGCCCATGATTGCGGGAGACTGGCTTACTTTTTGGGCTGTAATTTTTTTCTTTAAAGATCTGTTGAGTTTATTTGCCAGGCACTTACTAATGACTTATCTGCCCCTCACGAGGCTGCCCACCCCAAGAATAGGAAGGACGGCAGAGTTCCAGCCCTGCCTTCAAGGGGCTTCTAATCTCATAGGGGGCCGGAGGGCACGGCAGCTAGCTTCAGGAGGCAATGGGGTGCACGGGCGCTAAGTAGAAAATGCAGGCAATGGTCTGTGCAGACTGGGAGTGCAAGACCGGAATCTGGATTCACGGCTCGGTGGGAATTTCCCCGGCAGAGCGCACCAGAGGAGGGCGTGCCAGACAGAGAGACCGCCTGTAGGGGGCGTAAGGGTGTGTCGAGGGAATTAAGGGAAAAAAACATGCAGAGAGATTAAAAGTGACAAATGAGATGGGGGTGGGGGGAACTACAAAAAACAGGAAGGCCTGTGTTTACTATATACATTAAACATTTAGGTTTTCCCAAGGTCACTAAAGACAATCAACGGGGGGGGGGGTGACAGACGGGGGAAAAAATGGCTAGACAGGCCACCGTGCTCCTGAAAAGGTGCCCACCTGCCTAGTAACCAGCAAAATACAAAGGTAAAACAAGCAGGTAACATTTACACCCATCAGACTGGTAAAGAAAGAAATGGGCATAGAAAATGTTAGAAGGTTGAATAATACCAAGTGTCAGCGATCATGCGGGCACTCAGCGTTCCTCATGGACAGCACGGCCACTCGGAAGGAAGCTGGGGGCAGGAAACTGAGGGTGTGCAGACCTTGGGACCTTGTATCCCAGCCCTGGGCGCACCCCCAGGGGAGGAACCCCGGGCGCAGGTGCATGAGGATGTTCTTCACGGCAGCGTTGGTGAGGCGCGGAGTTGGGGGTGACTGGTTGCCCATCCCTGGAGCCGTGCAAAGAGAAAATGTGGAGACGTGTGAAATACGAGGCGGCTTTTAGAAGCAGGATAATCCCTCTGAAAGACCCCGAGTTATGTGGGAAAATAGAGTGGCAGAAAGATTTCTACAGCATGCTACCATTTATGGAAAGAGAGAAAGAAAGGGAGAAAGAAAAGAGAGAGGAAGGGAAGGAAGGAGGGAGGAAGGAAGGAGGAAGGAAGGGAGGGAGGGAGGGAGGGAGGGAGGGAGGGAGGAAGACATAGGTGTATGAAACAGCACCAGGTATTTTCCTAGGACACATGCATGAAAGAATATAAATAAAGCATATGCATAGATGCATATGGGTGAGGTATGGGTAAGGGGATCAGAGATTTAGAAAAAAAAAAAACAGTGAAAGAGCAAGCCGCTGATGTAGGGGTAAATGAACCCAATGCTGTGCACCCGAAGTTAGAAAAAACAACAGTGGCTCAGCTGGTTGGAGTGTCGTCCCTTAAACGGAAGATCACTCACTGGTTCAATTCCCAGCCAAGGAACATACCTAGGTTACAAGTTCATTCCCTGGTCAGGGTGTGTACAGGAGGCAACTGGTCAATGTTTCTCTCTCTCTCTCTCTAAAATTAATAAACATGTCCTCAAGTGATGATTCAAAAATTAAAAAATACATATAACACAGCACTTGGCAGAAAGTGGCGGACCAATAAATGTGTTTTTGAAGTGTGCGGGGAGCCATGGGGCAGACAGGTCACTTTGGGGCCACAGGCGTGTCAGGGGTCAGGGGTCTCCGGGATGACAGGGCTGTAATGAGCGCTCAGCTTCCTGGGGAGACAGGGTGCCGGGGGCTGGGTTCCCTGGAGGTGGGGGGAGACTTCATTTATCCACCCCTGGCCCTGGGCTTGGGGAGTTTCTGTCTGCTCTGGTGACGATGGCCCGGTGCCTCTAGGGGACACGATCATTATCTGGAAAATCCTGTCCTAGGAGCCCGCTCCTCCGACAGGGGTGGATAAATGAAGTCTTCCTGTAATTGTATGTAAATCACGCTTCTAAAGTGCTTGAAAAGTTTGGTGTCTGGAGTAGGCTAAATGTCACCCCCTGCAAGTTTCTTCACCCTCTTAATTTGCTTAGTAAATCCCTTTTTTTCTGAGGGTGAATTACAGTAAAAGCGGTTTATCTCTTTGGCACCCTGTCAACCAGCCCCAGGGCCCAGGACTGACGGAATGATAATGGATATGCTGCTAGTGACCCCCCTCCCCCAAGCTGCCGGCTTCTGAGTCATCGGAGAAAGTTGAAATGAATTTCTGCAGTTTTAGCATTAAATGGATGCCACGCACACGGAGCCTTTGAACTCGGGCCATCTGTGTGTAGTGCCTTACGTCAAAACTCGATTCAGTTGAGGACGGGATTTGCCAGAATAGCCGTCCCCACTCCGGAGGGACGAGAATGGGGACAGCCTGACATCATGACATTCTGGTTGATGTCACTTCCTGAGTTACATTTTCTCCTCATGATGACTAGGCATGAACATAGAGGGACAGAGCCCATGCTCTGGACATTTTCTGTCACATAGAGGAGAGGGCCACAGGTCCTGGTCGCTATCCCCTTTGCGAAGTGGACTCTATTTTCCTGCCCTGACTGCTTCATTGCCAGACCATGACAGAAGTGAAAGGGACAGTTCCAGCTGTAGACATAAGAGTGATGGTGGCTTGTCTTCCAACACTTGACCTTGAGATCCAACCGCCACGTTGGGAAGTCCACGTTGGGAAGCCCACGCTGGTCCCACAGAGAGACCACGTGGAGAGAGACAGTGGTCCCAGGCCGCCAGCCATGTCTGCCGGGTAGAAGTCTGGGGGAGAAGCCGTCTCGGAGGTTGTAGCCTCGGCCACCCACCGATGACGTCTGCGGGGAGATCACCGCCGGACGGGCAGAATGATGATGGCAGCCATGTCCATGGCCGTGTCCTTGTCCTCAAGCTGCCAAGTTTGGGGTGATTTGTTCAGCTACAGTCGATACCTGAACCCATCTTTTCTTGCTGTTATCACCACTGTTGAATTTTTAGGGGCTGCACACTTTTACTCAAGCAGATGAAGACCAGCTTAGAGCTGGGGAGGGGGGCGCTTTGTTTATTTTAACTGAAAAAGTGTCAACATATGTCCGAATTCACTGAAAAGCAGCAAGTCCATGACCTGTGTAATATGTTTGTTAATGTACAAAAATTATCGTGGTACAATATGCACAACATAAAACTGATGATTTTAAACATTTTTAAGTGCGTGGTGCAGCAGCAGGGAGCCCCCGCCCGCGGCTGTGCAGCCCTCACCGCCATCCATCTCCAGAACTTTCCATCTTCCCACACTGCAACTCCGCCCCATCAAACCTAACTCTCCATCCCCTCTCCCCCCAGCCCTGGGCAACCACCATTCGACTACCCGTCTCTATGAGTTGGGTACTTAGGTACCTCGCAGGGGTGGACCAGTCCCTGTCGTTTTAACCTGTTTTGTACAACTATTTACCTACCATGATGGTGAATTTTGTGTGTCAGCTTGGCTGGCCAGAGGGTGCCTATTATACTGGGTGTTTCTGTGAGGGTGTTCTGGGGTGAGATTAACACTTCATTCGGTAGTCTGGGTGAAGCAGACTGCTCTCCTTCATCTGGGTGGGCCTCACCCAATCAGGGGAAGGTCGGAACAGAACAAAGGCTGACCCTTGTCCCAGTGAGAGAGAATTCTCCCTCTGATGTCCTTTAAACTGCAACGTTGGCTTTTCCCACCTCATGGTCAGTGTCTCTAGCTAATACTTGCTTACGCTGTATCTGGACATAGATGTCTTCTAGGAACTTCCTTGCTGAAAAAGAAGCAGCCGTGTTTTCCAGAAGGCGCCTTGGGAGACAATGACTATTGTCCTAGGTCTTTGCGGTAGACTCTGCCGAAGCGTGCACTGCCCAGGAACGCCTTGCAAATCTTCCTTGTTCAGGCCTCATGTTGGTTAAACAGAACCAGACACATGGAGGAAGGTGAAGACAGGATGGGTATCCAAAACCCAGGACTGGACTCGTGAGACTCAGATTCAAATTCGCTGCATGTGTCTGACGGTGGTCACCAGATTGCACAAGTCCACAGGCACTGCACCCCCAGTTCTCACTCTTCAGGGGCCTGATGTAACTCTGAGATAGCTCTGCTTGCACAGGTATAATTCTATCTTCCCCCTGCCTGCACCCATTCTGGGTAAAGTCCTACCTTGCAGTTTGAGAAATGCGGTCGACAAATGCCACAAGCTGCACGCCATTTAAACGGCAACTGCTCTGGCACTTTTCTCCAGTGGTCTCACGTGTGCTCGTCTCCAAGCCCGAAAGGCAGAGCCCAGTCTCCAAGTTACAGAAGCAAGAAATTGACTGTAGGAGATTGGTTACACCCGTAAAAGGAGAGCTGAGACGTCAGGAGGGACAGAGGGCCAATCGGGGATTAGGAAAAGCACGAAGCCACCTCTGGGAAGATCCCAGCGGGGAGGCAGGCGGTCAGGTGGGATCTGGGACCACAGAGAGAATCCACGCCTGCCCAGGTGCCTCTGCCGGATGAAGCCAGCTCAGGGCCCCAGGGCTGTGGGAGTCTGGCCGCCGCACCCTGCTGTGTGTGTGGGAGGGCAGCGGAGTCAGGGGTCAAGGATTGGTGACAGAGGGACCCGGAGCAAATGGTCTCTTAATCTTGGCCTATGCAAGTCATGCTCAACAAAAACAAAACAAAGCAAAACAAAACAACAACAAACCCTTTTAAAAAATAACATTTTGTAGAAAATTCAACAAAAGGATCAGACTTGGGCTCTCTGTCTGCTCTCCCTGTGACGTGGGGTGACTGTGTTAATCCCTCTGAATTCCACGTGTAAACAAGGATGATGACAGCACGTATCTCAGAAAAATGTCATGAGACATCGAAATATTGTGGGGAAGAGACCAGACCTGCAGGGTGGCGTTCACGCTCACTCGGACTCTGCAGACGGGAAGGAGCAGGGGCCGACCTTCCCCCCCGGGTCCTGCACGCCCACCTTACCTGCTCCCCTTCCCCTGTGAGCCCAGGTGTTTGCAGGTAACACCCGGTACGTAAAGCCCAAGCCACAGTGCAGGTACTTACACAGAAACAAAGGTAATTTTAGACATAAACACAACACATAAACACCATATCCTCTCCCCCACTCCACCCACCTCTTCCAGAAAATACTTCAGAATCCAGAGAAAAGGAAAGTCCCTGCAAACAAACTTCAAAGTCACTCAAATATCCATTTTGAAAACAAGGGGAGTCACACAGTAAACGAGGTCAAATATACATTTGAAAAGAAATTCAAATGTCCCTTTGGAAAGAGGGAGTCACAGGCCCAGCTCGGAAGAACAAAGGGGAGCAGGACTTTGAAGGGTGGGGGTCCTGCGAGCTATTCGAAGAGGTAAAACCCTGAGCGTACTTTTGTTGGTTTAAAGTGGGACCTGAAGTTCTCCCTGTTGATTGCGAAGGGCCTGATTTAATATCAGAGGAGGAAATAAGTTAATGTGAAAAACACGCTGTAATGGAAAAAAAAACCACTCACAAAATGCTAAGCACCACCATCCGTGTGTGTGTGTGTGTGTGCGTGCGTGCGTGCGTGCGTGTGTTTGTATGGGTAATTTTACGGTGTGTAAATTGGTAGCTCTGCTCCTCTGGGGCTTTCTTTCCTGGATCTAAAATGATAGGAGGACTGAGTAAACGGGGGGCGTGGGGGAAGGAAAGGGGTGGATGAGATGAAAACATTTTGGCAGCCCAGCGCCCTGGCAGATTTTATGTGGCAATCAGCAGGAGGTGTGAGACGGGTGAGTTGTGTTTGTTTTGAAACTTCCACAGTTAAAATGCCAACGTCGGCTAGTAATGCTCACACGTCGGGGCTGGGGGGCCTGTGCGTGGGCAGATGCCACTCCTGTGCGCGCTGGCACTTCATGGAGAGGGAGGTGGCCACTCACTGGGAGCGTCACCTGCCCCACCGGAGGTCTGATGTTGCCCACGGAAAGTGGACTATGTGTTCCCAGGTGTTGTTGGTCACGGATGTTCCACGCACCACACTGGGCCCCTGAGTATCAGTGTCTCTGGTCCCTTTTTCTCACCGCATTCCTCTCCCCAAGGTCACTCAGCACAGAGCGGCCTGGACTCGCTTCCTCGGCAAGATGTCCCTGGAAGCTAGTTTACTACTTACTATCTTTGCAGAGGGAGGGCAAGGCGGGAAGGGACGAGAGGGAATTAAGCCCTCTGGTGACCCGAAGGTACATCCTTCCCTGTGAGTTTCCTCCCCTTCGGGTAGCCCAGTGACCCACGCCCCTCTCCAAACTCCAAGCAGACTGGCCAGTGTTGGGAGACTCAAGTCCGTGCAAGGTCATGAGCCAGGACGGGATTGACGGGCTTGGAGACCGCAGGTGGCCTTGATGCCCTTTGGTTCTGAACAGGCCCGGCTGTGGGGCCCCCAACGAACAGCTACCGTAGCAGTGGGCTGTCCCTGTCATTTACTCAAGTGCTGCTTTTTCAAGCAGCGAAGCCTCTTCTTCAAGAATATCGATCTTTGGTGCACACCCGCCAGCTCTGGCTCAAAAGGAGGAAGGGGAAGTTGGGAGTCCCAAGATTTGGGTTAGAGAAAGGTGATCCTGAGTGATACTGTGACAGAATCTTAGACTTCGAGGGGCCGGCTGTAAGTCCCAGTTTGTCAACCACGCACACCCCTGGGCAGGCCATCTGAGTCCTTCGAGCTTGTCTGCCTCAGTTTCCTGATCTGTCATATGGGAATCATCGTGGCCCAGGACCTGCGGAGCACACTGGGGCACAGTGAGGATTCGGTGAGTGTTGTAGAGTGTTTTGTAAATGTGACAGTGGGGATCCATAAAAGAGATCGCCATCCGGTGATGAGGGCCGCTGGGCTGTGTTCTTCCCGGGCTGTTTCCACTGTGGCTGGGAGGCAAGGCCCCCTGGACGCCGTAGCAGGACTGCGCCCTCACTGCCTCAGAAAGGGTGCAGTTCTCTCCAGAGACGAGACGGCGGCTGAAGGCTTCCAGTCCCCCAGTCGCCCAGGCCTGAGCCTTGTACCCAGCACACCCCCCTCCCAAATACTTTGGGCGGGTATTTAGTGCACGCGACTTATTTAAATGTTTTGGTTTTCCGGTTGGCCTGCAGGCGGGGAAGGAAGTGAGCAGGGCCGGGAGCGGGGATCCCATCTTGTGTTCAGTTGCGACGTGTGTTCAGCCTCCTTGCTGGAGAGACAAAGCCCTGAGGACCTGCCGTTCCACGGTCAGTCTCAACCAAATCCCAACCTTTCTGCTCATCCCTTTGGGCCACCTGGTCCCTGCAGAATGAGGTAAACCCGGCAACAGAAACATATTGAACCCCCAAATCGTTCATTCGTTTGTTTCCTTTATTCGACAAGTATTATTGAGCACCTGCTGTATGCCAGGCTCTGGCTGGGTGCAGTAGACTTTGTAATAATTAAAGTCAGCCAAGTCCGTGCCTTCCCCTAATTTGTATTCTAGGGAGGAGTGCTGATAACACCTAACTAAATAAGTACCTCATACTTCGGGTGGCTAAAGGGTTTTGAAAGGGATAAATTGGGACCATCTGGGACTCAGAGGGTACTGTAGATATTATGGCTCAGGGGACTTCCCTGAGCAGTGACATCAGAGCTGACAGCAAAAGGGCACAGAGGGACAAGCCAGTTGAAGCGTTTGGGAGAGAGGGCCCTGGAGGGTAGCAAGTGCAAAGGCACTGAGGCAGCCATGGACTCGGAACGCAGACCCAGTGTGGCCAAAGTGTGAGAGCGCGGAGATACGACGGGGCCGGGGTGGGGGGGGGAGGCGGAGGCGGGGTTCCCTCCTCATGGATCTCGGAGGCAGCTCTGTTCCATGTCGAACAGGAAGCCGTCTGAGGGTTTTAGGTACAGAAGTGGCGTGACATTGAGGTTGGGAGTTCCTGCCGCAGCCCTGCCACTGTTTCCTGGTCGTCCCGTGTCACAGCACACACCCACGGGCACTTGGTGTTACCGCCTGGTTACTCGTCTGCCCCTGTGCCCCAGAGCACGAGTTTTTTTAGGGCAGGGTCTATTAACCTTTTCATCATTGAATCTCTAACACCTAGTCCAGTGCCTGACATGTGGTAATGACTTAAAATAGATTCCTCGAATTGAACCAGGTTTGAAAAGTTAACTAAAGTGCTGAGGGAGCAGCAAACAGCCAAGGAATCAGACGCTCAGGGTTGAAGGGGTTCAAAGCAGAAGCTTGTCACTTTCAACTGGGGTAGTCAGGGAAGGCTGCCTGGAAGAGGGGGCCTTGAGTCAGAGACCGGAAGGATGAGTAGGAGGTAGATAAAAACCAGGAAGGGGAAACTAGGCAGCAGAAGCCATGTGTTCAAATACCACCAGCCTCTTAAAGAATTAAAACTGGTTAGTGTTCATTTCAGCACCTGCAAAGCTAAGTGGATTAGAAATAGACACAACAGATAATTCTCGAAGAACCGAACAAACTCGAGCTCTCCCCCCTGAAGGTCCACCCTTCAGGTTTACGCAGTTGTCTGGGTATGCCCTGGGGTGGGGGCGGGGGCTTCAGAAAAGAGTGTCCCGTGCCATCCGCTGGTAAACCTCATCTCCGGCTGTGACAGCCACACCGCCGACCAGCCCCATCCCTCATCATAACACCCCAATATTTCCTGATAGACACGCCTGTTGTCTTGTGTGCAGTGGAACTGTGATCGCCTGTATTTAAAACTAATGGATTTGAAACAACCTGCAGGCTTCCACTGTAATGAGAGTTAGATTAATGAAAAAGGACCTTTTGCCTCAGATTGCATGACAACATTTTCAAATTACATTCCTGGAACAGAGAATTCACTTATTCAGAGTAATTGGATGCTGACTTGGGTTAATACGTACAATGTCCTTAAATGAAAATGTTCTATTGTAAGTGGAACTGTATGATACCTGAGGCTTTCTCAATAGATTTGCCTGGACTCTGAGTTAATTATACTGCATGCTATTTTTTGAATGAATTCAAGCATGAATTCTACACGGTAGAGATTGGGATAATTATATTCAATTCTGCTTCGTGCCCCGCTGAAAGAATTGACCTTTTAGATAAAACGAGTCTCCGGAGCAAGAAACCTGAAGAAAGTCGACACAAAGCCGGCGGACGCAGGAGCAGGGAGTCTTGAGGAAGGGGGGGGCGGGGGCAGGGCGGGAGGGGGGCAGTCTCGAGGAACCATGGCATCAGGGAGATTGATTTTTTGTCACGGGAAAGTATTTCTGTTTTGTAGCTTGTTTTGTATCCTTGGTACATAGAGGTATAATTTAAAGCCATTGATTTTACTAAGCTGTGTTCTCATCAGTAACACGGCTAAAAAGTAGCAGACTGGAGCATGAGGGGCGGAGACGAAAAAGCAATCTCTGGGTGCGCGGTGGCCCCAGGAAGGAGTGGACGCAGGTGAGCGGGGGTGGGCTCTGGCCACTGGGCCGTCCTGCCTCCCACCCTGGCCTGGTGCTGTGGGCGTGGGCTCAGACGTCAGGCCAGTGGGTCTGAAGCCTGGCTCCATGAGACACAAGCTGTGTGGCTTTCGACGAGGTGCTTGCCCTCTCTGTGTCTCAGTCTCCTCGGCCACGTGGGGTTCACCTCACAGCTGTAAAGCACTTCCTATGGTGCGGGTGTCCAGCAGCTGTCGGCCGCCTTTATTAATACTATGCTTCTTGGGTGTAAAATCTCTCCCTCTCTCCCCGGGGGGATGAAAGAAAGGTAGCCCACTAAGAGGATTAAACCAATCAGGAGGATTAAAAATGCTTCTCCCCCTGGGGAGGAGGGGGAGACTAAGCATCAGGACCCTCTGGGATCTCGTGTGTCAGAGAAGTGTCCCTGGAAGGTGGGGACAGGACAGGATGGATGTTCAGGCCCTTGTGTCCTGCTCTGCCCGGGGCCGGCCAGCCATGCTACCCAGAGGGCAGCCCAGTGCGCGGAGCGACAGGGGCGCCGCCCACGCCCACAGCTGTCTTGACAGCAGAGAACCGCGTGTGGTCTCCTTGGTCCGATCTCCCTCTCCCAGTGAGTAAGAGGCCCCATTCTCATGGTCAGAATGGAGGGGTCAGCCCCCTCCCTCCAGAGACGTTAAAGAAAATGTCCCTTGCCTCTTCCAGCTTCTGGTGGCTCTGGCACTCCTTGGCATTTGGCCTCTTCACTCCACCCTTTGAGGGAAAATTTTTGAGGGGATGCCCACGTTTTTGAGGGGAAAATAAAGAGGCACATTACACATGGGTAGTACTGATTTGTTACCGGTACATGACATGTCTTGTACTGCCCTGGCTGGTGTGGCTTAGTGGACTGAGCACCCGCCAGCAAACTGAGAGGTCACTGGTTCCATTCCCTGTCAGGGAACAGGCCTGGGTTGCGGGCCGGTTCCCAGCTGGGGGCGTGTGAGGGGCAACTGGTCAACGTCCCTCCCTCCCTTCCTTCTCTCTAAAAATAAATTTTAAAAATCTTAAAAAATAAGCAAATAAATAAAATTGCTTGTACCTTGTGGCTGTTCTTGTGTCTTGTAATGATTTGTTTCACAAAATTTCTTGTACCATGACATGTTCAATAATAAAGGGTAACGTTCCTTGGTAATACAGAAAATAAGTATCTAAATATAAATACGTAAATACACGGAATTAAACAGTGACAACAAAAGGTGTTTTCCCTGAAAGTCTAGGCCAAAAACACGACGGGCGAAACACAGTAACGCATGAGGGCCCCACCAGCAGCCTCGCCGGCTCGCTTACTCGGACCTCCTGGCCTGATTCTACGGAGCGTGGAGCGGGCCAGCCTGCCCTGGCCGTCCAGGTGGGTCCCCTCCGTGTGTCTGGGTGCTCCACACTGAGACAGCCTCTGACGGACAGGGGCAGCGGAGCTTCCCTCGGGGCCCCGGGAGGGCCACCTCTGGCCCCAGAAGAAGCGAGCCTTCTGTTCTTGTGTCGCTTCCATAGGAACAACGTCGGTCTCCTTGTCCTTTAGGGTGGTCAACATTGCCAACTGGGACCACTGGGGAACTCAGGTGCTTTGTGGGAAAAGCTCAGGTTCTGGGATTCTCTTCCCAGTTCTGACAGCTTGTGACTCTGGGCAACCACCTCGCGGGGGGGCTTGATTCACCCGAAGGAGGAGAACTTGGTTGGGTTTGTCATCTACGTCCTGTGTTGTCCCCAGGTCCACACTTCTGCAGCCTCGCAATGCTTCTCCACACCAAGCAAGATCATCTTTGACTTGCTCCTAAACCGTAACAGGATTTGATCCATCTGGGCCAAGGCATTGACACTTTCACTAGTTTTTGAATCTTAATTTGGGAACGTCCTCCTTTTCATCAGCGGCTGTGGTTCAGAGACATGGGGCAGGAGTAAGGACCCCGAGTTCCCCTTCCAGATCCAGGGGTGTGGGCAGCATCCTCAGTACTGGCGGGGAGTGGCTTTTGTAACAGCACAGAGAACCTATTCCCACAGCCCTGCGGGTATTTAGAGGCAGAAGAAGACTTCAGCAACTAATTTCATTAGGCAGTTAATATAATCAGTCATAAATATGAGTCACTGCACCATAAAAGTCCTAGAGGAGAACATAGGCAGGGAAATTTCACATGTTCCACACAGCAATATTTTCACCAATACATCCCCTCGAGCGAAGGACATAAAGGAAATAATAAACAAATGGGACTTCATCAAAATAAAAAGTTTCTGCACAGCTAAAGAAAACAGCAAAATGAAAAGGGCACCAACCATATGGGAAAATATATTTGCAAATGATACCTGGGACAAGGGTTTGATCTCCAAAATATATAAAGAACTCACACAACTGTACTCCAGGAAGACCCAATTAAAAAATGGGCAAAGGAGTTGAATAGACACTTCTCCAAGGAGGACCTACAGAGGGCCGGCCCAGAACCATATGAAAGGATGCTCAGCATCACTAGCCAGCAGGGAAATGCAAATTAAAACCACAATGAGATACCACTTCACACCAGTCAGAATGGCCATTATAAACAAGTCAGCAAACAGCAAGTACTGGCAAGGATGTGGAGAAAGGGCACCCAGTTCACTGTGGGTGGGAATGCAGACTGGTGCGGCCTCTGTGGAAAACAGTATGGAGTTTGGTCAAAAGAACTAAAAATGGAACTGCCTTTTGACCTAGCAATTCCACTGCTGGGATTATACCCTAAGAATCCTGAAACACCAATCCATAAGAACCTATGTACCCCAATGTTTATAGCAGCACAATTTACAATAGCCAAGTGCTGGAAACAGCCTAAGTGCCCATCAGGAAATGAGTGGATAAAAAAGCGGTGGTATGTCTGCACAAGGGAATACTACGCAGCAGAAAGAAAGAAGGAGCTCCTACCCTTTGGGACAGCATGGATGGAACTGGAGAGCATTATGCTGAATGAAATAAGCCAGGCGGTGAAAGACAAATACCATAGGATCTCACCTTTAACAGGAACCTAAACAACAAAACAAATAAGCAAGCAAAATATAACCAAAGACACTGAAATAGAGAATAAACTGACAGTGACCAGAGGGGAGAAGGGAGAAGATAACGGTGGGGGAAATGGGGAAGGGTCATCAAGGAACATGTATAAAGGACACATGGACAAAACCAAAGGGGGGTAGGATCGAGGGTGGGAGGTGGGGAGAGTGGTGGGGAGGAAATGGAGACAACTATACTTGAACAATAAAAATAATAATAAAAAAGGAACCATTAAAATAAAACATACACACACACACACACACACACACACACACATATATATATATAAAATTAGTCAGATTTATGTATAAGGACTAACATTTGCGACTCAACTTTTTCCATTGTTTTTCTCTCCTTGCAAAGGTTCCAGTCCCTTAAATTTGTACATTATCTGTGACTGATGCCTCATTTATCTAGAGAACACACTTGTCACTCACTCCACTTAATTAGCGTATGGATTCTAAATTATCTGCCACCATAAAATGTGATTTTATACTGCAGATGACAAAGGTTTCCAGAAATTTAATATGCCCCTTTTAATTGGCGCAAACTACCCTAAAGGATTCATAATATTTTTTACTGCGCTTCCATTATAGGCTCCGGGGTGGGGGGACTGAAGATGTTTAGCAAGAAACGGGATTTGGGTCAGTGAGACTGGTGCTGATTCATCTGGAATAAGGCACGTCTGGAAGGCCGGAGTCGTAAGCACGGCCATCAGAGGCCTGCGTGGGAGCGGCGAGCATCTGAATACATTTTGACTTTCGTACCCCGGTCAGTCATTTTGATGGGCTCGCAATGTGTTATGGCACAGGGTTCCAAGTTTGCAGCTATGATTAAGAGGAGTCTGTTTTCTGCTCTGTTTTTCCAGCCATTAAATCCATAATCTTCTATGTATATGGCGTTACCACACCGTCCCTAAATGCATTCCTGGCCTCACCGAAGCCTGGCTGGGGTCTGCAGCCTCGCGGCTCAGGCTCAATACCAGCAAGCGGCAATTTGTGATCCTCAGACCGGGAAACGCCATGCGCATGCGCGGTGACAGTCGCCGTGTAGGGACTGGGTGCCCGGGAGAAACGTCAAGGATTTCCACGCTCACCCATTGTCATATGCTTCAAGTAAAAGTTTACAAACAATGGGCGTGGAAGTCTAGAGCCTTCAAGAAAAGTGTTGGGAAGAGTCAAACGTCAGGGAGTGTAGGCAGAGCTGTGGGGTCTCCTCTCCCTCTGCAGACCCCCTGCCTGTCTCAGGAACCAGGGCCTGGTCACCCGGTAAAGCCACCCAGGTCCGGAGCCCACCCTCACACGGTCGCTGTCCTTTGGGGTTAAGGCCGTGAAGGTCTTTGTGGACGCAAACGACGAGCTACGATGAACTTGTAGTGTTTTCAGAGTGATTACTTTTACGGGTTGAGTTTGGCTGTGGGAAGCTGGTTCTAGTGTGGAAGGTTTTCCTGGGGGAGGACAGGACGGGGAGGCCTTTGTTGTGGGGGGGGGCAGGGAGAGGACCAGGATTGAGAAGGCGCCCAGAGTAGGGGCCTGGGAGGGGTGATGTAGGAGATAAATAAAAAATATCATTAAGCCAGATCATAATGTCGCCATTACAGCGACCATCCTATTAATACAAAGGCCTCCATCTGATGGAGCGGCCAGTCTGTGCTGGGCACTGTGCTGGACGCAATACTCTCGCTCCTTCGACTCCCCTGCTCTGAGTAAGTCCCTGTTCGTTTTCCACAGGCACCCGTACAGTGCGGATTCTCTGGGGCAAACCTTCTTTCCCAACCTTAAAGCCCTTTTGCTTTTTCCAGTACAATGTCCATGCTTGGCTGCACTTTAGAAAAAATGAGAAATAAAAGATCAGCAAAAGAAAGACGGTTCCTCATCCTGGCACACAAAGCTAGAAACCAACGAGGCCCCTCTTTGCACGCACTTGCCCGTGCGTGGGAGCGGTGGAGTGGTCAAGCCACCTGGCACGTGTGTTTAGAACTTCGACAGTTACTGCCAAACAGCAACCCCTCCCTCGAAACAAAGACCCGAGCGGACTTACATTCCCATCCGCGGCGTGTGAGAATTCTCCTCTCCATCCACCGGAAGCACGCTGGCTAGGACACGGCTGCAGAGCTGGGCATGCTGAAATGACTGTCACCCCACTCTCTCATCACTCAGGATGCTGGAAAATGATTTAACGGAGCACTCAGTGTCTGTTTGCTCATGTGATAACGTGTCCATACCATGAGGTGGTTACAGTATGAAATGAGAGGATGGTACACAGGTAAATGCACAGTCAGCATCTTGCGCACTAAGACTGGAACGTGTGTACCCTCTTGCAGAGGACCCTAGGGTGCCCTGATCTTGTAGCCCTCTATCACTGTGGTGGCCGCACGCTGGCCAACTTCTCATGGTCAGAACACGCATTTTCTGTGCCTGGAGCTCTGCTGGCTGCCGGGGCTGCTCTGCTCACAATGGCTCATTGCAGGCCAGAAGGGCGACGGAATGAGTGCCCACCCCGCACCCAGCAACCATGGACCAGTGTCTGATGGGAATGGCCACGTGAGAACCCCAGGTGCCTCACCTCCGCCTGCCCCCAGCCACTTCCTCACTGGCGTAAGCTCCAGGCACCAGGCTAAGTCACGTCACTCCCTCCAACGTCCTCCTTCCCTCGGGCCCCGACTCCTCTGTCTCTAGGGGTCCCCCCTAAACTACTCCCTGTACTCGCTCAACTCTGGATCAGCTTCTGGGGAGTCCAAATGAGGGCAAAGGTGAAAGCTTGACAATCTGTTTTTTAAAAAAATAATGTTTTCATGTTCATTTCTTCAGTCCGGAGCAGGTTGGCCTTTTTTTCACGTTGCCGGCCACATACCTGCCACCCGCCTGCTCTTGTACTTTGCTGTGTATCTGTCGGGCTGTTTGCCTTCTTATTGATTTGTGAGAGCTCTTTGTCAACAACAGAAATTAGCTCTTTGTCTATTACCTGATGCTGCTTCCCACGTCGCCGCTTAGCTTCTGACTCTGTGGAGGACTCTCTTTTGTTTCTCTCTCTTGTTTTTTCTTCTTTCTTTTGGCCCTGAGGAAGTCTAAAGTCTTAATATGATCAACAAGACGACTGGGGCAAAAACAGTTTCCTTCCATTCATTTATTGCTCTGGATTTTCTATGAAAGAGACAAGTGTGGCGGATGGCCCCCAGGGAGTCTCACCAAAGCACTCTTCTATATACGGATAACTTTAGAACGGCATATGCCCATATTTTTTCAGACTATAAGATGCACCCCCCAAATTTGGGAGGAAATGGGGTGCGTCATAAGAGTCCAGATGTGGCTTGCCTGGCTTGCTGTGGTTGGGGAAGGGGTGGTGGCCTATGTTATTTATGGTATTAAATATTTTACTACATTTTTTGCTTCACAGTTTTTTTTCCTATTTTCCTCCTCTAAAGCCAAGGTGCATCTTATGGTCCAAAAAAATACGGTATAGATTTATGTATAAACGTATATATGTGTGCGTGTTACACAGAATTTCTAGCATTAATTTCTAAATCTCTCCTCTCTAGAAATCAGCCATGTGTGATTGCAGACATTCTCTGTACTGTGTGGATTTCCTTCTTGTTTCATAAGCCAAGTTTCATAGCATCGGCACGATTCCCCACGATCCAGGCCAGCCTGGGTGGGAGTCACTTCCGGATGCCCCTGCGCAGAGTGAATACTGGGAATTATCAACGGCTTGTCTGAATTTCCAGCAGTCAGTCTCCCGTCTTTCTCTCTTCGCATTTAAGGTGTGGTTGGTTGGTCTCCTTCCGCCTCCATTGCAGCCTGCAGACTGCCTGCAACCCCATTTGGGCTGTAGGCTCGGTGCCTCAGCGTCCAGGCCTGCTTGGCCCCGGGCTTAGCTGGGTCCCAGGGTCTGGCGAGGCTGCAGGACAGGGGGAGGGCTGTGCCCGACTCAGGTGGTGGGAACCTGGGTGCTGCGCACACGCGTGCCTCGTGCACCCTCGGGTGGGAAGCCCTGTGTCAGTTTGGGCGTGGACACTCTGACCCTTCCCGTGTCCCGTCGTTAGGTGTCCCCTGGCTGCAGATACTGGGTGATGGTTGGGAGTGGGGGGGTTGCTCTTTACCCCTTCGTGCCCACTGTAGCATGGGGAGCACAGGCTGCCAAATGACCCCAAGAAACACGCAAGCGCTCTTGTTGCTTCTTAACCATCTCCAGCTCCATCCTACCTCATGTCTCTTGGCTTTCCCTTTTCACACAAGTCCCTGCTGAAAGGTGCCTCCACATGGCTGCCCTGCCCCTCCCATCTCAAGGACCCCCTCCCCCCACCAACCACACTGTCAATTTCCCACGTTATTATTTTCGAAAGCACTCATCTCTACCTGGGCATGTGTTCATCGCTGATTCGCTCACTTGTTAGGGTCTTCCCATGAGAACGCACCCTTCGTAAAGGTGGGGACTTCCCTTGTCCCTGATCCCTCGCACCTGATGACACACACTAAGTGCTCTCAGTGATTGCCAACACAATTTGTTCTAGGAACTGGGGGACCCAGGGTGCGCAGGGAGGGAATCGGGTCTGCCCTGTCGGCCAGGAGTGGCCTGAGACCTTTGCCCTTTCTGCGTGGTCACAGGACCCATGGGACAGGCACCTCCCTGTCTTCAGAGAGGGCTGAGGGCTCAGCCTGCACTGTGTCTGGGGCATTCCTTGTCTTTAAACTTTCACAAAGGGGCATCGCTACCATATGCTGTCAAGCAGAACTTGGGGACAGCTCTGGGGGATGGAGTCAGAAGAGCCACATGGAACCACAGGAACAGGGAGCCCTCCGGAGGGGAGAGCAGAGCCTTAGAAGGCACTGCTGGGAGGAGGGGAGGGAGGGCCCCTGAAAAGCAGGGGGCGAGCGGCCTTGCACATACCAGCAACCCCCCCCCCCAATACATGAGCGCACGGGCCAGTCGGCAGAGCTCTGGGGACCATGTGAACAACCTAAAGAAAACAGTGAGGTTATGAGATACTATTCTGAAGGCAGCATGGAGAAGGAACGGGCATTATTACATCATTCTCAGTCTCTCCCTCGGTGCCCTTCCCTGCCTTTCCCTGTCTGTCTGTCTGTCTGACACTTGCTCTCAGCCTCTGCTTGCTGCTCTCCGCGGGGTTTAAAGTGCGTCTCTCTCTCCTTCTGAGACCCTTTTATGGTGGACGCATACGCCAACGGTTTTGCATCGAGCTCGTCAGCAGTCATGGGAAGGGATTCCATAAAAAACTTTCTGAAGCCAAATCCAATGAAAACCAGCCCATAAACCGGGTAGAACAAAAGGGCTCTTAGACTTGAAAAGGTTAGAGAAGACTGCGGGGCTGCATGCGCCGTTCGATTGAGCTCGAAGCTGGGGTTTTAATTTAGTTTTCCTCTTCACCCCGTGGAAGTTCCTCACAGCTCAGCGGCTAATGCATTTCCAACGGAAATTTTGTAAATTATATTGGGAAACAATCTCAGCTAGAATAGATCGTAGAAGCTCTTGTAATGGCTTCCCGCTGCTGCTCTGGTAATGAGGGGCCCCTCGGGGGTGGGCTGCGGGGACTCGAGACCTCAAGGACCGTGTCCACTTTATCCTCCAGGCTGGTGTTTCTGAGCTCTCGGTGGCTGGCTGTGAGCAGAGCCAGACTCTCCATCGCCCTAAATGCTGGTGCTCGGCACCTGCCCTGTACCCCTCTTGTCTGTCCCTTGTAAAATCACTGCCCCCACCAGTCTATAAGAGGACACGATTTTTTCAGCAGTATAGCTCAGCCAAAGCCATCCACTGCTCTAACATCACCTACAAAACGAAATCCTTTTTCTTCTTCCCAGCCAGGCGTGTCAGGGTATGCAAAATGCTGCCTCTGGTCTACACACGTCACGGATACAGTATAGACCTCATGGTCTTCTCACTTCTCTGCTTTCATAGGCTGAGGCCTGTCTCTCTCACCGGGGCAAAGGGGCAGGCAGCCTCCTACTCGGCCCCTGCCTGGCCCCTGGGCCTGCTGCCCCACATACACACACGGACACGCTCCCCCCTCAGGAGTAAGCCCAGCCCCTCTCTCTAACCTGCCTGGTCCTGTGCGCAGTCCCTCTGCCGCAGGCTTCCGGTGACAGTGAGCTCCAGGGCACAGAGTGCACAGCCTGACCTCTGAGCAGGCGGGTCTCCCCCATCTGGGGAAAGAGCAGGAGATTTACCTGTTTGTTGATTTAGGAGGCACAGCCACTCAGAGCAGCCAAGCAACTGCTTTGAGAAGGTTTTCTCAGTCGTACACTCATCAAGCAGTTACCACGTGCCCACTGCATGCCCTGCACTGTGCCAGCTACTCCCAAAGACAAGGAGAAGGAGAGGAACAGAACTGAATGCCCACGGGGTTGCAGAAAGTGTGCCAACCTTCGGATGCAGTTTCCTGCTGGGTCCTCTGAGCACCCTCGTGAGGACCATGAGATTCTTAGAGAGAGCAGGGTGCAGCTCAGAGACGTGACACAGCTTGCCCAAGGCCACACAGCCGAGAAAGGGTGGGGCAGGGGCAAGGGCAGGGCCCTGCACTGGCCGGCTCCAAACGCCATCCCCTGTTCCCCAAGTTCTCGCCCTCCCAGGACTCACTCTGAGTTGTCTGTTGATGCCGACACATGTTCTTGGGTTGTCTACTTAAAAAACTCTTCCTGGAATATAACATGCCTACAAACACACGCACATAAATCCATCGGGGTGCAGATCAGTGAACTCCCACAGATGAGTGCACCCGTGTTACTGTGATCCGATCAATAGAGAGCACACTGGAGCCCCCACGAAGCTGGCCCACTCACTTTCCGCCATTGTCCTTCCCTCTCAGGGAAACTGCTCTCCTGGCTTCTAACAACATGGGCTGGTTTCGAACTCAGTATCCGTGGAATCATACAGGACAGACTCTTCCATGTCAGGCTATTTTTTCCCACTCAGCATAAAGTTTGTGAGCTTCATCCATGTTGCCATGCATGGTGGAGGTCTCCATTTTCAGGGCCGAATAGTATTCCATTGTGTGAATATACCACCAGCTACTAATCCGTTCGCTGCTGATGAACAACAGCAGGGCACTTTCCAGTTTTGTGCAGCTACAAAGGATGCTCCTGTGTACCACGAACCTCCCAGTACACGTTTTTCGGGGGACACGGGGAAGCCTTCCGGTGGGGTGCACACCAAGGAGTGAGTGCCAAGCATCTTGCAAGCAATCTTTCGCTGCATTCCCCCAGAGACCCAAAGAGCTGCTGTAATTATGAACCTAATTTGATCAATGAGTGAGCTGAGGCTCAACGCAGTGTTTCAAGGTCCCTCGGGTAGAGAGCAGCGGACCACACCTGAACCGCTGCCCTGGACCACAACGCTATGTGCCTTGGCTTCCTTACCCATGAACTTCAATGCCCCAAACGGACTAGCAGGACGACCCACTTTAAAAGAGGTGGCTTAGCGAGGGGTGGCTAAGGGCAGAGACACTGGAGCTGGACCTCCTGGCTTCAAATCCCAGCTTGGCCACTTGATCACTGTGTGACTTGCCACAAGTTGCTTCACCCCTCTGTGCCTCAGTGAGTTCCCTCCTCTGTAACTTAGGGGTGGGAGTGAGGATTAAATGGGTTAATACATTCAAAATTCCTAGAGCAGGCCCAGCATCCGCAGACCTGCAATAAATGTTAGGCGTTGTTAATACAGTGGGTAACACTCCACGGTTACTGAACAAAGCACAACAGTCCTGAAAGTTGACTTAAGACCATGGGGTGTACACCTGGTTGGTAGAGCTGGGAGGGAGCGTGGAGGTCTTTGAGTCCCGAGTGCCCACTTTCTAGAGGGGAAAGCTGAGGCTGATGGGGGCAGGAAGGCCTTACTCGGGGCCACACAGCAGTTAACAGTGGGGTGGGGACCCGCGGACCCCAGGCTGGGCTCTTTGCTGACGCCTGCGGTGCCATGAGGTGCGGAAACGCTCCAGACTCGTTCCTTTGGCTCCATTAAAAAGCCGTTAAATCAACAGGAGAACTTTTCAACCCCACCTCCCCTCCAGCTGCAGACCTTGGTCGGTGCTTAAAGTCCCATTGTCAGGAGGAGCCGTCCAGCGAGGGTGAGCCGTTCCTTCGGACTCCCTTTGCCCTGAAGTCTCCCTTCCCTCCCAGGCCGGGGGACAGCTGGTGCCCTCTCCCAGCTGGCTTCACTTGCTTCCCCCTCGGGGACCGTTCCATAGGACCAGGTGGTTCCTTGAGACACTGCGTTTCGGACAGAGATCAGGGACACAGGAGCCCACACGTGACCTGAAGCTGTAATGGTCCCAAAAGCGGACGTGGGCTATGGCTTCAGGGAAGAGTGGGCAAAAATTGCAATCTCCAACAGACGTTCACACCAAGTTGATGACGGCGATCGCGTGTGTCGACACACACACACACACGCATCTTGTTTGCCCCCACAGCTACTAACACTAGATGCTTAGTAAACGTCTGTCAAATGACGGAAACCGTGTGTGTTTTATACACTCGGGACCTGCTGTGGTCCACTGGAGAGCAGCGGAACTGGAGTCACTCGGACCTCTGAGTCGTGGTTCTGTCCGTTCTGCAAGAGCCCAAATGCAAACGCCAACAGGAAGCAAGCTGCAGGTCATACAAATACACAAGACGGGGAGACTAGCCCCCCGGAATGGGGGCTCCCCACTCTCTCTAAGGGGGCAGCCTCTACTCACATCGGACGTCTGATGCCAAACAGCAAATCTGGGATTTTTTTCAGGGGGCGAGGGAGTCAAGTTTTCTGATTTTCAAATGTTGGAAGCTCGTAAAACACATAAACCACACACGCAAGACAAAACCGTGCTGTGTGCGCCAAACGAAACAGAGCCAGGGCCACACCGGGTCCTCAGGCCCCTGGGTTTGCAGCTCTGACTTCGCGCTGGGGCAGCACGCGCGTCCCGGAGCGTCTCCGTGCCTGTGTCCTCACTGGAGAGTGAGGAGGCCACTCCCCGCCCCGGTTCACTCTCCGGGCGCCACGGGGACACCAGGGCAGGGAACGCCGACACGGTGAGACCGTGTGTGTCCACACCTGTGCGCAAGGCATACATGACACGTCCCCCGCGAACGTCCCTGCCTTTCCCGGTCTTGTCCACCTCAGCTGTCTGTGGGGGAAACTCAAGAATCTGCCACTTTGCATCCACTGGGACAGAAAATGGGGCAGATTGACATTTCTTGTCCTCAAGGCCTCATTTTCTGTTCTAGTCATTAAATAGAATTTTGCCTTAACATGATTAATAAGCCCGAATCCATAGAGCAAGTTATAGATTAACAATTGTGGACCCCACAGGCACAAGCAAAAGCGACGCGGTTATTGCATTTCATTCATCAAAGCTCTAATACGAATGGCTCTGCTTTGATGCCTTTGCCTTCCGATTCTGAACAACACGCCACTTCCTAGGACCTGGTGTGACTGAACCACACCCTCGCCCCGCAGCGCAAGCGTTCACCTATGGGGGAAAATGTCACCTGGACTCACAGTGGCCCATTGAGCATGAAAAGTGAATCTAGGAAGCGCTGCTCTGGCTCGCGGGGCCCCAGCCAGGCAACCCTGGGCAGGAAGGGGCTGGCCACCGGGAGCCTGCCGTTTTCAGCACGCCTCTAGAAAAACACCCAAACGATGCTTCTGCAAGTTACACGCCTGCAATTAGTCCAAAAACAACAGCCCGAAATAGATGGACCAACGGGCCCAGAAACTATTTTCCTTCGAGGGCAATATCTTCTGCAGCACGCCAGCCGGGAGAGTGATTTATGCCTGGGCCTCGCAGGTACCCCGGGGCTGCCCTGCAGCCATGGCCTTGCCTGTGCCTCCGGACCTTGCAAGCTTCCCCGTCTGAGGCTGGCCCCGTCTCCCGAGGCATGTTGCGCAGACTGTGGCCCTTTCACGTCCCCGTGGGCAGCCCCCACCCCTGCCTCCTGAGTGCACCATAGACGTCTCCAAGGCTTGCGCGGCCTCTTCCTCTCTGCCCAACTCCAGACGTTTTTCCAACCAACTCAGCACTTCAGCAGTCGCAGTTCAAGCCAGCGGCGCCTGACCTCTGGTGAACTCATTCTTGGTCCCCACTCCTTAGAAAGCCCCTGGGTCCCTAGCTGCTGCCCCGGCCTCCCAAGGTGAGCTCACGGGACCTGGTAGCCAAGGTGAGCAGACAGGATGCCAGCGTCCGCCTCCGGAAGGGTCTGGATGGCATTTCACATCCTTCGGTGAGCAATTACAGTGCACCAGGCTCTGTGCCAGGGGCTGAGAATGTGACACTGAATAAGGTCCCTTCTAGAGGCACAAGAGGGCAAAACCAAAACGAAACTAGGACCCACCACTGTGAGTTGCTCTGAGTGAACTGAAGAAGACAAACAAGGTCATAGGTGAAAGGGGACGCAGGGGATAAGGGGTGGGGCAAAGGGTAGTAAGCCCTGCTCCCACCTGCCTGTGGAATCTTCACTAGAATTGGACGAAGTGGCCGCTGTGGGCAGGCACGGGTGCGAGGACTCACGAGCAATGGTGCCTTCGGCAAAGGAAAAGGCTCATCTGCTCTAACACCCTCTTGTTCACCCTCCCGGCGGTCCGGGCATCCGGAGCTCTCCTCCAGTGCCGTGTCTCTGATGCACCCGTCTTCCTGCCGGTCTTCCTCACAGCTGCACCGTGGAGACGAGAGTCTCAGTGCTGGCCTCTGACGACCACTGGGACTCTCGGTCGCCTTTCCTGATTCTTCCTTTGCGGCCCTTCCCAGTCTTCACCTTCTCCTCGTCTCTCGGCTGCAGTCCCCCACTTACGTAACCACAGAAGGCTCCACTCCTCAGCCACATTAAATGGGATTCCAGCTGCCCGACGCACAGCCTCCCCCAGAGAGGCGCGGTGGAAAAGTCACAAGGTGTCCCAGCAGATGCTGGGTGGGACAGCTGGCCCTGTGCCAGACAGGAGGGTGACGTTGAGACCTGTCCTGGAATGGCTTCGGGTCCCTTAGAGCCCAGTGCCACAGCCTCAGGAGCAAGCACTGCCCAGACGTTCGGCCAGCTGTCACCTGGCCCCTGCCCCTCCCTGCCCCCCCAAAGCCTCTATCCCTCTGTCCTCTGGGCCCCCAAACCACAGGGCTGGCAGGCCCCTCACTGCCCCCAGCAGCTGGACACAAGACCTGGGAAAGGTGGCGGTTTTAAGGGGGAAGCACTGTGCTGAGAGCCAGACTTGGGAGGTCCCTGACGTCAAGTTCCAGAACAACAAGCCATGCCTGGGATTTCTTTGGGTTTTCTTGACTTTTCTTTCTTCTTCAGCTCGGGTGAATAAAGAAAGACCGCAGGAACCCGACTGTGGGGAGTGTGTATGCTGGGGACCAGGCATCCTTTGCGACCCCGTGAGCCACGCTTTGCCTGAGTCCTTGAGGGGAGATGCACCAGCAGGTCCCCAACACTCCCCCTCCAAACCCGTATGATCTGTCTTGACTCTCGTTTTCATCCCCCAGTTTACAGCAGCAGCAGGAGCCCGCCCTCACCCACAGGAGGTACATTCCGAGGTCCCCAGCAGATGCCTGGAATCGTGGATAGTGCTGAACCCTGTATATCTACAGTTCCCCCTATTCATGCACAGCTGTGATGAAGCTTAATATACACACGAGGCGTGGTACGAGACGAACAACCATCCCTGATAATAAAATAGAGTGATCGTAACCATGTACGGTAACAAAGTTACGTGACTGGGGTCTCTCTCTCACAATGTCCACTGTACTGTACCTGCCCTTCCCGTGGTGGTGGAAGGTGACAGCATGCCTACGTGATGACGTGAGGTGAACGACGTGGGCCGGGGACTCGAAGTTACTGGTGGCCTCGTGACGGTCGTCAGGAGGGCCCTCAAGCCGTAATGATTGACCTCGGGGACCTGAAACTGTGGGATGGAAACTGCGGAGGAGGGGAGGCTGGTTTTGGCCTGGCAGCCGGCGTGGTGCTGGGGCAGAGTCAGCCACGGTCAAGGGCACCGTCTCCTCGCTCCCCCTCACAACAGGCAGATTGGCCGCTGCACTGGACAGAGAGCCCGCCTGGATGCAGCGCCTCTCCCCCCACCCAGCGATGTGTACAGTGCTGGGATGTAACCTCTCGAAGGTGCAGGCCCCAGGGGCCGGGTGGGGTTGGCGGAGAACAGATGTGCGATAATGATTGCTGCAAAGCTGCCTGTGGGCTCTCTCCGAGGTCCTCGTTAACTTCCATGACCAGCCTGCAGAAATCAAGTCAGCCCGGGCGGGAGGGGACGTGGTGCGTCGGGGAGGAAAATGGACTCAAGTGTCAAATAATCGACACCTCGCTGTGTGGCTTTGGGAAATCTGCATAGCCTCTCTGAGCCTCGGTTTCTGTATCCATAACGTGTGGGCGGCAATCCTTCCCTTTCCAGGGTCAGTGAGATGACGTTCAATAAGGTCAGTAAACACCATAGCCCCTTTGTCTGAAAATTAAATACAGCCACAACACTTGACAGCTGCTCTACCAAGTGGCAGAATCTATTTCTGTGCCTCTGAGTGTGGGCTGGCCTCCTGGCTGGTTTTGACCAATAAAACACGGTGAACGTGATGTCAGGTGAATTTGGAAATAAGGCCTCAAAGGGCAATGCAGGTTCTGCCTTGGCACTCGTGGAAGCTGGTCCTGCCTCGTGGAAGCTGGTCCTGCCTCGTGGAGGGTGAGAAGCCACATGGAGGGGCACCAGGGTACCCAACAAATGCCCGGCAAATGCCCAGCACTGACACTGGATGTGTGAGGGAGGCCCTCTTGGCATCTTCCAGCCTAGCTGACCATCTAGCTGACTCAAGTCAATTGACAGAACCGTGAAGAATAAATGGTCATTGCTGCTCTGAGTTGTCAAGTTCGGAGTGGTTTTTCACAGGGCAAAGGCTACTGAAAGTGGTCATCGATGCGGAGGGATTGACTTGAATGATATTAGAATTGAAAGTCTTGGAAAAGACGGCATGTGTTTTTAGGCACAAGCTGCTACGATTATTATGATTACTACTATTCACGCTGATCAGCAACCACGCTAACGTAATATAAGGTAACACAGGGTAACGATCATTGTTGGTTGGTGACGTCTTGCCTGTCCCCGGGGAGGAGACCACGGTCAGCTGGAAGAGGCTTGGACAGACTTCTTTGTGCACGCGCATTTTAAATCCGTCTTCTTCCCCGTGTCTGTAATAGCTCGGCATCGCCTGGTTTGGCCACCTGGGACGGCGTCACGGATCCTATTAAACTGCCATGCGTAGCAGCGGTACACTCAAGTGCCACGCTCTCAGCTGCCTGTGTGGGGCACAGAGCCTATTTTTAGTGTTTTACATCTATAATTATGTATGTTTCACTGCCTCTCAAATGCATATTTGCTCTGGGGAGAGGTTAGGGTTATGTAATCTCAGTTATTTTTGATAGGGATAATGTGTTGCACCAACCTGCTAAGTCTCCTTCAGCCGGAGCGCACCGCCCAGCTGCCTCTTCCTCACTCATGGAAACAGGGATGGGATTTAAAATCCGTAAGTGCCGGTAACACGTAATCACTGACAGATGAACTGGTGTTTGTGGATGGAGACCAGTTCTGTTCTTAAAGGCTGGTTCAGTCTGTGAATCAACTTGTGACTTGGACAAAGCAGCCAATCCAACTGGGTATAGTGCTGGTCTTAACGGAATGGCATCGGCCTTGCAGACTGGCTAGATCAGGTCCTCAAGGTGACATGCCCTTGACCGAGAAGCTTCTGCAGTGGCGGCTTCTACCCCTGAAGGAAGAAGAACCAGCAACACTGAGGCTGAGTCAGGGAGCCTTGGCCTAAATGATGGAGCAGGTGATCTGGGGAAGCCCCCGTTGGGGGTTACTGAAGGTCTGGACAGCGTCCATGGGACTTAGAATGGCCTGGGCAGGGCCACGTGTGGGGGGCAAGGCAGCTGGGCAGCCAGCAGCAGGAAGCAAGCAGGGCTGGGCCGGGGGTCTCAGACCGGGGGAAACCAGGCCATCAGAAGATGCCCCAAGAAAGTCAGTTCTGCCTGAAGGAAATACACAATATTTTACTCACTCACTCATTCAATAGATATTGGCAAAACAGCCCCTGTGGACTAGACATTATCCTAGTTGCTAGGGAAACATAGAATTTTCCCCTAAGCATCTAGCTTCCAGGTGTTTTTCCCCCCCGTGTACTAAAGTATCCAAGTAGAAAACGTAGAAAATAGAGAAAGCATGAAGAGAAAAATTAATCTCCCAGATGCTTGCCTCTTAGAGATAATCTTTGTTAGTATCTGGTATATATCCTCCTTGTTTGTACATAATACAGATTCTTAATCTCAGAATTATGACCCTATCACATAAACCACTTTTTTTCTTTTAGTATTGTATTCTGAGAAGGTTCTTCTACTTCCAAGATCATCTATGAATACGACTTTTAATGGATGGAGAGAATTCCATCTCAGGAACAGACAGTAAATTAGTTAACCAACCCACAACTGTCGATCATAGAAGTTGTTCCAGATAAAGAAGTTCACCCCCCCACACTGTCATTTATGTCAACATGCCAACTAGTATTTTTATGAAAAATGAAAAAAAACCCATCTAAATAGTTGGTTGTCTCCTATCTGAGCCGCGCATCAGAACACAAGTGAGTGAAAGTTACAGAATTACCGCAAATAACCTTCAATTTCCTCTAATTTGTACAAAAGTTCTGAAACGTCTGTGCTGCTAATACATTATTTTAACGATTATTACTTTCGGGAGGATAATAAGCAGCGTTGGCAAGGGATGAAGAGAAAAGAACACTTACATATTTCTGGTGAGAGTTCAAGTTCTCATTGTGTTGAAAGATGTTAAAATGCTCACCCCAGCATTTTACCTTCGAAGAACTTATGTTAAGGAATTAGTATTAGGGATGTGTACACAGATATATGGAAAACAATATTTATATCAGCATTATGTTTTTGTGCTTAATACACAGGAACTTCTAAAAACAGAAGCTATAATTATCCATATTATTATCATCAATTCCTCTTCCAGCCCCATCTGGCTTTTAGAAAAAGAATATTATAATTAATATATTTCTACATTGTGTGTCATCTCTTTCCAGAATTATTTTTTGACACTTACATTGTTTCATAATCATGTTAACTGCAGCTATTGAGAAACTAACTAAGTTTTAGGGTTCTTTGTTCGACGGTATTTCTTTTCTGCTGCTTTTTCTCAGATCAGCAGAATTTATTTTGCTTCATTTTTCAGCCACCTGTAGTACTTCTTTGGTTATTATTTCTTTTGGAGGAGGTAATAGCCGCGGCAGTGTCCTGAGTCTTTCCTCGTAAGACCACTCACTTGTAAAAACGGCTCTCAGCTGCAAACATCATTCTAGGTTCTCCATCTCTCTCCTTCCCTAGTCTTTAGATTCAAAACAATTTCATCTTAGCATTTGAAGAGAGGTGTGGCCAAATGAAATTTCTTTTTTGAAGGAGTTTGGGGTTTCCTCCCCAGAGGACAACATTTTTATAGGATTTCAAATTTTATTTTTAAATTTCAAACACTATATCCATGCATGTTGCAAAGAACACTCTCGGGGTGGCACACCTTTTCTTAAAGAGCCAGGAGACTTCATGGGTCGCAGGGTTTCTGTCCCAACCACGCGATGCCGCGGCCACAGCTGGGAGCCGCCATAGAGAATGTGTAAATGAACAGGCGGAGTGAACAGGCAATAAATAAAACTTTATTGACAAAAAGAGGTGACCGGCCCAAAGGAGGTAGTTTGCCTTGAGATGCTAAAGGCTCAAGTCTTTCCTTAGCTCAGGGGAATTTTTTATGCAATCTTTAATAATTTTTCCCAATGTTGTTCCAAAGTTGCCATTTCAAATCTCTCCTACATCAGTACTGGGTGTGCGGCAGTGGCATTGACTTCCTTCCTCTTCCTCCTCCCTCCCACTGGCCCTCCCTCCCTGCCTGCATCCCTCTTCCTCTTTGCCTTTATCTCCATCTTTTCTCATTTTCCCCATTTATTTTCTCCTTTTCATTGATTTCCAGGAGCGTTCCTTAAGCTCATTTTTTACTCTCAGATTCTGTTTTCTGCACCGTTAAATCACCTCTTCCGGCCTTGGCTTCAGCAAATTCCACCATCGTGTTTTTTCACTGAGGAAGTATCTTTCTAAATTTCAGGGCTTTTTCCATTAAAAAAAGAGCCAAATCTAATCTTACGGGAAATGCTCAGATTAGAGATTTCTTTCTTGTTTCTTGGAAAAGTTTTACATCATGAGGGAATGTTTGATTTGCTTTCTCAGAATAAGCCCCATTTTCGAAATCACAGAAAGTTTTCCCATATCTGTTAAATCTTTTATTGTATTCCTGGCAAAGAGAAAATGGCTTACCCACTGTTAGAACCTGGGGAAGGTTCCATCAGAATCCTTCCTTCGATATTGTCCTTGGTGAGGATAAAGGGTTTCTTTGACTGCTTTACAGGACAACATTTTAATGTGGGCGTTCAGGTGACAGTGAGCAGAAGTAAGGTCCCAGGCAGGTGAAGGTGTAGCAGAGGATTTATCCGGAAGTTTCCTTTCACCCCGTGCAGGCATCAAGGCTGTGCCAAGTGATGCCATTGGTGGGGCAAAGATCTGCTCACCCCGCCCCCATCTCCTGCATCCCTCTTCCAGGTGGGAGCGTCATTCTGCTCCGATGGCAGGGAAGGTGACCGCTGCCCCGAGCATGCGTTCACGTCACTGCCGTGACGACAACAGCCCTACAGGAAGGCACCAAGTCCCTTCACTCCACAACTGTTCTCATCATGAGTCCCCTCAGCCACACCTGTCATTTCAGCCACGTGAAGGCCAGGTGTCAACTGTGCCACTGGCTGTCCCTTATGGACAGCACTGGGGTGATCCCCAAAGTCCCTGAATCTGCCCCGTGCCAACTGTTCCGTGGTCCGCCTTAATAAATAAGGGGAGTGGGGAATCTTTTCCATTTTGGGACCCTCCCTGCGCCTGCACTGGACTACAGGGCTTGCTGCTTCTTTATTTCTAGCACTTTCTCTCTCCATTATATCTTCTTTAAAAATCATCCAAGTTCCTTTCCCACTATGGCCTGCTGTACTGACAGACATCTGTTTTTCCTTCCTCTCTCCCTTCCTTCCTGCCGAAGACTTGGTCCTAACGAGGCTTTAGAGGGTGGGAATTGAGAAGGTACACTCGAACTGCCACCCTGCAATGGAAGCCACAGTTTGTTCCTGATTCCTTGTGACAACTTGAATTGGACAATCCGGGGAAATTTTCTCTTGCTTCGTGCAGTGACTCAATCTTATCAGAAGGCACCTGTGGCCGTCCCTTTGTTGAGCAGTTCTGCCTTCTCCGAGTCCCGTGATTTTTCTTTGTTTGCTTCAGTGGACCCATCACTAGTTCTGGGGGAGAGCGTGCGGGTCCCCATCAGAACTGCTCAGACCCGGGTGATAGGAGAAAGGAGAGGATTAAGTTGATAGAGTTTTATTTTGTTGACTCAACAAATAGAAGCTGAAGGAAAGCAAGCTAGACAGAAATGGGTAAGGGACGGAGTTGCTTTTCCGTGTTCGGGGTTTGTATTGGGGCCTTTCTGTCACAAGTGACAAAGTTCAGCTCAGACTGTGCCAGGTGACGAAAGGAAATCAGGGGTCGTTCCGGTACCAAGTCAAGTTGGCTTCAGAGAACAAGCTATGTCCTCGAGAGTCCAGCATCTTCCCCTTGCTTGGCCCTGCCCACTGCTTGGCCCCGCCCTCCGCTCAGCCCCTCCTCCTCCTCCGCTGGGCTCCCTTCATGCATGGACTCTGTGGGAGCCCCTGGACGTGCTGAGGGGTCAGGCTGCAACAGCTCTGGCCTCTTGTCCCTGCAGTTCAGTTCTAGGCACTCGGAGTGTGGGTCTTCCCCTTGGTTCCCACTGAACTTTTTAAAAAATCATTTTGTTGATTTTTTCAATAGAGAGAGAGATCTGTTGTTCCACTTATTGATGCATGCGTTGGTTGTTTCTTGCGTGTGCCAACTGGAGATCGAACCCACAACCGTGGCGTATCTGAATGATGCTCTAAGCAACTGAGTTACCCAACCAGGGTTAAACTTTTGTTGTATAACAGCTTTATTGAGATGTGATTCACATACCATACAATGCACCCACTTAAAGTGTAAACTCAGTGGTTGTAGTATAGACACAGAATTGTGTGACCATCAGCACAAGCCACTTTAGAAGATTTTTGTCATCTCACAACAATCCCCCACACCCACTAGCCCCATCCCCCACACCTAGGCTGTCTATATAGATTTGTCTGTTTGGGACATCTCATATAAACGGAATCATATAACACGGGGTCCTTTCTGACTGGCTTCTTTCACTCAGCATAATGTTTTCAAGATTCATTCGTCCTGTAGCATGTATCAAAACCACATTCCTTTTTGTGACTGGGTAGCATTCATTGTATGGACGTGCCACGTTTTGCTTAGCCGTTCATGAGCGGATGGACAATTGGGTTGTTTCCACCGTTAGGCTACCATCATGCTCCCGTGAACATTTGTGTACATTGTTCGAACATTTGGTTCCATTTCCACGAGGCACATATTTAGAAGTGGAATTGCTGGGTTGTATAGTTATCCTGTATTTAAACTTCAGAGGAATGGATGTTTCCAAAGCAGCTGCACCGTTTCACCATCCCATCAGCAGCGTACCGGGGTTCTAATTGCCCCACACCCTTGCCAACCTTGGTTATCGTCTACCTTGTTGTTTAGAGCCAACCTAGTGGTGGGAAGTGACACCTCACTGTGGATTCCCAGGAAACTCTTGAGAGCCATTCTGATTGGACCACCCTGGGCGATGCAACCATTCATGAACCAATCCCTGCGGCTGAGTCTACTTGGTGCTGGATTGACCCGACCTAGGGCATGAACTCCACCCTAGAAACTCACCAAGACCACGTGGACTCAGAAAGAAGACAGGACTGATTCCAAGTTTAAAATCAGAGCCATTACTAGGGAAGACAAAGAATGAATGTCTACTAACCCTGGGCGGGCAGCCAGCCAGGAGTCAGAGGGGGCGATGCCCCGGCCCGGGCCTGGCAGGGCCATCTGCTTCAGGAACAAGCCCCAGGGCACCCCTGCCATGGGCATCCTTCTTGCTGTGTCCTTGGCACACAAAATGTCAAGATTCCTTAGAGTCTGCCCCGAGCTAGGTCTCTAATCTCCATCTCAATCCCTCTGTCTTTTCTGCCTCTCTCTCTATCCCTCCCCCCACGTCATGTGGTCACCTCCAAAGAGCAGCCTGCTCCCGCTGAGCTGTCTGGGCTGAGAGGGGCGACACTGCTTCTGTCACACCTGAGTCTCAGCTGCGGTCTTGCGGGCGGCGGTCCTGAGCAGCAGGCCTGTGGCGTGCTGTGTGTCTTGCCTGAGAAGGAACAAAAGGCCAGGCTGGACGCCTGCAGGATGGATCAGCAAACCCATACATTTGCTACCGGAAAAAAAAAAGAATGAAAAGATATTGATTATGTGGCATTGAAGTGCCTGGGGCTTTCACAGACATTCAGAATTGGACACATCGCTCAAGATCAATAGCAGGTTTTATGTCTCTAACCTAAAAAGCGCCAGTGCCACACGGTCCCCACACTGTGGAGTCTGTGACTCCACACCGTGACTGGCCCACAATGTGACTCGTGCAGGTCCGAACACCTGGCGCACTGTCCAGGTGCCTCCGACACAGGGACTCTCTGCAGCCCTGGCCTCTTTTGGCCAGAGAACAAGGGTGGATGGATACAAGGATACTTGGGAAGGCAGAATCGATGGTCTGTGATGTTGTCACCTTATAGGATAGCCTCACGCAGCCGCCACGTTGAACGGCTGGGATGGATCCCCAGTGGGAGGGCTGCTGGTAAAGGGAGGCAGAGGGGGCGGGGTTCTGAGGTTGGGAATGAAGAAGAGTTGAGTGCCTGTTCAGGGCCTGGGGCTGGGATGGGCGCCCACGGGTTCCCCTTGGCCTTGGTTGCAGCCCTGTGGGATGATGAGTAACACCCAGGTTACAAGGGGAGGAACAGTCAGTTGCTTCCTTGATTGAATGGGAGGTTGGCTGCACCCAGCGGGGTGGACCAGGTGAACTCTATGGGGTCATTATTTCTGAAGCATTTTCACACATGCATGAACTCACCTTTGCTCATGCGCCCATATGTCTTACTAGCATGGGAACAAACAGAAGCAGAGCAGAAGAGTGTCACCGTTATGCCGATGGGTTCTGACAGCCTGAGGTTCAATCTCGGTTTCACTAATTGTTACCGGTAACTTTGAACTAGTCACATGGCTTGCCTGTGCCTCGGTTTCTGAACCTGTAAAATGGGGTAATGATAATAATATCCACATCTAGGGGTCTTAGGAAGATTAAAAGGGTTAATACAGGTGAAGTTTGGTGCATGGCCAGCCTTTGATAAAGGTGAGCTAGCTGAGCAGTAGTACACAAGCAGAGCTAACAAACAAGATGCCGGTGGCCCAGCCAGGGTGCAGGTTTATCTGGTGATTCCAACAGAGATTCTCACTCCGTTTCACAGAGGTAAGCCGAAACCCCCCTAACATCCCAGCCGCACTCACATGGGTGAAACTTGGTGCCAGCCTCCCAGGCAGGGGACTCCTCCCTGTCCCTCCAGCCTCCCCTCCGACCCGCCCCCACCACCCCACCCAGCTCCGTGGTATCTTGGGCAGTAGGAACAGTCCCTACTGGAGCCCCCTGAATGGGGGGTCTGCAGCCTTTCCCAGTGCCCCGGCTCTCCTAACCCCCACGGGGATGATTTCCTCCCCCTCCCGAACCGTCTTTGTTTTCTGGCACATGCGCATTTGTGGGGCAAACTTGTACCAAGTTCTCTCTCCCAATTTTCTGGCAGGATGAGACAGCTAATCTGTTTTGACATGCTCTCTGAACGGCCCTCAGATCAGTATACGAAAGAAGTCATCCATAAGTCATGTCTTTTATACACGTGTACTGGGGTGTACACAAGAAAGAGTTCGAGGGGCCGAGAGGCTGAAACACAACAGCCGCTCTTACAGCCGATTCAGGGTCCCTGCATTGAGTCCACATATCAAATCCCCTTTCAATGGGGCCGGTTCCATCAGCTGTCAGGTTCTATTAAATATATCCCTCAGACCCACTGACCAGCTGACAGGAGAGAAACTCAAAACCATACACCCGTCATTAGCATCATAAAATGTGAAATCAGCTGGGAGGAATGGCAACAGAACTGAAAACAGAAGAGATGAAAATCTGGACGCCCTTGTGCGCTTTTAAATAGAAACCCCAAGAGTTACAAACACACCCATAAAATACCAGGGCTGAAAAAAAAACCACCACCACCACGAGAACAAAACAAAGGTTGTCCTGTTGGGGCCTTCATAACACATAATGGTTCCTTTACCTTTTGTTACTGGGAGATTTGCATAAATGTTTCATGAGGTTAATACATGGGTAAACAAGAAGGTTTATTAGAAGACAGATGTGCTGGGTCCCCAGCTAGTGGGCTGCTTCTTCCAAGTCAGTGAAACGGAACCTCTTGTAAGGTTGCGGTGGTTAAAAATACTCACTCGAGGGCTGTGGCCCTATTTTTCCCTTTTTCAACTTCCCTGGTCTTACCTGAGAGTTTCTGAAGCAGGTAAGTGTGGGTGCAGGCTGCCACCCTGGGAGGAGATGGAGGTTCCCTTGGACGCAGAGCTTTGGGTCCGAGGAGGACCTGGGTCCTGGAAAGGGAAGAGGAAACGTCTGCGTGTTGGCCAGATCCGCCTCACCGTCTGCTGAGTGGGATGTTTGCTTCCTACTCGGGGGGAGAACAATTAGGCCCGTACTTAAAACCCACAAAGGAGCAGCGGATCAGAACGACCATGGCTTGGTCCAACTGCAATCCTATCACGATATTGGTTCCATATGGGGCCCTTTAAAGCAAAAAAGAAAAAGGAAAAAAGTTATGAGACCAATAATTTTTGATGAAACTTGGCTTAGCTCACAAGCAGGTCTAGTGGATGAAGCGGCAATCCAGTCTGGAAACACAACTTCCCTTCTTCCTGGCCCGGATGAAGGGAAGTCCTGTCCGACTGGAAGAAGACCCGAGTGGATTCGCGGTTTTGTGTAGCCCATTGGATGCGAGGAGGGACTTAGGTCGTGTGTCTTTAACCACACATCTCTGTGCGAGGCTTTGCTTTCTCTCGTGGGTGTCATTAGACCACTTACAAAGCAGGAACCTCTCTGATCCTGCCTTCTGAGTTGGGTTTCGGATGGAAGTTTCTAGCAAGAGTGTATTGGGCAGCTTGGGCGGCCGTAACAAAATGTAGCAGGCTTGGTGACTTAAACAACAGAAATGTATTAGTCGTGGTTCTGGAAGCTGAGAAGTCCAAAATCAAGGTGCCCGCTGATTCTGTTCCCTGGTGAGGGCCTGCTCCCTGCTGCTCTTCACAGGGTTGGGGAGGGGAGACAGACAGACAGAAAGCTCCTGGTGTCTAATCTTCTAAGGCCACTAATCCGGTCCTGAGGGCCCCACCCCCATGACCTCACTTAAATTCCACTACCTCCCAAAGTCCATAACAGTGTTCTGGAAACCTCTCATCTCCTGAAAATATTGTAAAATTCTGGGAGCAGAAAGTTTCAGAAAATGTGGGTGGTTTTCTCTTCTCTGTCATACATACACACATACGCACACACACACACACACCACTTTCACGTGAGGCGCCTGAACCACCACAACACTGACATTTTGCATTGGACCATTTTTACTGCAGGGAGCTGCCCTGTGCCTTGTAGAATGTTTAGTTGAATTCCTGGTTTCTACCCACTAGTTACCATTAGCAACCCTCTCCTGGCTGTGACAACCAAACATGTCTCCAGATATCACCAAATGTCCCTTGAGGGAGGACATTGTTCCCCGCCCTCCAATGAGAACCACTGATCTGAGTGTTTTCCAATCCGTTGACCTCTGTTGACAGCCATAGATGGCTGTCCTCTGTAGGATCGCCAACAGGAGGACCAGGGTGACTTCTGATTTACACGTCAGCTAGCTCAGCGCGTCTCCAGCGGCCCAGCCCAGCCTGTGTGGGACGACCCTCGGTGGTAGAACAGAGGGGAACGCTGGCCTATAAGCAGAGGTGAGTGTTGTCCATGCAACCATAGGATAAGAGGGGCCAGCCCCCGGCCCTCGGGCGGCATGACCAGGCCCAAGGAGAGCCTGTCTTGCTGTCACAAGCACCAAGGTGGGGAAGGAGGAGCTTCCCAGCAACTTCCACTTGTCCCTGCCTCCCATGTCACTTTGCTTTGGACGTCCCGACGCTCTTACTGCCATTTGCATGTTATTTGTATGTTTACATTTGTCTTTGTTTTCAGTGGACTGTCTCCCCGACCAGAAGGCAAACTCAAAAAGAGCAGAGACTTGGCTTCAAGTGGCTGTGTAGTGTGATTCAGCCAAACTTGGGGGCCTGGGTCTCAGACTGAAGTCCACATTCTGCTGCTTATTAGCTTTGTTGACCTTGAAGAATCACTTAGCTTTACTAAGCCTCAGCTTCCTCCTCTGTGTTTATTTATACAAAAAATGAGTAAAACAAACAAGCCTAGTTTCTATTCCATAGGACTAAATGAAACAGTGCTTTTCATATAATATGGGCTCAACAGATATAAGCTATTACTCTTCACCGCTGTAATTATAACCCATGGAGTAGTAGTCCCTGGGACTGGAAGAGACACAATCACTACTCATGAAATGAATGAATGAGCAAACTCCATTGTGTCTGTCTCTGATTTTCAATTCTTCCTGTTGATAATTACCTCTCCATCCAAACCCCTTTTCTATTTTCACAAGAGCTGGGAAGCAAAGGTCTAATCCAATGTTCGTTTCTAAGCAAGGACTTATAGCACTCAGATAGAGACAAACGCTCCAGGCTTGGGGACAATATACCGCCAGTCATTTTTCAGGGCGACATCCCACATTCTCTGCAAGAACTCTACTGTGCTCTGAAGGCCAACTTGGGGCTGGCCCAGAGACTCGCCTTGTGGGTTGGCGGGGATCGGTCAATGCTCCAAAGCAAGCAGACATTGAGACGTGTGGCCATGTTTGCAGTGGGTGTCGGGTGGGGGGGGGCTGGTACGGCAGCTCCGGAATGGAGAGACCAGACTGCCGGGGGCCCATGGCCTCTCTCAGCCATCCCAGTGACAGATCAACATCTGTGATAAGTGTGCTCAATCTGAGAAGGAAAAGAGATGCAATTATGTCGTTTCTAATGAATTCTGAAGGAAACAAAGAATTTAAGCAGGAGAACTCTGGAGACACCCGGAGAGCTGAAGCCTGTCCGAGCAACTGAGCCGCCCCCGGGATGATGCATAGCTGATCAAACATTTGTGTGGGTCGCAGGGGGCCCCCCCATCCCCCGAGAATGCTTGAGAGGAAGCAGGAAAACTCAGGAGTCCCAGGAAGCACTGCCCGACTTTTATTAAATAAATTGCACGCTCCTCTCAGCTTCCACCAGCGTCAATAATATCAACTTTTGGACAAACGGCTCTCTCTGGGGAACGGGTTCTGAGACTCACTCCTAATCTTCTTTCTTTGAAGTATCTGAGGGCTTAAAGGCAGGTATCAATATCTGCGGCCTCTGGCCTTTATGGAGGGGGCGGGGCATGAAAGGGTCCTGCTGCTGCCGAGGGGAGTGAGACCACCGGCATCCACAGCCCACCTCTCTGGCTGACTGTTTTCGTCCAGTCAGCTTCCAGGGTACCCCAGATGGCACCTGCCCACATGGGGTGCAATCCCCCAAGGCCCCCTGCGCCTTCTATGCCCTTCCAGCTCTGCCATCTGCCGCGCTCATGGGGCTTCACTTTGAAGAGTAAAAAACAGCAAGCCCTGTGGCTGTGAGCACGTGCCTTGGACTGGAATTTCTAAAGACCAGTTAGGAGGTTTGTTGCGCCATTAACTAACTCCTTTGGAAATGAATAGGAGAAATACATTCATTAATCCTTTTCTCTAAGTTCTTTTTAGCAGCGTGTCCCCCACGTGCCTCCTGACAGAGCTGGCCGTCGGCATTCAGGACGGGCATGTGGCGCGTGTCGTGAGCCCTGCGCTAAGCCCTCCACAGCCCTTCATCCTGTGTGTGCTTCGCACCAGCCCCGTGAGATAACTACTATTATTCCTATTTTATTAGATCCAGACCCTATGTTTTTAACTTATGAGCTATTAACTTTTTGTGGTCATAGGAGTTTGTAAAACTCAGAGCTAACCAAGATTAATGGGTTTTGTTACTACAGAAATTCTTAGCCTTTTAATATAGCTACATCCACTCAAAATCTCTAAGTGGGAGAACAGACGACGTATTTTTCTACAGGATGCTTTTCTGTGCCAACGCGTTTCCAAGGATTATTGTTGCAGGAGAACGACAGGCAGGCTGTATTTCTAAGGAGACACAGGATCACTGCTTTGTGGGTAAGACGCAATGCCGCAAAGAGGATTGTTGAATGATCTTGTTCATTGACAAATCATTATATTTCAACAAACCACTTGAAGAATTGCATGTATCAGAACCAAAATTTAACATAGAGCCTGGTTCAAGGCATGCTGGATACCAAACTCATAAGAATACTTGGGCGGAACTTTTCACTGTTTATGAACTCTTTCTTCTTCTCTTCATTTTTACCCTCTAAGCAGTTTCCCATCCTATGGGATCTTCTCCTGTGGTTGGAAGAGAATCTGCCAGCAGAACCCCTACAATCCTATCCCAGAGCAGAGGTCAGCAAATTATAGACAAGAGGCTGAATCTGGCTCACCGCTTGTCTTCTTAAATAAAGTTTTATTGGAACATACTTGTGCTCATTCATTTACACACCATTTTTAGCTGCTTCCATACTACAATGGCAGAGTTGAGCACTCGTGACACAGACTGTATATCCTGCAAAGCCTAAAATATTTACTGTTTGACCCTTTACAGAGAAAGTTTGTTGACCTCTGCCCTAGAGCTAAGTATTTACAATGGTTATAGAGCTTGGTTGCAATGCAAAACTTCTCCAGTAGGGGCCACTGCCTTACATACCACGCATTATATTTGATGCAAGCCACTGCCAAATCTTATTCTTTAAATTCCACACTCCTGCTATATGTTTTCTCCAGTGGGGAGAAGGAAAAAGACATCAGCATTTATTGAGCTATGGTTATGTATCTGGAAAGATCCAAATACTGTCTCATTTGCAACTATCTGGATAAGCAACTATGATCCCATTTTACGGAGGAAGAAAACAGATTCAAAGAGCTGAAGTATTTGACCAAGGTTACACAGTGGCTACACGGTAAAGAATTTGCATCTCAAACTCTGACCCAATGGTGGAAGCTGATTCTACTGGTAGAGAATGTAGGCTGCAGGATTACCCAGCCCTGTCAGGGACTAGCCTTGCGACTTGGGCAAGTGACTTAATCTCGTGACTCAGTGTTCTCAGCTGTGAAATGGGAAGAAAAATAGTACTTTCCTCTTAAGTGTTGTCGTGAGGACCACATGAATTAATTTATGTAAAGTTCTTTGAATGACTCTTGGTACATTAAGGTGCAAATACAGGCTGCCTGGCAATCAGCGGTGCTCAGTAAATGAAAGCTTCCCATTGGCTGCTTCCTAGCCTCCTTGCTCTCAGAACCTGGGCCACCAGAAGTGCTAAGTTTGCAGAGTAGAAGGAGGCTTGCAAAGCCAAGAGGAGGCTGGTGGGGACCGAGTGAGGGCCAGGAGGAGGGAGCAGAAGGAGAAGCTAAAGCCAAGATGACAGGCAAAGTGGGCAGTCTGGCTGAGCCAAGAATCCTGGTCCCAGGTGCTCGAATCCAGGCACATGCTGCTGTCCCCAGGGGCCAGCCAACGTTTCAACCCTAATTTATGTCTGTTCACATCCAAGCCTGCCTTCCTCCCTGGCCTGGCTCGGAGACTCCACGCTTTGGGCTTCGCCCTGAAAAATGTTCTTCTAAAGCAAACACACATGACTTAGGCAGGTTCCTAAGAAAGAAATCAGAGGCAAAGTAGTGTGTCTAATCATGCCTAAATCCCTTATGCCTCTCCAGGGGGATCTGGGGCCGGCTGTGCCGGGCAGGCCTGGCTGCCTACCCAGCAGATGACTGGCCTCCGAGCTGAGGGACCTGGGGAGGCTGCCGTAGCCCCCCCCCCCCGACAAAGTGGACCAGTCACCTCTGCTGGCCTGTAACTCCATGGCAGTGAAGGTGAGCATGTGTTCACAAAAAGCAGCGCCTGGTGGAGCGGGCCTGTCCCCTAGTCCATGTCCTATGGACCCTGTGCCCCTGCAGAATAGATTTCAAAGCAGCCCCTTGGAGGTCTTCTCTCTGCATCTGAAACAAAACTTCTGCTTCTCTCTGTAACTCTCTTTCCCCACCTTCTTGCTTGTTACAGGTGGCATCCCACATCCCCAGCTCAGGGCATCCCACCCTTACCTCCTCTGTACAAAATACAGCTGGGTCTTTCCTGCACCCATGCTCCAGAAACGCCCAAGGGGCCAAGGCTCTGGGCTCTGGAGGGGCCGGGAGGGCAGAGTTGATGTCTTCCAGAGCTTCCCACGCCCACATTTGTCACACGCAGGTGAACGTGCTGTTGCCAACATGATAAATTTCACACCAGTCCTGCTGACTTGGGCTCACTAATTGCCCGATAGCATTTTCTTTGTTAAGCTTCACTGTGATCATCACCCTTTTTGTTGAACTGACAGTAGAAATATTCTGCCAGCCATGACCCACATGCAGCAGCCTGATGCACGGCTTCCCTGATCCTTCCTGGTGGGGGTGGGTGCAGGGAGAATTATGCAGGCCCCCCGGTATCCTGGTCCCTGAAACTGAGCTCTGCAGAGGGCTCCCCAGGGTGGCCGTGATGCACAAACCCTGGGAGATGGGCACTCACGTGGGGCTCTGTGCCTGATGCCCCCTGGAAGGGAGCAGGGCATAACATGGGCACATGCACAGTGGCCCTGGGCAACCCCATTCTGAGTCTAGGGGTTCTGATGGGCAAGATGCAGAGGGCCCAGCAAGCCTGTCCGTGAAAAGCTGTAGCAACCAGAGCAAGGCCGGGGAGGAGAGGCTCACACCCACAGCCCCATTCTGGGGTATGCTTTTCAATGCCGCACTGTCTGCCTCCCTGGCCATGCCCTTGGAGGGAGCCATCTTCAGTTTTAGCTGGCCAAGCTCAGCTGACAAATGATACCCAGGAAGTGAGGGGCAGCCTGGGTACCACCGGCTGCCTGGAATGCAACCTGGGTAAGAGGAGACCGTGTGGAAGATGGGGTGCCCTGCTAGAGGGGTGGGGACAGAACAAATGAACCACAGGGAGGTCTTCTCACCCCAAACTGCACACTCCCCCTCAGCAAGAGACGAAGCACTCTTATCAGCTGAAGAATTCAGCCGACCGGGCAGGGTCGCATACCGCACGGTGGCTGGGCCTGGCTCGGCTGTCTAGTCAAGAACAGGCTAGTCTTTGTTCCTGTGCTTACTGGGGGTGCTGCCTGGCGGTGGAGGGTCCCGCACGGGTGCAATTATGGGATTTTTTAAAGGTATAGAAATTGTATCTTCCACCTTGGATCTCGGGAAAATAACGGAGGAAGGGAGCGTGATGTTAAAGGGGCAAGTGGAGTCATTTTCATTGCTGGCCACTCCCCTTCCCCAAAGCCAGCCCGTGAACTCGAGTGCCTTCCTGTCGTTACAGGAGCCGGCAGTGGTGGGCAGCACTGTGCTTACCTCTTCAAACTCTGTTCACCGCACCTAGGGGCGTGTCCTCTAAGGACTTGGACTCTAAAGGCTTGGAGTTTGAAGAATCCTTATAGGTCATCCATCCATCCATCCATCCATCCATCCATCCATCCATCCATCCTTCTGTGAACCTATTCATCCAACCACCCACTCACCTACCTACCCATCCATGCATCTATTCACCCACCCATTCATTCACCCATTTATTCATTCATCCATCCGTTTATCCATCATCCACTCATCCACCCATGCATCCCCCCATCCGTCCATCCACCCACCCATTCAACCAGGAAATATTTATGGAGCACTGAGCACGTGCTACCCAGTGGTGATCGAGGGAGACCCAGTGTCTGCTTCCACGGAACTGACACGCGATTGGGGAAGATGGATAGTAAACCCGCAAGCACATAAATAAATAAATAAAATCACTAAAAGATTGTGATAAGTGCCCAGAAAGAGAAAAACCAAGGAAAGGCGAGAACAAACGCGGAGGCCTGGGAAGATCAGGAGAGGCCTCTCCAAGAAGAAGGTAAGACTTAATCTGAAGCCTGATTGACAGGGAGCGAACCACACTGAAAAATGAGTGGCGGCTCTGAAGCGGGTGCGAGTTTGGCGAGTTCAAGGGCCAGAAAGGAGGCCAGTGCGGCTGGGCCGGAGCGAACTTGGCGAAAACCTCTTGCTCGTATGAAAGGCTGCACGTAATCCCATAGAAAATAAACCAACGCAGAGAGGTTCAGAGGAAGTCAGTTTAAAACCACTGCTAGGATCCGACTGCTGGCAGGAGCTCAGCCCTGCCGTCACACTCAGCATTTGTCGGAATGCTTTGGTGATGCTGAAAGTCTGCCGTGTGTGGAGAGGGTGGGTGCTGTGTCAGGCAGGGCCCTCTGGGGGACACACCTCCCTGCACAAAAAAGCCCGAGTGGGTGTGGAAGGACTGACAGACGCAGCTGAATCTCTCTGCGGTTCCCCCTCCCCGCAGCAGCAGGCCTATCCCAGCTGGTTCTCCCGAAGAGCGTACGGGACGTATTTCAGACCAGGAGACTTTGAAGTCTGTGTTCTCTTAAGGCTTTACAATGTCAAGCTTCATAACCCAAGAACTGGCTTGCTAGCTTCCTACTTTAAATTGCTCATAATTTGAAACATGCAAACATTTCCACTTTATCAAGCAGGGCTACTAAACATATTATTGCTGGAACCTGCATGTTTTATGGTCTCTATACAGCCAGGGAGCTGAGTTTTATTAAAATAGACTGTTAAGAGGCTCAACTCATTATGGAATCTTCCAGGCCCCAGAATGAAAGAGTTTTGTTTATTCTAAGGGCAGGGGGAGAAAGGGCTGGAAAGAGGGTGGGGATGAGTGTGAGTGAGTGAGTGAGTGTGTGTGTGTGTGTGAGTGTGTGTGTGAGAGAGAGAGAGATGGGAAAAAGCGGAGACCACCAACAGTCTCCATGTCCGTCCCGCCCACTGCTGTGTCCAAGGCCCGGCATTTGTTTGTGGGGCCGTGAGCCCTGAGTCTGGCTTCATGACAACTGGGAATTAGGGGAAAAAGGATGATTCTTCCCTTGGGAGCAAAAGAAAAAGAGGTTCAGGGTCTCCACCAAGGATGCTGACAAGGAGACCTAACAAAGCAGCTTGTCCCGTGCACAGAGGTGACCGAGCAGACGCTGATGGTGAGAACCGAGGCCGGACCACACCCGCCCAGCCTGCGTGCTGCTGGGCTGGGGCTGGTTGCTGAGGTGAAGGACCAGACCCTGCTCTGAAGTCTCCCTGTGTCCACACACAGCCTTCCGTGCACACCTCGGCAGAGACAGCGGGCTGCCGGCCCCACCAGGTCTCGTCGCTCCGTTTGTCCCCACGCCGACCTCGCAGAGAGGAGAGCCTCTGGGGTGACACAGGTGCAGGGGGACCCAGCTGTCCTCCCCTCCCAGCTGAGTCTGCAGACAGACGGTCGCCCCAGATGCCCCCGGGCAGCCGTTGCAGGACAGACCCCAAGTGAGGCCAGCAGAAGAAATGCCCAGCTGGGCCCAGGCAAGCGACAGAAACATGAAACACCACGAGTGGCCGTGGCTGTGTCAGGTCACATGGGTCGGTGGCGACAAAGAGCCAGAACACCGCGCTTCCCTCCCTTCCCCCTCTTGGGGTTTTGGAAAAAGCTCTTCCCCGAGCAGACCAAGATGTCTCCCGGCCTTTCTGATCAAAACGGCGCTGCTGATGACGATGACAGCTGTCATTTATCACACATCTAGAATGTACCAGGCACCACTTCTGAAGGTTTTCTATGTCGCCTGAGGTACAGTCAATGATTTGGCCCCACTTTGCAGATGAGGAAACTGAGGCTTAGACTCTGATTCCAAAGTTCCTATTTTATTTAATCCGCACCCGAGGACTTTGCCCTTATCAGAGACAGAGAGGAAGTGCACCAGACAAACATCGATATGAGAGAAAAACCATTGGTTGGTTGACTCCCATATGCACATGGACTAGGGATTGAACCCCAAACCCAGGTTTGTGGCCTAACCAGGAATCAAACCTGCAACTTTTTGGTTCCAGGACAATGCTTCGACCCACCAAGCCACGCCAGCCAGAGCCCAGAGCCCCTATTTTCGGTTGCTGCACTGCACTAGGCACAGCCCGGCACATGCAGGCAGGGCTGGTACACTGCACCACCGCTGTGAGACACTGCAGCAGCTCAGCACTCGCCCCTCATCCCACTTTTACTGAGTAACACCTGGTGGCCAGGAACTCTGCTGGGTAGTAGCCACGTTCCCAGAGCCTGGCAGAAGCCCATAGCCCTCCCTCCGGCACAGGCTGTCACCGTCCTTGGCCAAGCATCCTACAGTCTCCAGGGACACCTTTAATCCCTGCAACTCTGGTGCCTGATGCCATGGGTGAGCCTGCATGAGTGACCAGTGCCCACAAAATGGGCTTATGGCCAACTTACACATGCATAAGCAAGACCTGGGTGGGTGGGTGGATAGATGGAGGGATGGATGGAAGGATGGACGGACAGATGGATAAAGAAATCACATTCTGGCACACATGCCTTTTAAGAAACTGTCTCTGGACTAACTCTCATGTTAGTGTTTTTAATATTATAAGAAGCCTTGTTCCCACCAATCTGCGATTTTCCATTTGGCCCAGGTGCAGGGCAAAGCAGGCTGGAGACCAAGATCGGGCGGACGAGGAGGTCGGAAAGGTGTTAACAAGCTATAAACGACCTTTCTGGCCTATTCAGGCATAAGTAATGTCCCCAAATTGCCTACAGTCAAAACTGCCAATTCTGAGCTGATTGCTATGAATCAGGCTCCCCCTCCACGCAATAATGTGATCAATTTCTCATTTCGCTGAATAAATAAGCGGGAAGATGGGGACCTGTCTCTGACCCCCCGTTAACCTCCCGCCTCATTATTCATATCAGACCTATGACATGCATGGAAGAAATCCCCAGTTCGATCTCGGCTAATTATTTGTTAGGACGGAAGGCCCTGTGAAGTGTTGCTGTTGGGACAAGCGTCCAGGGACCTCCGGGCAGGGAAGAGTCGGGCTGAGAAAGCCTTTGTCTGAAAGGAGGGTGGCCGAGGGGCAGGTGCCCTTTCTTCCCAGCCACACGCTCGCAGTCAGTGCATCCCTGCCCTCGCACACGCGTGTTTGGCTCCGAGCGGGATGCCCCAGTAATTTCTGACATCTTCGACTACTGTTCACTTACATGTTTGTATCGTTCTTCGTGAAGATGCCCCTCGAAGACCGAGTCTTTCACTGGGATTCAGTCCTGGGGTAGTCGCTCTCCTCCCCCTGCCCCACGTCACGTCACCCTGGTTCCGACATCGAGGGCACAGGCTTCAGGAAGCATTCAAAACTTCTGTTTTGATGACCAGCTGCCTCTGGAGAGATTTCTCTGGAAGCCGAGGAAGCAGGTTCCTGTGAATCAGGAGGGAAGAAGCCACGTGAGGGGTTTTGCAGGCACGGTTGGAAGAGAGGCTGGGGGCTGTCGGCCTGGTCCCGGGCCACGCAGCTCCCTGGGAAAAGGATGCCATTGGCTCAGCCTGGAAGACCCGGCGCCTGTCCCCGAGGGGGCCTGACAGCTGCCCTTGCCAGGGGTCCATCCGAAAAGCAGCATGGTGGACGCCCAAGGAACCTCCCAAGACTGGAAGGGCACAAGTTTTTTTCAGTGCATTCGTGTTTAAGAGAACAAAGGCCTTTGTTACCCAGTGGCTGCAGTATCACCTTGATGGAGGTCTAGCCCTTCCTCATGTCCCGGAGAGTGTCCCCCCAGCGCTCTGGTCTCAGGAGACTTACGGGATCAGCATGTCCACTCACTCTGTTCAGTGTATGAATCTGGAACATGGGTCGCTCACTTCGAAGGCTAGACTTCGAAGGCGCAGTTACGGAGGCCCGGCATTATCGGGCACAGCCCTGTCCTCACGGGGTCCTCGGTCCCGTGGGCAGACAGATAACATCTGAGGTGTGATGGTGATGAGCAGCGGGTTAGGGGGATGTCATGGGTGGGGGCAGCATGGAGGAGGAGACGGGTTTGGGTCATGGAGGCTTCCTGGAGGTAACCCTGGAGGATGGAAAGCTGGGGTGCAGGTAGGCAGTAGATGGGTCTAGGATGGCGGGGGAGGGGACTGTCCCACTAGAAGCAGCCATGGCATTGAGGGTGTCTCAGAGATAAGTGGGAACACAGCAGCAGGAGGACAGTTTGGTCACAAGGAATGAAGAAAGAGGCCAAATCGATCAGTAAAACCCAGTCAGGAAGCATCTTATTCATCTACTTCTGAGTACAAATGTTCCAACTTGGGGGGGGCGTGGCCTCCATTAATAGGTCTGCTGGGATGCGAACTTGCTGAGGGCAGGGCCCCACCTCGTCCACCCGGCATCCCCAGAGCTCTGCGCACAGGGGTGGTGCACGCACATGCCTGTGAGATAAGTGAGTCAGTGTCGAAGTCACCGCACCCCTAGAGGGGTCTCCGAGGGGCTTCTCTGAGATGCTGACGAGGGTCAGTGCACAGAGGACAAGACAGGGCCCTCAGCTCTCCCTGGTGTTGCCCCTGTACACCCTGCCCCGGACTGGCCGCTCCTCCCCAGACCGTCTGCATCCCTGAGGCCAGGGAAGGGCCAGGCACCGGGAAAGCCAGCAGAGGTTTGCTTGGATGGAGAGCGACTAAGTGACCGAACGAGCCTGGGGTCAGGGCCAGGAGTGGAGCCCAGCCTCTGGGAACTGCGGGACCGTGGGGAGTAACGTCATCATCACAATCAGAGCGACGACCCAGTGATGGCTTACTCGGTGGCAGACACAACCTGATCTTTTCACGTTCGTTACCTCATTTAACCCTCCCCACCTCCCCCCCCCCCACGAGTCGGTACGACTGTGTTGTGGTCCCCACTTTCCCTGGGAGGCAACCAGACCCAGAGAGCCCAAGACGACAGGACAAGGGTGCAGAGCAACAGAATTAGAACCCAGACCACTTGCCTCCAAGCCTGCTCCAGGCTGTCCTGTGACCAGGAGCTCGAACCCTAGCTGGTGGGAGGTCGCGCTGGGTCCGTGTGCCCAGTGGAGGAGGGTCTTCTGGGCACCCATCTGCAAAGAAGAAGGAGAAGACGAAATCATCACCCTGGGAAAACATGTGTCTAGCCGGGAAGGCATGAGCCTCTCTCCCCCAATATGTTGGGAGACCCCAGCTGGGGAAGAAAAGCCACTCCTACCCCCAGGTTGATACCCTGGGACCAAGCAGGCTCTCTCGAGATAAAATACCAGTGAGTTTAGACTTCATTCCCTTTTTCACTCATCAATTCAGCCCTTTTATTGCGTTCCTGCTGTTTCGGGGGCTGGAGTTCCTTCAGGGCACGGGGCAGAGTGGACCCGTTCCCCTGGAATGGGGGCGCATGCCAGGGGCTGGGAGAGCAAAGAGCAGGGGCTGAGGCTTCTCTGAGGGTTTCACAGGACTGAAGGGAGGCGGGAGCTGGCCCAGTGAAGGTCCTGGGGCATGGGGGCGGGGGGGCAGGGAGAGCAGCAGCCTGGCTTTAAGGAACCGAGTTGGCAGGACCAAGAGGGCAGGCACTGCAGGTGGAGGGGGCGTCTCTGTCTGGAGGAGGGAGCACAGCCTGTGTTCAGACTGCAGAAGGAAGCCAGTTGCCCCGAGGCACCAGCCGGGCAGGGAGTGGGCAAACCCCTGCTCATGGCCCTGCAGGGCTGCTCGCTCTGACACCGCATTCCAGACAAGACGTCCTGTGCAAGTCCTCACCAGGTCCCCTATGGGCCAGCAGTGGCCCTCGGCAGACCGCTTCAGAAACACACCCCCACAGCATCTCTGTGGTTGGAAGAAGCCTGGACTCTCAGAGCCTGGTGGGGCTTTACGGTGGGTGGCTGGTCTCGGGAGCTGGGGGCTCAAGACCCTTGGCCGCCTGCTGTCCTCACACCCAAGCTGGTGGGAAACAGCCTCCTCACCGGTTCTGAGAAGAAGTGGCCCGGAGCCATTTCTCTGGCCCACCTTTAGCATCCCTGACATAAATTTGCTTTCACACATGGCTCAAAATCACCACAAACTCCAGCTAAAAATGTTTCTTGTGTCTCCATTTCTTAGGATTCCTCCCCGAATCCATGATGAATAGTCACTAATGGGCGGCACTGCTGCAGACCAAGGTCCCAGCCCTGCGTGGTCCAGGCCCAGGCGGGGTCCTCCCCGGGGCTGGACCCCGACCCAGCAGGAAGTGAGCCATGGGGAAGTTCACTCGAAGAAAAATAAGGGCCTTGCCCCCCCCCCCCCCCCCGATTCAGCTCCCCACCGTCGGCTCTGACCCAGAGCCAGGGACCAGCGACCAGTGTCTCAGTGGCTGTTTGGCATGACAGCTTGCGTGCCTGGGCTCATTCATCAACTTCTGTGCAACAGCAGCAGCGGTTGGTGGAAAACTCGCATGAGTTCCTGGACCGGGGGCGCGGGAGGGATGTGGTGAGACACAAGACAGACCTTTCTCGTGATGGGAGGAAAATTCCCAGCGCCCCCACCCCCCGGGCCTCCCGTCCGGTCCCCAGCCACAGGCTCACTTTTTCCACAGCCTTATCACGTTCTGATAGGCAGGGACTAAGGCAGGATTTGAGGGGAAAGGAAGCTCTGGGGAAACCACAGTGACCAGGCAGGTCCCCCCACGTAACACCAGTGCAGCCCCACATTGGCCCAGCCCTCAAAGTACAACACCCCTCAGCTCGATCCCTGTTCTTCTTTCTCAGGCACACGGGGTCTCTGGAACAAGGAGGTCCGGAACATGAGCTGGACAGGAAGTCATCAGTGACACAATGTTGTGGATGCTCTGACAAAGCTTGGCTTTGACCTCCAAACTGAAAGAGGAAGATGGAACTTCCTAAGAGGGTCTATTGGTAGCCTTTGGGAGTCAGCATTAGTCCTTAAAGCTGCTCCTGGGCCCCTAGTAGAATAGGCAGGATTGTACTTCCTGCCCCGCCCCACTTCCCAGTGAGTGAGACCATGTGACCAGTGCCAGCCAATGAGTTGCTAGTACAAGTGAGGAGCCCTGCTGCCTGGCTAAGCCTGGAGCTGTCAGTGGGACATCTTCTAGGGCAGCGATTTTCAACCTTTCTCATCTCGTGGCACGCACAAACTAATTATGAAAATTCTTGGCACACCAAACACATTGATCTGCCAATGTGACCAAAAAAGGTGTGATTCTGATTCACTCCCATGGGACAGCTAATGTTGTGATGACCCTGGTCACTTTTTATTCAACTGTCTAAGGGAACAGATGCCAGTGGCCCTGACTCAACAGTCAGGTACCACAAGTTTTATACATTCCCAGGGCGCGCCGGGGCGCCAGCCACCGCACCCTGGTTGAAGGTGGCTGTTCCAAGGCCCCCTCTTTTCTTTCTGGTTCTGTATCGTCAGCATGGAGGTGGTGGAGGCTCTGATGGCCTGGATGCCTCTGGGATCCAGGACAAACACAGACCTTCTACTGACCACAGTGGCCACAGAGCACAAACAAGCTATGAACCTGTGCTGATTCATGTTTCTGAACCATCTCGATTGTGCGTAGAGATGAGGGACAACGTATTTTCGCTCTCATCTCCGGTCCCCGAGCCCCCTCCCCTAACCGTGCCGGTGATCGCGTTTCTCAGGCCTCAGTGATGACGGTTCTGTAACTTCCCGGTTCATCTCTTCACTGGGATGCCAGCTCCCCCAGGGCAAGCCCCACGTGGGTCGTGGGCACTTTTTTATCCCTGACAAAGTAGGTACCCAATAAACATTTGTGCAAAGAATAAATCAGTTGCTCCAGAGGGTCTTCTGACATTTGGGCACGTACTGCCCTTCATTTAAACACCCCACATTTTAATGTGTGGGCGGCATTTTCTAGGAGCAAGAGCTTGGGGTTCGAGCGACAGATTCCCAGGCAGGAATCCGAGAGCCTCCGTGTCTCCGTCTCTCAAAGGGGAATATCCCCCCTTCTCTTACTATTCACGTCCCAGGGAGGGCAGTCATGGGGTCGGATGACGGGTGGGCGGCTTTCCAGAGGTGGCACCCCTGGGGGTCACTGTCCGCTCCACCTCCAGAGCACTTCCTGTTCTAAAAGCATTTCTCTTTGCTCCTTTGAGATCACGGTTCTCACCTTCCAGATGCAAAACAAACTCACAGAAGTTTAACGGGGAAGAAAGAGAAATTTCTACTGTTTACTGAGCACCAAGAGACAGACTGTGTGAACTCTTGTCATCGGTGACAGAACCTTCCTTGCAGGGACATTGGGAAAGTCACTTAGCTCCGCCTAGGGAGCCGCTGACCTTGTACTGTGTTTTCAACAGCAGTGGGCTACCGGAGAAGCACTGGGCTGCTTCTGGGAAGAGTGGTTCCTTACTGGGTCTGAGCAGCAAGCTGCCTTCCCCAGTGGTGAGGAACATGAACTTGAGCACAGTCTGCTCCACACCATGAAATGCCCCCTCCCAGGCCCCCTGCACACCTGGATACACAGCTTGGGGGGAGCAGGTAGAAATTTCTATTTACCCTATGACCGTCAGTGTGGGGACACCGTAAGTATTTGGCAGATGACAAATCCCTGCGATGTAGAAATGTGATAATACTCGTGATGATGATGGTGTAGGAGGGTAATTTTTTCCTTTGAAAGAACAGAGTAGAAGTGAATCAGCTGGTGAAAGGTATAGGAGGTGGAGGGAGACTCCCCACCTTGGTCTGCTGGTACTGGCGGGAGAGCCCCCACCTAGTACCGGAAGACCTGAATTCAAGTCCGGGTTCTCGGCTTTGGAGCCTCGGTTTCCCCAGCAGGAACTCGGAGGTGGGCTGGTCCATCCTGCCCTCCCTGAGGAGTCAGTGAAAGATGGGACATGATACTGGATGGGAAATCACTTCATCAACTGTCATGGCCTTTACAAATGGGAACGGACATTGATTACCATTAGCGCCTCTCTCAGCAGATCCAGCCTCTTGAGGCCGTGTCAATCAGCCGAGGACAATTTGGAGCAAGACTGGGTCTCGAAAACGCGGTGCTATGGAGACAGCTGAGGTCGGGATCAGAAACATTTCCAAAGGAGGAGAAGACCTGCGAATTTGGGCCGTGGCCGGCTCAGGGGCAGGGCTGCGTGGGCGGCGCCAGTCCTGGGCAAATGGAAGCGAACGGGCCACCACCACCAGCCTCACATTCAGGGCACAGCCTTGACCTTCGAATACCCAGGGGAGCAACTCTGGCCTCTTCATGTCCCACAGTTCTATGTTCTAGACTCAAAACCACGGCCCGAAGATGTCAGCTCCCTCGGGGGGCTCAGCCGTGTTTCTCTTTGGGGGAGCAGTGTGTGGCGGGCTGGGGCCGCAGTCTCTAATGAATGCCAGCATGGGTCCCCGGACCTCAGACAGTTCTTAGAAATCACATTTTGAGGAGCTAAGTGCCAGTGTGTGGGGAACACGTGGATGAAATGCCCATGAAATACAGATGGATGTAAAAAATGAATGTAAGGTTTCAGGCCCTGCACACTGGAGGTCATTTAACTGAAACAAAACCACGGGAACCCTCGTGCGCTGTTGGCGGGAATGCAGACTGGTGCAGCCACGGTGGAAAGCAGTATGGAGTTTCCTTAAAAAAATTAAAAGTGGAATGGCCTTATGACCCAGTGATTCCACTTCTGGGAATACATCCAAACTCAAAGCATGAATTTGAGAGAACATACGCACCCCTATATTCAGTACAGCATTAATTACAATCACCAAGAACTGGGAACAACCCAAGTGCCCACCTGTAGCTGAGTGGAAGAAAGCTGTGGTACAGTCACACAGCGGAATACTACTCAGCCCTAAAAAAGGGAATCTTACTTTTTGGGACAGCATGGATTGAGCTGGAGAGCATTAAACTAAGTGAAATAAGCCAGTCATCTAAAGATAACTACCGTATGATTTCATTTATGCGTGGGATCTAATGAATGAAATAAACTAACAAACAAAATAGACACAGACTCATAGACACAGAGGGCAGACTGGCAGCTGGCAGAGGGGAGGGAGGTTGGGGGCTGCGTGAAAAAGGTAAAGGAATCAAGCAAAGAGAAAAACCCATGGACACAGACAACAGGATGGTCATGACCAGAGGGAAGGAGGGGTTAGGAGGGACAGAGGAGGGTAAAGGGCGGGGGGATGATGGCGAAAAGAAACTCGACTTGGGGTGGTGGACACACAATACGACCTACACATGATGTGTTACAGAACTGTGCACCCGAAACCTGTGTAGTTTTATTAACCAGTGTCCCCCCAGTAAATTCAATGAAAATTCTAAAAACGCTAAAATTTTTTAAAAAGCAAATATCTTCCAACAGTCCCCTCCGATGCTGGTAAGGTGGGGTAGGAGGACAAGCAGAGGATGGGCAGAAGAGGAGGGGCCCGAAGGGACAGGCCATGAAGCTGTCCCTTGACGTGGCTCGTGACTCCTTGCCTCTTGCCACATGTCATCTTAGAGGGGCAGGGGCACACACGGCAGCTTGTCACAGCCTGGCTGTGGAACTGCAGGCAACAGGGCCACGTCCTCCGCCAGCAGCCAGGTCCTGGGCCCCGCTCAGCACACGCTCTGAGCTAACTGGGATGCATCGGAAGACATGCAAACTAAATAATGTTTAATTGACAGAGCAGATTGTTTACTTTCGAATAATTGCACTAAATTGCAGTGTTTAAAAAGTACTTAGACTTTGCAACTTGGCTCTGCCGGCCTGCTCCAGTGGGGATGGAGGAGGACGGAGACCCTTGGAGGGGGCAGAGGGAAGGAAGCGGGCAAGACCTGTGGGCTTGGCCACCAGCCCGAGCCCCTCCCGGCCCCTTGGTCGGGCTGATGCTCATCCGCACACGGGTTTCTCTCTGAGCTTTGGTGGCCGTGTTCCCTACAAGACAGCACTTTGTCCTCAGTGAATGGAGCCACTGCAGCCCTCAAGGGTATTTGGTACCCACGGCTATGGCCCACTTTGTGGCATTGGCAGCTCTGAGAATCTGCCACAAATTTTCATCGTGACAGGGCAGCCAAGGAGCCTGGGTACTCGCCCAGGGCCTCTTGAGCTGGGACCATGCATAGACCAGAGCTGAGCTTCAGTTGTCACTGAAACCACAGCTGGGACACGGCCGTCACCAGAGCTTCTGAGTATCCCTGGCCTCCTGACTGCCCCAGTCCCTTCTTGGGGGGGGGGAGGCCTGCACCAACTCCACAGCCCAGAAACTAATGATGGACCCCTGACATGTGACCAGCATCCATCCTGGCTGGTCGATGCCCACCTCATACAGGTGGTTCAATGCGGTGACATTGCTCTGGCACCTGCTCTTGTCCAGGTAGGTGGCTGTACGTCAGGTGCAAGCCAACCGGTGGGGACATCTGATGGAAGTTAAATGTACCCAGATTACAGGATGGTCCCTGTCAGGCCTCACGCCACCCACCTCCCACCCCTGCCACCTGAGTCTCATGCTGGGTCGCTTAAAACGTTTGGCACCAAAAGAAAAATATCTAGGCTTTAAAATATGCTTCTCAGGGGCCTGTGAAAATATCTGAGAATGGAAAATATATTTTTGGCTCCAACATATGGAAGAAAACCACAAAATTGAAATTAATATATGTTTAAAGGTCTACAAACCATAATATTATGTCAATGACTGCACTGTAGGCCAACTCGGTTTGTGTATCGTTATATAAAAACTGTGTTCAGATGGACCGTGGGTGGGTGTGACTGGGTTTGATATGACAGGGTGTTGAGTGCTCTCTCTGTGACAAGTCTCTGGGTCGACATGGCCGCGGTGGCCGGGACCCTGGGACCAAGAAGGAGGTGTCAGTCCTTGCCCTCCCTGCCTCTGCTCTGCTGACGGCCACTCCCACCGCCAGAGTCACCTCCATCCTGGGCCCGAGAGACAGAACGAGACACCTTCTCTTCCTCCCTTCCTCCCCTTTGCTCCCAGTTCTCCTGCTGTGACAGTTGGGAGATTTGATATTTAACTGAGTTTCCGCTCGAGCTGAGCCGCAGCCCTCAACTCTGCCCCTACACTCTCTCACTCCGAAAGATCATCCGTCCCTGCCGTGTCAGCTGTCACCTCCGAGTGGCTGGTGTCCAAGTCCGTGTCACCAACGGAGTCCAGACCCACATCTCCAAGCTCGGACTGAAGGCTCCCTCTCGGGTGTCCCGCAGGAGTCTCCCGAGCTGCCTGTCCTCACGCCACCTCCTCTAACCCGAATCCCTGCGCTCTGTGCCCCCACCAACACAGCCCTGCTGTTCTTAACAGTGCCAGCCACATTGTCACAGGCCTCTGGAACTCTCAGGTATCCCTGAGACCTCCTTCCTCTTTACCTGCCCCATCCACTGCCCCCTTGGCACTCCCCAGCAAGCAGGTCTCCGCTCTGGTCCCAGCTCTGCTGCCCAAAGTACAGGTGAGACACTTCAAGGCCACACCTGGCCTCAGTGGAGAAGATGGCCACGCTCCATTGGTGATGCTGGCCGTGGACACAGCAAGAGGGGAGGTGGCCCGGATTTGCTGTCCCCAGTCTGGGCCTTCTTCGGTTGCCACCTGAGCCCAGGAGGTTGCTACCTGCCCGCCCTCTGGGCCTTCCATGGCGTCCCTCCTTCACGGTGTTCTCTACATGGATGCAGATCACTCCAGGACGACACTTGCATCTGACCGTCGCCCGCCCAGAAACTTTCAGTGACTAGTTAGTCACCAGATTGAAGGTCAAGCCCAGATGTCCGGGCTGGCCGGGAGGCCTCTTTGGTCTGACTCCGGCTTTCTTCTCCCGCTTAATTTCTCGCTAACCCCCTGTGCCGGCACCTTGCTCCAACTCGCCAGGCCTCGTTCTTGCTCCTGGCTGTGTCCTGCTCCTTCTACTTCCATGTCATTGCTCACGACCCTCCACCAGCCTGGAGTCCCCTCCTCTGCCCGCTCCCCCTACCCACATCTTCACCCAAGTATCAGCTGTGGCTCAGCAACGGCTGACTTAGTGAGTGTTCTCTCTGTGACCGGTGTGATTCTAAGTGATTTGCTCGGGGCCACTCATTTAATCTCTGTAACCCTGCTCCGAGGGAGTGATCTACTGTGATCACACCGATCTTACAGGTGAGGACACTGAGGCAGAGAGAAGTGAAATAACTAGCTTATCAAGAGCAGAGGTGGAATAAGGACCCAGGAACTCTGGCTGCAGAGTCTGCACCTTGCTACCCTGCCCTGAATCCTCGCCCCTTCCAGGCAGACCTCCCCTGCCCCCCAGCCCCTCCCCTGGGGTGCTCGTTGTCTGTGCCCCTCAGCTTCCACCACACACTGGCTTTGCTCGACTCTTTTAGCCCCCTCTGCTGTGTTGTCAGACCCTGGGGAGGACAAGAGCAAATCAAGTCCATGGGTGATTAGTAATAGCACTAATGAGACAACTACCATCTACCAAGTCCCTCTCAAGTACTGAGGATTCCCGAACCCCTCTCAGGGTGCCTTCAACATGTCATGTGATTTTAATTTTTAGAGTGGGAGGTAGGAGGGCATTAGTACTCGTACAGATCATGTATATGCGGAGACCAGAGAAGTTAAGGAATTTACCCAAGCTCACACAGCCGTGAGCCTCCCTTATCTCCCAACCCAATGTCCTTTTTCGGGGTTTACTTCTTTTCTCTTCCACCCTGTGCACATATATGTCACGAGGGTGAGAGCCCTGCATGGCACACACACGGACCCAGATGTCCAGAGGGGAGGCCACACGTGCACCTCAGAGCACGTCGCCAGCCATGATGACAGAGCGGGCACAACCTGGGGATGTCCGGGCCCAGACTCTCTCTCCTTTTCTTTATTCTCTGTTCTTCTTCCTTCCTCTATGCCTTTATTTCCAATTTCCTGCAAAGGCCCCTCCATTAGACCAGAAGGCCCAACCTGCCACTCTGAACCACGAGGCACCAGGCTGACGTGCCCCAGGTAACCCCTGAGAACTGCTTTGAGGGTAACCCTCAAAAGAGTCTGTCACCTTCATTTCCAGGATGGAAGCCACATTTGTGTTTGGGAGAAAAGGGGGAAGCCCAAAAGACGCCCCCGGCCACCATCACCGAGGAAACCAGTCCACACCATCCACCGAGCGAGCCCATAGCCTATTCTGATCGGAGACAGTTTGCATTACCTGCATTTCCCCTACAATCCGAAATGGGGGCAATTGCCAGCTGCTAAATTTAGGCGTTTGTGGGCGCCTGCTGGCAGCGAGAAGAAAGCCTCGCTTCAGGCCTGCGGTTTGCCTTGAAACCCAGTCAAGTGCCGTATTCCAAACACAAAGCAGCTGTTTGCCCAGAATCTGAGCCGGGATGCTTCCTATCGATGCCTCTTCCCGCCTCCCCCGCGGCCCCGCCACCCCCACCCCACCTCCTCTCTTTTTTCTTTTCTCTTTTTTCATTTCTAAAGTGCCAAAGCCGCCCGATGTGAATGAAAATTGGGGTGGGTGCACATTCAAGCCGGCGTTATCTGCCACAGACGATCGCGGATCCCGGGGCGGGGCCGCGGGCGAGCCATCCGGGCAGAGCTGCCCCAGCGCCACTGTTGACAGAAGAAAGGAAAAAATAGAAATTGATCTACGGCGTTGGTACAGGGGCTGGGTCAGGAGGGGCTGGGGATTCAGTTGCCACTCTTTCAGCCCCGCGAAATGCCAGCTGATCGGTATCGGGCCCCTGCCGGGGTATCTTTGAGGCAAATCTCCTGTTCCACGCTCAGAGCCAGCTCTCCACTTTCCGATGTCCGGGCAGCGCGGTCCACCACCGAATCCGCCCGATCGGGTGACGTCTCGGGTACCGCGGCGAGGCGGACATTCTGACACCCCTCCCTCCCCTTCGCTGGTCTTTTGGCCCTCTTCGGAGGAAGGTTCTGTCCCCAGGCCCGGATCCAACTGTCTCCGTGGAGCTGTGTCACATTCCGATGACAAAGTCGAATCGAGTCTGGCCTCCCCTGAAGTGCCCAGTTCTCCAGCTGATTAAAGAAATCAGTCACGGAGGACAGCACACGGATGTCGGCCTGGCCTCCAGTGACAGGCACACGCAGAGAGAGAAGGCGTGTTTGCTGGGCGCCTCTTCCCCGCCGGTCACCGTGGACGCGGAGGTTTCCAGGCATTGCCCTCATACTGTGCTGGGCCACGTGGGTTCCCATGTCACAGATCAGCAGGCTGGGACACGGAGGGTTCAGAAACTTCTCCAAGGTCATGCCGCTAAAGTGGCGAAGCCAGGACTCTAAAGCCTATTTCCTCCTCCACGGTCCAGGACCTCTCACCAAAAGTCAGCACTTCTTCGGATCAAACTACAGTGTGTGTGTCTGGATGTCTACCTTTCTCTGCGGGCACCCCCTTGGGCCTCAGTCCCTCAGTCCACACCCAAGGCAGCTGCCACACCAAGTCGGCTCCGGCACTTGACTCCCAGCCCTGCCGTCCTGAAGCCGTGTCTATGGACCCAGTCAGAGGCTTTCAAGCAATAAATCAAGGTGTTTGAAAATTACGAATGAGCTGGGGAAGCCAGGGCTCACAGTGGCTGGGGCCTCTAAGCCCGGGTCTATAAACATAAAGGCTGACTTGAGAGGTTCGCTGTTGGCAGGCGAGGTGCCCGGCTGAGCTCAGTGCTTCTGCCCACGTCCTTGGAGCCAGGCTCCCCAGCTTGGCTGCGCCCAGGGAGCCCGCTCTGCATGTCGGAGCCCCTGGTTCGAGGTGGCCCTCATCGGCCATGCGCCAGCGAGAAATTCGACTTCCTGTGCGATGGTGGGAGGGGGTTGGGGAGCCCCAGGGGCCGGTGTCGGGCGAGTGGCAGGCGGATTTGGCAGGCCCCAAGGTGTTTTCTTTGTGCGGGGAGCTCTCCCAATCCTCCTTGCGCCCGGGTATGACCTTTACCTTCCCTCTCCTGCCCCCCTCTTCCCGCTCTCGACGAGTGCGGCGGGAACCTGGCCAAGGTCTGAGAGAAAATGAAGACATTTCTCAAATGGCATGTCCCCGTGGCTGAGTGCTGGCAGGCAGAGGCCTGGGGGGAGCACAGCCGGATCCCTGTCTACCCCCTAAATATCCTAAGTATGCTCCCTCCTTGGCCGCAAAACCACAGCAATGTCTCCCTCCCGCGCCTCCGCCCTCGGACCCAGGGTCTGCGAGGAGATCGGCCAGCCGCAAGGTCCCCAAGGCGCCACCACTGCCAAGGGAGGAGCCTCGGCCAGCTTGGCGCTCACTCGGCGGGCCCGGGCTGGCGCTGGCCGTCAGTGGCACATCCTGCCCGGGCTTCTGGCTGCGCTGGCCTGTCCCGGCCGCCATTCCCAGAGTGGCTCCGCAGGGGGGTGGGAGGTGTCCACCTGGTGGGGACAGCCACCTGTCCCCCAGCCAGTCCTCCTGGGGAACAGGAGGTTGCAACCTCCACCCCAGGAACCAGCCACCATCTTGAACGACTGAGGACTCTTCCAATGACCCCCCCCCACCATCTGGCAGGAACTGATTGAGACATACAAGGGGGAACCGCCAAGGTGAAGCCAGTCGACCTCAAACTATGAGATAACAATTGATGATTGTGGGTGTTACAGTGGCTCATTTGAGAGCGATTTGTTACACAGCAGTAGGTTGCTGAAGCATCAGCCTCCGGAGCCAGAAAGCTTTCACGTCGAAGGCTCGCTCACAGATCAGCAGCCTCATGGAGATTCAATCTCTCACCTTCTGGACCCATTTTGTCACCCAGAATGCACAAGCCATGCCCAGAGCTTTACAGGTGAGACGGGAAACACCCAGAGCGTCCTCCCTGCCTCAGCTGGTTCTTGAGAAATAGCAGCTAGAATCATTCCCCCTCCTACCAGAACGTGCCTTGTGCCCCCAGCTGCAGGCCCCGTTCAGCCAAATTCTGCCCTGTTCTGACACCCCCTCTTCGATGACATCCCACGGCCCCAAGGAACCATTTCAACTCCCAACGGGGGGCCAGCTGCCTGATGCTTCACGCGTTCCCTCGCCTCGTGGGTGCTTGGCATGTTGGTGTGAGACTTCATCGCATCCTCCCAGCCAGGGAACCCCGTGCAGACAGGGGCCACGGGCTGCAGCTCAAGCACCCTGCATCCGCCTGGCCGGCTCCTGACTCAGACAGAACGGGCTGCAATGGATACGCCGCGACCCGGATAAGTGGACAATAGAGCCTCCCTTTCAGAAGTCCATCCCTATTCACTGCTGACCTGAAACCCTGGTGAGGCGTCAGCCTGGCCCCCCTCCCGACGCTGTATCTGGGTCTTGGGGCCTCTCCTGCCTGTTGCCCGTGGTTTGTCTGACGTGGTGCCCACAGTCCACCCACGCGCAGCGCCAGGCCGCCGGGTGGCACCTGCCACCTCCAACGCAGGAAATGTGAGTAACAAGACGGAAACACGTGTTCCCTGAGGAGACCGACACGCAAGCGAGTTTGGGGCTGGACCAGGCAGGCGCTGGGAAAGCCGTCTGTCCTCTCGGCAAAGGGAGCGGCTCTGCCCAGAGAGTCGGGGAGACCCAGGCCAAGGAGAAGCTGCAGCTTGGAGAACAAGAGCTCCGTGCCTCAGCCTTCCGTGGCCAGTACGGGGGCGGGAGAACAGAGTCCACCCACCAACACCCACACCGTGCGGGCCAAGGACAGCGCGGCCGTCCCCACCCTCCCCGCTGCTCCCTCTGTTCCCGCCTCCCACCCTTCCCTCCACTGACACTTGCTCCAGCCCTGCTATGTGCCAGGTAAGTGCTTGGGAACAAAACCACAATCAAGACCCAGGCCTCACCGTCAAGGAGCACATGATTGTCACACAGCTGGACAAGCTGGAGACCCCCACCGTGTGTGCAGGCCCTGGCTGGGCTGGATGGAAATTGTTCCCAGGGCCACGGTCTTCCCTCGGCCAACTGGATTCGGGAAGGGAGTGGGGGCTTGGCCCAGGGCCACTCACTTGTCCACTGAGTGTGGAGGTCTTTGTCCAAGTGAGCAAGCATGAGTGTGCCCGAACATGTGCGTGCTGTACCATGTGTGGTAGGCATGTTCATGTGTTTGTGCATGCACACAGATGTGCCTGTGTGTGATCACCAAAGCATGTTGTAAGGTCACTTTCTATGATTTTGCAGACAAATAAGTGTGGGTAAAGTGTGGCGTGCGTGGTGTGTACCTCAATGTCCCCGTGAGTGAGCGCTCGTGTCAGTTACCTTGTGCCGCATAACAAGTGCCCTGAAACTTCACTTAAGCAGCATCTGAAACTTCTCACAATTTTGTGGGCTGGCCAGGAGCGGGTTAGTGTCCACGTGGCTGAACTCTGCTGAGCCTGCTCACGTGTCCGTGGCCCTGGCAGCTCTGCTGGAGGTGGTCCGCAGAGGCAGCACTCACGCCTGGCAGTGGCAGTTGGTGTCTCGGGACAGCATGGCAGGGTCTCCCGCCTGACAGAGCCTCTCACCCTGTGATGGGGGGCTGGCCCACAGGGTGGCCTCAGGCTGCAGGGCAGCAAGGGCCAGTCTGGGTGCTGCCACCTTCCAGGCCTCCGCCTGTGCTGACGTGCTGCTTTCTCCCCACATCAAGTCACATGGCCAGGCCCAGCGGCATTGTGGGGGGAGGGAGGCTAGCGAGGACATGGACGCAGGGAGGGGACTCACTGCTGCTGTTTTTGTGAAAAATTTACCCAGAGGGCACTCACCCGTAGAGGTGCACCCACATGTATCCTGTCTGCACGTGCACACCTGTTAGAGTACATACCTGTGGTTGCCCCAGAAAGCAGCTGCAGGAGGCTGTGTGTGCACACGGGTACCTCTGTGTGTGCATGCACATGTGTAGACACACCTGGGTGAGCAGGTGTGTGTAGAGATGTGTGAAGGCCATGCACAAGTGTGAGCACGCCAGAGCGCCTGACCGAGTGCACACACACGTTTCATGCTAGTGTGCAGATGTGTGCACGTGGGCGTGTGTGACGGCCCTGCGGAGCAGGTGCCGCCTGCATGTGGGTGCCCACTGCCAGGTCTGCCTCTGGGTGTGCATGTGCTCACGCCGCTCAGGAAGGAGCCAGAGCCTCGGCGAGGTCTGGGTATAGCCCAAATTCTAGAGGTTTCCACAGGTGGTCTAGTTTATGAAGACCTTGTCCCAAATGCATCCCTGCAGCTACTCAGTTCAACCTGTGGCCATTGCCCAGCACCCCCTTTTGCCAGCATCCCCCACTTCAACCCTCCCTGTTTGAAAGCTCAGTTCGCTTTCCCCCTCCTCCAGGAAGCCTTCCCAGGTGCAGCCACGGTGGCCTCCTGAGGACCCCAAACTTGCCTAAACCCTCACCTGAGTCGCACTGGCGTGATCATCCACCGAGCACCATCAGTGTCTCTGCAGGGTCATCACCCCGTGTGCCCAAGGGCGCCAGGAGCACAGCAGTCACATCACAGTCAGCCCTGTGGCCTCCCCACTCTTGGTGCCTTGTATACAGTAGGCGCTCATCGACACTGGTTGGCTCGAAAGGGGTGCAACCTGCTGTTCCCCTGGAGTGGGGTTGAAGAGACCAGCGGCCTTTCCCCTGGTTGAGAATCGCTTCTCTCCAGGGACCCCGAGTCCACTGCCACGGCCCCTTCCCTTCCACGGGCCCCCGCTTCTGACCCCGCCCCCTAATTATGCATGCACACCCGCACGTGGGCCGTGGAAACAGTACTAATCCCGGCAAGGAGATGGGTGTAAGGAACACACCCACCCTGGTTCATCGGTTCTCAGATGGCCTTTCTTTTTTCTTGTCTATTTTTGCATTCTGAATTGGATCCCGTCCCACAGACGATGAAGTCTCAAACCGTCAGCCAAGTGGCTGTCAGGATGCCGTTGTCACTGCCTGGCAAGCGTGGCCATAGCTGTTTCCGCTGTTGTCCCTTCAGGGGAGCGCTCCCCGTGCTGAGCGTAATTGCCATTTTACGCATCTTCAGAAGGATCAGACTACGATTCAGCGACGACGATGTGAAAAGTCACTTTGCTCACAGAACGGCACAAAGATGCACAGCGGGCACGTGGCTGGGATTAGCACGCTCGGGCTCCTTGCGGGGCCAACCGCAGTGCTCCCTTGTCTCGCAAAGCCGCACAAAGCGTATTATGGAACGTCAAACAGGAAGACATCCCAAGAAGATGAAGTAGTGTCGCTTTATGTTTTGAGATGCGCTGGAGAGAATTGTCTGGCACCGGCCAAGAATGAGCTGAAGCAGGAAAAGTGGCCAAATACCTAAGAATACCGTTAAACAAATTCAAAAGATTTTTTTGGGGGGGACTGGTCTGCCTAACTGTCACCTCACACGATGGGTGAGATATTGCATCAGCATTTACAAGATATTTTCCTTTCTTAGTTGTCGCCCCACTTTTTAAGTAATCTTCCTTTCAGTAAACACACCAAAACACTAGCGCAAAACCATTGCTTGAGCCACGGATGTCACTTACATGCAGGCCCCAGACCTACTTTTTGCCATATCTCTGGGTCCTCTGCTGTTGTTTACTTAACTGCTTTTAGTTTTAAATCAGCCTTGTTTCATGTGTCTGTATCAGTCAGGACAAGTGGGGTTATGCTGCAGGAACAAACAGCCCCACAAATCTCCATGGTTATCGCAACCCAGGATTCTGGTCGGCAAAGCCAAGGTTACCCAGAGAAGGCACACTGTGACCAAAGGAGACACACAGAAGCCGAAAGGAAAAGGAGAAAACATTCTGGGCAAGGGAAAGTCGGTCCCCTGCTGAGCCCACGAAGGCCTCATCCGTCCAGTGGGGATTATCGATAATTTCTCCCTTGCTGCCTTCAGACAGGCCCTTCAAGAATCCAACGAGATGAGACCATCATTGAAAATGCTAATTTTTAGCTGTTGCGGGCAATCCCGCCGGTGCTCTGCCCACACCCCTCGGGCCTCACTGCTCCTTCTGGCCCTGGCCCTGACCAGTGCCCAGACACCCACATTGGATGCTTCTCTCGAGAGCTGCTCTGGCATCTTGTGGGACTGAGCCCTTGAACCCTGGGGGAGACAGGGTCGGCCCTGAAGCACGTTGTGAAGCTCCCAGTCAGTCTCTGGGGAACTGGGGGCCTGACTGCCGGGTGGCGCCAGAGTGTGGGTGTAGACACAGCCTGCCAACCCTTGCACGGCCTCGGGGGTGGCGCTGGCCCTTCCTAGGAAAGTGTCCTCCTGTCACCTGGCCTTCCGCAGCCTGGCCCCTGCACCCTGGGCTCACCTCCTGCCCCACCACCCCCTGCCCCTCACACCCTCTGCACCAGCATCTGGGCTCCGTTCTGCCCCCAGAAGGATGCTCCCTGCTCTTCGCGCCTGGGCCTCACCCGCATGGATCCCTCACCACATTTCTCCATTCCCTCCTGTCCCGTTCCGCCCAGCTGACCCCTGCTCATCCTCCATGCCTCAGCCTGGCGCCACCTCCTCCTAGTGGCCTCCTTGCTTTGCCCTCTCAAACCCCCACCATTTCTCATTAACGCTCCTCACCCATGAGGGGCGTGTCTCCCTGACCACCCAGCAGCATGCCAGCCAGCTGTGCCCTGTCCCCAGCAGGCACACGCCTGGCACCTGTGGGGTTCACGGAGGTCGGCCAGGCCCACGCCATGCCATGGGGAGAGGGGCCACGGGGTTGAGGGTATTGAGAGGGGCCAGTAGAGAAAACAAGATCCCCTTTCGATGGAGCCAATGAAGTCACTGGTGAGAGAGTGAACCCGAGGAGTTATAAATAGCCTTGGAAATCATGCATATTACATTAGGGTGTTGGTGACAGCTTAAGTATATTTCCATAAGGTTCCATTATATTTACGTATTAGTTAATGGAGACCTAAAATATTATGTTACCGTAATGCTCATGTTTTATTAGCGAACTATCACATCAAATGGAGCTGCTAAGTGTGATGGAAAATTGGCTGTGCAGTTAGATTTCTATATTTTCACACTGAAAATTTGATTTCTAATTCCCCACCCACCACCTCTGGTGAAGAGCTGATTTTCTTCAGAACACGTGACCTCTGCCCCCCCCACCTCATCGAGAGACTTGAAGGGCAGAGGGGGAGCCCCGGCCCCCCGATTCGGGGGGAGAGTCCTAGCCCCGGGCTTTGTGAATGCTCCGAGCTCAGTCTCTAATCTGCTGGGCAACCCTGGGTAAGTTACTTGCCCTCTCTGTGAAATGACGCGTTAGGCCGGAGTATTGCAGAGAAACAGAACCGACAGGATCAACTTAGACACAGATGATAGAGCTATAGACAGATTTACTCTAAGGAACTAGCCCCCGCCATGGTGGGGACTGGCAACCCCAAATCCAAGGGCGGGTCATCCGACTGGCGGCTCGGGGAAGGGTTGGGCGGAGTCTGGCCAACCACGTGGTATCCCGGCCTCCTCTCCGTGGCACAGGAATTCGTGTGGTCTCTCAGCTTCTTAAGGTGCTGTGGGTTGAATTTTGGCTTGGCTGCAAGGGGATGTCAAGCTCCCGGGTGTTCGGGCCACGAAGGTGCCTGGAGGTGGCCATATATCCTCGGGTACCCCAGGGCTGGCGGAGGGGTGGTGGGCAGGCCGGGATGGAGGGACCGAGGGACGGACCTCCAAGCAGTCCCCCGCTTCTCTTTCCTGGGAGTGGCACAGCCCCCCACGGGGATGTCGCAAGCTTTGCTTCCTGTGAGCAGCTGCTACAGGGTGGCATTCCAGGCTTTGTTCAAGGACACAAAAAACCTGAACTTGAAAATCCAGGAAGTGCACACATGTGACGGAAAGGGTGTGGGTAGAAGGTGGGTGAAAAGAGACCGTTGGCATGGGGACAAAGCGAGAGGCCAGGTCCTGGGGGCACGAGCATGGACAGAGGGACAGTAGGGATCCTTGTGTCTGACCCAGGTCCCCGGGGTCCCAGGTGTGGTCAAGGACAGCAGGTGAGAGGAACGCTCAGGGCTCCCCGCCCCCAGTCACGTGTCCCCAGGCCCTCAGCTCTCAGTCATGCCCACGAAGGATGACAACAAGGCCACCAAAGAAGAGGGACTTGGATGAACAGGGTTCAAATCCTGACTTGGACACTTGTTGGGCACCTAACCTTCGAGGCAAGTGACTTCTCTGAGCCAGTGTCTTCACCAGCACGAGGAGAACGACAGCAGGACCCACGGCCCCCCAGGGCTCTGGCGAGGATTCGAGAAACTGATACCCCAGAAATAAGAAACAAACACATACACGCACAAATAAATAAAGCAAGCCGCAGTGCAGACACAAGCGCACGGACGAGCTGGACGACCTCGGTCAATTCTGCAGCTGCCTGATCCTCTGTTTCTGAAAAACGGACCCACCGTCACCACTGACCTCCCAGAGACAGTGTTCCAGATGCTGTGTGAGGCCCCAGAAACGCCAGCAATGACCCCGACAGGTCGAGTCCCTGTTCTGGTGGAGCCGGGCTCCCAGAGGCAAGCGGTGGTCATGATTAGCAACATCACGAGGCAAAAATACATTTGCAAATATACAATAAACGATACAGAGAAAAATAAAGCAAGACAGTGGGCTGGGGTATACCCAGAGTTCCATTTTTAAATAGTCAGGGAAGACCTCCTTGAGAAGACAGCAGCTGAGCGAAGGCTGGGAAGAGGGCTAAAGGAGCATGGACCGGAGGGAGCGCACTGAGGCCACGCCCGTTCCCTCGCTTCCAGCTGAAGGGGGGCCGCCTTCTCCTCTGCAGAGTGGAGCTGCTGCGACAGAGGAGGCCCTGCGGCCTAAAACACGTACCACCTGGCCTTTCCCAGAAAAAGTTTGCCAACCACCAGCAGAGTGCACTGCACAGGCCGTGTGAAAGGGTCCTCGCTGGACTCAACTATTATTACTAGCCAACAGCTAAGTGCTGGTGCCCCTGGAGGTGGTAGGGAACAGGGGACCGGATGTGGCCCCACTCTGTGCACCAGGCCACGGACATACCTCTCGAGTCCTGGGTTTCAGAAGGAGCGCATCCTAACAGACAGAGCAGGGGGAAAGGGACTCCGGGCTAAGAAAAGTGGCCCAAAGCTTGGTGCTGGGATGTGACAGATGGTGTTTGGAGAACTCTAAGTGGCACGAGAAAACTGGCCCCCCGTTTCTACCTCGAAAAATATTTTCGCCCCACACGTGGCCCTCAGCGGGGCCGGGGCCACCGGCTGTCAGCGGGCTGCCCGGGGGGCGGGGGTGAGCCGGAGGTGCCGGAGCCCCGTTAGTCGCCTGATTGAGTTATGACAGCTCCTCACGCCCAACGGGAAACCGGGGGAGGCGGTCCTAGCAGGGGCTTGCAGACAAATGATGATAAAGTGCTCACTTTAAGGAACCATCTCCATAATATTTCATGCTGGCGGCGGGGGGGAGGGGGCGGCAGGCTGCCCCGTGCCACAACTAACTACTCCATCAATTGATTTGATTCACGGCGACAGCTACTCCCAGTCATAATATTTCAAATAAATGGGGCCTTGGATAGAAATAATATCTGCATCAATATTAACCCTGAAAGAACTAATGGACATAAGCTATAATTTCCTGGACACCCTGGTAACGCATGGTGACCGCGGCTGGTGTGGAGTGATTTTTCTTTCTCTCTTTTCTCTCCTCTGCCCCTGTCTGTCCCTCCCCCTCTTAACCGCTGTCGGGTCTGCTTGGTTCACCCCAAGCCTATGGTTTGGGGGCCCAGGGAGCCCCGTCCCCACCTCCCACCCACCATAATCCTCTGGGAAGCCCAGGGCTGCTGGGCCCATTTATTCTGAGCTGCTTGTGAAACGTCCCCAGGAAGGAGGTGGCCGGATCGCTGGGCAGAGGAGAGCTTGCCTGGGGGACTCTCAGGAAGGAGGCCCAGGGGGCTCTTTTCTATCATTCCCTCATCCAGCAGACACCGACTGTGCACCTACTATGTGCTGGGCACATTAGTAGGTCCTTGGGATACACCAAAAAACAAAAGGAAAGGTCCGACTTGAGGACCTTGCTCGGATGTTGAGCATCACAGTTGGGACAGGGAGACAACTGGTCTGACACACAAGGACACCACGTGAGAGCAAGGTCAAGGCCCTGGCAGCCCCGGAACTGCCCCACCCGCCACCCCAGAGGACCGGGCTGACGTGTGTGGGTGGGACGGCAGACTTCAGGGACCTGTCCTTTTCCACAGTGGTCAGGACCTGGGCCTCAGAGAGTTCATACAGCCCTTGGGGGTGTTTTGTTTAACCTGAGTGATATTTCTTAAATAGCTGTTGGTAAAACTTTAAAAGCAGGAGTGTTTGCTTAAATATTTGATTTCCGGCTTCTGTTCTGAACTGACAAGATCCAGCACCACCCACCTTCTCGCAGAGACACAACTGGCGGGAGGTGGTTGGCATCCGCCCCTTCGGACAAGGCTGTGCTCAGTGGTCCCTGGCAGTCCCCACAGGTCTGTGCCCAGCCTGCTCCAGGCCCTGCGGGCGTCTGTGCCAAAGGCCCCTGGTTCACCCCTGGTTTGCCCCTGGGACCTGGCCAGTAGGCCTCCCTTCCCCACCCCAGCCCCTGTCCCTGCAGACCCCACACCCAGGCACATCCCCTGCTCTGTGGCCTGCTCTCCTACAAGGCTGCGGCTCAGTGGTCTCAGTGCACAGGGCGCTGCTGCACTTCATGGAGCGGTCTCCACGTTGACCAGCGAGGCTGGACACAGATCTCAACTGTCCAGCATGGGGGCACTCTGTCTCCCCTGCCTCTGCTGGCCAACTGATCTTGGCCTTGAAACCTTGTTCCCTAATTTTAAAAGATAAATGAATGCAAATATGAATACATGAAGGAATAAAATGATGCATATGTATATGTCTGTATATATGTATACATATACACCTATTAAGTGTTTCTATGTACATTTATTCTTTGTTCTACATACTGTCATAAACGTTATTATTACACACATAATTAACAAGTATGGCAATCTCCAGAATTGGAAGAAGACAGAAGTGGCCTGAACCCAGCTGCCGAGCTCTCGCTGGCTGTGGGGCCTTGTACCTTTCCCTCCTTTTCTTTGAAGAGGGTGTAACAACAGGCAAATGTCACAGGGCTGCCTCGTGTGGGAATAAAAGGCGACAGAGCATTAAACACATATGGAGGGTCCAGTGATAATGGTAACTACCGTTAGTTTTCCCATCATTCCTACTCTCACCCCCAGGAGACAGGGTGGGGTGGGGTGGGTGAGGGGCCGGCGGCAATCTTTGGAGGTGACCGGAGGTCACAGTCATATTTGCTGCAAGGACTGGACGGCGTTTCCCACTGGCCTCCCCACCGAGCAGACCGCACTTTTGAACGTGCCCCTGCTTCTGCAGCCTGGCGGGCAAGGGGGAGGCCCTGCCAGGCTGACATGCACGCTCACATGGAGGGAGTGACCGCAGGACACCACAGGTTTAGAATGGCAGTCTCCAGACTTCGGCAAGCACCGGAATCACCGGGAGGGCCCATCACAGCCCGGGCCACTGGGCCCGCCCCAGAGTCTAACTCGCCCCTGGATGCTTCCAGGGCCAGGGCAGAGCACCCTGCAGGGAACCTCTGTGAGGACTAGGACAAGGCCGGGAAGCCCCGCTGGGGTAGGGTGGCTGCAAAGACAGACCCACGGTAGCACACAGGGACCTGGGAGGCTCTTGCTCTCCCAGGTGGGTGCCGAGAGGCCGCACAGAGGGGAGAACCAATGATGCAACTCTACTCGGAGCCCCGAACTCCTGTGTTTTTCCAGCAGCTGGTCCTGAGTGGGGCTGCTCCGGCAGCACCGAGTGCAGCCTCATTGCCAGGACCCAGGAGCTGAGGGCAGGGGGGCCTGGGTGGGTGGGGAGGGCCGGAGGGTCCCCATAGGGTGGGACGTGTCCCTGGGAAGCGTGGGAAAGTCGGGGGCTGGCAGGAACCATGACAGCAGGTGAGGCACGTAGTTACACCCATCCCGCCTACCAGGGAGCTCCCTGCACCCCTGCCCTCCAAGCCTGGCCCTGCAGGAGGCTGCCAGCAGACTTACCTTCCTTTCTGGGCCTGCAGGTGCTCCCTGAATCCAGCCCTTCATTAGAACAGGGAAGGCCCGTGGGCCAGACTCGTCTTGCGCCCCACTCCGAACCTCTCCGCCTCACCTCCCGCTCCAGCCACAGCCGAGCACGCAGCTGCAGTGCCTTCCTGCAGGTGCCCCAACAGGCCTCACCCCTGCGCCTCCCTTCCTGCCGGATCTCCTCTGACACCATCCCGCCAGGACTGTGGTGCGCACGCGCGCACAAGGGAGCCCCTGGACCAACGGGGCTAGAAACGAACGGCCCATCGTTCCCCTTTCATCCTCCGGGTGGCGGTTCTGACATGTATGTCCTGAGGCTCCTGGGAAGGTCCCAGGCGGTCCAGCTCCATCACCCTCGCTGGTGGCCAGCACCATGAGCACCGCAGCCCTGACCGCCTGGCCTTCCCTCTTCCTCACCTCCCGTCCTGCGTGCCTGTGCGCTGGCCTCTTTCCCTAACGGACTTCCCTTTACTGGGGGTGAGGCTGGTTGCACCTACTGAACAGCTTGAATGTAACCCTTTGTCCTGGGCTTTGCTTTGAGCAGAAGGAACCTCAGGTTAGAGAACTTCCCGAACAGAGACCTGGGACCCCAAGCTGGACAGAGGTCATTCACCATCCGAGGCTTTGACGCCTTCCCTGACGACGCTGAGACCAGCACAAACCAAGTCCCAGTGATGTGACAAGATGTGACAACAGACAAAACAAGGAGCAGGTCCCGGGGCCTGGCCCCACCAGGGACGGGGGGCAATGAGCTCTCGAGCACTTTGAAAGGAGCTGAAGGCCATGATGAGGGAAAACGAAACGGGCAGCCAACCCACTCTGCCCAAAAGAGGGGACAGCTGAGCCAAGAGTGGTCACTAGGCCAGGAGAAAACCCCCATCTGCTCCTCAGTTTTCCCAGTCCAGCCCAGGAAGACAGGATGTGGTTACGTGCAATGGGTATAACTTCCTGCGTCCCCCTTTCTAGAATGCACTGAAATCCACTGACCCACCCTGCAGCTCCCTCGGGTCTCACGGGAGCCTAGCTGCTCCCGTCTGTCCCTTCGTTCCTGCCCTGGTCCCTGAGGAGGCAGAGAGAATGGGGTGCCCATAGTTAAGAGAGCAAAATGAGACCTGTCCCAAGACTGTCCTCGGTGGCCAGGAGATTCTGTGCCAACCCCACACCTCCTCCAACCTCCGCCACCTTTTTTTCATCCCTGCTTCCCCGGGGCCCGTTCAACTCACTGGCCCAGGCTTGGGGACTTGGTCCTGGGGACAGCAGGACTGCAGACGAGGTGTCTCTTAGGGAGAGGAGCCTCCATTTCCCAGTGTGGACCCCGGACCCACCCACTCCCATCCCCAGCCGTGCGCCAGTCCAGACAAAGTCACACAGGGCCGCCCAGTTGACACTCATGGCAGGCTGCGGGGGGGGGGGGGGGCATTAAAAGGAACTCTCCCTCATTCTCAAAGCAGTGTTGGTTTAGATTTCTGAAAAGAGCCATGAGCATTAAAAAAAAAGAGCCAAATAGACTCTTTCCAGTGAGGGTGGCAGGGCACCAGTTAGGGTGCTCTTTCTGAGCAGCACACAGACTTGGGAGGGCCCAGCTTGGACTCACCAGACCTCGTTGGGGGCGCCTCCAAGTGGCCCACCTCAGCCCCAGGTGCAGCTAAACTTCTTGTGCGGGGACTTCCACGGGCCATGCGCCCAGGGCCCTGGGACTTCCTGGGGGTGGGGTCGCTGCCCTCCTGGCTGAACTTTTGTTCTTACTCATCCTGGGCAAGGCGGGTGCCAGCTCTGTAGGGAATGTGAGGTTTGGCTCTTGGTTTCTGCTGACGGCCAGCATCTCCTGGGACTAAAACTGGGCCAAGTCCTCTGGGTGGCACAGTGACTCCTCCTTCCCGTCCCGCTCTCAGACCCCCCAGGTGGCGGGGTCGGCAAGGCCAGCTTCCCCGGTCCCTGGCACCAGGGGAGCTCGGCTGAGGCCAAACCAATGTCCCCTGGGAGCCGGCCTAGCCCAAGCGAACCTGCTCCTTGGCTCGAATACCCTGAGGAGGGACGGGGAAGCCTGGGAACCGGCCTGGCAGTGCAGAGACCTGTGTTCTCGTCCCATTTCTGCTGCTGCCTTGCTGTGTGACCTTGTGCAAGTTGCTTTCTCTCTCTGAGTCTTGCTACCTTTGGCTGCAAAATGAGCAGCCAGCTGGGACATCTCTTACTTTCCAAGACACTATCTGTGACTGTAGGAGCTGGAAGGGGATGTGCAGGTGGGCACAAGCTTTGGGGAAGGGGCCCTGGCGACCCAGCCGCCTGCAGCGTCCTCCTACACACGGCAATGGGCTGGGAATTCGAAGATCACGAAGGTTCTTTATTGCTAAGGGGGGAAAGGTCCGAATATTGCTTAGCAAATTACCATCTGCTAGGGGCGCCATTATGCCTTGACACAACCATTGGTCAGCAAATTGGTCACATTATTGGTTAGTAAATTTGAGGCTGCAGAATTATTTATTGGCAAATTAGAGATGGCAGAATTATTGGTTGGCGAGGCCAGAATTGCAGCGATTGGTTAGCAAATTAGAGATGCCTGTTTTGGTCTGTGAATAAATCACGGCCGGTCAGGGTATCGGAGGCCAAATTAGAGGTGGCCGGGTTATTTATGGCCCAGCCAGGAACACAGAAAGCACATTCGCCTGGCAGAGCGGGGCTCGGCCCTCGACGTGTGGGGCTCCTTCTCCCGAGCACCTCTCAGCTGGCACGCTTTACAGGGGCGATAGGTACTAATGAGGAAGTGGTCTGAGCCAGATGGGCCTTCTGCACCTTCAAGTCCCCATCTCCCACTCCTTGTGTGCCAGGGGGGTTTCGAGGGTGTTTGCAGCGCCGGGGGCTGGTCAGTGGACCAGAGGCAGGTGCCCAGGATAAAGTCTGAACAGAGGTCTTGGCCAGAGAGGGCGCCGAGTCTGACCCAGGAACACGCCCTCCACGGGCCAGCCTTCTGCACCGGTCCACGAGATGTCCTTGAACTCAGGAGCTCAGGGTCAGGCCGAGACTTCTCCAGGGATCTGGCCAGGCCCTGTTTCCCTGAGAAACCAGCCTCCTCCCTGGCAGTGTCCAGTGTCTCACTCCCCCTCAGTCCTTCCTGTGTGGGCCACCTACTGCTTAGTTACTTATGTCCCGCTTTTGAATCGCCTTTGACCCTTATTGAGAGGTTTGTAGTTTCTCCGCTAGACGAGAAACTTTTGGAGGACAGGACTGCTTGCTGCGCGCACAGAGCCTGGCACGGGACCCGTAGATATGTAGGTACATGATGATGTCTACATGGGTATGTACATGGATAGATGGATGGTGGATGGATGGATGGTGGATGGATGGATGGATGGATGGTGGATGGATGGTGGATGGATGGATGGATGGTGGATGGATGGTGGATGGATGGATGGATGGATGGATGGTGGATGGATGGTGGATGGATGGATGGATGGTGGATGGATGGATGGTGGATGGATGGATAATGGATGGATGGATGGATGGATGGATGGAATGATAATGGATGGATGATGAACAGATAAATGAGAAACGGCTAGGTGAGTAGATGGATGGATAGATGGACAGGCAGTATTTAGATGGTTGTACAGAAGGATGAATAATGTTGCTGATGTTATTTATAAAAGCCAGGGATCCTAAGGTAGAGAAATGTAGAGTTTCAGAGTTCCAGAAATAGAAGAGATTTGAATCTGTGCCATCTACCCACCCCTTGCCTAGCCCAAGTTTTTACATTAAAAAAATCAAGGAGGGTACTGTCACTGTTCACACATCTGGGACCGTAAGGGAAAGTCAGCCAAGGTCTCCCAGTTACCCCAAGGGCAGGGACCCCACGCGTCCTCAGCCTGCAGAAGAGAAAACGTTCTGAGGAGGATGGGAAGAACTGTGCAGCTGAAAGAGGACTGTGGGGTCGTGGGGAGCCCTGGTCCTCAGGTCCTCGTGAAATTACAGGTGAAACAGGGAATCTTAGCACCCCTTTAATGACAGGCTGAGCTTTATCTTTCCACAGTGGCCGTGTACCCTGTAGCCCTGCACCCCCCCTCATCATGGAGGGTGGCTCAGTGGGGTGTCTCCCGTTTATTTTATAGACGGGTAGGCGGGAAGAGAGAGAACTTGGGGTGTTTCTTCCCCAGGCCCCCCACCCTTTACTGCTCCACTAGGAGCCCTGTCCCTTCCCGGTGGCAGCTCCGGGCATGTGGCCCCGGCTGCAGCTCTAGACCCCACTGGGCTCCAGACACACGACCCCCTCTCCCCTTCCCTGCATCCTGAGGGGTGACAAAGGGCAAATCTCTGGGGGAGGGGAGTGCAGCGCACCCCAGCCGGCTCCTCGAACCCTGCCCACACCTGGCTTTGGTCTCTCGGTTGAGGGCAGTTCACTCGAGCCATCGGCTGGTGGAAGGGCACACGCACCAAACCGGTGCCCACAGTGGGCTTCCTCCTGCCAAGCTCGGCTCTGCCCACTGAAGTTTTGGTCATGTTCTGCGTACAGCTGACCATCAGGGTCTTTACAACCACCAAAAGGCATCTCCTGGAGAGAATGCGATCGGGACAGACTAGTCCCCGCTTCCTGCACACTCAAGAGCCACCACCAGCTACTCATCTGTGCCTGTGACCCATCTTTAAATGGGGATTGTAACATCTTTTAAATGGGGTGGTTACACTGTCACGAGCACTAAATGGTATCTTATGTGTTTAGTGTGCGTAAATAGAGGACATTCACTCAATAAGTGGGAGATATATTATCACTCTTAATGATAACATCCCCTATGGTCGGACGTTTTGGTTATTTCAGCTTTCACTGCTAAAAAGGATGCTGTGATGAACGTCTTTCTACATAAAGCATTTTTTCATGGTTGATATTATTATCTTACAACAGATTATTGGCTGCGGTGACGTTATCGGCAGTCACAGCCAAGTGGGCAGCTTTGTAAATACGGCTACGTCAGCCTTTCAGAGCTGCCTGGCTGAGCGGGCTTTAACAGGGACAGACACCGTTTACGGAGGCTGGCCTCCCCGGAGCAGACTGGGACCTGGCCACCGGCTGCCCCACACAGCCCACCACCTTGTCCACACCACAGGCCTCCTGGCCACCAAGAACCAGCCTGGGCACAACCTCGGGGCAAGACCGGACCCCAAAGCCGTGACCGCCTGGAACGAGGACCCAGACAGATACCATTTGATCTGTGCAGAGCCTACACAAGGTGAAATCGCGGCCAACCTTCAAACATCAGAAACATGACGGTCGGAATTTCTGGCCCGTACTGAAGGGACTTGGGCACCGTGCTCATGTCCTCACGGCAGCAGGCGGCAGGGTTGGGGAGCAGCTGCGGGCTGGGGACGGGCTCGAACTCCAGGCCTCCGCAGGCCCCTCACACCCCTAGCTCTGTGCTGGGCCGACTTCTCCCATTGACAGACCCGCCCTGCATCGCCCTATCTGACCTTGACTATCCTGGAGTGACCGAGAGCTGGCCCTCCCTCAGGAAGGCAGATTCTTGCCCTGATCTCTCATATCTGGTACCTGTGGGTTGGTGGGCAGGGGGAGGAGGCGGGGGGTGGCAAACAGGACAGGCCCAGCCCACAAAGTGCTGCTCAGGAGGTGAGGGATGAGCTGTCCCATCAGAGGGACCTGGTAGGCCTCCTGGAGGAGGTGGTGTCTAAGCCACCTTGGTGACAGTTACAAAGGCAATGGCTGGAGAAGAGGCTCAGGTCCCCCAGGACAGGCAGCCCCAGAAGCCCGTGGTGAGGAGGCTGGAGTGGCAAGGCCCTGCAGGACAGCAAGCCCGGGAGGCGGGGGTGGGCTGGGAAAGGCCAGAGGACGGGCCATGGTCGCTCGGGGACACTGAGCCCCAAAGAAGTCCTGCTGCTCGCTGGGTTCTAACCCTTCAGAGGCCATTTTGCTTAGAGTCTAGGAACCCTGGACTGTGACCCCAGCGCTGCTGCTCCTACTTGCGCAAGTCAGTCTATGCCCGGCCTCGGCTTCCCCAGCGGCCAGGTCCACACAGCCCTCCCCTCGGCACCAGTGTGCTGGGGCTGCCCAACACTAGGCCACCGGCTGGGCAGCCTAACCAAGGGAAACGTCTTTTCACACAGTCCTGCCGGCTGGAAGTTCAAGGCCAAGGTGCATTAAGGTGGGTTTCATTCCGAGGCCTCTTCTCTCGGCTTATAGGTAGCTGCCATCTCACTGTGCACTCACAATGGGCCATTTCTTTGGTCTTCTTCTTACAAGGCCACCAATGGTCCGCATCTACCCTTAATTACCTCCTTGTGGTCTCTGTATCTAAATACAGTGACTTTGGGGTCAGGGCTTCCACCTACGAGTTTTGGGGAGGAAGGAGATGCCACAATTTAGTCCATAGCAACATCTAACAAGTGATAATGAGGATTTGACGAGGTCAGTGAGTGAAACACGGGAGCATGTTGAGGAGTGTCAGGTAATAGGGAGCGGTGGGGAGTGCGGCAAAGGGAGACCACAAGGCCAGTCTGATGGCTGGCCTCTACTCCGTCCGAGCCAGCGGTGCTAGGGAAGGATGCAGTCTGCATGTGGCTGAGCTTCCAATTTCTCAAGAGACTGGACATTCAGACTTTCACATCCCTAAAACAGAAATACTGACTCAAATACTTTCAAGCACTGAACAGGTGTAAGAGCTGCTAGATGTATACAGCCTGTTGGTTGTCACAAGCTTAGGACATAAAAAAACATTCCATTCAATAGACATTGCTTCTTTCCCTAAAGAGAAATATCACAGGTCACTTGCTTTCCTCTGCATTATTTTCTGAAACAAATCCATTGCTCTGTGACCCAAGACTTTTTCCGTGGCCACTGTGTAGCCTGAAATTCCATTAGTATCACATCTCCTTCCAGAATTGTCCTTTGCCTGCACCAAGGCCCAGGTGCGGGGAACTCGCTAGCCCTCGGGTCGGTGGGGAGGGGAGTGGTGGGGAAGTTGCCGCTGAGGCTGAGGCTCCAGGGTGGTGGGCACTGGGGGCTGAGGTGAGCTTCGCCCTCTGCTTTCTCCAGAAGGTTGCAGATCTGCCCTGAACTTCCAACCAGCAAGCCCTGACCCCCGCCATGGTGTGGTCACCTGCCGCCTCCCCTGTCCCTCTCAGAGGGGAAGGCAGGGACCCTGCCCCAGCTTTGCTACAGCCCAGCCCTAGCTCAGCCCTGGTCCACAGGAGTTATACAGTGTTTGTAACAGGGGGCAGAGACACCGGGGAGGGAGGAAGGCAGAGAAAATAAAGCAAAAAAGGGGGGGGCAGAGAAAAACATCTGTCTTATAAGGGCAATATGGCCCTTCGCTCTGTCTGTTTGGGTCCCCTAGAAGCAGACCCTGAGACGAAGTTTCAAGTGCAAGTCATTTGTCTGGGAGAGGACTCCAGGCAGCCTGTGGGGCACAGACCTGTGGGACCAGGAAGCAGCCGAAGCCAGCACAGCACATGAGCATGAGCAAGTTCATGGCTATGGGAACTGGAGCAGGGGACTCGGGCAGCTCGGAATGTGCCGCGCCGAGTTCTCCCACCCAGGGGAGCGAGCTGGAGTTGGAGGGACAGTGAAGGTCTCTGACCACTCCCGGGGCATCCAGACCCACAGCTCACCGCTTCGTTCAAAGGGATTGTGTGTGTACCGTTGGGCAGCCCTCTGCCTACCACCCAGGCCACGGGCCCCCACCCCTGAACACTCAGCTGGTCCAAGGGTCCTCTGGGGTTCTGGCTGAATGTGCCTTCCTCCAGGCAGTGGAAGATTCCCCCAAGGGTTCTTTATGTTCTCTTTCGCCCTTTCTTTTTAAAATATATTTTGGAGTGAGTTTGCTCTCTGGGTGGGTTTCCCTGCTGGGTTCCTCGCAGCCCGATTATTATTACACGAAAAAATAGCTCCTCGCACCTAAGAGGCTCTCCTGCCCCAGAAACCAGGGATCCTCACTGGCAGCCACAGAGCAATTACACGCTACGACTGCACCATAGCCTGCAGTCTCTTCCCCCACATCACGAGCCCCTGTTATTAGTCAGGCAATAATCGAATGCCTAAAATAGGCTTATAAAAGATCTCTGAACTGCAGGAATGGGTTGTTACGGAGAGTTATGACTCGGGCTCGGGAGCAGGTTTCCAGAAAGATATGTAACAGCGCACATCTGTTCTCTCCCCGCTGGGGAGGAGCCGTGTGCTCCAAACGAACGGGGAGGCGGGGCTGGGAAACCGCACATACGTCAAGTCAGTTCTTAACGTGACGCGACGCTTCTGGGGGCTAAGATACTCTCCGGGGTCTTTTATGCCAAGAAAAAAACCAATTCGTTGGGGACTGGTTGAATTTCATTGTGCGGGGAACCACACTGAGGAATCTGAAATTTGTTCTACCAGACAGACACCTTGAGAACACCAACAGACCTACGAACTTGCTCCTTCTCTCTGGCCTGTTCTGGAAGCATCTGTCTACAACAGCACATCCCGAACTGCGGTCCTTGTTTTGCACGTGTGAGCACCGCCCTCACCATTTGTTCACGTGCCTGTGCTTCCTGCACTGGATCAATGAATTGCCATTTTCTTTAAAAAGGTTTGTTCCAAACAATGAGTAGAATTGTAAATTCGCTTAGCAGAACAGGCACCTTTATAACGGGACTGTAAGTGAAAATTTTGTTTCTTTCCCTTCTAGCTGAAACTATGGCCACTTCCGCCCCAGCCTCCTCCTGTCTCCCCTCCCCCACCGCTGGGGCCAAAGTCCTTTCCAGCTGCCCACCCCCAGTTCCCCACCCCCGGCTCCCGGCTTTTCTCCCGTTAACTGGCAGGAGAAGAGGCACCTCCTCAGATGGGCAGCAGTGAGAGCTGACCCCCAGGGCGGACGGGAGTATACACCTGTGCCCTGCATTTGTTATTTGAATGTTTTCTGCACCTTCTCCTGGGCTTCTCTCTCCTAGAACGGACGTTGGGAGCTGCCCCCTCCTCTCAGGCTTTGCAACAAGGCTGCTCCCTATGGGCTCCAAACACACCTGACCTCCTTGGGTCCTGACGTCCTCGCCATAAAGGGGGAAGATGAGGAACACTGTGCCCATGCCCCCAGCCACAGACCCCAAGGACTGGGGGGGGGGGGTACACACTGAGCTCCCAGCCCTGACCCATCAAATTCATGTGCTCCTCTTCCCCCACAGCGTGTTGTCACGTGCCACGGATCTCCACGCCCTGACAGGCTCACATGGACCAGACCCAGGGAACTTAGCGGTTTCTGACTTGGTTTAAAGGAGAGCGAACATACAGAAGCACCACGTCCTTCCCAGCGGCCCTATGTGGGAGCAGCGTTTTCCGCCCCCTCTTCCCCCCCACCCCCACCCTGGAGACTGAGCCAGACCGGCCTGACCCTGGACCCCAAGCCTCTGGGTTGACTGGTCACAGGCTCTTTCCTCCACCCATGGTCTGCAGCCCCCGGCACCCTCCCAGCCCCACTTGCCAGAAGGGCCGCCCTCTACCACCCTCGCTGGTACAGAGGAGAAGCTGTGGCACCTCCCGGCCTTTCCTGCATGCACATGGGCAGTAACGGCGGGATGCTGCTAAGGGTGGCGCTGGGTAAGGGGCCCGAAGGTCAGGCCCGAATGTCTGGCTGTCCAGGTTTCTCTGCAGTGAGACCTGATACAAGTGAGGTTGCCTCTTTTTGGGTCTTGGACAGGTGTTCTCACCTGTAAAATGAGACACTGTTTTTATCTTTTATGTAGAGGAGGAGATGATGTCTTTAAAAAAATTTTTAAGCCAATTATAATATGCATACAGAAATAAACAAGTATCATAAATAAGCCAGGAGTTCATTTACTTTCTTTAAAGAGCCAGACAAAAATATTTTAGGCCTTATAATCACTGTCATAGCTACTCGACTCTGCTTGTAGCTTAGAAGCAAGCTGGACATAGACCATAAGTAAATGAATGAGCATGGCTGTGTTCCAATAAAACTTTATTTGTAAGAACAGACAGCTGGCCACCAGGGACCTGCAGGCTGTGGTTTGGCAGCTGTTAGGGACTAAATGTTTGTGTCCCACCAAATCCATGTGTCGAAGCCCTAACCTCCCAGTGTGAGGGTATCAGGAGGTAGGGCCTGTGGGAGGAAGTTAGGATTGAATGAGCTCAGGAGGGAGGAGCCCCCAGGGCAGGAGTAGGGCCTTGATAAGAAGAGGGAGAGACAGGAGATGGCAGTCTGCACTCTGTGAGCACAGAGCTAGAATGCAGCAGTCTGTAAACCAGAAAGAGGGCTCTTTGCACACGCTGAGTCTGAGAGCACCTTGACATTGGGCTTCTGGCCTCCAGAACCACGAGGAATAATGTTTATCATCTCCACCACCCAGATGGTGGTATTCCACAGTAGCAGCCGGAACTGAGAAAAGCCCCCAACCCCGGTGCAGCCCAGTGAATTTCACGAGACGAGCACCCCCATGTGACCACGCCCAGAGAACCAGCGCCCCTGAAGCCCGACACTCTTTCTCACCCACTAGACTCACTGAACTTTGGCGGTCTTCCAAGTTGTATTTTCTTTATAATTTTTACAGTGTCTTACATCTCATCATTTTCTTTTGAGTCAAACTTGTATCTCACAGGACAGAATTTTCACATGTTATCATTTGGGACAGCAACTTGCAAGCCTTCCTGAAGCTGCGGGGCCCTGTCTCCTACACAAACTGTCAGGGGACGCCAGTCCGTCCCGTGCAGAAAGGACACAGCTGCAGCTGCACTGGAGGTCAAGTGCTGAGCTCACCCCATCCCCGGCCCTCTCCTCTCTGGGCCCATGTGGAGGCACCCCGGGAACTCAGAGTGTTTCCGTAACCCAATCTGGAAGCCGCTCCTCTGACCACTCACTAATACCCGATCTCCACATCCCACCTGAGGGGACCTGTGTCATTCTCCACACCCCCCAGAGGACCATCAAGGACCCAGCGAGGGGCCCGCCATGACCCTAGCAGCCAGGTTGGTGGTGCAGGTGACTTGGGTCACAGGAGTGACGCTGGCCGTGCAGGCTCCATGAGAAGATGGTGGCTGAGGGCTTGCAGGTCAGTGACATGGTGAGAGAGGCCCACCTCTGTGAGTGGGGCTCAGCCGGTAGCCCGGCTGCTCCACCCGGATCCTGTCTCGCCTGGCAAAGCCCCCTAGACCTCCCAGAGCCCCAGTGAGCACCGCACGACAACAGGGGCCATTCCTCGCGAATCTCCCTGCCGGAGTTTGTGCTCCATGCAGACGGGATGGTGTGGAGGGGCTCTGTCACTCCAGAGCAACAGCCCCCACTGGGGGCATTTTGCTCACCCCACCCTCCTCCAGGGAACCTTCAGTAACGTCCAGAAACATTTTGGGGATGCCATAACTAGGGGAGAGGAGAAGATGCTACTGGCATCTAGTGAGCAGAGGTCACTGATGGCACCGGATGGCCCCCCCACGATAGAAACGGCACAGCCCAAGTGCCAGCGATGCTGAGGCTGAGAAGCCCTGCTCCAGGGTGAAGGCGACATGTGACGTAGGTGGAGCTGTCAAGGGAAAGGTGACAAATGGTGACACGCTGCCCCTGCTGGGCTGGTAAGGGGACGAAAGACTCAGACCCCCTCCCTTTCTGGGTCTTCTTTGGAGTTGGAGCCCAGAGAACCCGTTGGCTACAAACACAGGAGATGTGGCCCCGGTCCCCAGAAGAAACACCTTCCCTGGACCAGCTGCAGGCGATGTAAACATGAACGGCCTTCCAAAAAAGTTCCTTCCTCACGGGGATCTCGTTACCCATGCCTCCCCCCTCGGATGTCCCCTCCTCTCTGAACCTCCATCACTGCCACCACCCCTCCCACCGATAAGCTCCACAGCTCCCCTTGAGGTCCTGATTAGACCTTATCAGTCACGTGGGGGGGCAATCAATGGCAGATCACTGAAGATCAAGCCCCTCGATAGCTTACACATACTGTCCCCAGCCGCCCCCGCTGCTGGCCACAAACAGCAGATCTGGCTTTGGGTGACATCATTCCATGTCCTCAACCAGAGACATTGAGATAATAACTTTCCAAATATTGTCTTACGAGATGCTTATCACTGTAAAACAATATTTTGTCACCAGGCATTGAGCAAGGGGCAGCATCGTCTTGCAGAAACATGTAGGCTGGCGAGGGGAGGTGAGGTCATTGCGTGGCGGGGAGGGCTGAGGGCAGGAGCGCGTGGGGTGAGACAGTGGGCTTGCACAGGACTCAGGGGGCTTTGGGACAAGCGGTGGGGGGGGGGGCTGGGCCAGAGGAGCGAGTTTTCAGGCCATAAACAATGAATGCCAAGTCAGGGAGGAAATGCAGTTTGCTCTGAACATGGGGTGCAGTGGGGGGGCCACAGACATGACAGCCCCCTGCCCTGCTCATGGGGAGTTCACAGTCTAAAAGGGAAAATGCAGAGAAAGGCAGACCCCATAACCTTGTTTCTTCATCAATGATCATCAACTGAACAAGTTTTTTTTTCCCCAAAATAAGATAAACCACAATAGCCACTGTGTATAAGGGGCATTGCCCGCGGCTCTGATTTCCTACTGGGAACGGAGGGCTGTTGGTGGAGGTGAGCTTCAGGCCCATCGGCCTGGGACGCTGAGTCTGCAGATGGGGACACCGGTGAGAGGGGACTGCAAGGAACAGGTTCCGGTGCGGCCATCAGAGCTGAGGCTGGCAGACACTGTTCCCCAACACCCGTCCCTGCCGTCAGAATGCCTTTAGAAAACACCTCTCTATGGGACCCCTTCCAGGGAGATCCCAGGGAAGGGGGCGGGGCGAATGCAGCAGAAATAAACGGGAAAGGGAAGGTGCTGTGTCTGTGTGTTGTGGTGTGTTGTGTTGTGTTGCGTTGTGTTTGGGGGTGGAAAGAGGGGCAGCCTAGGGGTGCAGGGCTGCTACAACACTGTGAGCCAAGCCCCTCAGGCTCTCGGGGTGAACACCAAGTTGTGGTGACTGGCAAGGCCCCTGAGGCTGAGCTGGCTCAGCCCAAACTGTCACTACCACCTACTCCAGCTGTGTGACCTTGGGCAAGTTCCTCAGCCTCTCTGTGCCTCAGCTTTCTCATCTACAAAATGGGGACATCGAGGGTTGTGGAGAGGATTTAGAGAGCTGATCACACCCACAGCACACAGAACACAGCCTGACATGAACTAAAACCACCGTAAATGTTCGCAGGGTCATTATAAAGACTCACTGGGAACCCCTCGGGCCCAGAGCATCTTCTGGACTGCCACTGCCATGTGCCAGCCTGAGGCAGAGACCACCGTCTCTAGGAGCATGCTGAACCACACTTCCAAACTATCATTTCAGGCACTGCCAATGGCTCTGAAAATGATCACTGCTGTGGAAAAAGGACAAAAGTGAAGCCAGAGGCTGACAGGCTGAGCTGGCAGAGGCCGTCCCGTCACATCGTCAACAACCCTGTTTCCAAATGCGGCCACATTCTAGAGTACTGAAGGTTAAGGCTTCAACGTATTTTGGAGGGAGGAGGACACTTTAACCCATAGAACTGAGTAACACAGGAGACCAGTGAAAGATTTTGAAGTGCCATGACATCATCTGGTTCATGTTAGAAAAAGACTGCTCCACTGGCTAGACCAGAGGGAGCAGCGGAGGAGGCGGAGTAGCTGCATCCCAACTGCTTTCTGCAGGAAAGAGTGGAGACCATCGGCTAACGGATCAGCTGTCACACAGAAGACAGGAGTCATTGATAGGATGACTCTGGTTTTGACCCGAGTATCAGGGAAGAACGGGGTGGCCATGTACTGAGAGAGTAACCAAAGGGGCAGGGGCGGGGAACAGCGATTCCAGAATCCTGTTTGGCACAGGCAAAGCGTGAGCTGCCTTTCAGACGTCCAAGCGGAACCGGGCCCTCGGACTCAATGTGTCCAAAAGCCAACTCATCACCTTCCGGTCTCAGGCCAGCTCACCAGTTCCATGTCTGTTAATGGTGCCCCCACCCATTCTGGGGACCACCCCAGCCTCCCCTATGACACCAAGTCCTGGGGGTTCCGCCTGTTAAGTGTGCCCCAAATCCATCCACAGCCCTCCCTCTCCAGCACGTCCGTCTTGTACGCAGCTGACCGCAGCGGCCCCTGGACCTTGCTTCATGCTGACCCCCTGCCCCTCCTGCAGCGGGCGTGGTGGGCGGGGTTGGTTACTAAAAATCAAAGGGGACATTTCAGGGTATCTCCCTTTGGTTCATGGTGTCAGATGGGGAGACTCGCTCAAGGGAGACAGGGCGTTGCTTCTACAACCTCTCATTGCTCAGAGGAGACTCTTCAGTGGCCACATTTGTAGCCCCAAAACTCTAGACCTTGAAACCCAAGGTCTTGGGTTCCAGTTCTGACACCCAGCCCTCTGGGCTGATGACTGTGCTTGGGTTATCCCAGGATATATCATCCCAACTGCTGAACAGGACACCACTGGTGACAATGGGAGGACAATACTCGTTCACGGCACTGTTGCAGGCTGACCACAGGGTCCATTACCCTGGATGCTGGCAAGCCACTGAACTTCTCTGAACCCCAGCTCCCTCGATGGTGAAGGAGCAGCGCCTCGCCTCAGCAAAGCTGCCTGGGGACGGCACCAGGCAGCGCACCGCACCAGGCACCTCACCTCGAGGAAGCTGGTGGCTAACCTCGCACCAAGAACCGCTTGGAAGCCGACAGCACACAGAGTCCTGCCCACCTTCCATTTTCCAGTTGGAGGAAGAGCAACTCTGAGAAACTACAGTCACTTCAAGTCCTCCTTCCTTCATTATTAATTTTATAGAGAGTTATTTTGTGGCTCTGGCTTTTTTTTTTTTTTGTAATTAGATGCTGTAAAAATTTTTTAGTGATTTTCTCTTCTTCGTAATTAGAAATAGCGATTAGAGTATCTTTTATATTACATGGCGTTTTTCCTTTCAACAATTGTATACATTTTGTATTCTTTGCTTTCCTCCATACAGACTTTAATGAGAACAAACTCATTGTGGACCATAATTTGCGATTATTATAGCGTGTCATGAAAATGAGTTATTTCCGTCACAGAAATATAATGCCCAGCGTAATGTGTTTTTGCTGGTGGGTTTTTATCTTTTCCCTCTGGGGACAGGGGAGCTGTGTTTGCCAAGTTTAGAATCCCCTTGAACCTGAAAGGCTGGGGGATTGTGGAGTGAACTCAGGCTTTCTGGGGTCTTTTCCAAAGTGGTCCGCCCTCCTTTCTCTGCACAGAGCGAAGTGTAAGCAGAGGAGAGATGGTTTCGCACGTTTCATTAAAAAGCACACAAGACTCTAAACAGCTGTTTCCCAGCAAATGATGTCTGTTTAAGCAGGCACCCGAGCAACCAGAAGCAGGTCACTTCTTCAGATGCGAGCAGGCTTTCAGGGAGCCCTGGGTACCCCGAGACACCTGCCCGTGTTTCTGCTGCTAAAGGCAAACTGCCACACACAGGGCACCCCACCCTGCATTGTAGGTGGCACAGCCTGAGCTACACACAGAGCGCAGAATGACATGCCAGCGATTGAGGGGACCGTGGCCTGTCTGCTCCAGCCTTCCAGCTGCATGTGGGAGCCAAGGCAGGAAAGGGGTGGGGGACGTCACCTGCGCAGCTGACAATGAGGCAAGTGCCCAGGGGCTGGGCTCTTCCTGACACGTGACACCTGCCTACCCATTAGGGCATGGTCACCTGGAGGTCACTGCCAAGGGCAAGGATGTAGTTTGGGTGTCACATCCAGATAGGAAGGTGGGGGCATCTCTGCTGGGATGCCGCACTGCCCTAGTCGGGGTGTGTACCACAGACTTGGAGTGGGATGGGCAGGCCACATACGCAAACGGGGGACATGGGGGCTGATGGCGCACTCCGAAACGGTGACTGGGGGGCTTTATAATGGCCCTCTTCGCACAGGTGTGGCACCAGCAGTTCTGGGAGCACCCCCACCTCCCATGTGCTGAGGAAGCTCCAGGCGCCTGGGGTGAATACAGGGGAGGCAGCCTCCCAGACAGCCCTCGCCCCAGGCAGAGTGAGGGAACCTGTAGGAACAGCCTTTCCTTGGAGAGCAGAAGCAGGGCACCGGGAGGCTCGCTGATAATGGCCCACCCTGCAGCCTGCAGTTCCTGGACGCATGAGCCTCCCTTCTGCTTCATCCCCTTCAGCTCTGCCAGCAGCCCTGGGCGGCAGCCAGGTTCTGTAACTGGCCATAGTTAAACGCGCGAGGGGTGGGGTGCAGTCAGGGGCTGCTTTGGGCAAATCCTCCAAGTTGCCTTCTTAACATGTTTACCCCATAGTCAGCCATGACCCACGCCTTCTGTTCAGGAGACCAAGATCTCATGGTCAATTGCCAAGGCCGAAATCCCATCTCCACTCCTTACTAGCCATGACTTTGGGAGACTTGCCTAACTGCGTGGTGCCTCGGTTTCCCCCTGTGGAAACTGGAAACGGTCATCCCATCGACCTGACGGAGGATGAAATGAGCTCATGCAGGGAGAGCCTGTGCACCATGGGGACAGGTCCCTGGGGGCAACCGCTCCAGTTTGTGCAGTCCACAGAGCACCGGTTTGGGGTTGAAGCAGCTGTGACCCACCTCCCAAAGCTTGGGCAGCCGAGCCTTGAACCTGTGAGCTCACAGCTGCCCAGAGAGGGCACCTTTCCTGATTCATCCACCGGACAAGCGCCTTTTCCTAATTGCTAACAAGACTTGCAGTGGCTAGAAGCATCTGGCTCTGGAATCCCAGTGCATCCAAGGGGCCCAACCAGCATGTTACGGTTCGGTCCCTCAGGTTCCCCTCTTCTTGCTACTCAAACTGTCCTCAGGAAGGGGCAGAGCCAAGCTCCGATACTGAATCCACAGGGCAGGGGTGTCCCCCAGGAGAACCCAGGGATAGACCGAGAGTGGGGACCAGGCGCCCCAGCTCCCGTGCACCTTGGCAGGGCCATGGAGCACCAAGTCTCCACACCCAGCCCCCTGCACTTCCCTGCAGGACGTGAGAGAGGCAAACAGAGAGCCCAGAACAATTTCCTTAAATCTCAGAACAATTCTGTCCTGCTTCCCCTTGACAGTACGCGACTCTCTCCCCAGCTGAGGGCTCGCGTTCGAGCAGGACAGAGTGACACTCCACTATGAACGCCTAACGCTTTTGTACGGCGTTGAGTGTACATGCTCCCTAGCACATCACCGTCCCCCCACCCGCCTCCAGGGGCCCCTCCCCAGTATAATTGCCCTCGCTCCCCTAAATTCAGATGCAATTCGAGTCAGAGAAATCACGCCTGGATTACATCTGCAGCTGTGGAATTATCAGGATGACTTTCGGGCGGTGTGACAGTGATGTTTCGGCAGTCCATACGTATTGATTCGGGTCGATAATAAACAATTTGATTAGCCTCCCCATCCTCGGGCTGTCACTGCAATCACCAACAGGGCCCAGCCGAGTGGAAGGGAGGCAGGAGACTCGAGTGGCAAGAATCCTCAAAATAAGAAACTCCGTCCTGATTAGAGGCCCGGCTCCAGTGAATTGGAGAAGACAGCCCAGCTGCCGCGTTATTAACTCCCTGGGAAAATACTCGGCAGGTCCCTGGGGCCAGCCCGCATATTCCGATGCGGATCGATAAGCAACCTCCGGTGTCTATGGAGTTCAGACTCGAATCATTTGTCTCCGGCTCCTCTCTCCAAAGGGAGCCCCGTGGACGGTCTCGCCTGGCACGCCTCCCCCACCCCCACACACTCCCCGTTTAACTAATGACCCGCCACAGCGGCGGCCAGAGCGCCGAGCCCTCCTCCATCATCGGGAGAGGCTCTCTCAGGTGGGCCTCATGATGGTAATGGCCTCCTTTCAATTTTTTAAAAAACGATTCCCACCCTGACATCTTGGGGGTGAATTTGTGTAAGTGATGGGCATGCCCCTCGATGACAGGCAGACAGATGTCCCAGTAATGGACACCCACCCCCAGTGTCCACACCTGAGGGTGACACTTAAACAGAGCAGGAAAGGGACCCTTCTGTCAGCACCTGTGGGGGACACAGAGGGAGGGGGACCACCCAGGGACGCTGTGAGCTCGGACGGGGGCACTGGCTCAGGAGAGAAGGAGTGACACCAGGCAGGCTCCAGACTCGCCCGCAAACTGGCTTCTTCAGTCACAGGTCGACAATGGATGGGGTTCCCGGGCAGCAGCAGCCCTTAGCAACCGTCCGATGCTACACCCTTTGGGTGGGTGGAGACTCTGAAGGGCCCTGAAGACGAGGGACCAGCAGGGACCACACAGCAGCCCAGCTCCTGGCAGGGACTCTGGACTCCCCTCTGGCCACAGTCGGGAAGGCAGTACAGCTCAGTGGCTGCGACAGGCTTTGGGTCAAGCCCCTCCGGGGTGTCCTCTGGTGGGTCGCTTCACCTCTTCAAACGTCCACTTCCCCGCGTGTAAAGTGAAGTTACCAACAACTCCCTTGCATATCTGTGGTGAGAATTTAATGTAATAATGCAAGGAAAGCGCTTAGTGGCATGATAGATGCTCAGTAGTTACTATTTTTAGCAACATGAGATAAAAAGTGGACTGAGCTGTACAAATCTGATAGGCAACATGGACAGGAGCAGCGGCTGCATCTCTACACTGAGGCTGGAGAACCGGGCTTGGCGCACCCAGCCACGCCCACCAGACCACGCCTGCCGGGATTAACACCCGCCAGGCCACGCCCCTGGCCACGCCCCTCCACCTTCCCCATCCCCACTGAGTCCTGAGGACGCTGGGGAACTAGTTCAGAAACGTCTACTGGAGCAATGGAAAGATGAAGACCCTGAGGATGGTGGGGCGTTGAGCATGAAGTCCCCAGGAACCCTGTTACCTTCCAGCCCTCTGCTCCGCCATCCTTAGGTCAGGGGTCGCCCACAGAGCCATATCCCAGAAAGTAAAATGGAGGAAGGGACAAAACAGATTGGGGAAAAGGGTACATACCAACCATTTTATTAATAATTTTTTAACTTAAGTTAGTTTTAGAGTTACAGAAAAATCACAAAGGTGTACAGAGAGTTCTCACAACACCCACATCAGTTCCTCCATTAACACCTTGTGCTAAGTACGATATATTTGTCAGAGTGAGTAATTCGATATTGATGCATGATTATCAACTCAAGTCCATACTTTATAAGATGCCTTCAGTGTTCACCTAATGTCCCTTTTCTGTTTCAGGATCCCATCCAAGATGCCGATTTACGTTTAGACTCTCCTTAGACTCTTCTTTGCTGCGATGGTTCAACCTTTCTTAGGTTCTTTCTTTTTTTTAAGTCCTCGCCCATGGATGTTTATTGATTTTAGAAAGAGAGAGAAAGAGAGAGGGAGAGAAACATCGATGCGAGAAAGAAACATGGACCAGTAGCCTCCCATACACGCTCTGACCAGGAATCGAACCTGCAACCTTTTGGTGCATGGAACAACATTCCAGCAACTGAGCCACCTGGCCGGGGCAGACTTTCCTTGCTTTTAATGACCTTGCCAGTTTGGAGGAGTATTGTGCAGAATGCCCCTCAGCTGGAATCTGTCTGATGTTTTCCTCAGGACTAGACCGGGGGGGTTATAGGTTTGGGGAGGATGACCACAAACATAAAGCATCTTCCCCGACACATCCTGAGAACACCTCGGTTGCTCCCATGTTTAATGAGCTGCTGTGAACGAAAAAAGCTGCCGTGAACATCGGCACACAGGTCTGTGTGCCACATGGCAACTCTTATTTTTTTTCCAAGACAGTTCTCAGAAAGCGCTCTGTGAAATGTAACCTGTATCCCATTGGTTACAAGCCTACCTGCAAGGGAGGCTGGTAAATGTAGGCTTTATTCGCGCCCAGCTAAAATGTGAGAGTTCTCTCACTAGGGGAGAAGGGACATGGCAGACGACCAGCAGCCTCGGCCAAGAGACATACTGAGGGGGGACGGAGTAGGAAGGAGACAGGGACTTTCAAATACTCAACCCCCTGCCACCCAGGGAACCAGAAAAGACTGGCCAACTGCCACGGAGCCAGGAGAAAAAGAGCCTTCGGGTGGGGGAGACATTCAATAATTTACTCAATAAGACACATTGATGGTACATCTGGAGGGTAGAATATTATTCAGCAGTTTAGAAAAAAAATGTGCTATCCCATGATGAAACACACACGAGAGCAGCTTAAACGCATATTACTCCGTGAAAGAGGCCCATCTAAAAAGGCTACAGACTGTAATTCCAACGAGATGACATTCTGGAACAGGCGAAGCCATCGAGGCAGGAAAAAGATCAGTGGTCGCCAGGGAGTGGAGGGTGGGGGGTAAATAAACACAGCGCGGAGGGGTTTTAGGGCAGTGAAAATATTCTGTATGAAACTGTACAGTGGTAGATAAACTCGCCGTTATAAATTTGCCCAAACCCATAGAACATGCCAAGAGTGAGCCCTAACGTGAACTGTGGATATGGGTGATAGTTACGTGTCCATGTGGGTCATAGTAGAGGTGCCCCTCTGGTGGGGGGGTGTTGATAATGGGGGGGTCATGCAGGTGTGGGGACAGGGGTAAATGAGGAATCACTCATATTCCTGCCCATTTTTCTGTGCACCTCTAAAAAGATGTATATCGTAAGCATCTCAGGAAACAAGGTGAGAATGGCCCATGGTCCCCCTGAGTTTTGCGGCCCAGGGATGAGAGTCTGACAATATTTTGGGTGTGATGATATGAGATACCTAACAGTCCCATGGGACAGGGGGTGGCGGTGGGGAGCCTGCTGAGGTGTCTACACATTCCAAGATGCACGAATCCTTTTCTAAGTTTGCTCAGATTTTCCATTGCACAGGCAGCCGGTCCTTTCCAGTCGAGATTCCTCTGCCTACGGCTTCCCCAGTTCTCCAGGACTTTCCAGCACTTTTCTGGGGCAGGTGGGGAGCACCCAGAATGGACTGCAGGGATGGATGAAGCCTAACTCACTTAGGGTGCAGTTAAGCACCTTGGGATACGTATGTTTGTGTTCATCTTCAGAGCCTTCTGGGGACTCCAAGCGGCATTGCTCAAAGAAGGAATGAGCATTTCGAGTCTGCCTCCACTGCCGCCTTCAGAACACCTCTACAGTGTGTGCCGGCATCACAGGCCTTTCCTGCAGAAGTCCCGGCCGGGCGGAAGGGGCCGGCCCAGGCGGAGAACAGGGTAATCTCGAGCGTCCCAGTTGTGGCATGGGGCTGACAGCTGGGTTCGGAACTGCATCCCCAGGCGCACAAATGATAAATACATGCAGAGATTTCACCTGCTCTGCCCTTTCTGGGGAGCCTGAATTTTTTTTCCTTATCGGCGCCCAACCATATCTAGACAGTCCAAAAAATGTGCAATAATGTGTTTCCAACTCCTTGGTCCCCAAGCTCACATGTATTTGCTCCGCCTCCTGGGTGCCCTGTATTGTCTCCCAGGATGACCGACGCGGGCACTTTTACTTCACCCCACTCTGTGTTCTGGTGAGCAGTATGCAGGATTGGCTCCCACCGAGATGTAAGCACACCTAGGCTCCTGGATTTGGTCCCTTTGCCTTCTCCAGAATGTCCCCAGCTGTGAAGTGCCCCCAGAGACCCAGCTGTCCTACGTATCAGACCACCTGAGAGTCAGCTTCACCTGCACGATGGCGCAGACACCCTCCGGGTTTTGTGTTGGAGCCGAACAGTGTAATGGGTCAGAGGGCCCTTATCCACCGTGACTGGCCCATGGGAATGTCCAGAGAGCACTGGACAAAAATATAAAGAGGCACGTGAGTGCCGAAGGTGTGAATCCTTGAGTGTCAAAGGTGTGAATTCAGGATGTGCAAACATTTCTTTCTCCCTGCGATGGTGTGGGCAGCTGATGCAAAAACGCCAGAGTTCTGTTTATTCCCATTAATACCCCCAGAGGGCGTGGGGGAAGCAGGTGGACTGGCCAGCCTTGAATCACCTTCCCACCCCGCCTTTCGTCTCCTTCCTGACAGTTTTACTGCAGTTAAACACATGCATACCAGCGGAGGGCAATCACCCCAAATAGCCAACACAAGAGGCAGGAGATACGGGCAGAAATTTCTGGGGCACCTGCCCCAGATGCCCAGCTCCAGGCCACTCCGGTTTTCGGCACTAAATCTGCCCGCCGTGGGGCTGCGTGCAGACTGCTGCTGGACGTTTGCTCTGGTTAGGCTGCGTGAGGCTCAATTTAACCCCAGCCCTCGTCGCTGCTATTGATTGATTTTTAAATTAGATGAAGGCAATCAGTAAATACCACCCAATCAAGTTCTAAAAACATACAGGAGATTAGACAATTTAGGGTAATCAATGGGGATATTTCTTGATTTGCTACCACTCAATTCTGACCATAAATTACAACTATAACTTGCAAGTTAGGAAGCTATAAAGCAAGTGGATGTGACAAGAAAAACTATAAGAAATGAATTAAGGGGCTGACGATGAGCCACTGATTGTTGTCCTATCACAAGGCAAAATCACTCTTCCTTCCTATCTTAGATTTCTTGTTGGGCCTCCTCACCCGTTAGGTCGTGTGCAGGAGAGCTCAGGACATGCTCAGCTTTTAAACAAAATTTGGGCGTGGGGCTGGGTGTGGAAAAGTTGTGTGTGGAGGGACTAGCAGGCGAGTTTGAACAATAAGTGATCAACCTAATTCTGTGGTTGCAAATAAATGTCCTGTAATTTTAGGCTCAAAGCCCCACTGTTTGTTAAAACCCTCACCTACCTCACAGACACTTTCAAACGCTAATGTGAAAGTCACACTTCCCTACTGTCATTTCCGACAAAGCCTAAAATGTAACAATAATTAAATGTAATTTTAGATCAGAACTTCATACTCTTAAAAAGCTGTACTTGCGGAACTGTACAGTCTGCCCATCTTCCATCATTTAAAGAGAACATCCAAACGACCAATTTTATTCTCCTTTCATCGTCCAACGGATGCGATTTGGAGGAAACGAATTTGCTTTCAGGATCTCCTGGTTTCCTGGCAAAGGAAAGGACCCCACAGTAGCCTGCATTCATTCCTTCACTCATTCATTCCTTCACTCCTTCATTCCTTCACTCCTTCATTCACTCACTTATTCATGTATCCATTTCATTCATCCACTCACTCACTCATTCATCCACTCACTCATTCATCCACTCACTCATTCATCCATCCACTGATGCACATGGGCACTGAGAGAGAGACAGGCTGCTTCAGGTTCTCTCATCTCCTTTCTTTCTATCAGCGCTCGTAGGAGATTCGTAAAAGTGGGAGATGAATAATCAAGCTGTAGTCCTTTGTTTATGTCCATAAAGAATCTGAGGACGTCCTGATACTCCGGGGTCCCTGTTCTCTTCCTGCTTGAGGAATGGGAGTGGCTTGTTGTGACAGACCCTCGTCCTGGTGGGACCCACTGGTAGGCAAGGAAGAGCAGGCCTGGGGGCTGGAGCAGGAGGTCACGGCCCCTGCTGCCCAGGCTCTGCCTTCGGGACGGCCTTGGGAATTCTAGGCAGACAGACACCTCAGCTGGGAAGGGAGGAAAAGTTTAAAGGCAGAAAGTTTCCCGAAGACTGGGAACTCAATTCTTTAAAACAAATTGTCCTGATCTGATTTTTTAAATTAATACATGCTGACTATAGAAAATTTGGAAAATTCAGAAAATTATAAGGTAGAAAATTAAAGTCACCTATAACCCTAGGCCCCCAAATTACTACTGTCTTGCTGTGTCTTCCTCCCTGTTTTTTTCCAGCCTTCAGCCCATGTATACAAAAATAAAGTGAGTCCGTCTGGTGCCTGCTTTTTCATTTAACATTACATAATAGACATTGTCTCATACCATTAAATTTTCCAAATAACACAGTCTCCACAGACGCAGGATTCTGTGACCAAGAACTTGTGGGCACCCTTGTGGTGTGTCCTCGTAACAGCCCTATGATGTAGGTCTTTGCCATTTTGCAGAGGCGGCAACTGGGGCTGGGACAAATTGGCAGGGGCAGGGTTCGAACCTGGCCGGTTGAGCTCTGGAACCCTTGACTGCAGCCAGCCACTGTGGGCTCTTTGTTCGGGGCCTTGCAGAGACAGCAAGAAGGATGCTTTTTTTTTACCACAGGAATCTGAGGGCTGGTCCCCGGCCTCTACCCACAGCTGAGGCCACGCTTGGGTTGCTCGGTTTCTCCCATTTCTTTACTGACCAGACACACCTGGCTGAGGAGAACGGCAGGCACAGAGCCCGTCTCGGGTCCTGTTCACGGAGCCGGCTCTTGGTGACAGCCCTCCTCCCGGGGCCACTCTGAGTGCCAGAGGCGGTCTTCCCTGGGAGAGTGCCATGCACCCCAGGGGGTGCTGTGCACCAGCTGCCCGCAGGTAGGGGTGCACCGTGATGCGCTATGAGGGTGCTGGCTGTCCCACTGTGAGCCTGATCTGGCCAGGAAATGGGTGTCCTGTGGCCTGTGTGGTGTTGAAACGCTTTCGAATTCATGGCTAATATTTTAAAAACTCAGGAAATTTCAGTGAGAATATGATACACATTTCCCCATCCTCCGGCAAAGCCAGAGGACGTGACCACCACGGGGCCTGTGTTCCCAGAGGGGCGGCCAGTGGCTGGGGCGGAGCAGCTGCCCCCGCAGGCAGGAGTGTGCACCCTCACACTCGTTACCCCTGGGAGGTGTACAGCTGTTCCCACCGCCTCGCAGTGAGCCCAGGACCTGGGGGCTGGTGCTCGCTTACTGCCACTCGAATGTAAGCGCCACAAGGCCCAGTCTGCCCTGTTGTATTCTTGCTGCGTCCCCACCGGCCCAAGCAGCAGCAGGGCCACTGGGTGTGCCCTGAATGTGTGACTAAAGGAGGAGGAAGCTAAAAAACCATAAGATTGGAGCAGTTTCCAGGGCAACGCAGGTGGGGAGCCTGAGGAGCGGGCTGGTACCGGCGACCGGCACAAGGCACCCACCTGCTGACACCATCCAGGCAGACTGGAAGGCCCGCGCAGGCAGGGCCAGCCAGAAGCCTGCTGCTCCCCATAGTGTCCGCCAGGCAGAAAGGAGTCTCTCTTAGTCCACCCCCCAGCCCGGGGCCAAAGGAAGCGTGTTGGGACTTCAGACCAGGCTCTCAGGGGCCTATCGGGGTGGGGACCTACTCCCCACTCCAAGCCCTTCTTCAGTTTGCAGCTTCCAGCAAGGAAATGTCTGCGTGCAGGCCCAGGTGCCTGCAGAAGAATTATCGTCATCTCTAAACAGAACCAGAGCCACCATTTCCTCCCCAGAAGGTGGGGGTTATTAAAGGTCAGAGGTCAGCCTGTCCGTCTCTAATCCTGGCTGTGACCTTTCATAGGAGCTTCAGTGATTACCTTACCTCTCTGCACTTCTGCTCTTCCTACCTGCAAAGCAGGCAGACTGATGGCGCCTGCCCCTCAGGGCCATTGAGTGGCTTGAACGCAGCCAGCACAGCCACAGCACACACCTACTGAGCACTCACCACGTGACAGGTGACACCCTGGGTACTCATTCCCAGCGCCCAGCACAACGCGTGAACCAGATGAGCACCTGCTCAGTAAATCATCTCTGCAGGTCACCGCAAGCTCAAGCTCACGGGGCAGGGCTCCTGTGACCCCCACTTTGCAAATGGAGAAACTGAGGCCTGCAGAGGTTACGTGGCATGCCCGACTGTGCAGCCATCGACTAGCAGGGCCGAGATACAAGCTGCTGAACACACACCTCTCACCTCCGCCAGCTTCCCGTTCACCTGGGGCTTCACGCACAGTATCAGGCTAAACCATGAGACGTCCATCTCCGTCCAGTCTCATCGTCCAAGGAAGGTGCCTCGAGGGCGTGTCCTCAGCTGCAGGTGTGGCTGTCACCCCAGGCTGCCCCCTCCCTGGGCCCTCAGAGGTCCCGGGAGCTTTAGAGGAATTGCCTGGGAGGTGACCAGGACAAGTGAGCTCTACTTTGTCATGGTTCGGAACTAAAAGGGCAGACCCATTCATCACGGGAGTTTCTGAAAGTGCTTTTATTTTGCCATTTAGTATGCCAGCAAGATCATTTCCCTTAATGTATACTCCTGGTGTTAACGCGCCTTAATCCATCACACGCCGTATTATGAAATTACTGTGTTTTACGCCGGGCCCCGCCTGGGATCATTAACCCAACTCTTCTAGGGGCCATACATCATCGGACGGATTACCTCATGGGTCCGGGGACCCCTCTCCCTGGGCTTGGTGGCGGGGCGGCCCCAGTCATTTGTCCTTGCCCGGCCTGACAGACGGGTTGTTTGCATTAGTGCGCAGATGGCTCCTGGGTGAGAGGCAGACGTCACCTCCCGCTCGCCACCTCTCCTTCCAGTGACCCAGGTTTGCAGGGGACACTGAGGGAGACAGTGCTCGCCAAAGCTGTCCTCTCCCCACCGCTCCCAGTGTCCTCAGGCCAGGCTCTGTGTCCCTCTGTCCATGAGCCCAGGAGGGACTTCTGCTGTCCCATCTCACCAGCCAGCGACTCCTCTCCTGGGGGCTCTGCTCTGAGGCCTGGGGGCGCACAGAGGGCACCAGAGGCACCTGCTTTAACCGGTTCATGCACGCTGCCCTTCCCCCACCAAGCCCTAGCGCTCACAATCCACTTTCAAAGCCAAAAACACTGGCAACGCCTTGTAGATTCTGCTTTGCTCTGACTCATCCTAGTCTCTCCACCGGCAACTCTCATTGGTCCTTAGAACAGAAAGCATCTCGAATCTACCGCGTCTTCATTTCCACGGTGTGCACTCTCACCTGTGCCTGCACAACCACAGTTGCCTCCGACTGATGTACCCTCCCCCTGCCCCCATAATGTATCTCCCAGAGCAACCAGAGGGATGTTTCAGGAACGCAAACTTCTGAGGTGCTAAGACTGCCCTATATTTTGACCTGGGTGCCACACACGTGTGAAAATTCACCGAGATATTCACTAGGATGCGTGCACATGCCACAAATGTATTTTATACTTCAGCGGTTAAATGGGGAAAAAGAAGATAACACAAATCCAATCATGGCATTCTTTCCCACCGAAAATACTCCCCGCCTGTGACATCTCCTCGTCCTTGCACGGGGCTCTGGTACTCCCAATCTTAGCCCCAGGTGACCTGACCGGCTGCCCCTGCCGACCCCCCATCTTGCCAGGAGCCCTTGTTCCCACCCTGTGGACTCTCCGTCCCACCCTCCAGCCCTGGAGCACACCGAGCCTGTCCAGCCTCACCCAGCTAGCTCACCACCTCCCCCTTTCTCTCACCTCATGCGGGTTTATCTTTCCCTGGAAGCCCTGGACCCCCTGAAGTCATCCTGTGTGTGTGAGCGATCACCTACTCCACGAGAGCAGGGAACCCGCCTGTCTCACTCACCCTTGCCCTCCCAGGGCCCTGCCCACCCTTTGTCTGGGGGGACGGTATTGTTACAGTAGGACTTAGAGAGAAAGTGGGGGCTCAGAGGCAACCTTGGCCATGAAAATGGACCCGCAAAGTGGCAGCCAGAGCCACAGGTGTTGGCCGTCTGCATAAGAGTTGAAATGCATTTCACTGGGAATCCCCGCCCCCCCAGGAAGGTGGTACCTGGACCCCGCAGGATGCAGCAGGAGGACCAGATGGGCCAAGGGCAGCTCTGGCGATGGTTCCTAGAGGCCACCACAGTCATTCAGAAACCCAGGGATGTGGGCTCCTGAAAACACTTGTCTGCAGACACGCAGGAGGAAGAGGACAGGGCCAGGGCGGCGTGTTCAGCTTTTTCTCTTCACCAGCAAAAAACGGAAGATACACCTTGCACCTGGGCCCCTGCCCAGGTGTGTGTCCCCCTAGGGTGCTCAGCTGAGTCACTCAGCTGAGTCGCCCTGATGGGCGCGCTATGATGTGTGGGTAGGAGTGGGGGTGAGGCACTCAGGCCTTTTCAGGGGGGCATGACCAGGGGCCTCTGGCACAGCCCGCAGCTCACGGGATGGCCAGTTTGGGGCCCCTGGCTGAGGCATCCAGATTCACTGGGTCCCAGAAATTTGGGGCAGGCGTTTCAGGTCTGTGTGAGTTTAGTTAAAAGCAGGTCCTTGCGAGATGCACACGGTTTCTTGGGGGCTGATCCCAGGAAGCATAATGAAGCAGTGGCAAAATTGAGGCAGGGAGGGGAGAAAAGGCAATGTAGCAATTATCAGACAGCTGGGACGGCCATGGGCTCGGTCCTCGGGGACCCTCAGGAACCCTGTAGAAGACACCCCAGCGTAATCCCCCTGGAGGAAGATGGCTGGGCCACAGGTCCGCTGACTCTCAGCCCTAGGGGCTGACTGCACACGCACTGCCTGGTTCCACTGGCACCCACCTGAGCAAGCCCTCTGATGCCTGCAACCAAGAGAAAAGCAGACAGATAGTTGGGGTGCGATGCAGCCCACCTCCCAGGAGCTGTGCGCACCTGTAGGTCAACTCAGACGAGCCCAGGGGATACAGGACAGGACAGCCACAGAACCTGCTGGGGTCTCCCTGTGGTCACAGACTCAGGGCAGCCACGTGGCACCTCAGCTTTGCACTCGGGTGGCTCCATGTGGCTTGGGCCACAGGCTGCAGGACAGAAACAAGGTGGCCCCCCCACCAGCTGCGCCTGCCAGGCCTCCTCATCCCCCACTTCGAGGGCCGATGCTGAGGCTGATGCTGAGGGCCCAGGCATGGGGGAGCCCATCCTGAAGTGATAGCCTTCATGGGCATTTGCTTACCACGGGCTGTACCTGTTCAACCGGCTGTTCTCCCATTTCATCCTCACGGAGACCCTGAGCAGCAAGTGCCACCCGCTTCCCACTTTACAGATGAGGCAGCTGAGGCCCCAGGAGGGACGGTGACTCACCCAACATCCCACGACAGAGAGCACCCTCCAAGCCTGTCTGAGCCCGACAGTGTGCGGCACTGCAAGCAGCCATGGCGATGGCTGTCCTACTCCGGGGCCTCCCAACCCCGGGGAGGGGCCGGGCCCAGAGGCCCAGGCCTGCCCCTCAGAACTCTGAGTTCGGTCACAGGAGCAGATCAGCTGCCCAGGAGCCACACTCGCCACACTCGCCGCCCACATGGGCACAGATGGATGGAGCCCTGCAGGGCGCCTGTGCCAAGGTTGCACAGCCCCTCTGCCCTCTGGAACGTCAGCCCCTACTTGGAGAAGGCAGGGGGGAAGGCCCTGGGCAGTCGCTCTGACAGAGGGCAGCAGCCAGACCACGGCTCACCAAGCCAATAGACGTGCCACCATCCCGTGGGTCAGGACATCGCTGTCATCCTGCCCTGGGCATGTCAGAAGCACAAGAAGCTTGGCATGCACCCTGCTCCTAGGGCTGAATTTGACTGAGATAGATGAAGGTCATGACCACGGTTCCCTCTTCTGCATCTTTGCCCCTGCAGGCTCCATTCGTAGGGAGCAGTGGGGTCTTAGTACACACAATGAGAGGCCACCATGAGGAGCTGACATCCCCATACAGGCCAGGACGGTGGCACTGTGGTGGCTGGCTCTCATTAGCCCCTTGCACAGAGAGTAGGGTTGGTTGCTTTCCCGAAGCCATCCAAGTGATCGGGCCCAGCTCGAGCTGTCAGGCAGAAGGCGAATCCCCCCTTCCTCTGCCTTTTAGTTCCGTTCAGACCCTCAGCCGACTGAATGCCACCTTGGGGAGAGGCAGCCATCTGCTTTGCCCAGCCCACTGGTCCAAGGCCAATGCCAATCTAATGCTAATCTCCTCGGCACACCTCCACAAGGACACGCCCAGAAACCGTGTGCGATCTGGGCACCTGGTGTCCCGTCAAGCTTGTGCATAACGTTTTCATCTCAGGGCCCTTCCCGGAAATCTACAACTTGGCACTAGCAGTGAGGGACCCGGCCAGGGCCACACCCCTCCCCACCCATTCCTAGAATGGCAAAGCGTGGCAGCAGGAAGGACTCAGAGAGAGAGCCGTTCCGGGGTCACGAACTCAGGACTGGATAGGTAACCACTGCAGGACAGGCAACCAGGTGTGTGCCTCCAGGGACTGCTCGGCCCGTGGACCCACCTGGACAGCCAGTGCTCTGCCCAAAACCTTTGGTCCTCACCACCACCAATGCTGCCCCAGACGTCTGCAAAGCCTCTGGCAGGCGGGACTCAGTCTCACGCTCACCTAGTCCAAATTTCCACTGTCCTGATGGAAACCCTGATCTCTAGAGAGAGGCAGGGCCCACTCAGCGGCCACATGGGGAGCAGTGGGCAGCCTCAGAAGGAGAACTCAGCTCGGCCCGCCTCTTTTCTTGATTCGTTCATCTAATCAGCAAACTCACCACGAGCCAGGCAGGAATGAGACACAGCCGCACTGGGAAGACCTCCGAGACTGGCAGGCAGACCCCATGACACAGGCAGGGAAACTGAGGCCCACAGAGAAGAAGGAACTTGTCAGGCTCGATCAGAAAAACAGAGAGTGTCGGGCAGAACAAGGACTCTGGCTACAGCAAGACCGTGTGAGGGGTCTGGGGGGGTCCAGCCTCCAGCGAGGATGGAGCAGGACCTGGCGGAGGGTGGGGGCTCCGTGAATACACAGTTTGGGGGTGACTGTAGACTGAGAGATCCCGCTTTGGGACCCCACAGCCTGGCATCCGTTCACCCCTGCCAAGTTTCTGTGTGATCCACATTTTTTTTTTCATAGATTTTTCTGAGCATTTCCTTTGGATATCAAGTTCAACAGGCACTCTTCAAATTCATAATGAGCATGGAATAAACAGAAAGCAGCTCAAGGTGAGTCATTCATTAATCAAAACCAAAACAGGTCCCCGTCAAGCACACATCAGCACAAACCATAAAACAGAACATGGGAAGGGGGAAGGGTTGCCCAATCTTTTTATTTAATATTAACTATGTTATGTTTTTTCATCTGAGTTCTGAGAAAGCTGGCTCTCCACCCCCCGGTTCTGTATGAACTCAATCCAAAGTCAATTTTCCTTGAATGTGGGGCTGCCTGCTCCATGGGTGCCAAGGTGAGATGAAGGACTTTGGAACGACAGTCACTCGGCACTGGACAGATGCCCAGCCAGCAGGACCACCTCCTTGGTGGCACAGAAGGTCCTTGTCCTTGGTCACATTTTCAGCATTGCCTGATGTATACGGAGGGAATGCAGGTGACAACGTGAGGACCCATCCTCAGGAGGTGCCCACACTCGGGGGTAGAAGAACAGGTGTCTGAGTGACCCTGAAAATAGCCACCTGTGGCACCACTAGGCTAAGACCCATGGCAGGGTACATGCCTCCATTTTGCGGGATGAGAGAATGGAGCGTGGATTTCATGCAGTTGCAGACGGCTTGGTTACAGCTACTTTTTTTCTCCTGTGCTCCTCACAAGTGTCCCGTGATGGAGACAGGCCAGGGCATGCCATCCCATTTTACAGATGGGCAAACTGAGACCCAAGGTGCGGAAGGATGCCCCAGGCTGGACTCTGTCCACTCCCCATGCTGCCTGCAATGCAGGGGGCCCATGACTGAGCTTTGGTCCCTCCCAGGGCTGCCCATGTATCCAAAGTGGGCAACTTTTGGCTGGGCAAGTACTACTCTTCTCACTGTCTGGGAGGCCCCGCATCTTCCCCTCCCTGGGTAGCCATGGCCTGCCAGCCAGGGGCTCCATTCTCTGTCTCCAGCAGGGAAATGGCTGAGTTCCACTGCGCACCCTGATCGGAGTAGGTAGCTCCCCAAGAAGGTGGTGGGGTCCCAACTGGCACGGGCGTACCCCCATGCAATTTGCACAGCATGGGAAGACTGTGATTCCAGGGTGAAACTCAGAAGTTTGCCCCCCCAGAATCCCAGAGTTGTAGGGGAACGATAAGGGGATAAGAATGAGATTTGACCCAAATTACCTAGTGTCCGCTGGAGCAGAACAAGGCAGTGGGAGCTTCCAGGGCGAGTGGGATCGGTGGCACATCACTAGAGAGGTCAGCCTAGTGGGCAGGTGGGAGTGGGGAGAGGGGGTTGGGGAGCTGACATGAACTTGGTGTAGACATCCTTTGGAAATCCCAGGATGTCAGGACTGGACAGGCCTGCTTGCCACGGAGTTCCAAATGTCAGCTACCTAGGGGGCTTCGGTAAACAGTGAAGACAACTGGGTTGTACCCTCAGAGACTGGATCATAAAATTTGGGGGGCAGCCATACTGAGGTTCAGTACCAGGCATGAGGCTGATGCAAAGCCTGCTCGAAAATCAGCATTTATGGACGGGCTCCTTCATTTGACAGAGGAGAAAACCGGGTCCCGACAGGACAAGGGCCTTGGCCGATGTCCCACAGAGAGAAGCGGGTCTCCCAGTGACCATCGAAACGCCTCTCCCTCCGTCCTTCCCTTCCTTCCATCCACTCGTCCGTCCTTCCTCTCTCCCTCCTTTCTTCTCCTTCCTCCCCTCCGTCATTCATGTGCCCCTTCAACAAACACTGCTGTGTGCCACGTACTGATCCCTCCCCCGTTGGAGCGGACACTCTAGTGGAAAGACCAGCATTAATCAAATAACCACACACATAAATGTCAAATTACAACCAGGACCAGGAGAAGCACGGGAGGGGCTGTGCAGGGGAGTCACTGAGGCAGAGTAGCCTCATTTGTTAGGGGGGACCCCCCTCCCTCACCCCACCTCCCTCCTCACCTGGACACAGGATGTTAGCGGATTTCGCAAACACAAGAGTAGTTCTCCAAATGCCGGGCTTACCCTGACTGTGATAGGCACTCAATAAATATTTGTAGAATTGAATTGCTGAATTGAATTATTCTACAAAAATAAAGCGAGGATTAGCAAGAATCGCCGCACCAAGGCAGCGCGTGTTCAATGTTCCTGTTACTGCTGACGAGTTGTAGCGTTTGCCGGATTCAAACGGAGACCCTCAGCCAGACGGCCTCCCACCTCCCTGGGATGTCAGAGCCGAGGGACTCGATGTCGCCTAGCTCACACCTGCCCCCAACCTCCCAGAATGGGAAACTGAGGCCCAGGGAGGGGAAATATTACTCAAAGTCATGCACAAGACCCAGGCCTCCTAGGTCCTAGGACAATGAGACAGGTGCTAGATCAACAGGAAGAGGGACATGTCTTGGGAAAAGGGGCAGGTAGAGTGCGGAAAATCCCCAAGTTAGACATACCCTCCGTGTGCTGACACTCTATTCTGGGGTGGGTCCCCACGTCCCAGGGATCATTCCTCCACAGGCCACAGCCAGGAGTAAGTGTTTGCATACACTGGATAGGCACTGATCGTGTTCACTGTTTTCTGTTCGGACAGAAGCTTCCAGATTTCTCTGTGCGAACCATCTTCCCCCTCCCCACTCTCAGTCTATGAGGCTTAGTAGGGCTGAACCTATCTGCTTCCAGGGAAGGTTGGCACACGTCTCTGGGTTGGCAGATCAACTTACTCCATCTCTCTGGCCACAGTGATTGGTTCTGGAAAGGACACGTGACTCCAGGTGCTCCAATAACAGTCAGCCCTGGGACCGTGGCTGGAACTACCAAGAGAGCAGCACTGTCTGTCCACTGGTTTGTTAAGTTGCTAAGATACCACCCTGGAGCTTCTGGTGACCATCCTGCGTCAAAGCTGGAGAGCTGTTCTGCTCAGGATTGAAGACAGTGGAGGAAAAGCCAAGGGCCGGGGACAGACTGGGTCTTGATGATACACGCACACATTCCCACTGCTGGATGCAGGCGCTCCTGAGGCCACTCTGTACCTCTTGGTTCTGGGAAGTAACTCATTTCCTGCAACTGGCTAACAGTGTGGCAGAGACAGCCACCAGAGATCGGTGGAGTTTTGCTAGGGAGCAACCGCTCACTCAGGGACTCCACGTCCCAATGTCCCTTACAAGTGCCACACGGCCGAGACTCGGGTGGAAGGGAAGTGCAGCACTGTGGCAGAAACCCTCCACGCCATCTTTCTGTCCACTGGCTGAAGGTCAAAGCCCTCAAGATGACTTTGGGAGCTGTATATTAAACACGGCCCAGGCAGGGTCCCTGAATGACTCTATACAGGGGGTGCTGCCTCCTCCACTGGCTTTTGGACTAAGGTGAACGACAAGCAACTTCCTATTGCGTTAAGCCACCAAAGTCCTGGGTGTCTTCGTAGAACAGCTATCATTATCCTAACTCATCCACCTCGCATCTCAGTCAGGGTTCTTAGTCATAAACAAGATAAATCAACTCTGAACAACTTAAACTGGGAAGGAAGGTATTAAAAAGATGGTAAGCTGCTCGCAGATACTCCACGAGAGCAAGAGAACCGGGACTGGGTGCTGTGTCACTCAGAACAAGGCCGAAGTTCAAGCCACAGAACTGATGCCAAGGGGACACCACTGGGTGCCAATATCTCACCTTGCCTGTTGACACTCCTGAGGCTCGACCCTGACACCACCTCGGAACTGGGGATAGCTACCACCCCAGCTACGATCTCTTTCCCAATGGATGCTGAGAAGTGCCTGATCTTCCATGTTAGACGGAAAATCTAGGGCAGTTATGTCTTACTGGCGGAGCCCAGGTCACGTGACCACACTCAAGCTGCAAGAGAGGCTGAGAAAGTGAATAGATGGCATTTTCCCACCACTGTCCTGGAAGGTGGGCTCTGCTTCAGAAGGCAAGAAATTCTCCCCAGATGGGAAGGGAGTTCCAGTACAGACAGCCTGAAGGGCTGATGAATGGAGGCTACGGCCAGCTTGAAGTGGGCGTCTGCCACTGTAGGCACTGCAGCACTGGGGTCCCTCATCTTCTGGCCCCTGGTTGGGCTCCGGCAATGGGAGGCACTGACAGATCCGCCCCCCAGAGTGGGCGTGACCGACTGCTTCCTCCACCTCCCCTCCCCTCCCCTCCCAGGTAACAGCTGATGGCAGGTGACCCTCTCCACCCAGCCCTCTGTCTCCAAGGTCCAGTCATTGCTCCTGTCCTGTGCACTTAGGTCTAGAAGAGTTATGGCCACTACTCATCCTAGCACCATGGGTGCTCCGTCCCAGTGGGTGTCGACACCCCACCCTTCCCTTAGGAGAGCCTCCCAGTATCGAACTTTCTCTAACTCCCGGTCTCAGGGGGCCTCTATTTCCAGCCAGCACTCGAATGACATAAAGACACTTTGATTCCACTAAGAGGTCATCTGCTTCATGATTTTGAGAAGCAATCGCCTATTGAAATTTTTTAATCCTCATCTGAGGATATGTTCACTGAGCTCAGAGAAAGAGGAAGGAGATGGTGAGGGACGGGGAGGAAGAGAGGGAGGGAGGGAGGGACATGCATTGTCTGCCTCTCATATGCACCCTGACCGGGGATCGAACCTGCAACTTTTTGGTGTATGTAGGATGATGCTCCAACCAACTAGGCCACCCGACCAGGGCTAGCCTATTGAACTTTGCATCATCTTTTATTTTCACTGTTTTCAGACAGTCAAACACACCCGCACCAGAAGACTCTGTAGACACCCCCTGCCTGGGCGTTTGGTAATCTCGTCACAGCACTCGTGTTACTCTTGGGCCCTGGCCAGTTGGCGCCAGATCTGTCATTGTTGAAGAAAAGATCATACACCAGGGGGTTCCCACAAATGGCGGCGGGAGGGTGTCATGGAAACAGCTACTCTGGGGGCTCAAAACTAGTCGGAATGCCCGCTCCTCAAGGCACCGGAATGGCTGGCCCACGTTTGGATTTGGAAGGGGCTTTGTGACCGGCCTGGTGCCTCAGATACCTGGACACCTGCATAGAGGAGGCCACCCAGCTTCCTCCCATTGACTGTCCAACCCTCCTCTGACCCTCATTCAACCTGGCTGCCAATGACCCAGGCAGAGGTGAGCCAAAGGCGGTCTCTGATCCCACCATGGTTCCCACCAGCAGTTCAGCAGCACGGAACCCTCTCCGCAGAGTCCAAGGGGTCTGAGGACCCCAGGCCAAGCCGGGTGGGGGGCGGAGGGCATAGCCTGGGACCACACACTACCTCCCACAGGGTGGAATGGCTGTGAACACGCTTCCAAACCCACAAGCTCCCATCTGTCCGCCTATTTTTAGGGCAACAGATATTCCTACTCCAAGCCTGCAGAGGGACACGGCCAGAATCGCCTCCCCGGAGCAGGCTGTTCTCCTGCCTGCCACATCCCCACCTCCGTGAGTGTGTTCCCTGTGGGGGTGGAGCGAAGAGGCCCAGACAGAGCCACCCTGGCCAGCCCGGCCTCCAAGGAAGCACTCCCCCTACAAGCCTTCTCATCTGAGACCCAGCCTTAGGGAAAAGGCCGTGTGCTCCAGAACAAAGCCCAAACTTCCACTGCACGGAGACTTTTACTCCCCACGTGTCAGCTAAGCAAGGATGAGGGTTAGACTGAGGCAGAAATAATCTAACAGAAAGAGCTCCGCTTTGACTAACAGGAGCACCCTACGGTCCTGGCGTCACTCACGGTGTGGCTATTACAACTGTTTCCTGGGAGACGGTGGTAAGTGAACTGAGGAAGGGGTGCCTTGTCTCTAACTCGCCCACTGCAGCAGGGCCTTGGCCACCTCCTGAGACGCCAGAGCAGAAAGGCTGTTAAACGTGCGATGGGGGACTGTGTGCCCGTCTTCACTCTTTGAGAGGATGGGATTCACCCCTGGGGGCACCGGTGCTACCCGGGTCCTTTGACGTGGCTTTCTCCTTCACCGTCCACCCCCACAGAGCGGCGCAGGCACCGGGAAGGCCTCCGAACACCACTCCATAAATTCTCTTTTCATTGGAGGCCCAGCAGATAATAATTTAAAGAACCAGTCACCGCTTGCAATTAAGCACGGGGAAAATAGATCAGGCCCATAATTTATGTCTGGGCAAGGTTAGGCTGGATTTGTAATTAATGTTTGCTCCCTTTAATGAAATACTCCAAAGGTCTGCACTTCTGTCATTCATGAAGGTAATTTTTCAATTGATTAGTAAAATAATACTTGAAAAGTAAATGCACCTGCTTCTTCCCCCGAAATGTCTCCATCAGCCGGACACCGGTTGAGATGCTAAAAAAATACCAGTCCAACCCAGCGGAGACCGGGCTCTGCACCATCAGCATGCAGAGTGTCCGAGGAGGAGGAGGCAGGACCGCAAAGTAATTAGAGCAGCCGTGGTGGCGGGAATCCCCGGGTGGCCGAGCTGCTGAGCATCCGAGACCCTCCTGCCTGGCTCCTGCCTGCCCTGTAGGGGTCGGGTGGGGTATGAGGGTGGGGGCCGCAGACCTGAGCATTCCGGTTTTCACAGCCTAGGGTCACATGGGGCACCGAGCTGGGCTGGATGCAGGATGCAGAGGCCCGTTGGAGGCCACCCCCGCCAGCTGCGACACGGTCTGGCCAGGGTACCTGGCAGAGGTCTGGGCACAGACTGCGTGCTGTTCCCAAATATTGTCATTGGCCCAGGAGAACCAGCTCCAGCAAACGGCTACTTAAAATGGGAACCAACATGTCTTAGTACACCTTGGACAAAACGGTTGACGGAGGGGCGGGGCTTATCTTGAAACCGGAAACAGAGTTTTTAGCATGACTTTGTTCCAAGTTCTACGAAATGAAACAGAGGCAATGAATGTACTATATAGTGTTAACTCTCAGAATGAAAAAAGACTCGAGTATTGATTTGGGGGTTCATTTTTAGTTAAAATTGTTGAAGAGCCTGATCTAACATCGTTCCCTCGCAATACATTTTTCACAGCAGCCCAGGGGTAAAGAGGGAGATTTGGGCAAAACTGTTCAAAGGCAGCATCAATTTCCCGAAGTCCGTCCTTCATCTTTGACACTTAAAGGACTTGGCTATTAATTACTGAACATCAAACATCGGAGTGCTCGGCCCACACGGGCCCGGACTGCGGTGTTCTCCTTCTGGCAGCTCCCATTTGCGGTTGGCGTGGTGATGAAGGCCAGCCCTTCTCCGCTACCACTTCTGCAGACTATGTGGCCTCTTGCATCTCTAAAAAGATCAGCTATGTCTGCTTGAGCCCAATGAGCATTCGAATGTTGAATATTTGCTACAAGGAATGGCGAAGTCACTAGTATGACAGAAGGGGGCTGTCCCAGGGCCACTGACATTCCAAGGGGTCTATTCGTCACGGAGAATCTCCTGGTGTTCCCACCGCGCTGGTTCCTCTATGTGACCTCGGAGCAGCCGGGCCCGGGTGGGCAAACGGTCCTCTGACGAGGTCTCCCACAGACCTGCTCCCTGAGTTTCCTGGACAGAGTTGTGAGGACTGAACGTGGTAGGCCAGCGTGTCACTTAGGACCTATCTTGGTGGCTGATCTAAGCAGAAATGTCACTACCCAGAAGCAAAAGTGTAAAAACCAAAGAGAGGCCAAACAGGCAGCAAGCTGCAAAAAAACATGCGAGGCCGGGTTTTTGTTCACTGACCCGGTCGCCTTGCTGACTTGGATGTCACTTGTCCACTGCTTGGGACCCTCTCTAACTGTCCAGGAGGGGGCACCTAGCCATGTGGCTATTTGAATTTCAATGTAAATACATTAAAAGTAAATGTAATTCCAGTTTTGTTCCCTCTGTCGCGCCAGTCCCACTTCAAGCGCTCAAAAGCCACGGGTGGCGAGTGGCTGCTGTGTGGGGTGGCCTCACGTCATAGAGCGTGTCCATCACCAGGCAGCACAGCTCTACACGGGCCCCTCTGGCCCTGCCACAGTGCCCGAGTGTCCCTTTTTGCCACGCAACAGGCTGCCGCAGGCGGCTGAGCTGCCAGGGCACAGTGACCCAGGGCTGGGCCCCCTCCTCGGCTCAAGGAGAGACTAATCTGTATTCGCAGCTCCTTTTCTTCTGACGAACAATGAAAAGCAGCCCAGGGAAATGGCTGGATCACTTTCCCCGGCACCTCCTTTAGGACGCCCTTAATAGGTGGAAATGCTTGATTATTTCAAATGAATATAATTACAAAATCCTCTACTTAGAGTAATGTTCCTCCTTCACGGGCGCAGGCATCCCCTTTCTCTGGTTTTCTTCTCTTTGAGAAGCACTTTGCTGCTTTGAACAGTGACATGCAATGGTTCCGGCAGGTCGGCCCCCTCCTACCACCGGAGAGACACAGTGACTTTGAAGGGCACTGTGGCCCAGGTCACCATTGCCAGGCTCCTCCCCTGGGTGGCTGCAATGCTACATATTTGGAAGATGACCCACTAGCCCCCCGTGGCTTCCTAGAGCATCCTCAACTTCCTTCGACCCCACACTTGCAGTCTGCCCCTCCCCATCAGGACAAGGACACGCCAGGCCTCTGGCCCTGCTCCGCCACTTGGTGTTCCCCCATCCCTCCTTGGCACCTCCTACTGCGGAGCCACCTGGTACCTCACCAGAGTTCCAACTCCAAAGCCACGCCCCCCACGGACTTGCAGCCTCGAATACCCTCCACCACGCTGTTGAGGAGACAGCACAGGCTGAGCAGTCCAAACTCTCCTACTCACTAGCTCTGTGGTCCCCAGCAATTAATCACCTTCTCTGATCCTTCCCTTTGTCCACCTCTAAAAAGGAGTTAACTAACCAGCTTGTCTGTTGAAGCCTCCGAGTTCACCCAATGTGGCTCCACCCCCGGTCCTAAGTGATTGGTCCAGAAACGGGCACGTGACTCCTCCCCATGAACATTTGCACTTGGAACAAGAGCGCCTGGTGCCGCTGTGAGATGTCTGAGGGGTCTGCAGCCAGGCTTCCCCGGGTGGGGGAAGCTGGCAGGAAAGCACCAGCAAGAGGAAGTGGAAACACCGAACAAAGCCATCAGCCCATGAGAGCGAGGGCTGTTGGTTTTGTGCGCCGCCGTCTACCCCAGCACGATGCCCAGCACGCTCTAGGTGCCCATGAAGTGCGCGTTGCTTTGTTGGAATCATGGGAGACAGAGAGTGTGAGCTCCTGGTCCGGTTGTCCCGAGACCTACTTCTGCCCTTCCCTGTACCTGCCCGTCCAGTCTTTCTCAGGCTCAGCCCCTCTGGGCTTATGCTGGTTTCATTCACTTCAGTCTCTGCCACTTTCAGTCCAGGACCTGAGCCAATGCACCATCAGGTATGTTCCACTCATTCACTCACTCCCTCCCTCCTTCCGCTCCTAATCATTGAACCTGGTGAAATTGAACTTGAGACGACTGAAATAGAAATTGAAAACTGTGTTCACAACTGTCTTGTTCTTGGTATAAGGACACAGAAGTAAGGAAGCAGATGCTGTCCCTGCCCTAAAAGGGGAGCAGGCCAATAAGAAACAACAAAACGAGAACAAAAACCCTCAAGCAACAGGAATTCCTGCTGGAGTGTGTGGAGGGTGGGCCCAGGGGCAGAGGAGGCCTCTCTGTGGAGGGGGCTTTGGAACCAAGATGTGAAATTTGAGAAGCAGTGGGGAGGTGGCGGCCAGTGGAGAAGGGCGCAGGGCATAGGGCGCAGGGCATAGGTCACAGGCCTCACAGACCTCACAGGCCAGACCAAGGGGCTGAGGGTTTTCTCCTGCGCCTCTGCTCTATGGCGAAACAAGCTGTTATGAAAGTACATGCATCCACTAGAAAGAAGATCGGCAGACAAGCAGCTCATCACCTGCTTTTGTACAGCCCACCAGCCCCACCAGCTGAGGACTCCGACATTTTTTAATGCTCCTTATATAAGTGCCTACATAACACCCTTGATTTTGACTCTTGACCTGCAAAGTCCAAAGCATGTACCATCTGGCTCATTATAGAACAATATTCCTGGTCCCTGGACTAGAAGGACGCTGAATAAGCAATTCCTCCCCAGGAACAGGCAAATGTATTTATCATCACCAAGGGAAAATGTTGTTCTCTTTCAGAAGGAAAACAATAAAGTGACTAAACAGTATTTGGTTTAAAAAAAGACACTTTCCTATGGGTACAGAGAAGACCGGGGCCCCTACTCACTGCCTCCCATAGTCTCCCCATAACTTGTCCCCACCTCACCTCCCAGCCCCCCGGAAACCCAGTTTCCTGGTTATGGCCATGTTTATTAAAAGCATGACCATGCCCACTGCTTTACCCCAAGATCTATTTTTGTCATAACTGTTTGTAATGCTTAAACCGCAGCAACTTAAACACTCCATACAGAATAATGTGTCTTCAATAAACTGAAATATTAACCAATCATATGTAATGGTTCATTTCTAACAAACGCCCAGTTCGGGGTCCTCCGGGCATCGTAGAAATTGAAAACCATATTGATGGACCGGCTGGCCTGCAAATTGCCCGGCGTGGGGATGGAAAAAAGCATAGGAAAATTCTCATTATGGCTGCCTGACATTAATTTGAGCATTTTTATATGTGTGTCCTATTAAGCGCTTTAAGTGCTTTTTGATAATTGTGCTTTGTAGTTTTTACAGCACTTCAGACTATTCCCAGTTCAATTTCCTCTTTTATCCGATGTTTGAAATATTGATTTCTGACAGATAAAAGCAAACCTTATAATCTCGGCAGCGCGTAATAAGTGACTGGCATGAGGCCTCAGAATGCATCGGGGGAACGGTCATATTTGAAACAGTCTTTGTTTTATTACATTTCGTCAACAGAATTTACTTACTGCTTGCTGATATTTATGTAAAAAGCCCTGCCGCCGAGAGGGCCGCGATATTGCCAATTTCAGCTCCCCTTTCCGCATTTAGTAAGATAAAAGAGGTCTCTCCCTTGGAGCCTGATGATGCAGAGCTTAAACTGCTGTCAGCCGGCTGCAAGTAACTGTGATTTATCTTCTTCAGAGCACTCCATGGCGTGGCTGCAAACTTTCCCGTCAGTTTTGCATTAAAAACTGACAGCCTGTCAGGGTGCTTAGAGTCTCCCCTCTCGGGCTTGCTGGGCCCAATGGGGACCCCTCGCTTCGGGAGATGAGTGCATCCCCCCTTAAGCTGGAGGTGACCCGAGCGGTCTCAGGGTCTGCTTCTCCCATGACACAGCTGGCGGACAGCAGTTTACGCCTCTGAGGGCTCAGATTGAGTCGCTCGTTTTAGTGACTCTCACGATTCATCCTGGGAGCCATGTTCTGGGCGCTGGGGGTACAGAGACAGAGCGGAAAGGTGGCTGCCCTGCCCCTGTGACACTCACATTCCAGAGTGGGGGTTCTCCACCACCAGGGGCGGATGTGGACGCACGTCTGTCAGGCAGACTCTGGTTGTCACTTCCTGCAGTGCCTAAGGCAGTCCCTACAACGGAGAAGGACTCTGCAGAAAATATCAACCAAGGTGATGTTAAGAAACACCATTTCAGTGGAAAAGACAATTAACCTATACACGGTCAAGAAAAGCACTGGCAGGCGTAAAGGCAATAGGAAAACAAACAGGACAATGAGAGACCGGGCGACTCTGAAACTGAGGCCGAAATCCCGACAAGCATCCAGCCACGAGAGGATCTGGGGGACAGTGTCACAGGACGGGGAACATCTTGTGCCAGGCCGCTCGGCAGGCGACAGCTTGGAGAGCTTGAGTTGTAGAAGAAAGGTCACCGAGGCTGGAGCTGGGGACCTGGGTGGGCCGAGTGGCAGGACAAAGGACAGCAGCAGGCAGGGTGGGGATGCGTTTCGGAGGCAACATGGACCGAGCTCTGAGACCGAATGTGGTGTAGGAGGGAGACAGAGGATCTGAGAAGGATGCTGAGGTTTGTCCAGCTGTAGACGGCGGTGGGTGTGGCTCAGAAACACTGCTCAGGATGGACTAAGGTGCGGAAGTGAGGCGTAAGGCACCGAAGGAAACCATCCTCAAGGTGACACGCGCACATAGGCAACAGTGGCGACACAGCCCTGGAACGAGGCAAGGTTGGGATGAGGAAGCAGAGACGGGAGGGGAGGGGTCGGTCCCGCCCCAGGCCTCGAGGCACGCACAGAACGAGGCCTCTTTCGGGCAGGACCAGAGTCATTCCCAGGACCTTTTTGGGTTTTCCCAGAGCCTGGAAGTGAGGAGCATGGAATCTGGAGTCAGAACATGTTTTTCCCTAGAACTTTCGGGGTGTTTGCAACCCAGCAAAGGCCGTTAAGGGCCCAGCCAAGCGCCACTGAATACTGCAACTGATTGCAGCCTCCCTTGGACTTCACGGTCTGGTACCTGAAACCCTCCTAGGTGCCAGTGTGGTCATTCATTGAACAAATATTTGTTGAGCACCTACTGTGTGTCAGGCCTGTGCTGTACACTGAAGACACCGCAGAGAACAAAAGAAACCCAATAAAGGGCTGCCCTTACCATCTGCGCCCACTGTCTGGTGGTGCCTCTGGGCTCTAGAGGGCTGGCCGTAAACCCACTAACTGTGGGTGTTAGGGTAACAGTCAGGATCGGCTGAGTTGTGCTGCAGTAACACACACACAGGAACTCACATTCGCGTGGCTTGTCTACAGCCAGCCAGCAGGGGGCTCTGCTCCGCACTGGCGCCCTCTGAGAGCCAGTGAACAGAATGGCTGGCATCTGCAGCAACACCAGTCACTGGCCGAGGAAATAGAGCCTGGTGAAGCTGGTGCTGGCTCTCCATGCTTCTGCCCATACGTTATGTCTGCTCCCATTTTATTGGTCAAAGTAAGTCACATGACCACACCTGAGTTCCAGAGGATGAGGAGAAGAAAGCAAATATCACATCATCCTAATGACCAGCACAGCACCTCAGGACAGGAAGAATGGAGATGGGGGGACCCTGGGGCAGTGAGCAAAGCGAAGACATTGGCCCCTGAAATGAGTCCCGAGATCTCTAAGGAACAGAGCTACAGGCCAGGACCTCAAACTAGAGGCCCTTGGGCAGTGTTCCACCCACAGCCACGCAAGGCGTATATTTTTAAAAAACCAATTGTCACTATTTTAAATGGGGAGAGTTTTCATAAAAGTCACAATTTCTCCTTAAACACTGAGGAGAACTAGCCACGGTGGGGTGGCACTCCCGGTGGTCCCATGGCAGTCAGCCGTGGCTGACAGCAGCGCCTGACAGACAGCTCGAGCCTCTTCGGGCTGCCCCACCCTGCCTCTGTCTCCCCACTTTATGCCCCTGCAACGCCTGGTGGACCTCACTGCACAGGTAGGGAAACCGAGGCTTGGAGAGAGAAAGTAACCTGCTCAAATGAACGCTAACGGCAGACTCAAAACCAAAGCCAACCCAGTCTCTGACTTCACTGCCTTTTGGGAAGGAAAAGGGTTCCGATCATGTTGCGGGGAGGAAGAGGCATGGTGGGGGAGAGGCGGAGGGGGAAGGGGCAGGCTGGGCTGGGGCACACCGACAGTTCCAACACCTCTGCCGGCTGGGCACTTGCCCCCGTGCCAGGCGAGAGCGGCTCTCAGGGCGGGCGCGGCTGTGCCACCCATGGCCAGGCAGGGCAGAGCCCGGCTCACCCCTCCTACCACAGTGGCAGGCTCCACCGCACACCTCTTCAGAGAATTGCCTCTAAACTGGAACCAGACATGCTCAGAATTTCAAAGGGGATCGTTAGCATTTTCCATACCAGTCTGGTTATTTACAACTCATTAAGAGTATTAACTCTGAGACTGGGTTCCTCCGGTAATCCAGCAAAAATGGAAGCGCCGGCGAGGGGACAGAGAGCGGGGAGGGGCCTGAGGCCCTGGTGGCCTGGCTCTCGTGGAAGTCAGAGTCCTGCATCCACACGCCTACCTGTGAGGGGGCCTCCCGACTTCCCTGTGGCAGAGAGGGAACAGGCCAAGGCGGGTGGGGGCAGCGGGACTCCTCCAAGCTCATTCGGTAAAGTCGGGTAGTGTTCTTGGTGGGCACAGCCCTTCCTGGGGTCTCTACCATCTTGAGGCCAAGCCCCCTTTCAGTGAAGGAGTCCCTTTTCCTTTCAAATATCGCCCTCCGGTTCACAGTGCCCATACTGGGGCTAAGCCACTTCCCCGTTCCAAGGGTGGGCTCCAGGGACTGGCTCCCTCCTGGGGCTTTTTAGTTGTGAGGATACATGCCCAGGGCTCCCGGAAGGCATGTCATCACCCACAGGAAAACCTGCCTAAAACTGAAGCTGGAAAAGAGGAACACAGAGCAGAGAGATGGAGAGACAGAGGGGAGAGAAAGTACTGACACCCTGAGCCTCCGTACCCAGCTGCGCCCGAAGTCCCCTGCAGTCACACAGACCAGTGAACTTCTTGCACTGCCCACGTCCACTTGAGTGGCAAATGTGTCAGTCGCAACTCTGGGAGCCCTGACCCGCTCACAGGAAATAAAACTAGAAACAAAGCGGCAAGCCCGGTGCCCCCCCTCCTGCTCCTCTTAGTCTCGGTTTTGAGTTCTGGCAAGGAGGGTGCACTCCTCTTAGACACGCGAAGGTAACTCAGCTGTCCGCCTTCTTCCCCTGACACACACACATGCATATACGCACATGCATAGTTACCCATACATACACCCACACACGTGTGCACACAGGCACACAGAGGCATGCACACGCACGGAGAGTCGTTTCCGTGGACCCAGCCCCTCCTCCATTCCCTCCACGCTCAGCACCGCTGGTGGAAGTCTCTGCTTGGGCCTCCTGGGGACAGGGAGCCCCTGCAGCAGCCAGGGCGTGCACAGGCCACGGAGGCAAAGCAGACGCCTGCCCTCTGCAGTCAGTGAGGCCACACAGAAAGAGTGCAGGGGACCACAGGCAGGGCCCCGTGGGGAGCAGCCCAGTGGCGGGAGGAAGCAGAGTCAAGGTCAGCAAAGATCGGAGCAGTCGGTCATTCAGAGGCCACGTTGAATTAAAACCCACACCAGGGCACAGGGGTCGCCGACGGCAACCTGCTCTGGGGATGCAGCCGGCCCACACGGTGGTTTCCGACTCTCTGAACCGAAGCCTGCCACGCAAGAGTCCACGTTTGCTAAGTCTCGACAAAGAGCCGGCACCACTGCCGCCGCATCCCACAAGGGGGCAGCTGGAGAAAGATTTGGCTGCCCCTTTAAGCAAGCCACCACACGCCTGTCCCCCACCCCCGCCACCTTCCCAGCTCCCCAGCACCCCACCATCCCTGCCATTTGTCCTCATGCTGGCCCGGTAGCATTCTTTACAGAAGAGAAAGATTCCTCTGGACCCCCTTATAAAAGGGCAAACAGTGATCCGTGTGGCTGTGTAATTTCTCTGCACTTGGCCTGCCTCACCCGCTTACCCTACCCTCCCCGCCCCCCGAACCCTGCAGCTACTGGGATAAGGTTCTAATATTTCCCGAGATGATACACACTTCATAGCCGTGGACATAGCTTAATCAGAGACAATACTGAAGTACTTTTGTACTGCTAGTTCATGACCACCACCCTGAGCCCGAGTGCCCACCCCTGACGCCAACCATGGCATCTGGCACTTCCTGGCCCCCGCAGTGATGCAAGTTGGGGTGATGCTTGGCACGACCGCTGGCCTCCCTCGGGCCAGGGCAGGGTCCCAGCTAAAATCGCCTGTCAATACTTGGCATCTCACCCCTGACCACACAGTTCTGCTGCTTTGGGGTCCCCTGACACAGGCCGTAAGACAAAGATTTGGGTGCAGGTTCTTGGGTATGAATCTTAGGGAGCAACCACAAGGAAGTGAAGAAGGCAATTCCTTGAATGTCAACGAGCAGGTGACTCACACTCCTGGCTCCTGGGGACTTCCCAGACTGGGCACAGAGCGCACTCGGAGTGCCCCATCTGAGGGGGGCGGAGCTGAGAATGGACCTGTGACTCCGAAGCGTGGGTGGCAGAGGGTGGCTCCAGGAGTGGCAACCCTGGCACTTGCACTCAGTGGAGAAAGGTTGCCAGCCAGGCAGAGGTGCAGGAGCAGGAAGCTGGTGTCACGCACAGAACAATTCGCTGCGGGGGTCGGGGGTGGAGGGGGCAGGTGCCTGCAGAGGCTGCTTCAGCAGCCGAAGTCAGTGTGTGGTAAAAATACTTTCCCAGGTGCTGGGGATGCCCAACCAGAGATTTCCCAAGAGGAGACGGGCTGTTTTCTCTGGATGGTTTGTTTGGATGAGATTCTGTGACTCTGGCTTCTGGAGAGCGATTTCTGCATTTTTCCTGGCCAAAAAAACAAAGACTGCGGAGAAACTTCAACTGAATTCTAAGAAAATTTGGCTCAACAAAAGATACCATCGACTCATTGCCTGCTTCCTGCAATCTAACCATTTTCAAATTCCCCTTCGCAATTACGGCAATCAAATTATTATCAATCACACTATCAATTGCTTGCCCCGCCGTAGGATGTAGGTTAAATATTCTCGTGTTGGTGGGATGCTGCATCCTAGATTCTCATTGAAATCTAATGACTTTCATCTTCAAAGGAGCCGTTTGCAGCAAGGCTGCCTCCCCACCCCTGCTGGTTTAATTACAGCGCTTCACACACTCTGCGTTCTGAAAATAAACACCGGGCTCATTCGGTGTTTATCCCAGTGAGATGCTTCTCAAGGGGTGATGTCGCCGAAGCGCCCCTCCAGCAGGATGGCGCTCCGCCCCCCGCACCTTGGCCACTTGTGTCTGGCTGCTGGTGGGATGCAGCCAGGATGCTTCGGTGTCTCCCTGGGCTGGCAAGGGCCACGTGCACCTAAGAGCTACACAGAGAGCCCCCCGTGACACCGCGGGCAATCACGCTAGGTCATAAGCAGGCACCTGGGGCAAGGGGAACACTGGAATGTCCCAAAGCACTTTTGAATGTCTAATGCTCCTCCGATTTCTCCATCACTTACAGAACATTCATTCAACATCTACAGAGTCTCTCATGTGCCAGGCACTGGGGACTCAAGAGTCAACCTGGCAGGAGTCCTTCCTAGCACCCCCTCGGCATGCATCTCCCAGTGCTGGGGGAGAGGCAGACCATGAACAAGCAGATCCAAATATTAAACATTCAGAAATTCAGAGCCTGGGGTGGAGGACCAGAGAAGGGACGTGTTTGAGGCAGGAGGGGCGGAGGAGGCAGGTGAGGTTCAGTCTCCTGGGCAGCAGGGGCCCAGGCAGGATGTGTGAGAGACTTGCAAATGCCTGTGGGGCTGATAAAGGACAAACAGGGAGGTGGACGGGGCCGGGAGGTGGGGACCTTCAGCCTGTGATGCAGGTCTGACACCTGCAGAAGGAAAGTGGGAGGGAGGTCGCTGAGAGGAGTGGCAGCCTGAGGTGCTTCTGGGAGACAGTCTCTACCTGGTTAGTGGGCGGGGCCTGAACGAAGCAGCGTGCAGCAGTGTGCTCACGGGGCAGGGATGGCCCAGGCCCAGGGTGCCCAGGGCGCTCAGTCACAGGCTGTAACCCCTGGGAAGCGTGGCCTCAACGTGAATGCTACCACGGAGGGTCCTTGGAGGAGACAGCTGAACGAGGCAGCTCCGTGGCCACCAGAGCCCACCCACTGGTGGGCCACACCACTCCATTTCTCCAGGCATGTTGCGAGAGGCCGGCTGCTCCACGGTCCCAGAGGGGGACCCAGGAAGAGAGGTGGCGTAACCGAGGTCCTCATTGCTGCAGCTGGTCACAGGACCACAGATGGGCCCTTCCTCTCCTGCCTCCGCTATCCTTTCAAACCCCCTCCGCCCTCGCAGGCCTTAAAGACCTACCCATGGGCATGACCCCGGCCGTCACCACCAAGGAGCCCAGGCCCCTGGGGGTCACACACTCCTCACACTGGGGGTGCTGCCCGGTGTCGAGGGAGTCCTGAGAGGCCCTTATGTGGGTCACCTGGGTCCACACACATCCCTCCCTGTCCCCATTGTGTGACTGCAGCCCAGTTATTGAGGGCCAGTTACCGCCGCCAGTCCCGGGACAGGTATGTCCAATGCCCCTGGTGGCAGCTGTCACTATCTCTCCCCTTGTATTGTTTCCAATTTAAAACACCTGCTCTCATCATTTTCACGTGTATTTATCTTTTTTTCCGGTTCCTTTTGCAATTTTCTCTTTTATCTGGCTCGGAGTCGTTGGATTCTGCTGTGCTTCGTTCAGTGTGGTTTTCTTCGAGTTTCTTGTGCTGCTCTCGTTGAATTGGTTGGATCTGTGGATCTGTGGTCTTAATAATAATTTGGGAAATCTGAAAAATAGGTTGGCCATTATTTCTATAAAATGTTTTTGCTCCTCCTCTCTCTTCTCTTTGAGGACTACACATCGATTAGGCCACATAAGTCGTCCCAGAGCTCACTGACGCTCCTCTCATTGTCTTTTCTCTGTGTGTTTCAGTTTAAATAGTTTCTATTGCTGTGTCTCCAAGTTCACTGGTATTTTCTTCTGCGATATCCAATCTGCCATTAACCCTATTCAATGTATCTTTCATTTCACGCACTGCAGCGTAAAATCTAGAAGTTTAATTTGGGTCTTTTTAAATATCTCTCACATCACTATGTATCATTTTAAGTACAGGGACTACAGCTATAATAACTAGTTCAATGTGTTTGCTAACTTCAACTTCTAGGTCAGTTCTAGTCAATTTTGTTTGAGTGACTTATCCGCACACAATGATGATTCCTTTTGTGTGTTTCTCACATGCCAGGAAATTTTTGATTGGATATCAAACATCGTGAACGTTATTGTATGCTGGATATTTCTGTATTCCTAAAACTGTTTTTGAGATAAGTTAACTTGGAAACAGTGCGATTCTTCCGAGTCTTGCTTTATGATTTGTCGTTGGGCAAGACCAGAGCGACGCGTAGTCTAGGGGTGAGTGAACACAATTTTGCGTGTTCTCCCCAGTGAGTGCCCCACAAACAGTGGTTTTCCCATGTGGCTACTGGGAGGAAGCGCTGTTCTCAGCCCCAGGTGACTGTGTAGCACTATTCCTGGCGGTCCTTTAGGAAGGGCCTACCTCCGGCCTTGGCTTCATCACCCACGTGTGCTAATCAGCCCTTCACCAAACACTTGGAGGGACCCTTTCTATGGATTTCGCAAGTTTCCCTTCTAGGTCGCTCCCTCTCCAGGGCTCTGTCCTGAAAACTCCACCTGTCCTGGTCTTCCCAGACGCTCCGCTCTGTCTTCTCGGTTCAGGGCTCCTCACTTCCTGTGCCGTGGCCTGGAGACTCTCCCCACCTGGTAAGGTGGGGCAATCCTAGGACTCTCCTCGCCTGCTCCCCATTTCTCAGGGGTGGCTCTTCCTCGTTGACCGAGTCCAGTGTCTTACCGACCATCATTTAACAGATGTTGTTCATTTTCGGTTGTTCCCCGCACAAGAGCAAATCCAAAACTGGCTACTAGATCTTGGTTGGAAGCAGAGATTCTCTCAACCTGTTCCCCCATAGTTGCTTCTTCTGTTTGTAGACATCAAGTGGCTGCCTTATTGGCTGCCCGCCTAGTTCGCCTCTAGGGACACCGTGTTCCGTTATTCATCGTCTCAGTTCCCGGCAGGTCACGCCACCATGGCTGCCCTTCTGACCTCCTGTGTCATTATGATAATTGCAGCCCCCCGGCTTCTGATACTTCAGGGGCCCCCATCCCCTCAGCTGTGAACAACCCGCATTCTTCAGCCACCTCCCCTGCCAGCATCCTCAGCCTGCAAAGGAGAGTCTCCGCTGCGTTTTGTCCTGGTGCTGCTGTCCCCACCTCTCTCTCACCGGTATACCGTTCCTGATCTCACTGACGAGTACGGATGTGTCCTCTGGACCCCCTGCAACAGAACAGAATTTGCTGGTGGGTCTTCCGGCCTCATATAACAGTGCGCGTCCATTTCCTCAGCCGTTGCCTTCCTCCGCCGCCTCCCAGAGCAGCCCGGGTGTCTCCACTTCATCTCAGCGTGGGCCATGCGGCTTTCTCCAGACGTCTAAAAGCCTCCCTGCAGGGAGTTTGCTCCATCATCGCCTGGGTGTCTGCCTGGGTATTAAATCCCAGTTCAACGGATTCTTGCTGATGCAGTCTTATGGCCTGGCTTCCTTGATGAAACACCCCAGAAATCCTATCCCAGGGGTGCTCTTCCAACTCCTGCCCATAAGTGCTGGACAAGTCACGCAACTCTGCCCGAACGTAACCTCTCCCCCTCCCAGCAGGCCCAGCATGTCCGCAGCAGGTCTATACTGGGGTGGCGTTAATGTATTTACACAGGAATAGAACCATACCAGACATCATAGAGGTACGCAGATCCCCAGAGTGCGGATGGCTCCATTTTCATGAATGAACTCACCCAGCCAACCAGCACCTCCTGGATGATCAAGAAATACAATGTGTTCCCAGCCTTCCAGAGGCCCCTCTACTTCTGGTCCCTTCCAGCCACTGGCACCCCCCTTCCCAAAGACAAGCGCGAGCCCGACCTCCACACCTGGGGTTCACGTCGTCCGTGTGAAGTGGAATCACGCAGAGGTTCTTCCCCGTGCCTGCGTCTTCTGCCCAGGACGGCGCGTCCCGTCCACACCGCCGAGAGGGGTGTGTTTGCTGGCTGCCATTGCTGCTCAGCTTTCCACCGTCACAATGGGTCGTGTTACTACGTAAGTGCTTCTTTCACTGTGAATGGGCGTCGGTGGCTTGACAGTTTTGTGCCATCGTGAACAGAGCTCTGCACATTTCTGGGCGTGTCTGTTGGTGAGCACACTAGCACGTTTCCAATGGGCACGCACCAGGAGGGGTCACCAGGTCCCAGGGAAGGCGTGTGGGCGTCCACCACACTTGTGAGACCAGCTGGTGGGTGGGACTTCCCTCCCTGACTGGAGGTCAGGGCTGGGTGTCACACAGTTGGGGCTCAGCACCCCATAATCTGCAGAAGAGCAGCAGGACCACCGCTCGGACCCTTTAAGGGGCTGCTTAACAGGTCCTATGAGCACCCGCCATCCCCCCCACTCCAGTCTGTGAGGAGAAGAGAAAATGCTCAGGAGGGACCTGGAGAAGGGAGAAACTGTCAGGTGTGCGAGCGGAAGCCTAGGCAGAGAGAGTGCAGTGCAACTCATGGGGCAGGGGGCACAGAACGCCCACTAGGCACCACCAGGGCAGTCTGCACAAGAGGCGGGCTGTAGGGACCGGCCTGACACCCCAGACTGGGCCTCGGAGTTTGTGAGTGCCACCCCGCCCCACTACTGAGCGGGATGGGAAGAGACAAGAACCAGCCTGGGTGTGTGGACGTGGGAGTCAGGGACAGCAGCCCCTGTGCCAAGGACTGGCGTGCAAACAGCTGAGAAGTGACCTCAGGAGGCACTGCAGGTGAAGGCATGGGGAACGAGAAAGCCAGAAGGCGGCCAACACGGACACTCTCGTGCACAGGTCACTGCTGTGAGCACTGGACACAACGCAGTCAGGGCAGGGAGCCACCCTCAATGTCAAATGCACTGCTAAAGCTTCAAAGCGGATCTCATAATAAAAGCTTGGAAAGCATAATGCTGTGTTTCACTTTAATGGACAGAGCACTTCCCCATGTATGAGAGATGGAGCTGTTAATGCCTTACAGAGTGGATGTGCTTGCACCCTATTTTACAAAGGGGAAAAAAAAACAGGCAAAGCTGGGAATGAAAGTCCGGTGGGTCTGGGCACCCCGACTCTGGGCCAGGACAGCAGTGGGGGCCCAATCTGGTCCCAGCCTCTCTCTTCAAGGCAAACCCCAGCAAAACCAGGCCCTCCTCTCTCAGGGTGGCCCTGGGCACCTTCTCCCAGGCCCTGAATTAAAACATATCTGCCCTGTGACTCTGAAGGAGGGGCAACTCCCAGCCTGAACCTCACTTCTCCATCCATCCCCTGCCTCCCCTACCCTGGGCCCGACACCCCTCTGGAGGGGCAACTCTTTCGAGGAAGCTAAAAATTGCTTTCTTTTTCGCCACTAATTTGCCAACAAGCTCAGCCGCCAGTCCAGTTGGCCAGAATGAAATTCTGTAATTATACAAAAGCCTGGGTCAGCGGCCTCTGGATTGCAATATCTTGTCTCTTTTGTCCCTCCCTTCGCCCCCGCCTCGCCCCTGGGACAAAACTGCTTCGGCTGCTCCGCCGCCTCCCGAACGAGGCCGTATTGGAAACCAGCGAGGCATGGCCCCGCGGAGGTGTTCATAGCTTTGCAATAATTTACCCATTTTCATTTTGTTTGATTTCATTAACACCTGGGTCCCGGGGGAGCGCCCGGTGGGAAGGGGTAAGAACACACATGATTTCAGTGGAGATCGGGTGTTTATCCCTGCGTGGTCTGCAAGGCGGAGGGAGCGTGAAACGAAGCGTCGCCCGGTCCGAACCTGGTGCTCAAGGCGGCCTCACCTTGGAGGCGGCTGCACTTTCCCTTCGTGCCCCAGGCCCTCTGGGGCCCCCTGTGGCTTCGCTCCATTGGCTCCAGGCACGTGCCCCAGGCTGCTCCTTGTTGTTCAAGGCACCGGTCTTACCTGCCCGGCGGCCCCAGGTCACTGGGGTGGCTGCACCCTGGCAGGACTGCTCCGTGGGGAAGGACACGAACACCCAGAACTGAATTCTATTCCTGGCTCTACCTCCTGCTTGCTCAGTAGCCTTAGACGAGGACCTTCAATGATAAGCCTCAGTGTCCCCGTAAATAAAGTGGAGGGGGCTGCCCCAGCCTCAGAGGGTCGCTGCAATGACCGGCTGGGGTCCCGGCTGGGGAGCATCTCAGACTCTGTCTGACACACTGTGAGCGCTCAGGAAAGGGTGAAGTGACTGTGGCGATGGCTGTCACCTTCAGCCCACCCTTTCCTCCTGCTCTTTCTCCTCCTTCTTCTCCATCCTCTTCATCATCAGGCCCTGCCCCGCCCTTGTGGCCTCTACAGGCTCTGACCAGACAGCACCCGGTCCCAGAGTGACCTGAGGAGCATGCGATGGTGTTCCTGGGGTGGGAGGGGAGCATACGGTCCCCAGGCCTAGGTCTCCACAGAGAGATTTTGACCCACTACAAGCCACACTACTGACCAGCATGCAAACTCTCTCTCAGTGGCCTAAGCCTTCTGGAGGACTTGGTGACGTTCAAGTGACGAAGGAATCCACTCCCCTGACCCCCAGTGGAACCAGATGGTGGAAAAGCCACCGTGGCCGGGCTGGGTCCAAACACGACTCTCCCTGCAGGCCATGCCACCAGCTGCCTTGTCTTGAACTAAAACCTCCTGGAATTCATGCACTCCAGTCCCGGTCCCGCCAAGGTCGGGTCCACCACGGAGCCATTGCAAAGGGTCAGAGGGCACTGGGCTTTCTCAGCAGAGCCACACTGCCCCCGCCCCAGTCCCTTTCTTCCTGTCTCTTCGCTCACACCACGCTCCTTCCCACTCAGGGCCTCGGGACTTGCTCCGCTCTTGCCCAGAGCTCTCTGGGGCACACTCCTGCTCCCCACCACCTGCCCCCCGAGGCTGACTCCTCCCAGCCCTCCCCATTCACACAACTGCTCCGTTTGACCCACAGCACGGAAATTTCCTCTCCGCTGTCCATCTCCCTAAGCAAGAAGCCTGTGTTTCTTGTTCCTCTCTGGGCCTCAGTTGTCCTGCCTATAAAATGGGGATAATTTTACATCACAGGTAAACTTGGGATAATAAAAGGTGTCGACATATGCAGAACGCTCAGAACAGTGCAAGCGATGGCCTTGTCGTCTGTATTACCATTCACTGCTTTGCTCTCAGCACCTAGAACCGCATCTCATCCACGGCAGCTCCCGACACCTGTTGTGAATGAATGTACAAGCAGAAGCACAAGCCACGACACAGAGGGTCTGACATCCTGCCCTGGCTGCCTCGTGGGCCGTAACTACCCCATGACGAGAAACCAGGCCCCAGAGGGCTCCACACGGCACATTTTCCAAAGACACAAAGCTCATTTGTTAATAACAACAGAGCAATATCTAAAATTTTGGTTGCATTGTGAGGCCGGGCGCCTTCCCTATTCACCAATAATGACAGACCACTTAAAAAATAAATAACACATATAATTTGAGCAACTAAAACAAAGAGTAATGCTTGGCTTTCCCTGGGAAAATATTTTCACTAGCTCCTTGAGGCGCTCCCACGGGGGCCCCTGCCTTGGCCTCCCCTGCTGAGCCGCTTTCCCGGCAGGAGGCCTGGAGCGGAGCTCAGCTTGGGTGCAGGGCGGAGACCTCCCCACCAGACCCCCTGGGGGCTGGGGTCGGTTTCCCTAGAGCTGGGAAGCGGGGAAACTACTACTTTCTCCCTCCTCCTCTCTCTTTCAACGAGTCCTCTCCCGCCCAGGGTTACAAACTCAAATGCCTGCAGGGACAGACAGGCAATGTACATGGGCAACCCACATGGGCACATGAGACAATAGGGGCTGGTGGGGCTTGCGGCCAACTGAAGAGCAAATGTCCCTCCCACAGGGGACAAACCTGGCCAGTGGTTGTTGTGCAGAAATGGAGGAATGGGGGCCCAGTTTTGCTAAACCTCCTGACATCTCAAAAGATGCCATCAGTTTGGATTTTACATGTTGGTCCTTTCCGTGATCTCAAAGGTCCTGCACGTGGACCCCCCACTGCCTCTGATTTCATCTGTTACTTCTCTGCCCCTCACTTGTCCTGCTCTGGCCACCCTGGCCCCTTCACCGTTTGGGGACCAGGTCAGACACACACGTTCCTCAGAACGCTTGCACTACTTCCTCTGCCCAGAGCGTCTCCTCCCCGATACACTCACAGTTTGGGAGGCCAGGTGTCTGCAGTGCAGGTGAGGAGCGCCACGGCGGGGAATCAGGGAGACACTGGGGCAGCCAGACTGCAGATGCGCGGGGAGAGGTTAAAACCGTACAGGGATGTCTCTGCTCATGGCCAAGTTTAGGCGCTGTTCACAGCACTTAGCAGGTGAGGGCTCATCATGCCAGACCTGTGCAAGGAACAGACAGCCCTTCACACGAGGAATTATCCACCACACAGCCAGGCAGGTAGAAAACCTAGTCACCATCCACGGCACCTTGACCGTAACTACTTCACACGTGAAGACCCCTCACCCCGGAGATGTAGCCGCTGCAGTTTCCGTTTTGCAGGTGGGGAACTGAAGGCAGACGGGCCCGCAGAGGCTCGGGTCGCAGACGCTGCCAGCTGCACGGCTCTGCCCGGGGCGACCCCAGGCAAACGCTCCCGTGTGGGCCTGTAATAGGAACCCTGACACAGGGCAGAGGCCTGTGACCGCATCTGCCACCCAATGAGACCCCTGGGGCTCCCTCGGTGCCCCCCCATTTCTGGCTTCTGAGCATTAGGAGGACCACAAGCTGGGGCCCTGGCAAGAGGCACTCTCAGAATTTGAATCAAATGGAATTTGAAGCGGAAGGTTCCCTGGAGGCCCACATGAGGCGTGGGCTGCAGTCTCTGGGAGGGGCAGGAGGACGCGCGGTGCACGAACTCGCCGGGCGCCACACAGCCCAGCGCGCCTGGCGGCTGAGCACATTGGGGGAAGGAGACAAGTGCGTGGGAGCGGAACACGGGAGAGTCTCTCCTGCCCCCGCTCTGCTGGACCCCTGCCTCTGCTTCTAAGGAAAGGGTGTCCCGTGGGGCCGGTCCAGGGACTGAGGGACTGAGGCCCAGCAGGGGACAGGGGTGGTAAGAGGGATGTGACAAAGCTTTCCCGGGCTGCAGGTCTCAGAGGCCTCCAGCCACTCACTCAGCGCCCCCGGGATGTCATGCCACTTGGAAGCTCTCGCTGGTGGGAAGAGCTTTCTCTCCCCTCCCCACAGCGTGCCAAGGCCATCGGGGGAGGGAGACCAGCATCTCACTGCTGCCAGAGCACCCTCGAAGCAAGGGCCCACGCAGAGGTGCCACATGATGCCCCCCAAAGCTAGAACATACCAAGGACCAGTCCTAGGAGTGGTGGGCAGAGCCAGGCGTCAGGTGGGAAGCTATTCCCGCCTGAGTGGCCCAGATGCTTATGCTGCTCATTCATTCGCTTATTCACGGGTTCATTCATTTCTGTGTTGGATCAGCCCTGGTCCCGTAGGAGGCAAGCGCAGGCTTCTGAGTTCGCCACCCCTAACCCCAGGCAGTGAGGGGGTGACCCTGAGGTGACCCTGAGGCAGAGAAGAGGGGTGGAGAGGTGAGCGAGGCCAGACAGTCAAGGCCTGTGCTCCAAGTTTGGACCTGCCTTTCCGAGCTGTGTGGCTCAGGTGAACCCGGCAACATCAGACCCCAGGGCCCCTAACTTCGCCATCTGTGAGATGAGAAAGGTTAATAAAATCAATGTCACAAAGATTGTTTTGAGGATGAAACGAGATAATGTAGTCCAAGTGCTTCTGAACACTTGGCCCATGGTCAGCACACAAAATCAAGGGGCTGCTTGTTGCTATTATTATATATTTTTTGTTATTACTATTTCCACTCCCTTCCCTAACAGGTCCCCAGCCTGAGCCCAGACTCGTCCTCACGCTGTCTCACACACCTCCACTCCCCAACCGGGCCTGCTCCTAGGGCCAGCCTACTGCTCGCCTCCTCCAGGAAGCCCTGGGCACGGCCTCCCACGCAGCCATGCTCCGGCACTCTCAGAGGCTGTACCCCACCCCCTGGTCACCTCTTGGAGGCTTGTATCCTCTGCCCAGCAGAGGGACACTCTTGGACGGCGCCTAAGCTCTGCCCTCTGTCCCACCCCTCCCCAGCCTTGCCCAGGTGTGCTTCCTGGCTGCCTGATGGGATTGCTCCAGAAAACACCAAGTGTCATCCTCCGAGGCAGTGGGTCTCCACGGGGGGTGCTTTTGCGCCCTCTTCCCAGGAGGCTTTGGTGGTGACAAATGGAATGCTCAGAGAGGAGGGTTGCTACTGTCATCTAGTGGGTGGCAGCCAAGGAAAACGCTAAACATGCGAAGTGCACGAGACACCGCCCGCAGTGAAGACACATCTCACTCCATGTATCCAGAGACAGAGGGACGGCAGCCCTGCTTCTGGGAGACACCTGTTCTCCCCAGAGCGGGAGCGCTTCAGTTCTCATTAATCGGTTAGCAGGACTGCGGCAGCCTGGCTGGGCGGGCAGCCGGCTCTACAGCCTCCGGCACCTGGAGCCCTGCCTGCGCCTTGTCGGAGCATCCGCCAGTCCCTGCGGATTTGTCTGAAACAATTGACCTGTGACGAAGGCCAGCTGAGCTCGCCTTGTTCCCGCGGAGCAGGGACAATACCCCATTAACCAGGAGGCCAGGTCCCCGCCCCAGCGCAGAGCTGAGCATGGCAGAGGGAGAGGAGGGGAACAGGGTGGGGCCCGAGCAGTACGGGGTGGGAGTGCGGGGTCCCTGGGGTGCTACCAGGGACCTGTGGTCAGGACAACGTGAATGCCAGCGGTTCCTTCTAGATGCCCCCTGCGGAGGACTCATGCTTTATTCTCATCTCTCTGAGATGCCTCCTCCTGCCAGCCTCCTGGTTATCCTCGGTTGTTCTCAGACCAACCAGATAAGGAAACTGAGGCTGAGGGAAATCAGGTGGTTTGCCCAAGGTCCCCCAGAGCTGGGAACTCAGAGGATCTGAATTATGGCTTCTATTATGCACCCGTTCTGTGCTTAGCACAGTGAAAAGTAGAGACAGGGAGCTGGTGACCTCAGGGGGTCCCAGAACCCTGAGGAACCTGATGAAACCCTGGCCACGCCCCTCCATCTAGCCTCTGCCGCTAACCTACCACGAGGCTCCACCCCCTGCCATCAGTGATTGGACCAAGAGAGTGCCTGACCCAAGATGAGCCAATCAGAACGTCCCTCCGAGAAACTGGAAATAAGGACAGAACGTTTGTGGGTCAGATAGCTGTGGACCTGGGAAGATAAAGGTCCTTAGGGAGCAGCGTCCTTGTCTGGTCGGGGTGTTCAAAGCCAAGGGCAGGTGGAAGTGAGAGGACAAATGCTGCAAACCTCTGCGCATGTCAAAGGCACTCGGTGTACCCAGGAGCGGGGACCTGCACGCAGGCAGCAGCACACCTGCCACACAGCCCTGGAGACAGAAATAGTCCCTCTGAGTACTTTCCTGCATTTTGATTCCAAAGGGATCCCTGAGTTCAATGTGGAGCTGGCGCCCTTTCCCTGGAAGGGGCCCAACAGTAAATGTTTTCAGCTTTGAGGGCTGCTCTGTGTCCCCGCCCCTCGCCCCTGCCCGCGTGGCCGGAAAGCAGCGGGGACCATAAGGGCGTGCAGGATGGAGGCTGGGTTCCAACAAAGCTTTAAGTGCCACAACGCACAGAGGGCAGAGTCTGGCCCGCGGGCTATAGTTTGCTGACCTCCGATCCAATCGAAGCCTGGGGGCCAGCATTTGTCAAAAGCACAATTCTGGTGTCTCTGGAGACAGCCATTTACCCAGTTGTCTGGCCAAGAACTTGGTGTAGCTGAGCGGACAATGCCCCACCCCTACCCTGGGGAACTGGCCTCCAGACCGGAAGCTGTTTACTGCAAAGTCCTGCTGGCAGCACAGGGCGCTGACAGATGGGGTTCCGGCCCCCACACCCCCAGAGTCTAAGATGTGTGCCCCACCCTGTCTCCCCCAGGTCCCCAGCAGGAACAAGCTGAAGATGCCCACGGACTAACTTCTTGGTTTTCCCTTCACACTGTCTGCTTTCGCTTCCCCAGCTCACTTCTCTGTCCTGGGGGTACTTCCCGGAAGCCCCTCTCAGTTAACCCACCTGCACCGGAATCCTGATCTCGGGGTCCCTGAACCCAAACCCAGGCACCCAGGAATCATCGATGACTCCCCTCCTTTTCTCACACCACACACCCAGACTATTAGCAAATGAGCCCTTCCTTTAAAGGGTGGGGAATCCAGCCACATCTCACCGCTCCCACTGCACTTTCCCCTCCGTCAAAGCCACGGTCATCACTGGGACCCTCTCAGTCCTTTCTCCACACACATAGCAACCAAACAGAACCAAAGCCCAGCCAGGTCCTGCCTCTGCTCAAGGGCTTCCCAGCCCATTCAGAAGGAAATAGCAAGGCCTCAACCTGGTCTATGAAGCCGGCAAGGTTCGCCTCCTGACAGCCTCTCTGAGCATGTCAGTCCATCCCCCTCCCTCACTCCGTCCTCTCCGTCTGAACACCCCACACCTGCTCCTGCATCAGGGCCTTTGCATGGCCTAGATCCCCATTCCCCGAAATGCGTGCATTTGCCCAGTTCCTCCTCCCACTACACCCGAGTCTCTGCTCAAGTTTGACGTGATCCATGTGGTGGTCGCCACCTCTCCTTCCTTAAAGCAGGTCCCTGCCTGCAGCCCTCCTCCAGCCCGGCCCCTTATCCCTCGATGTATCCTGCCAGTGACGATGTATCATGGACACAGTTGCTTATTTGATTTTGTTTGGTCTCCCCCGGAGGGAATGCAGTCTGCTTTGGCGCGAGCCCAGCATATACTAGTCAAGCAATAAGTGCCAATTAGGGAAGGGAGAAGGGTGTTAGGCGGCCTGGGTTCTGCCACGGCTCAGCTGTTCCACCTCAGACAAGTCGTTTTCCCTCCCCACACCTTGGTTTCTCATTTGCAGAATCAAAATAAATAAAATAATAATAATAATAATAATAATAATAATAATAATAATACTTATCTAATGGGATGGTTGTGGAGATCAGGTAAAATACTCCTGGTAGGCTTTAAAGTGCTTCATAAATGGCAGCTATGTTTATCATTGGGATAACCTTAGAGCCTCAATTGCCTCACCTGTAAAATGGGGAAATTGCCTGGCACACAGCCCTCTATAAAAATTTGCGACTATTGTTTTTAGAAATAAGCATGCACACACAAACACACGCACACACCCAGCCTATGCAGCACCATGTGCCCATCTCTGCCTTTCCTCTGCAGACCCCCCAGGGGGCCTGGACTTGGCAGGAATGTAAGGCCTTGACATCAAGGCCAAAGAAGGATGGCCCGCCCGGTCTAGCCACTTCCAGACTCGTGGCCTCCGAGCTGACACCAGCGCCTTCCTTCTGGGAGTCCCCTCTTCCTGCGCGCCCTGCAACTCCTGGTCTCCAGCAGTCAGGCAGCCCGGCGGGCCTGTAAAAAGCCCCACGCAGGCCTCAGAAGCCCAGTACCCCCTCCGGAGCCCAGACCACCAGGCTGAGCAGCCGCCGTGCCTGTGTGTGATGTTGCTCTTTATTAGGCATCATTAGGTACACAGTAATTATAATAATTACGTGCACTGCTTAGGCGACCATCCTCAGTAACAAGCACTGCTATTCAGAAGTCATAATTGCTGCATCGAAACTTAAAATGAAGGCTAATTCAATGTCAGCTCCCCCCCATCACGCAGCTATCTACACAATCTCGGCATCCAAACGGCCCGTTCTTGATTCGTCTGTAGAACCCAAACTAAGAACGAGGACTACAGCACAGCAGTGCTGCCCGTGGGGTTGAAGGGAGAGAGGAGGACGCTTGCAGGGTGACTTGCGGGGTGCTGAATCCTTTGACAATGGCTGGGGGACAAAGAATGGCTGGCAAACCTAGGCTGGCATCGGGACTTGGGGTTCGAGCCCTGGCTGGGTCATGGGCCTGCTGTGCTGTTGAGCAGGTCACCCCCCTTCCCAGCTGTGAGATTGGAGAGGGTGACTTTGAGAAGCGCTATGGGGCTTCCCTTCAAGGGCCGTCCCATAGGCCAGCAACGAACACCGCATTCTGCCAGGTAGAATGTGCACCCACATTTTTGTCCACACTATACATGGGATCATAATATCCATGGTATGTGATCGTTACCCATGTATCATGTGTATCATCATTTTTCTCTCAGAAGTTTGGGCAGAAAAGTGGGCATTAACATGGCAAAATACGGTGACAGACAAGCCCAACTGCTCTGATACAGGTGAAGCAAGCGAACGAGCACGTTTGAACGGCCCCTGCCCTCCCCCCACCCCGGGTCCCCAGCCCCTCCTCAGCTGCCTCCAGGAGCCCCGAGGGTCCCCTGTGGTGTCCATGCTCTCTGCAGCACTGGTTCCTGAGCTTGGCCCACAGGGGAATCACCATGGAGAGCTAAAAACTGTCACTGCCCACGTCCCACCCTCGAGGTTCAGATTTCACGGGTCTGGGATGCAGCCAGGACACCAAGATTTCTGCAGGCTCCCCAGGTTGTCCTAAGATGTAATAAGACTGGACAAGCCCCATTCTGCGGGTAGATGCCTGATTCCGCCCGGCCTGGCGCAAGGTCTCCTCGACTATGGGGCTCCGTGTCCCCCTATTCCAAAGACAGCGTTGAATGCAGCCGCCTCCAAGGCCTCCCAGGTCTCTGTCTTCATCAGGTAGGAGTCACTGAGCTAATGGGGGCCTGCTTGTGTCCTTTCTCTCTCTGCCAGATGCTATTTGTATCCACTCCTAAGTGTGCAGGCCAAGTCCCAGTGCAACAGAATAAAAAACACAAGGGAAAAACTAAACTAACTGAATGCTCCTGGCCCTCAAAGCACTTAGGAACCACCAGGAAACCAGTTGTTGGAAATGCAAGGGTTAAACAGCCACACACACACACACACACACACACACACACACACGCACACGCACACACTCAACTTCCCCAAAGGTGAGTAGCAGTTCTAGTCATTGTTGCATGCAAACCCAACACTCCCCCAGTGGGATGGGCAGCGCGCTCATCCCACCAGAAAATGCTCAGTAAAAATAGGGACCCAGAGCCCTGTCTCCCAAGCGCTGCTGCCATGTGCCCAAGCCCCAGGGGAAAATGACAGGTGACTCCCACAGGGCTCCTGCCACAGGTTGGGCACTGCTCTCGGTACTTCCAATGTGTCATCTCAATCCTCAGCCAGACCTGATCCACTGGAAATGCTGTTATCCCCATTTTTCAGATGAAGAAACTAAGGCAAGGTTCTCTTAAGTTCCTTACCGTAGCTGGGACATGGTAAAGAACATGGTGGAGGAGTCTTCTCCATTTCTCAAGTTCTTCCCTTTAACACTTCACCAGCCCGAACTCCTCCAGGTTTCCCAGGCAGGCAGCTCAAAATCTGGGAGCCAGAAATCTCTGTGGGGATCTCTCGAGGGTCCCTGGACGACAGACGGGCTATGCGTAGGGAGCACAACCCCGGGGGCAGCTGAGAGCTGCTGCTGAGAGCGTGAGGCTGAAATTCGGAGCTGGGACCACATGGGGGGCAGGGTCCTGGTCCAGCCAGAGTGGAAAGACCATCTCAGAGCACCTCAGGCACCAGCTAGGAAATCCGAGGCCTGTGCATTAGAGGAAAGAACCACGTATGGCAGAAGAGCCAGGTCCTATAGGAGATGAAGGTCAAGACCTCAATAGACCTATGTGGACAGAAGCAAGAGAATCCATCTAAAGTAAGGAGAAGGGAGAAAATAATAGAAGTAAGACCAGAAGACACTAAAATAGAAAACAAATGGGCAATAGAGCAAAACAAAAAAGTTGGCGCTTTGAAAATGTTAACACAATGGATAGACCCAGGCAAGAAAAATTAAGAAAAAGCAACGAAACAGAAGTTACCAATATCAGTAATGGAGAGGGAAGGATATTACGGATTCCACAGCATTAAGAGAATAACAAAAGGATAAACAGCTATGTGGCAATAAATTCAACTCCTTAGATAAAATTAAAACATTTCTTTAAGAAAACAAGACATATCCAAACTGACACAAAATGAAACAGAAAGTGTTAGTAGCCTTTGGCCTATTCAACAGATTCAACTCATTTCCAGAAAGAAAACTACAGGCCCAGATGATGTCTGCAGGAAATTCTAGTAAACACGTAAAGAAACACAGTCCCAATCTTACAGAAAATCTTCCAGAACGAACAGGTAGGTAGAAGAAATATGTCCCGGCAGCTCTGTGAGGCCAGGATTGCCCTAACGTCAAAACCAGGCATATGAGACATACGGTGCCTCACCCAAAATGGTGCAGTAGGGAATTCCCAAACTCCATCCCTCCGCCGAAGCCACAGTTAAGCTGCCAAAAGCTGCCAGAATCAGCTTTCTCAGGACTCCTCTGGATTCTAATCAAAGCCTCTAAACAGCAGGGAGATGCCCGGGGAGGGAGCGCGTACCGCCTACAGCAGGTGTGGGAACACTGTGGCGGTCTCACTTGCCGGCCCACCGTTCCATGCTCACCAGCGTGGCGGTGGCCAGACGACACCAGCCCACGTTCCCGGTGGAACTTCCCAGTGACGAAGGGGAAATGCAGACCTGGTTGTCAAAGACCTGTGGACTTGTGAGGGTAGACCTGCCCTGTGGCTTCCTCAGGAACTGTCTCTGGGGCTTGCCTCTGTGTTGCCTGTCTCAAAGTGTTCTTGGGGCGGCACCCACCAAAGGCTTTAAAGGAGAGGATACTGCCCCCAGCCACCTAGGACAAGGGACGATGGACAGGAAAAACAGCACACAAACCAGAACACCCGTGAGGGAGGAAGCTGCAAGGGAGATACATGGTGGAATATGGGCTTTTAAATTCTCCTACACACATGGGGCACCCAGAAGCCTGCACAGATGCCCGGGGCTGGGCACATGTACATAAAAGACCTGACAAGACTCTAAGCCTTTACTTCTGACTGGCGTTCAGGGTTCATAAAAGCAGGAAATGAAATCCACGGCAGACCTGTACATGGTATGACTGCACATTGGAGAGGTGCCCCCAACACAGAGCCAATCTGCAAAAACAGAGAGAGCTCTGGGTGTGGCGGTTGTTCTGCTTATCTTTTGTTGTTGCTGACCTGGGCATTTAAGCATAACTGTGTCAAATCACTGCCTGACTACTAGTCTAATCAAACAGAGATTTCTGTTACTGCACAGGGCAAAGACCACAATATTTACAAAAATATTGTAGAAAAACCACTAAACAACTACAACCCATACCAAGCAGCACAAGTAAACTTAAGGGAGAGAGAGGATCTGACGTCCAGAGTTTTACATTTTAATACTCAAAATATTTCATGTCAACAAAATTACCAGCAAAGAAACCAGTATGAACGGCTGGTTCCCAGGAGATAAAGCAATTTACAGAAACACCCCTGAGGAAGTGCCTGCTGGCCACAGGCTTTAAATGAGCACCCCAAAATATGCTCGAAGAGTCAAAGAATGAACAGTAAAAAAAGCCAGGAGAATAATGTTTTAACATGTAGTGTCAATAAAGAGATTTAACTTTTTAAAAAAAACAAGGAACCAAACAGAAATTCTGGAGCTAAAAAGGGCAAGTAAAAAAGAAAAATTCACTACAGTCATTCGACAACAACTTGAGCTGGCAAGAAGAAAGACTCAACGAACTTGAAGATGGGTTAAGTGAGCTTATCCAGCCAGAGAAGCAGAAAGAAAAAAAGAAAAATAACAGAAATCGAAAGACCTAATGAATTCTACCAACCACTTAACTGCTTCTTAATTCATTTTATGAGTTCAGCTTATGCTGACGCAAAAGTCAGACAAAAACAATAGAAGAAAAAAAACTACAGATTAATATACCTTAGGCATATTGATGCCAAAGTCCACAAACAAAATGTAAGCAAACCAAGTCCAACAGTATATTTGAAGAACTACATACCACAGCCACATGGGACTCATCCCAGTAACTCAGGTGTGGTTCACCTTTCAATGACCAATGGCTGCAATAGGCCACATTCATAGAATGAAAGCAAAGGAACATATAAGCATCTCCACTGCAGCAGAAAAGAAAGCATTGAACCAAAATAGGAAGAAGAGAGAACTTCCTAAATATGCGGATGGGCACTTACGAGAAACACTCAGCTAGCACCAGAGTCCGAGACGAGATGCAGGAAGCCTGCCTCTGAGCAAGGGGACTAAGACCCGGCTTTCACCTGTTCTAGTTGACATGGAAACGGTTCTAGCCCGAGCATTTATATAATCTACAATTCAATAAGTTATACTAAAAACAAAGATAACCCTCAAAAACGTATCCCTTACTTTTACTAATTGTTTTACTGTTCTCTGTGCTCCTGAGGTTATTCACAGCTATTGTATTTTTATACAACACTATTGCATAAAATACTATTTACTTGGGTGCTACTGTGCATCACTTCACAACGGCAAGTTCAGCAATATCACACTGATAGCCTGAACTTGGCTGTGGCAGGGGTTTTCGCACCATGGAAATCAGCAAACAGTACAAAGCAGGGGTTGATTTATTGCTTTGCTGATTGTCTAGACTTAAGGAATTGATGAAGAAAAGTTAATCATCCATATTACATGCAAAAGTATGCTGTCCGTAGCCACTGCATTGCTAGGAGCACAAAACTCTAAGGAAATAAGCTTCACTACTCAAAACCTGTTGCTCAGCTCAGCAGAAAGTCCCACCCATCATGGAGGAACGAGCAGGGTTTTGACATGTGCTTCAGTTGTGTCTCTTCTCAGAATGGCAGTCACCCATCAGTTGCCACCGCACAGGGGTTGTTGATGATCAGGACAGTGTGGCAATAGCGTCCTGGGAGAATCGGCGGACTGTATGCAATTCACAATAAAAAGCGCCACATGCTTGACTATTGCTTGTAAACTGCGTACTGCATTCCTTCATACAAGTAAATTCCACACACACACCATTTTTTCACATCAAGCTTGTTTTTAAGCACTTAACAGCACACTGATGATCTCATCGGAGCCCAGGCTTTTACCCGTCACGTGAGAAGAGCCACGTGACCAAAGCCACAATTATTAGCACTGTGGCATCATTAGAAAGAACCTCGGTACCACAAGGCAGGACAACTTCCTCCTCAAGTCCCCGCCAGGGGGAATCTAGGTCTCGACTATTCCCGGTTCACCCAAGAGCCCAGGAGGGTTCCTTGGGGCCCAGCAAGTGGGCAGTGGCTGGGGGTTGGGGGTGTGTCTTCCCCTCACCACAGTTTCTCTGTGGCTTCATAGTGAGCCTCCCTGGACGTGGCACCCTGCACTGGGCTATCCAACCAAGCCGGAAGCCCCATGGCCGGAGACGTGGATTTGTAGATGTGCGCGCCCGCACTGACAGCCCGTTCCCACAACACAGGCACCCTCAGCTTTGCACACTGGACACACACCACACCAGACACTCAGACACACACCTACAGAGACATGCCAACACACCCAGCCAGACCCATGAGCGGAGGCACTATGTGTACACCACCCACACCCACACACACTGACAGGCACAGATGTCTGCTGAGCCCCTGCTCGCACACATATGCAAACTCACAGAGAGAGACATGACACTCGGACTCACTTGTGCAGTCTCAGCCAGACACCCTGCTGTCACCCTGGGCCACGAGACTGACCCGGCGCATGCACTCCCCCACCAGCAGGCGAGCTCACGCCCACCCCCCTGCACAGGTGCAAGTGCGCTCGCACACCCAGGCAGCAGCACGCGCTGCACACACACACACTGAGAAACAGCACTTGGCCACACGTGCTCGCAGGCAGGCACGGGCGGCCTCCCCAGCGCATTCCCGGGCCCGTGCTGCCACACAGTGGAGAGGAGAGAACTCCCCGAGGCCCCGCCCACCCTGCCCCGCCCTGCCGGCCTATCACCGGACGGCGAGACAAAAATACAGCTGGGGCGGAGAGGTGGGGAGTGCGGAAGGGAAGGGGCGGAAGATGAAATAATAATACTACCCGGTTTGTTCATTTCGGTGATAATTAGCGGTGCATTCACGCCGCCTCACCGGCCGCTCTCGGCTGATCCCGCGTGATGGATGCCTGCTGGTGCTGAATGCAAATTAGCATAATTTCATTACCGAGGGACCCGTGAAAAGGTTCAATTATAGAGCAATCTCATTAATACCAGGGCTTGTTAAACTAATAGAAAGAGACAGGCCCCACAGCTCGAGCGGCAGACATGTGCTCCGAATGCAATCAGTGCTGGAACCCTGGTACCTGGCCACGCCTCACTCCCTGGGACCTGCCCTGGTGCCCGGCAGACATGGACTCCCGGAAGAACAGGGGCCCTGACCTCGGTGACGCAGAGCCGGATAAACAGACGCCTGTCAGAGGAGGAGAGTATCCGGGCTGGACCAGACTTCACTAACCAGCCAGTCAGATATTACAGTTATGGGAAACTGAGGCCCACAGAGGGGAAATGACTCACCCAACCAAAGTCAATGGCAGAAAACAGGAAGTATGGCAAGAGAGGGTGACATTGGTGGGGGGAGGTGTTGCTCATTCATCTCCATTTTAGGAGCTGGCCTCAGAGCAACCTCTTGGGAGCATCTCAGACTCAGTTTCTCCATTATTGTGGAGGTCCGTGAGGCCATTCAGCATCCCTCTATTCCTTGTAAATCTCATCGAAGCCAAAGCACTAGATTTGGCCCTTTCCCCGGCTGGAGCGGCCACTGGAGCCCCCCAGATCCTCAAGACGGGGCTCTATCGAGCTGCCTGCATCTGGAGCCTTGGGTGTTTCGAGGGCGCGGAGCCCCCCTCCACCCCACTTCCACCCACCCCCTGCCCACCCACCACACCCAGCCTAAGGACGATCAATCTGGAAGGACAGCCCCCACCAAGGGAGGAGCCCTCCCTCCCTCCAGGGCCCCCCAGGATTGGACCAAGAGGCCAGCACGTCCCGTCCTTGGCCTAAGAAGATGCCTTAGGAATGCCATCTCACCCCCTGCAATATGACCTCCGCAGAAAGGGGTCATGCTTGGCATTTGGCTGTGCCCCACCCTCCCCAGAGAGGCCTGTGCCCTGACTTCATGCCCCCGCTTTCCTCTCGGCCCTGACATTGCGCACGCACTGAGCTGGGTCATAGGAATTTGCTGTATTTTTTATCACCTCTGTAATATTTGAAATTTTCTGCAATTTTAAGTAAAACAGCACAAGTCCCAAAATACCCCCAAGCTGGAGAATGACTCACGCTGTATATTACTGAACACATAAAAATATGCAGTGACTCAGAGGGCCCTGCAGATGTGACACCCCCCACAAAGGCCACATTGTTCATATTTTAAAGGTAAAGTGTGGGGGGCGATGGCCAACTCAGTCCACGTGTCAGGCTGGGCAGCTGACCCCAGTCGGGTGCCTGTCAGTCCTGGGTATGGCCCCGCTTCTCCTTTTCTAATGATGTCATTAAACCAGATAATTTCATAATCGGAGAAAGGCCCCTGGAAACCTTGTTGCTCTTTCAAAGTGCTGATAGGAAAGATGGGGCGGTGACATCAGAGAGCTGGGCTGTGGGACCCCAACACGCTGAATCTGTTTTCAGGCCTCAGGACTTCCAGCCAGGCTGACACCCCCACACCTTGCAGGGGACCATGGCAGAGCCTGCTGTGGGGGACCAAACAGGTAAGGACCGAGCGATGGGGGAAAAGAACCGGGGGGACCCAAGTTCCTGTGACAATGGCAACCAGCTGGTCCCCCGGGCGTATGCTCGGGCACCAGGAGAGGAGGCTGTGGAGCCGCTGGGAAGCCAGGGGCCTGGGGAGCCTCGTGTGACCCAGAGGGGATTCGGGAGCTGCAGGAGGGGGCCAGCCCTGGGGGGGCACAGAGAGGGAGGTAGAGTCCTCAAAGTTAGAGAGGCCAGCACTGCTGAGGGTCCGTCCTGGGAGGCAGCAGGGAATGCAGGTGGCTCGAGTGTGAACAGAACCCTCCCACCTCCCGGCAGGAAGTCAGTGGAAAGAGAGGGAGGCCCGTGAGCCAGGGAGTCGTGGCAGGTGCCCATTATGCGGAGATGGGCAATAGTCGGGGCAGCCTGGGCCTGCGGGCGGGACGGATGCGGGGCCTTCGTGGGGAGCCAGGCAGCACGAAAATATTCTCAATATTGTTCTCCATATTTTCTTCAGGAGCTGTTGTTTATGCTGCGTTCTGCCCAGCCCCCATTCACCCACCCCCGTTCCCCTGAACTGGGCAGACCTCAGAGAAGGAAGACTTGAACCTGGCCCAGCCCCACCTCCACCTTCCTGGTGTTTTCATCGGACCCCGGCCCTGGGAGCCCCGGCTGACTCTGGCCTTTAGCAGGACTGTCTCGTCTGGAGCCCTGGGAGGAGAACAAGACACTCTCCAGGTGGCCATGCTATGAAGGGCGACAATGGCCATCTTCTGGATCATTCATGAAGACCCAGAAAAGCCTGGAAAGGTCATTTCACTGGGCAGCAAAGTATGTCTAAAATGATCTTTTTTGGTAAAATAATAATCTGAAACTCCCTAGAGTTGGGAAATATTTAAATGTTTAAAAAAAATCAAAGCCCTCTAAGCCCCAGGGGTCCCCATCCACCCCACGAAACACATGCGAGCTGCAGAATGAGGGTCTCGTAAACTCCCGGAAACGCATCCTCCTGATAGTGTTCCGAGCAGAGGAAAGAGGGGGGCCCATGATTCTGTCTGGTGGGCTGCGCAACTCGGAAACCATACACGTAGGGGGACGGACAAGAGCGAGCACAGGCGAGCCCTTAAATTCAGAGGGATCATAAGTGATTCTTTTTGTTTTGCCTTTTACTCTTACAGCTGTGGCTACAACAGTGTTCGCACAACTGAAAATGCCAAAGTCAAAGCTGTTCCAGGCGGCTCACTGCTCAGATGTTGTGAGGCTCACTGGGCACCCAGCACCACGTCTGGGACTGGCCTTGAGCTGGACTTGAGGATCCCAGATACAGAGAGAAATGGGGCCTGTGTTTGAGAAGCTCCCAGTCAGGGATGGGAAGAGAGAGCCAGAATCCAACAGGTCATCACAACAGAGTAGAAAGGCTTTGAGCATGAGGGGCACAAGAAATAACGATAACGTTAAGAATAATATTGATGGGGGTGGTGCAGTTACATCCCTGCAGCTCTGTATTAGTCAGGATAAACCAGGTTCTGCCACAGTAACAAACAAGCCCATGCTCTCAGCGGCCAAAGTTCGTTGCTTGCTCCTACTGCTCTTCAAGGAGAAGAAGAACGGAAGGAGGGGGTGGCTCTGCTTATGATGGTTACAAAACAACCCCAGAAGTGACGCGGCCACCATCTCAAACATTGGTCACTGCGCTAAAGAGAGTTCAGGGCAGTCTTACCACTGCAGGTGATTACGCGGGCCCAGGAAGTGACAGCCATAATTTCTGCAAATAATGCACTGGCCAGGGGTTTGAATATGAACTGCGAGAGAGGGGGCAGCGTTGCATCCCCAGACTTCACGTTCCTCACGCCGATGACTAGACTTGGATATGTGGGGGACGGTGCTTGTTTTTAGGTATTCTCGAGAACGCACAGGTTATGAGAAGGGCCATGATACACGTACTCCCTGTGAAAGGGGGCCGTGATAATTGTGTTGACGCTGTACACAGACACAGAGAGAGAGCAAACAGGGTACCATGCTGGCAACTGTTGAATGTGGGTGACAGGAATCAGGCAGCCACCGCACTGTTCTTATAGCTTCATGGAGGCTGTAAGAATGTTTCTCAAAAAAAAAAAGATGTTTAAATAAGAAGTGTCGTGTGCCTTCTGTCCTACTCATGCTGAGTGTGCGTGGGGTGCCCGCCGTCTGGTTGGTGACATAGGCCATCGGCGCCCCTTTGAGGGTTAGCTTATTCTGCCCGAAGAGGCCTGAGCAGGTCTCGGGACTGTGGCCACCAGCTCTGACCTTGTCACTGGGTCACTTGTAACAGCCTCTCTTCCCCCCTGAAGCTACCCTGGGGTACAGCTCCCCCACCCTGCCTTCTCCTACCCCTAATCCCACAAGTTTTTCCAAACTGGACTTTCCCCTCCTTGAATTGGAGAGAGAGACATTTCAGCCCCTGCCTTTACCTCCCCCCAAGAGTGGCATGCACCTTCCCTGGGGTTAATTCATTCCCAAGCCCTCAGGCAGGAAGCAGGCCCCAGCCCCAGCAAGCACAGGGGTGTGGTCCAGCCTCCCTCCCCTCCTCCTGCCCCTTCCTCTGCCCACACAACCTGCCGGGCTCTGAGATGTGCAGACATTCGCTCCAGTGGCTGTCTGGTCAAGTCTGAGCCCTGCAAACCACTCCCTGAAACCTCTGTCACAGACACGCATCTGGGAGAACCATCCCTGAGACAGGAGGAAGGATGGCGAGAATTGGCTGGGGTGTGCCTCACAGATAGAAGGGCTCCAACTCCCGCGACACTGGGGCGGGATTTAAGGCCAACAGGCGGTGGAATGCATAGGCCCAAAGCACCTGCCTTTACCCCTACCTGGAGTATCTTTGCTCCCCAAAACAGGTGTGGGGACCAGAGGTGGTGCAGCCCACTGGAGTCCAGGAGGTGGGACTGTGGCCCGGACACAGGCCCTGAGTGCCCAGCCGCCAGCCCGTGTCCAGCGGGGCAGGACGGGGGCCGGCCAACTGAGGCTCAGAGTTAATGAGGTCCCAGGCTGGAGTGCACCCCGCTGAAAATGACAAACGAACAGCATTACAGCCCGTTCCCACAATTACTATCAGTTGACTGCAATATAAATATGCAAATTCCCTGGGCTTGAACTTTAACACCCTCTGTAGAGACCATTCATCTCTTTAAAGTATTAATTTAAGCTGTAAAAGGGCCCATACATCACCGCGTGTCATTTTGAAAACAAATATTAATCAATTTTACCCTCGGAATTGCAACGGCAGCGGAGGCCCCCACGACGGCGGGCCGAGGCGGCAGCGGGGAGAGATTTACATATTCCTTGCAGCTTAAGGAAGCCCGTGATAATGCGAGGACAGCCACGGACTCGGGCCTCGAAGACGTTATCTGCGCGCCCCCGGCCGGTGCGCAGCGCGCCGCCATGCAAATGAGGCCGCGCGCTATCTGGATAACCTTGAACGCAGGACAGCAAGCCGAAGCCGCTCTCAACTTCTCTCCTCCCAGAAACGACAGAGTGCCAGAAAAGGTCAGAAAAGGTCGGGCTCGCCCTCTCCAAACACTGCGGGAGCAGCTCCGGCTGGTGGGGTCCCTCCCGGGTAGGACCCGTGGAGTTTTCTTTTCCTCCTACCTTCAGGAGGAAGGCATGGGACTCTGCAGGGATGGGCTGGCTCCTCCTGGTCGGCGGGGGGGTGGGGGAGTGGGGGGGGGGGGCGGGCACAGGAGGCCATGCTCCTCCAGGGACAGAATGGGCTTTGGGTTTAAAGGAGACACTGCAAGCCCCCCTGTGCAGGTGTGCGTGGGCTGATGGAGCACTTCTGAGCCTCAGGTGTTGGGCTTCACCTCTCCTGGAGAGTGGGCCTGGATGTTGAAGAGACCGACTCCCAGAGATCAGAAATTCCCTGTGAAAAGCGCCCAGCACGGAATAGGCAGGTATACAGCAAGAGCTCGGCGGCACCACTGACTACGATCGTCCTCAGTTAGTGTCCCCGCAGGCCATTCTCCCCTCCTCCTCCACCCCTCCTCTTTCTCCACCTTGTCTTTGATGTGCATTTAGACCAACAGGAGTCCCCCAACCCCCCTCCACCAACCTCCACAGCCCAGTCTAACAATCTCCGGCCACTGCCCTGAACATCGGCACTTCCTTACAAAGGGGCACGGGCTCCATGAAGTCCCTGGAATGATATGCCAGTCCGGGTGAAAGGTTAATGGCCCTCAGTCCACCCTCACTTCCCCGGGGGAAGATGAGGCCATCTTTCCAGTCAGCCTGCTCAGCTGGGCCTTCCAGGAACCATGTGGGCCAGGTCAGAGCCAGGCTGCCTGTTCCCTCGTCAGGCCAGCAGAGGGCACATTGCACCTGGACAGGTACACAAGCGGGAACCCTTCCTCACCCAACCCACATTTGTGAGCACCCATGGCATTGTACGTATGTACACGCATGCTCGTGCACAAAGAACACACACTGTGTGCTTGAACTTCACATCAATCACACCCCAGAAAACCCAGCCACCTGCAGGGCTAGGTCAGTTCCTCCATGATGGGTTGGGGGGGGGGTTGGGGGTGGACATGCACAACCAGAGGGCCCTCGTGGGACAGTTACACGGACCAGAGACCACCATCCTCCACCTTGGGGGAATGCTGGGTATCAGCCAACATCAAGCGCTTGCTGGGGCCGCCACAGATCCTGGCTCAGGTGAGGAAAAGAAACCATTCCCACCAGGAGCCAGCCCCTGTCATCCTCTCCCGCTCCAGCACAAGAGAAACTTACCTGATCACTGCCAAGCCTCGGCAGGATGCGGCATCACCTGCAGACCCATGGGACCCTCCCCCCAACTCCGCAAGTGTATCCGAACCTGCCAGGCATGTAGACACACTATGGTGAGCCGGATGTGTGTACACATCTGTGCACCGAGCCACATGCATGTGCACAACTGTGCACCGACCCACCCATGAGTATGCGCCTTCTCACATGCCTGTGCTGGGCTATGTGTAAGCTTGTGCACAGGTGTGTTAGTCCATGTGCAAGCACTGCACGTGCTCAGGTGTGTGTTGAACCACAGGTAACGACACACAGCTGTGTCGGTCTGTGAGCGCAGGTGCAAACAATGACGACCACGACAGAAAGAAACAAAGCAGTCGGTAGCCAAAAAAAGAAAAGAAAAATCCTTGCTCAGATAACTTGCATTCAAACTGTTAACCCACTGAACTTGTCTCCCACAAATGTTTATTAAGGGTCTAATAAGTTTCAGCTCGATATCCAGTCAGGACACCTGGAGCCGAGCTCCAAGGACAAGACCAGAGAGTGGGGTTTTCACTCAGCTCCCCAAGCCTAAGACAGAGCTTCGGGCTCCAAGCGGAAGCGTGTTTCGATCAAGTTGGGAAACCCCTGGCCGAGCCATTCGCTTCTGCCCTGCAGCTCAGAAACCACCATGGCCATTTCCCAACCCTTGAAGAAACCCTGAGACTTCCACCAGAAAACAGGTGTTTTTAATAAGGGGGGCAGCATAGATTATGTTCTACACAGAACATAGGAATAAGCTGTCCCTCACAAGGAAAGACCATCGACGTTGAGACACAAACTGCGTTTCCCCCATGGGCCCAGAGTCCCCCAACAGCAGGGCTCCGAGTCCATGGGGGCAACCGGCGAGGACAGCGAGGAGAGCGGCCCCCAGGTGGTTACCTGCTGCCCTTCCACACCCTCACCTGCATGACATCCTGCATGTCACCAGGATGACATCAGTGGCTGTCTCACAGCATAGCCATGAGGCCGAAGCTGGTCCAAAGCAGTCCCTGGTCCCTGACAAGCACTCAGTAGTGTTAGCTGCCATTCACCATCCTCATCATCTTCTTCATCATGGTCACTGGTCAAAGCCAGCTGGCATTTTGTTATCAACAGAATGGGTTTTTTTAATGTCTTTAATTCAGTGCCAACACTGAAAATTAAAGCAGTCGACCTAATTCAGAATCCCGGTTTCTCTTCAAACAGGCAGATCTGAGTCTGCAGACCTGCACTCACTCAGGGCAGCATCTGGCTGCAGGGGAATGGGGGGTGGTGCCCTCCAGCTTGCCTCAGTCCCCACCCGGCCCACTTGCCCCCCTCTGCTGCCACTCGGCCCTGGTGTGAATCTGAGCGTGAGCCCCTTGACATCCTGCTCACTCCGCTCAGCAAACAGATGGGAAGACTGAAGCCACAGCTGGGCCCCAGCAGCCAAGTGCTCCCAGCCCCCAGCTGACAACCCTTTTCCCACCCCTTCTAAATTTGGGGGGTGGGCCACAAGACCAGAGGGAGGGTGAAGTCTTAGCTCCAGGTTTTCCAAGCCCTGAGAGACCGGCTTCCTCCCTGACTCAGTCTAATAGGCTTTGCAAAGATGGATCGAATCAGGAGGTGGTTTAGGGCAGGGCTTGTTCGGGCTGCATGTGTTAGCCTCCTCTCCACGTCCTCTCACACTTAACGTATTACCAATATTAAGGCAAAGTACATCTATTAGACGATTACACCAGGGAGCCCGGCTGCCACCATAAAGCCAATGAAGTTATGACAGCGAGGCCCGGGAGGAATCACAGCAGAGTAAAACCCGTCCGGGCTGCTGACAAATGATGATAAAGTGACCGCGCGTGCCCGCGCGTGATGGAAATTGACAAGGTGAGCCTCCCCACCTAATGAACAGATGCAACCCTTGCTCCCAGTGAAAAGCACGGCGAGTTTAATCTCAATAAGCATCAGAAGGAATTTGCTCCCACGATGAGGAAGCACATGGGCGCGTGGGCAGGGGGCGTGGCTTCCACAGAAGGGACCCTGGCGGGTGGGGTGGGGTGGCTTCCCCAGACAGCGGCCCCACCACCACACCTGCTGAAAAAACACCTCCACTGCCCACCTGCCCTGCTCCCAGAGCGGAAGCGGAGGCTCGAACGGCACCCACATCGCAGAGACCCCACGGCTCCGAGCACAATTGTCTCCACGAGGCCTATCAAATGTGCGGAGCTCCAAATCCTTATCAACTAATGTCAGAGAGAACAATGCCAGCCTGCTAGACAAGACCCATTAGCGGGAAGGCGGGTGGTGTGGGGGTGGGGGACACACCCCCCACCCACCCTCGGAACACAATGCGCCAGCTGCACGTTAATAAATATGTAATGTTTGATTAGAAATATGTATAGCGTTTTTCCCTCCCCGAAAGCCAGCTCGCCCTCCGGCGGCAGACGGGACCTGGCCCGCACTGACGGGTTTCTTTCTCGCTTGCTTTGAAAATACAAACTCGAATGTTTTCCTGTCCCAGCTGTTTGCCATTGTTGCTGTTTATCAGCTTGAAGGATGAACAGTGGAATAAAAAAAAAAACACGCCTGCATTTCAAATGTGCCAGTCAGGCGTGCCATTGTTCGGAGAAGAAAGCTGCATTATCTGTGCGAGTAAACTTCTTTTTGGTGAAAGTCCAGGTTTTAAGAAAAGCTATTCAGCTGTGCAATTTGTTTAATGCATGCAGAGAAAAGCATATAAAACTGCACGTTTTCTGGGGAAAAAAAACTTAAAAGTGGGGGAAAAGAGGGATTTGGGGGAAGAAGGAGGCGCCCACTGAAGTTCCCCAACTTGCCCCGCACTCCCTGGGTCTTCCCTCCTGGGCTGAAGATGCACTTCCAGGTGGGACACTGGGGACCGTCCCACCGTGGTCGGCATGGTGCCCGGCTCATGGTCGGCAGCAGGAAGCGTGGATTGTACCGTCTATGACCCGGCTTCCCTGCCAGTGACACCAACTCCTATTTGAACAGCTTCAACTCTCGAGACGTGAGCTGCAGACACAGCCGGCACTGAGCGCTTGGGACTTGGCCAGAAAGTTCACTCCGGAGCCCGCTCCAGAGTCAAAACGACGGTGAGGAAAGTTTGTGTAGATGAGGTTAGTTGTGCCCGGGGTAGACAAGGCCCGGTGCCCACAGCTCAGCTAGATCTCGTCCGGTGGGCACAGACAGGCAGCCCTGGGAGCCCCCAGAGGCGGCAGTGGAGCCAGGGGTGGGTGGGGTCCAGGGTGGCCTGGGGCTCTAGGGCCCCGTGGGGTGGACCCCCTCTGCCTCAACAGAAACGCCATGTACAAGGCATGGTCCTCAGCTTGGGTTCAACCTGCTCTGGTTACCTCCCAAAGGAGCCGGCCCCCGTGCCATGGGGACAAGAGATTGGTCAGAGTGTCCAGCAGGAAGGCCCCCTATGTCCCCTCCAGATACAACTGTCCAAGAAACCATCCCTAAGATGTAGATGACCAACATCAGACGTTATCTATGAGCAAAGGAAAGAGATTGGACATTTTGTCCAAGAAATCACACAGTTAAGGGGACACCATGTCTTGGGGCGAAGGGCTATGACGTAGGGTGAAAATAAGGGTCAGTGTCACGGTTTACCCCAAAGGTGACATTATTACCCTTCTCAGTCTCTGCCCCCTGAGATCTGACCTCAGCAATGTTCCCTACAGGAGGAAGGGGGGCTACAGCCGTCAGTATCACTACAGTGTCCCCCCAAGTTTTCGACACATCACGCCATGCCCTGTGTTGTCCACGCCACCCCGTGAGGTCACGGTCCCCGTCACCTTTGAACAGGAGAGGACGAAAGGCTCAGAGGGAGACGACTTGTCCCCGTGTCCGACAGCTGCCACAGGGCACTGTGAGGGCTCGACCCCAGAGCTGAGTCCCGGGCCACCTGCCCCCGTAAAGAGAATCACAGGGGGGGAGGGTTAGCCAGAGCCTGCCCCCCACCCCACCCCCGCTACCGCCCATTCTCCAGCTGCCAAACCCACTCCCTCCTCAGAGGGGCTGAGGACCAGCCTGGGTGGTCCCTGTGGGCTGGACCTCTGACGTGAGGGCAGGTCCCAGAAGGACCCAGAGCATGGGGTCCCAGTCAGCTCCCTCCCGGGCTCTCCGAAGTGACAATTTCAAACATTCGCCCCCCGCTCCAGGGTCCCTGGTTCCTCCCTCCAAACCACACCCCCCCCCCGCCACGATAACCTCACATTCTATGTCACAGAGAACAAATGAGGACACAGTTCACAGTCACAACGAAACCAGTGCTCCCACCTGCACCTGGTCTGCCCTTGACCCGGCTGCCTAACGTCCCACCAGTGACCTTCAAGCCCAGCGCCCTCCTTTGTCCCCCATTCCAGGGACCACGCCGCACCAGTTATCGCCTCTTCCCTGCATCTTCAACTTTCCCTGCTCGGCTGGACCTGTGTCACCATGGGGACACAGCTAAGATTCTCCTGGTTTAAGAAAAATGGACACATACAACACTGGGAAGAAAGGACATCCTAGGCACACTCTCCCTGCCCTCTGGCCCCAACTCCGGGAAAGACAAGTCCTGTTTGAAAGAGAAGTAGTGAATCTGGGCCCACAGGGACTGGTCCCCAGTTCTCAGAAGAAGACAGGATGGGACTGGGAGGAGCAGAGACAGCCAAGCTGACATCCACCGGAGCCAGCACCACTGACAAAGGGGACGCACGATGACCTGGGTTCAAAGCCCACCGATCCAGGCATGGGGGCTGTGGGGGGAGGGGAAATTGGCAGAGAAATTAGTAAAATAACGGTGTTCCAATCAGTCTTCATTTAACGCCAGAGCCCACCCACCCTGTGCACCAGGCAGGAGGCTGCAGCCGCATCTCAGGTCCAAAGCCAAGGGCTGCCTGCTGAAGAGGGAGCCCACGCCTGTGCTCGGTGGGACCTTCTGGGTTGCCAAGTACAGGTACGGACACTGTCCCTGAGAAACTAGGAACACGCCTTCATTTCTTTCCTTCCACACCTGCAGGGGGCTGTGCTGACTGAAGGGCCATCCCAGAAACCCTCCAGCCCACTCGCAATGAGAACAAGAGATCCAAGGTGCCCGGGTATAAGGGAAACACTCAGGACCCACGAGGAGAAAACTATAAACGTTTACTGCAGGGCACAAAAGGCCTGGGCACACGCAAAGGCCACCTCGGACCTGGGTGAAGATGCTCAGTCCTGTGAAGATGTCCCATCGCCCCAGACGAAACCACAAATGCACTGCCATCCCCGCCTCCGTCTCTACAGGTGTTTGGACACAAGAGAACACGCCAAAGCCAGATTGCCTTTGAGAGAGAAAAATGCAAGAGACTCGCCAAGAAACACTCAGAAGAGAAAAACAATTGTCTGGGCGTTTGTATTACCCAATAGTAAAACAGACCATAAAGTATTTTTTTTAATGTGGGACAAACGGGATTAGGTGAAGACACTGAAGAAGTGGAATAGGAAGCCCCAAAATAGACATGTAAAGTCAGGGACACGCGACACGGTCTTCAACCCCTGAGACTGTCACGCCGGTCTCTCCACTTGGGGAAAAGCAAGTCAGATCCCCACCTCACATCATGGCCAAGGACAAGTCCCTGCGGGATTAGGAAGCTGCAGACAACAGATGAATCTAGAGAGGTGTTCGAAGACAACGCGTGTTACATTGGACGAGAAGGGGACCGACGTGATTCTGAAATCACGCCATATAACAATAATAATGTCTCCACGTCACATACAAAGTTTGAAACCCCCCACCTCCAAGTAAAACACACCCTCAGGAATTGTATCAGCCCTGCCCAGGCAGCTCCTTTGGTTAGAGCAGTGTGAGATGCACCAAAAGGTCGCAGGTTCGATCCCTGGTCGGGGTGTATACAGGAGACAATCGATCCCTCTCTCTCTCACATCGATGTTTCTCTTCCCTTCCCCCGCCCCAACCACATCAGTAAAAACATACCCTCGGGTGAGGGTTTGTTTTTTTTTAATAAAGCATTGTGTCATTTCACAGGTGAGCCGAAATTGTATTTCTGTTAGCACAACATGCCCTGTAGGTGGTGGAGACGAGGACCTGCCGCCTACCATCACGGCGGCGACCCGAGACCCTGAGGAGGACCAGCACCGTCTCACTCGCCCCATTCTCGGCTTCCTGGGCCGTCTGCCCCCAGGGGGTGCGGCGGCCCCTGCGGACCCTCAGGATCCACAGTTCTCCGGTGGCAAGTTGCAGAGCCCTGCACGTTCCTCACAAGGGTCCAGGCGCAGAACTGAGGTTTCCCTGTGGCTTTGTGCCTGTGGTCCAGCCCTCTCTGCCACCCGCTCCATGCTCTCAGTCTTAGCTTGTTTCACCTCGTCCCCCCGCCACGGCGAGTCCAGCAGACGCCCAGGTCCAGCAGACGCCCAGGTCCAAGTCTCGCTCAGCCCCCAGTTGCCTGCACCTCCCAAGCATCGCAGTTCTTACCCGGGACAGCGAGCCCCTCCCACCCGCATCCCGTGCACAGGTGGTCCCCAGGTGGAGGCCGCAGCAATCACACGTGGGCCACGGGCGACTCTCCGCTCCCACGGGGATGGCGTCGTCCCTCCAGCCACTGTCGCCTTCAGCACCCCAACCCTTGAGTCTGTTTCTTAGGGACCCAGTCTTTTAGCTCAGGTCGCCCAGAAGCAGGTCGCGGAGACCAGGAACCCAGAACTCACGAGAAACCGAAAGCTTTGTCGTAAGAAGAAAAAAGTGGGGAAGGGCAGGGGGAAGCCGGGTAAGAGAGGAGAAAGCAGGGCGAGGGCCTACCTCGGTCCAGTCTGGTCCGGCCTGCACCACCGCGAGGGCGCGGGGTGCCGCAGCCCTCACCGGCGGGTCACTGGCCGCGGGCTGACCTTCTGCGCACCGGGGTTGCACTTCCACTTCCGGGGCAAAGCACCTCCGCTCAGCTGAGGGTCATTCTGCAGAGGAAGGGCAGCTGGGGCCTGTTGCCGGCTACACCGGCTGGGTCCAGAAAGGGGTTCTGGGAGGGACGACAGCGTCCTAAAGACCCCGTGGAATTCCGAGCCAGCATAATTCAAGGCTCATTGTTCCTTGAGGTGCTGTGCACGGTATTCTTGGAATGCACAACTTGAGAATGATGGTGATTTTTTTTTTTTAGGAATGTCAGCCCGTCGAGGCGGTGGTTTGGTCTTCAAAGTAACTTTGTCCCTCCATTCTCTAACCCAGGGTCATTGATGTTTCAAGGTGTGTGTGTATGTGTGTGCGTGTGTGTGTTAGAACACACTCAGGAACCACCTTCACCCTTTCAGAAAGGCCTGGATGGTGTTGTCAAAGGGTTAAAACATGTTTGAAACATAAGGTTAGCAATGACATCCGTCACCAATGTACTGGGCCCCCAGCCAGTGTAACGGGACGCAACAGAAATGAGAAATGCATGCGTCTGTTGGAAAGGAAGAGCCGAAACCGCCTGCGTTCAGTCGGCGTCATCATTTACTTAAGGAAAAGTCGACCATGGATTTTTTTCCTGCCGTGGTATCTACCAAAAGCAATTAGAACTAATATGTGAGTTTAACAGAGTCACAGGGTGCGAGATCAATATAGAAAAATCAATTCAATTTCTATGCGCTGGAAATAAACAATTGTAAATTGAAATTTTAAAGTACCGTTAACGAGAGCTTCCAAAAAGTACCAAACGGCTAGGGATAAATCTAGCAATCCATGTGCAAAACTCACATGCCGCAAACTGCGCGTATAAAACATTGCTGAGAGGAAAACATTCTGAAGATCAAAATACAGGCAGAGACAAACCATGTCCGTGGATTAGTAAGACTCGATACCGTTACAACGTCGATTCCCCCCACGTGTCTTCCGCAGTCGATTCACTTCCAATCAAAGTCCCAGCAGGCATTTCGTGGAGATCGGCAGGCCGATTCGAGGTAAGCCGAATTTGTGTGGGGAGCAAAGGGCCCGGAACAGCCAAAAAGACTTTGGAAAAAAGGGGCGCAGTGTGGAGGGGCCACGCCCATTTCAGACTCACTGCAAACCAGAGCGGTAACCACGGCGAAGTGGCGTCCGCGTGATCGTGATTGGAGGCATCGATGGGACAGACACAGGCCCGCACAGGACGGTTCACTCACTTCTGCCAGCATGCCAAGGGGATCGAGTGGGGAGATACCAGTAGGAAGTTGGACATTCATTTCAATCCTTCTTTTGTGCCACACGCGAAAAGTAACTCAAAATGGACCAGGAGCCTAAAAGTAAGAGATAGAAACATGAAATTTCTCGAAGGAAATAGGAGAAATGTTTGCTATCTGGTTTGAGACATAGGCTGTTTAGATGGAAAACCAAAAGCTCACCCCAGAATAGAAGTCACTGGATCTCATCAAAATTAAAAACTGCTCTCGAAAAGACATTGTTAAGAAAAGGAAAAGAGCCCCAGATAGAGAGCAGACATGTGCAAGGCAGGTGTGCTAGAGGCGGCATTTCCAACGGGGGGGGGGGGTCACCTCCCCCCAAAGGGACAAAAATTGGTTCTTGAAGAGCTCAAAAAAAATCTTAATTATTGCATTTAAGTGTGGCCCTCTGAAAAGCTCCAGGGACCTAAAACAGATACACAGCGTATCCGTGGTATGAAGTCTCCTGGGCGGCAAGGGGTAGTCAGGAAAAAAGTCTAGGAAGGCTTCCTGGTGGCGGGGGCGAGGAGTAATGTAACAAATATAGCGAGAAACACTGCATGAAAATCCCGTCTCCAGAACCTATAAAGAACGCTCTCACAACTCAGTAAGAAGGCCAGGACTCCAACTCTAAAATGCAGGGGGGCTGGGGTCTGAACAGATACTGCCCCAAGAAAGACGGGCGGGTGGCAAATCGGCACACTCAACTCTGTCAGTCATGTAAGAAAGGTGAAGAAAAGCCACAGCGAGGTGCCACTGCACACCCACCAGAACGGCGTCCGGGGAACGGGCTGAGGATCCAGGTGGAGGTGAGACCGTGCCTCGAGCCCTCTTGGAAGACACTCAGCTGGTCTTTGATGAAGTCGTAGGGACACTCACCCCCTGACCCAGCCACTGCACGGCTTGGCACTGCCCGAAAGATGAAAATGCTCGTCCCCAGAAGGCCCTGTCCTCACCTCACATTGGCCTGCACTGGAAACAAGCCGGAGCTCTGCTGACCGAGGCACGGATGCCGTGTGGGGCAGAGACGTGGGGAAGTCACAGGGACGTATCTAATTCAACGCAATGCAATGTATGAAAGGAAGACCACGCTGAGCTGTAACCACGGAAGGTTCCGCCCCTCCCAGCTCTTCTGAGTAGATTTATCAGTGACACTCAGGTGCTGCGGCTGGTCCTAGGAGCCCTGTGAGTCGGGGCTCCAGGGCTCCAACCAACCAGCTCTGGGCCATCCCAGCAGCAGCTGCGCCCCCCTCCCCACACACACAGACCGAAGCAAAGCCACAGGCTGCTGCAGTAGAGCTTGCAACCTGGTGCAGGAGCCAGACGGCCACCGGTCACCAGAATGTAAAATGACAGCAGGGACAGGTATCTGTGTTGTTCAGAGAGCCCAGACTTGGGACACTTGATGGACTCAGGGGGGTCAGGGAAGGCTTCTTCCCCCCAGGCAGTGATGCAAAACCGGAGGGGTGAGGAGGGGTGAGTAGATGTGGAGCAGGCCCGGGGGGGAAGCACCCCTGCGCCTGGAGGAAGCCGGGTGGCCGGGGGAGGGGCCCCGCGGGCCAGGTGAGCTCTGGGGACCGTGCCCTGTGCTTAGGCTGGGGGAAAGGCGAGACAGCGGGAGGTGAGCAGCCTGGTCTGGAACATTCCACCCCTACCCACCCCAGCTGCCAGAGGGGAGTCCCATGCCCCCTATTCATTACCTGACATAACTAATTGCCTGGTGACATTTCCCATATTATAGACAAATGTGAAGTATAGGCCCAGCTGTTCCCCTTCTCGTCACTGGGAATCGGTTGATAAATATGTTTATTTGAGGTCAGCCTGGCCTCATCCATTAGAAATATTGTTTTTCTAAACATTACATTGATTTAATTTAACTCTAATCAATTTAAAATGGTTCTGACAATTAACAAAAGCTTCAAATATGACCTTAAAGTAATAGGATTCATTAGCTATGTTTAGGATTAAACTAACCCTAATAGGGCAATTTTTCTTCCGAGGGTATTTGGTAAGCGACTAGTGGTCAGTCAAAATGAAATCAATTATTATAAATTATACAGTTAAAGTTGATTATGTATCCCCTGCTAATTTGTATAAATAAGGGTCTCTGACAATGGGAGTAATTTATTAATAACTATCTCTCCCCAGCCCGGTATCACTCTTCGGGGCATCTGTAACCCGTGAAGTATTATTTTCCAAGGCTGCTCTCAATGTATGCTAATTAAACCCATAATTAATTGGAACAGTTATAGTTAAAGACAATGCTGGCGTCCTTTGCCCTATTATTCATGACGGCCGACCCCTTCAAAAGGCAATCTGATCAAAAATTCATACGCCAGCTCGCGCGCCCCGAAAGCAAGGCGAACCCACCACAAAGGGTGCCTCTTCGGTGACAGCTGGTGGCTGGGGAGGGGCACGGCGGCATCAGCATTCCAGCCCAGACCGTTCCCGGGTGTCCCCACCCCGCCACCAGCCTCCAGCACCCCATCTGGAAGGCACACAGGGGCTGGGAGGGATGTCTAAGCTGTAGCTCCCAGATCGGTGACCCCTAGTGCAATGAACAACTAACAGAACTCAATTTTTGTCAGAATTGCACAAGTTCAGGAATGTCACTTCTCTGGGAAATTCCTGACTTAGAAAAACAGGAACACACGGGGCCTGCCTTCCCCGCCCCCTTTGCCGCGTGGCCTCTTCCCTGTCCTTCCCTGTCTGGCGTGTCTGAGAGCCACAGGCTGTAGGCCTCCTCATTGTGCGGGTGGGCCAACGGAGGCCGGGAGGGACGGGCCAGCCAGGCAGCACCGCGTGACGGGGCTCCAGGAAGCCCAGGTGTGGCTGGTTTCACAGAGGATCTGGGTGGACCTGGGGACTCGGGGGGAGGCGGCCCATCTATGAGTGGACACTCCTCCTCTATAGACCAGGTGAGGCCCAGGGAGAGGAGCCTGTGGGTGAACCAACGCCCGAGGCCCCTGGGTCCTGGGAAATTGGGTGAGGTCGTCCTGCTAATCCCACATCTCAGGTTGGGCTGGAAAAGGGTGGGGGGAACCCTTCCCCACCCCACACGGGCCCTCTGAGGCCTGCGGACCAAGGAGGAAGCCCTGACAGCCGAAAGATCAATCGTGAGCCCAAAAGAACATCCAGGTTGGAAATGCTCACGAGAAATGACCTCGTGTCAACCGTTCACCCTCCTGGCGACAACGGATGGCCCCATGGTGGAGGACACAGACGCAACACAGCTTTGGCTTTCTGGTGGCCCCACTCCCGGAGCCAGCAGGTCTGCACAAAGCCTTTCAGGAGCCCACAGAGTCCTGGGGAACCTGGAGGCCTGGTCCCCTTGGGGCCGAGGGCAGGCCGTCGGGCTCTGGCGTGAGCCCACGAAAGTGGGGCAGCGTCTCGGTGGGGAAGGTCTCCGGTCCTTCCGTGTGCACCTGGGCAGCAAGGGGCCGGTTGGTGAGGAGGGAGAGGCTGGGTTGGGGCAGGTGTGTGGCTCAGAAGGCCTTGTTAGTGCGGGCGCTGGGGAGCCACAGATGGTGGAGCTGCAGATAGTGGAGCCGAAGGTGGTGGAGCCAGGAGCTGGAGACAGACCCTCTGGCTGTGGGGGGAGCATCCAAGGCCACCCATGCCAGGCTGTGGAACCCTACACTGGGAAAGACCAAAATGTCCACGGCAGGAGCACCGATGATCAAATCCTGGCGTGTTTACGTGAGAGGGCAGCGCGCCTGACCTAGGTGACAGGAACGGATGGGAAACACAGATGCCACCTGAGTGGGTGGACGGGCTCTTCCTCTCTCTGCGGGAGAGGTCTGCCACCCAGCAAATGAGCCCCCAGCGACCACATGGGATCCCTGGGGCGGGAGGAGGAACTGGAAGGAGCCCAGGGCGCCCGCACAGGCGCTAGAAAGACAGGGCGCTTGGACGCATCTCGCGGGAAGGTTCAGTTCTGGCACCTGCCCCGCACAGACCCCGGCTCTCTTTAAAGTGAGCCCTGCTCGGGGTGCGGGCTGCGCGCCTCGTCGGGGCGGAGGGAAACTGGTCTCGCCCGCCTGCCGGGCAGGGCAGGGTGCGGGAGGGCGGGGGGCGCTGGGGAGACCCGATCGCCGCCTCCGCAGTCAGGGCGAGCGCCTGGGCTGTGGGCCTGGGGTCTGCGGCCACCTGGTCCGCGCCGCGATGTGCGCGAAGGCGGGCGCTACGACGCCGTGAAACACAGCTGCTCTAACCGCACGGCGAGCGCTGTCAGTCCGTCCCCTTTACCCCGCGCGCACCCTCCGTCTGGATTTTGCCGAAAGAAAACAAGCCTTTTCCACAAGCGGGATCTAGAGCAACCTCGGGGCGTATAAGAGTCAGTCGCGGGGATCAAAATGCAAATTCCAGGGCCGCGCTGAGAGTTTGCACATTTCGGGGGGAGGGAGGGGTGCTCTGAGCCCGCATTCGCCAGCTCACCCCGCGACTGGGGCGCAGGTGGCCCGAACGCCGCTCTTTAGGAATAATGGAGGCCCAGTCGACTTCAGCTGCGGAAGTTAGCGCCGCCGATATGAGGCTCACCCTGGCGCTCGTTCCCCAGACCCCACAGAAGAAGATTTCTAGTGAAGGGGGCTTGACGCAGGGTCCGATTATGCGCCCGCTCTCTTCCCACCAAGAAGAAGCCGCGCACTTGTGATCATTCCTCTGCAGATGCCCGAGACCGGCTGCACACCCGACCTGACGGCCTGCTCCCAGTAGGTGGCGCTAACTCATCTGAAATGCCGTTTGTAACCCGCGCCTGAAGCTCAAGGTAGGGGGAGAGTCAGAGAAAAAGGCCACCCGGAGAGAGTAGGGGAAACGCTCAGAGGCAGGTATGTCCAACACTGACCGACTGTCCCGAAATAACACAGAGGAAGCTCACAACCTCCTGGATATACTTTATAATCTGCTGTGTAGCCCTGGCTAATTGCCACATTGGCTTTCAAAAATCACCTGCTACTTCCCAACCCTGGGATCTGGCTGCTAGTGGCCGCTGGGAGGGGAAGATATATGATGTTGCCATACCCGGTCATGGCCACAAGATGGCGATGCTGCGCCAGAAGCATGGGAGGCATTAAAATAAAAACAAAACTAAACTACATTATAAAAAGCAATCTGAAGACTGAGAGTATGACCTGAAAATAAGGTCGTGAAAAGGGACATGGTTGGTTACAGTTGCACTTCACAAACATGGTTTCAAGTTCACAAAGCTTCCTGAGGCCAGATCTACCATGTATCCACTTCTGAGAGGATACCATGTATCCAGATCTACCAGAGGCTGAAGCCTCTTACCGGAGATGGGGACAGCGATGTCATTCTGGCCACAAGCCCAGTAGTGAGTGGGAAGGAATCTATGCGTACGAGGCTGAAAGCTCCTTGTTTTACTCAGCAAATATGTGAGCCCCTTCCTTGTGCCAGGCACCAACCTCGGTGCAGAGAAACTGGAGGGGCTACGGAAGTCGCTGGTCTGGTGCAAGAGGCCCATCAGGTTGAAGAGCTGGCCTCGAGGCCGCTGCAGGTACATTTTCGCTTATCCCACCAGATCCGCAGAGCCAACCGTCCAATTGTCAGGAGTGTTGCGACCCACCTCTTAAATACCTCCATTATCAAAGTTAAATGATATCAACTTACAGTTAAATAAGTTATATTGAAAAGCTGCAATTAAGTAAGTCCTTTCTCCCATCTCCAGAGCATGTCTATCCGGTGTACACACATTTCCAGGGCTCTGTCTCAAGAGTCTAGGCCAGGAGCTTTATTTCCCTTCAGATCTTGTCCAAGCCCATAACCCTCCGGCAGAGCCGAAAGTCCCACAGGGAAGGACGAGTAGATCACGTCTCCCCCCAAATGCCACTGCTCCTGCCAGGTGACTCCCAGCCCCGGCTGCACGGTGGACCAGCACCACGAGCCCTGATGAAGGCCCGGAGCCTGGGCTAGGCTGCAGGTTCCCGCAGGCCTGGGTGGGCACAGGCACCAGTCTCTTTAAAGTGTCCGGACATGAGTCCAGCATCCAGCCAGGACTGAGAACAACCGTCCCAGGCTGGACATCATTGCTCATCTTGGGGACGGTGAGTCTCAGCCAGGCGGGAGGAGAGAAGGGAGCCGGGACGGTTTCACCTCCTTGTCCACGTCCACAGGACAGAACGAACCTTGTCACACTAACACAGCCCAGGAGTCGGGCAGGACGGGGTCTCTGAGAAAGCACACAGCCCCCGAGTCGGACCAAAGCAGTGGGGTCAGACTGCAGAGTCCCTCGATCACCGTCTTCCTGCAGCAAAGGGGAAACGGACCGTTCAAGCCAGTATTTCCAACTGGGACCGTTCTAGCTGTTGTCCTCCCCCGGCCTACTAAGTGACCGACTCCAGATCACTTCTGAGGAATGTGATTCTATCAGGTCCAGCCCCCGTATCAGCGTGGAATCACCCCCCTGGATCGTACACGCAAGTCGAGCCCTCAGGGACGGGATGCACTGCTTTGTAGCGAGCAGCTCCGTGGCCACGTGGCGGGTGCTGTGGTGAAGCCAGGCCGCGGAGCCCGGTGGGCGTGCTTCAGACCCCGGTGGGGCCGAAACAGCTGGGTCGCAGCTTGGAAATGCCGAGTCACTGCTCCCAGAACCGGAGGGGTCCGAGGGGTTGTCTGAAGCCAACCCAAAGGTGGCGGGGGCTCGACGGGGGTGCGTGTTCGGGTGCAGCCCTCTCTCCTGGCCCCAGACAACCCCAGCCGTCCCACAACCCGAAACCCCTCTCCCAAGAAATCAAGGAAAGGCACCAAAAAAAGTCCAATTTTAATGAGACAGAAATAGTAGGTAGCACATTTCTTTCCACAACAGCTCTTCCACTCGCTGCTTAAAAACTTAACAAAATTAAGACTAAATCTGAGCAATCTGGTACTAAAGGGTTGTTTTGTGTGGCATTATTTTTATAGGTCTTTATAAATACATAAATGTTCTTCAGGGGGGATAAAGTGCTGAACAAGAAACCAGAGCTGTGAAACGCATACAAAATGCACTTCTTTAGACCGAGTTACTAACAGCCACGACCTCCCAGGGAAGCTGCGAGTGGGATTTTGTTTGAGAAAAGCCGGCGTTAGGACAGGACAGCTTCCTACCACTGGGATCCCACAGCCCCGCGGCCACTTTAGAAGATAAAGCCGAGGACGTTCAGTCTCCAGCCCAGTTCTTCTCTGGAAGACACAGAAAGCAAATGCGGACTGTGCGTGCCAGCGCCACAGAATTAGCTCGAAGGTGGTGGGGACAGGATAACCCCCCAACTAGTGCCCCCCACCCCCACCTGTTACACGGAGACAGACTTAAAAATGTGCTCAGACCAAAATGGCCCCCCCACCAACACAGGGTCAGGACGTCGTACAAGGGGCCCTCGGGGGCTGCTCAGAATACTGGGGTGTCCTGGGAACGGGAGCGGGCCAGAGCTCTGTCCCCCTGGTTTCCATCCTCCTTGGCTGTGCCTGTCACTTAGCTTTTTGTCACTGCTCTCTGACTCGAGAGAGTGCTTTTCTTTCTTTTTCCTCCAATAAAACTTCGGAAAGGAGGGCAGACAAGCCCTGCGTTCCCCACCCCCCCCCCCCCCCCCCCCGAAGGAGGCCTCGCTCTCCGAACCTCTGCGTCTGACCAGGGACTATCCCGGGCTCAGGGAGGCTCCACGTCACACCTGCGGTTAAGGGTTTGCCCCCTTCCTCCCCCTACCCCCCCCCACAAGTTTCCATTCTAATGCTCCCCGCTCAGCCACCCCACCAGCCTTAGGGACTCTGAGGGTTCTCTTCACAGGAGAATTGCGGGTGGTGTTAACTGCACAGCCCCACCCAGAGAAGGTGGTCTCATTTTTAATGACACGGCTCACGGCTCACGGCTCTGACAAGGACACTGACTTTCCGATTGGGGGACCTGTTTCCCTAGAGACGAAATGTCTCATACAGTGTTGACATTTTCACCACGAAGCAGCAGAGAGTAAACAGTCATCTGAGGCTCTCGTTTAACGTCGCTTGACAGTCCTGCCTTCCCACTCCTTTGGCCCCTGGAGCCTCAGTTTCCCCTGAAGAAATGGACAGGAAGGCAAACCTCGGCTAAGTAACGTCCGATGTCCTCTGGGACCGCGGACACCGCCGGGAGCCGCGGGCTAAGGCCGGGTCCGAAACGCACGTCTTAGACAGTCATCCGCAGACACGGACAGACTGCACGGCCAACCTCCTGTCGCCCACGACAATGTGATCGGTGCAACTGTTTTGCGAGTGCGCAGAGTCACGTTTTTGAAAAGGTATTTTTTGAGATCTTTAGTTCAGTGTTTTTTGTTTGTTTAAATCTGGTTGATCCTCCGCATCACCAGGTGGAGCGTTTGGCCATCAGATTTCCTATTCACAGAGAGTCAGATCCTGCAGGTGTGGCCTGGGTCCCAGAAAGTTTTTTTCTATAAAATCCTCTGTTCCAGCCACTGTGTCATTCAAAGACACGGAGGGACAGGGACAGGGCCTGAGCCAAGTCTCCTGTCTGCACACCAGCCCTCCTCCGTCACACCACCCTGTCCCTGCAGTGTCCTCAGGCCTGGGCCCTTCTGCTGAGGCCAAGCAACCGCACACGTTCTGCAGCGGACGGTTCGAGGCCCGAGGGCGGGGGAAACAAGCCCCAGGGAACAAACCCCGAACACGGGCCTGTCACTCGAGAGCCGCTCAGCCCTGGCCGGACGCTGGCACTGTCCGCCCGCGTCGCTGTCTGCCACTGTCCAGGCCGACGCCGGGTGCGCTGGCCAGACATCCCGGGTCCACCTGATTAACCGGAAGTTAACGACAACCCAGGTTCCAGGACATTCATTACTGGGCGTCCCCCTGGGTCCTGAATTCCGGGAACGAGCTGGGAAAGATCATGAACCCGAGGGGTAGAGAGACGCCATTTACATCTGGCATCTGTCTGGCACGAACTCCAAAACCCACACCCACCCTCAGGAGATGCTTTCTGGGACGGCGACAACTCTATTCTAGTTTTGTCGCCGGTTCCCTCGGTTTGTGATGTGTCTTGAAAATGCTACTTTGTGGGTGCGGTCAGGCCCCTCTGTGAAGCTGAGGGTGAGGGACCGAGCACATTTAGCCTCTGTAAGGGGACCTTGCTCCCTCCTGCGTATCAGTTCTCTCTCTCTCTCTCTCTCTCTCTCTCTCTCTCACACACACACACACACACACACACACACTTATTTGGAGCTGGGGGAGCGTGACTTGTTATGTTTTCTCCACACAGCCATGAGTCATACACCATGATACACGTAATTCCACCACATCGCTATGCTGTTGACAGATATAATATGGAAACAGGGATCACTGAAACATTTTAAAAAACCAACAGGAAAACGTTAAAGAAACTTGAAGGCTAAGAAGTAGGGAAGTCAGCAGGCTCGTGGGCCACTGCTGCCGCCCAGCTCGGCCCTGCCGGTGCCCATCGGACGCTGGGCTCCACTGGAGGGGGACAGGAGGGGCAGCGGCACCCTGGGCGGGGAAGGACCCACGGCTGGGGACCCGCGTCTCTGTGAGGTGAGGGTGCCCCCCACCCCGGGAATGTGGGGGGACAGATGGGAGGCTCCACTCAGAGAAGAGTCCTCGGAATCAACAGCCAGGCGGCGCTCCCGGTGAGGGCGTCCGCACCGGTGGCCATGAACGGCTCTTCCTGCACGTGCTCAGGCAGCCCTCCCCCCACTTGCCTTTTGTTTGGACTCTTACAGGAAACACCGGCTTCCCTGTGTTTCCCTTTTTGACCGTTAGATGCAGTCTCCCCTACAGTCCTAACCGTTCTCCCCGACAAGTCCTGAAGACCCCGTGGATACGCTCCTTCACCCACTCATCCGCTCCACGCGTTTATCGAGGGCGACTGGACTCGGAAGTGGTCAGGGCCGGCAGAGGCCTCAGACACCGTGCCTCATGGACCTGCACCCCCGGGGGCGAGGGCGGTGGGGCCAGCCCTGGAGCCCAGGGTCCGCACCCTACCCCGATCTGGTGTGCAGCTCGACGCCCCAGCCAGGCCCTTGGCAAACCCGTGTGCAAAAGTTCTGTGCCTTCCTTTCAACAGTGAAAAACTTCACAAGACGAAGGAACCTTTGTACCACGATTGATGAAGTTGGTAAGTGTTAGCAAATGGAATGAAAAACCAAGGGGTAATCGTGCCTTTAAGGAAATAATTGCAGGGTTCTCCCCACAAATTTCGGGCACTGTGTTTTGCAGGCATCCACTGTGCATATGTGACAATTTTGCTGTCGGCAGGGCTAGGAAGCCACTCCAGAAAGACGCCCAGGGCCCACAGGTCCCGCCTCCCACATCCACGCGGCCTGGACACTGCGGCATCCGCCAAGCAAACACCCGTCTGCTACTCATTCAACCAGGAGGAGGAGAAAGCTGCTGCCACCCATAGAACGGGACATCTCGTTTGTGACAGTGTCTCCAGTGCCATTGAGGTGAGGGGCTGACCGCTCAGACCTGAGTCCCCGGACGGCCTCAGGTGGCCAGCGCGTCTCCTCCCGGAAGCTTCAGCGAGCCGTTCCACGCGCCGGATTTATCTCCTACGGGACACGCGTTTGTGTGGCGTGACAGTTACCACTCTGGACGTCCGTGAAATCTACGGCGCCCGTTCCATGAGAGAGAGAGTCTCGAAAAACCCGCAGTCAGGCCGACGGCTGCTACTAGGAACGAAGGCGTCAATGCTGGACACGCGACTCCCCCCGAAGGTCACATCGGAAATGGACATTTTGTGACAGGCTCCCCCATGTATCCCAACCCCAGAACAAAGAGGAAGCGACACCAGACAGGACTTTTAAGTCCTTTTCTGACGGCTGCGGCGGAAACACAGAAACTCCATAAACTGCAGACGCGCAGAGTTGGCACCACGGAGGGGAAAAGTCACAAGTCAAACTCGGAACGGCTTTAATAACTGGATCGAAAGTAGTCCCTCAATACAACAAAAAAACTTTCTTCCTCAAGGCAACCATGAGCTACAAAGGAAAAACGATCGCACGTCCTTGGTCCATGAAGAAGACACACATATTTACATTCTCAACGGACTAGAAGAGGTGGACACTGTCACAATTAAAATCGTACACCCCCCAAAGATACCCTGTGACGGATCGATGCACCTAAAGCTTCCGCGATCAATAACGTCACGTGGGCTTCTTAGAAAACCAACACAGACAGACGTACTTTCTAGAGTGCAAAATGCTTCTTATTAAACACTTCGGGACACGGGCCGTCCGCCCTCGGCGGGGGCTCTTCCCCGAGGCCCTACTTGTACAGGCTCATGGTGGGGCTCTGGTACATGCACATGTACGCGTCACACAGCAGCCTCCGCGCGCAGCCCTGGATCCTCCTGGTGTCCAGGGAGTGCAGGTCCTCCGGCGACATCTTCAGGTACTCCCGGACTTCCGGGCACGGGGTCACCTGGGGGATGTTGAAGCCGTTCTGACCACCTGCGGGCGGGAAGAGGTCTGCTCAGGGTCCAGGGGTCGCCCCCGAGGCCGCCCGGCCCGCCCGCGCCACAGGATAGCTCGGCGGCCCAGGCGGGCAAACTGGCTCATCTGGACGTCCCGACCCGGCGTCCGGGCTCTAGAGGTTAAAGCCTCGCTCTGCGCTCAGCAGTTGTCCCGCTTCCCGGTCTCGGAGAGGGTTCTGGGGCCGGGCGTGCAGAAAACTGGCAGAAGGACAGGCAGCTCGCAGGGGCCCCACCCACGGCCCGGTGTCTCTCTGGGCCCGCAAGTAACCACGTGACAGAGACTGGTGCACGGGGCGCCCAGCGCTCCCCGCTCCTGCCTTCCGTCCCCACTAGAGACTGTGGGGGGCGGGGGTCTGGGACAGGGGACTGTGCCCAGGAGCCCTCGCAGCCTTCGGTTCCCACTGTCAGACTGACAGGGGCTGGGACTGGGGTGGGCGTAGGGCCCCGTGGGGGAGTTGGCTCAGCAGGCCGGGGGGCTTTTCCGAAAGTCTGAGCCCCTCGCTCTGAGTCTCACGGTTAACGACCAGTTGCCTGGGGCAGCGACGCACCTACAGGAGGGGCTGCGCTGTGCGCCGTGTCTGCGCCTGGGGGCAGGCCGGCCAGCCCTTCCCTCGCCTTGGGCTCCTGGTGCGGAGGCTGCCCTGGGGGCGTCCCCGGCAGGCAGAGGGCCTCGCCGGAAGAGGGGACAGGAGCTTATAGAGGGACAGGACGACGGGGAGCGGGGGTCCGGGGGGTCTCAGCCCCGCCTGGCACGGGGCCGACGCTGCGGAGACACGTCTTCTCCAGAGAAGACGGCCGCGCCCGCTCTCGGCGCCGTCCCTCGGACAACCCTGCGGGCTCAGCACAAAGCCCCGCAGCACCCAGGTCCCCGAGACTAAGTTAAACTCGAGCCCTGTGCCCCGAGGCCCCTCAGCCTCGGGTTCGTGACGGAGGAACAGGGGCCCTTCCCACCTGGCCCCCATCTGGGTGGGTGACTTAATGGACTTCCCAGAGAGCCTGGCTCACGGGCCCTCGGCACGTGGCTGCCAGCTCGTGCAGGAAATGAGAGGAACCCGGAGGTTCAGGAAGACAGAGCTGGAAAGAACACCTCTCGGCCCCGAAGAAGAAGGTTAGGGTCCTCTCTTTAATGAGGACCACACGCAGGTCAGAACCACACAACGCTGTCATCGCTACCGGCAGCAGGGAGGCCGCCCCCCCCCCCCCCGGAACGGCAGCCGCCGTCTGAGCGTGTGCGTTACCGTCCCGGTCGGCCATGCTGTCGAAGAAGAGCCAGGCGGAGTCATCTTTGCCGTACTTCACGAAGGCCACGTAGTGGCTGGTTTCGATGCACAGCACGGCGAAGAGCTCCATCTTCTGGCAGGGGACGCAGCCATGCCGCCAGTCCCAGTCCGGCAGGTCCTTGGGGAGCGACACGGGGTTGTACTGGTGGCTCAGCCTCTTGGGGTGAAGGTGGACCTGGAACGGGATGGGAAGGAGCCGAAGCCCAGGTTTCTCGTGAGCAGAGCCCTTCCCAGCAACCAAGCACCCCACCGGAGCCTGTCCGATGAAGGGAAGAGGCATAAGCCATGCGCTTAGTTGTGAGTGTTCGGAAGTGAATCAGGGGTCAGAGCACCTCCTGGAGCCCTGTGCCCTCCCGCACAGGCGCCCCCCCCCCAACTGGCCCGGGCCCGCACCTGCGTGTTGCAGGTCTCGCAGAACTGCTTGATGCTGCCCGCGGCGATGTCGCTGTCCTCGTAGCACTCGCGGCACTCGAACATGGCCAGCCCGCCGCAGATCCGGCACTGCCGAGGGGCTGGGCGGGGCGGGAAGGGTAGGGGCCTTTACAAAATGCACGCTTTCGTTCACGAGAGTGGGGAGCTCAGCTTTAAAAAGGACAGCGTCAGTGGGCTCAGAAAAGTCTCCCCCTCATCGGCCTTAAACTGGATTTCCGTGGATTAAGGGTAACTATAAAGACATTTTCCCTGAACGAATGACAATGTTTTCAACTAATATATATTCTAGGTGCTCTCCCCTGATTACAAAATGTCCACGGACGAACATTCCAAGACACGAGAGGGGACACAGGAGGAATTGCAGGCATCGACAGTTTCAGTCGGCGGGAGACTGGGGATTTTCTCCGGTCCCCTTGTCCGCCCTTTTACACAACCCTGCGTGCGCATGTGCCTGTGAAGTGCCTCTTGTAGAAGCAGCGACACACCTCGTTCACAAGCAACAGCGCGTGCGAACCCGTGACCTCCCGTGGCCGTGGTCTCACCGCACGGGTCCACCCCAGTCCGTGTAAGAACCCCCTCCCGTTAGGACACAGACCGTCCCCGGCTTCTTCGTCGGGCCAACAATGCACGTGGGTGCCCGGGGAGGATGTCCCGGCCCCTGGTTCTTTTCTTGGAACAAGTCCCTGAGGCTGGAATGACCGGCTGTCCATTCCCAGGCTCCTCAGCACTGAGCTGCCTTCAGAGGCCCGGGGTCCTGTCACTCTTACAATGAATGAGAATGACCGGCAGGCCACTTCTGGAAAGTGCACAGAACGGAAAACTCATACTTACTGTCTTCAAGTAAATCTGTTATATTTAATTCCAGGGAAGGAAAAATCTTTTTAAACAGTTTAAAGTCTTTTCCAAACCGAGGCATCTGAATAATCAGGCATGACGGTGCCTAAAAAAAAAAAAAAAGACGTATTTTCAGAGTCAACGTGCTGAGAGAATGGTTTCCCTCTGACGCTGCGATCGTCAGGGTGGCCGAGTCCAGCAGTGGCTTCGCCGTCACACCCGTCAGGCGGGAGCAGCGAGGAGCCCCAAGACCTCCAGCTGCCCGCCCCTGGGACACACGGACACACGGACACAGCGCTCTCGCAGGCCGACGGCCCTGGGTCTCTAACAGCAGGGAGGCGCCCGGGAGCGCGGTCCCGCCCGGGACTGCACTGGCAGAGGTTCTGGAAGAACTGCTCTTGCCTGGGTAACAAAGACACCATCGCCACTGAAGGACACGACTCCTCACATCTGAACAGACTGGTCACCGCGGCTGCTAGGGGTTCACGAGGACAGTCCCTCGGAAACGCACACGATAAAAACGAGCCGCGTGCACGGCCGCTCAGGTCGCAGTGACGCTGGGTAGAGAGTGAAGAAAACAACGGCCATCGCGTGTCCCTCGGCAACAGCAACCTGAGTGGGTTCACCTGGCCCCTTACTTAGTGCGCGAACTTTCTTTTCTGAAAATTCGGACAGTGCGCTTGGGTAAAATGTTACATTGGGTAAAATAACTTGTTTTTAAAAAACATAAACCTTCTTTGCTTTAAACTACTTAAAAGTTTTCAAATTACAAATTAGCTTAATATTTTCTTTGGCATAAAAAAAATCCAAAAACATCAGTCTTAATTCTAGGGCATTTTTTTTTTACAAGGACAAAACTGAAACAATGCATTTTCTTTAAACTGGTGTTTTGTTACCGGCCTGTGCTTCCAACTATTCTCAGTGGGTTACAAGTAACGGTATTGAATCTACCAGTAGTCTTAGGAATTCTAAGAACTTTCTTTTTTTTAAAAGATTTATTTATTTCTAGAGAGTGGAAGGGAGGGAGAAAAAGTGGGAGAGAAACATCCATGTGTGGTTGGCTCTCATGCATCCCCCGCTGGGGACGTGGCCCGCAACCCAGGCACGTGCCCTGACTGGGAATCAAACCAGCGACCCTTTGGTTCACAGGCCCACGTTCAATCCACTGAGCTACACCAGCCAGAGCCTAAGAACTTTCATATACAATCCAAGTAATGGGCACTAACCTCTGCAAACTTCAGGTTACTATTGATAAAAGACCATTCTAACAACTGTTGAATTGTAGGGACTCCAACTTTCTCATTTTTTCCAATAAAAATTTGATAGAAGTAACAGTCTTGTACTTTTTGACCCGCTGACCTGAAAGAATGCAGAAAAAACATGTAATTTATTTTTGAAATCCTCAGATGGAAAAGTGAAGCTGTCCCAGCAGCATCTGAGAACTGACGAGTACCCAATGGACGGTGCAACATCGGACAGTCAGAACGAGGGGGCAGAGACAGTCACTGAGGGGAGATGACCCAACACCCTTCTGCACGGACCTCGAACACGATCTCTTGTTCTCGTTTTCATACTGAGAAGTTCCCCCCGCGATCAGGAGAAAAATGATGGAATAGCATCACAATCAACAAGCACTGTGCTATCACAACCAGAACCATGAGTTTCAACTTAGTACTGGTATGAGTGTATCATATATTCTGCAAACATTTAAGAAAATATCTGGATAACATGTTTAGGTATAACTTTAAATTGAGTCAACAACACCCGCCATGGTACCAGCCAAATCTGCAAGGTGGCAAACGGGACCCAATGCTCCAGATCAGAAAAGGGAACCTCGAATTCCTGAACTGGGCAGACCCCCAAACCCCCTGGGCCACACCTGTCATTTCTGGGGCGAAGGGCCTGCCACCGGGGGCAGGACGGCACTTCCCGGCAAATCCCTATTCTCTCCGGTGTCAGCACCGGATTCCCAAATCAAAACACCTTTCAATTCTCTGCAAATCTTTCAAAAAACCTATCTCAATAAAATTAATTTCTTGGCAATTTATACTTTCATAATGTATGAAATTATCCCTTTTTCATATTTGCGAAAGGGTACACAGAAATCCTGTTGATTTCTCCATGATTTTTTCCTAAATGATCCAATTACAAATTCTTGTATTAATTCCAAACTGTTCTCTAGAATTTCCCAGGTACACACACAGCCTCAAGGCCTCTGAATAGCTAATAAGTAGGTGCTCTGACGCTCGCTCCTCAGAACAGCCAACACAGTACCAGAGTCTAATCTTGCTATTGCCAGCCCCGCCCCTTCCTAACTTCAGTTCAGCACTGCCTTCAAACGCCTCGCCTCTCGTCAGACAGGAACGAGTATGAGCTCTCATCTGGGATTAGCTTTCGGGGAAACAAATAACGTATTAGCAAGACTTTCAGCAGAAGTATGAAGAGGTTCAGCATTCAAACTATTTGGACAGTTCATCCACTTGGAGTATCTCACTGAGAACTCCACTGTATTAAGTTCAAGGCTTTCATTCCGGATGGAGAGAGAAGGACCACGCTACACAGCTGGGAATGAGAGCTAATTAATGAAGGGCGGGGACTCAAAACCGGTGTTCCCACCGTGTTTGATGAGGTTAGAAGAAGATCATCTTAAAAGGGTTCATTAATCTAAATTAAAAAGTATTTATATACTTTTTAAAACAGATTTTATTTATTTATCTTTAGAGGGGAAGAGAAGGAGAAAGGGAGAGAAATATCAATGTGTGGTTGCCTCTCGTGAGTCCCCTGCTGGGAACTGGCCTGCAACCCAGGCCTGTGCCCTGACTGGGAGTGGAACTGGCGACCCTTTGGTTCACAGGCTGGCACTCAGTCCACTGAGCCACGCCAGCCAGGGCTACATATTCTTTTGTAAGAAAATGATTTGTAATGTATCACTAGGGTTAAAATCAAAAGCACACGTTTACATTGAGTTTGCCCCTCAAGTTAAGTAAAAATTCTACAGAGAAGACAATGATTAAGATCGGTTTGCGCTGTGCAAGACTAGCCTGTGAAGGTCCTGCAACAAACCCAACACTAGGGAAACCCTGAAGGACTCATTCCCACCGAACGGAGGCGTGGACATGGGGGGTGTCTCTTTTCAGTGCTTCTATAAAAGTTTTAAAGTTACCTTATTTTTAACAATGGTTCTACCCTTAAAATTTGATGAAACAAGATATTCAAGAATTCTTCAGGATCTAGGAGAAAATAAAAAGTCAAATGAGTCACAGACAAAACTTTTAAATAATTATTTTTATAAGTCATATTCTTCTACTGAATTCAATGCCATAATCAATCTTGGTTCCATTAAAAGCGTAGTTCCCAAGTTTTCCAAACTAAAACTACAAGTATGATAAAGTACTACACTCTGATTTTGTTGTAACTTTATTGCATTTGAAACGGTGTAATACCGCACATACAGTGAAGTAACTTTGTTTCGAGGGTTTAGGGCAGGCTGAACAAAGTCTGAAGCTTGACCTTGTCTTTCCCCGATATTTAAATAATTACTGAGTCTCCAAATGCCACAGCCAGTCGCCCCATGCTGGGAACACACTCAGAGTCGGGAGCCGAGCCTCTGAGTAGATCTGCTATGAATGGACTGAAATGCTGACCCGGACCACAGAGCTGACCCCTCTGTAACAAGGACAGCTCGGCAGCGCCCTGCAGCCTTCACCGTACAGGGGGACAGGGACGGTCAGTCACCACGGGGTGGGAAGTGCGGACCTCCTAGCTGTCCAGTTGGCACGAGAGAGCCGGGCAGTTTCTGCCCAGAGCTCGCTGTTCCAAATCACGGCCCCCTTTGGAAGGGAGCCGGCACTCTGAGAACAAGGGGAGAAGGTCGCACCACACAGGGGAGCTTCTGTCTTAAAACAAAGTCCCGAAACTACGCAGGCTCACATTTCAGCCAGTAACTTAGCATATGCTCTCTGCTGATTTCGAGGGCACATCCTGAAAGGTGGGGGACAGTCACCTTTTTCTTCAGACGTAAATCCTGATGCAGCCTCCACTTTTTCAAGTATCTTCCTCAGTTTCATAATCTTTGTTGCACACACATATCCGTATCTGTGTTAGTAAAAAATGGGAGTGAACGCTGACGTATACACTAAGTTAATAATATATTTTGACAACCACACATTTCTTATGTCAATTTAGCATATCATAAATCAATAGACTAGACAATTATTTTTGAAAGAGAGAATCATTGGCTGCTTCTTGTGCTTTGAAAAACTAATATTCTAGGATCAGACTTACGCCAGACACTGCTAGACCCTAAAACGATCACATACTAACACAGGAGAAACTGTCTTTTAATCTACTAGGACTGGTTTTTAAACGCCACTTGCTTAAGAAATTAAAACTAACTTTATAGAGCGGAACATATGATTTTGAGAGAGAGAGACCCTTCACTGCAGTTCTGAAGGATGAAACGGCCCGCGGGGGAGGAGAGGCGGTGAAGAGGAACTGGAAATGAAGTCTGCACTCACACCGGGCACCAGGACACCCCCTCTCAGCCGAGTCCGAACACAGGGTGCATTCGACCCGTTTAATGTCAGTCGTGACCAAATTCTCATTCTCACCACGGCTTCAGAAGAGATGTGAGGGGCACCACAGGCTTACCAAGGGCCGGTCGGAACGGCCGATCTCAGAGCCCCTGTTCATACCCACAGCCCCTTCCCTTCTTCGCCCTTCGCACCGACCACACGGAGCGCCCAGCACCCGCCGTGGAGCCACTTACATCCTCAGGGGGTTCACGATCTCCGTCCGCAGCAGCTCCTGAGTCTCACTGTAATACTCCACGTCGTTCTTTTCTTTGGGCCGAAGCAACACAGTGTCCAGAACTGAACTAAACGCAAATAAGCTGTAAAACAGAAAGAGCGTTTTTCCCACGCTGTCGATGGGTCTGGTTTTGGGTTTTCTTTGTTTTCTTTTGTTTTTTTTGTTGTTTTTTTTAGAAACCCCTGCTACAAAGAACATGAAGAAAAAACCTGCAAATCACACACCAAGCAGAGTTTCCATCATGACAGGACCCCGAGACTCCTGCTCGGGGCCCCGTGGCTCAGTGGTCACGGCCCGCAGACCCTTCCAGGTTAAGAAAAACGCTGATGTCACGAAGGCAAACCGCAGACTGGCAGAGTGACAGGACATGCGTGGGCCCTGGGCGGATCGGGGGGAGAACTTCTTTGCAAAAACTGGAGCAGGGCCTGCAAACCCGAGTCTCGGGCCGCGCCCCCGTGCGGAGACCTAAATTTCTTTAAGTGCAAAACTGTCTTGTGAGCGACCAACAGCGGGAACTTGCTGGTATCGAAGGACAACAACACTCGGCTAATAGAGATGTTTTATCAGGAAACCTGAAGAACAGGACGTCAACTGTTGCTTTTGTCAACACGTGGAAGAGACAAAGTAGTCTGCCCCCCCAAAATGGCCCACCATTGTAGTTCTTCTTCCTGCCTTTAAAGTCTCAACACCCCACTAACTCCCCAAGTCTCCTGTCCTGGCTGCGGACAGCAGGCAGGTCACGGTCAGCGCGCCCGGTCCACTCCTCAGAGGGGAACCCTGCTGTGTGAGGCTGTCCACCTGGGTTAATGGACACCGTGTGGGCAGCCGGGCTCCCACGGACAGCGATGCTTCACGGCACAGTGGCCGTCGGAGTGCCTCTACCCGGGACACAGGCGCACCCAGCCGGTGGCCCCTGCCAGTGCGCACGAAGGCACTGTGCCTCATCTCCCAGGCCCGTGGCCGCCCATGGCCTCCCCTGATAAGGGCTCCGCTGGGACACCGTCACTCACCTCTGAGCCGTCGTTCACTGCACTGCATCTTACGCTAATTTTTTTCAGATGCAGGCTCACGAGACGACAGTCAGCAGCTTCCAAGGAGTGTACAATGGGACACACACCTCCCTTTCCTCCGACCCCCAAACACCCAGCGGCAGCCCTCAGAGGTGGCTAGCAATCCCTCCCGGCCCCTCACTCACACTCTCACACACACACACACACACACACACACACACACACCCCCCATGCCACACGTCCCTGCCCCCGGCACCGATTCCAAACTCACCAGAACAAGGTCGAGTCCAAGTAACAAGAGTTGTAATGCCCCTGGATGCCCTTCTTCTTTCCGATCATGACCTCCAAACCCTCCTTCTCCATTTTTGGGGGGGTGTTTTCCTCCACCACTTCACTTAGGTAGCCTCCGAAGGCTGGAGAGAAAAAAATAAAAACAAAAAATAGGGAAACTCTTCAACTATGACGACAGGCACTCCTGCACACGTCTCCACTTAAAATATTTTTTTGCATCTTGATGCCAAACGCACTTCTCAACTTAAAGCTAAGTCTAGGGGAGGTGCTGACGAGGGTGGGTGTTTTGCAGCTCGGCGTGCAAAGGACGCTGGTGCGCGTCTGCAGTCTGGCTTCCGCCACGATTCAGAAAACACCTCAGAACGCTAAGTAATTAATGTACAAAACCACCTGCCAAGTAAAATATTTCCCCCAAATAAGTTATTATTCATCTGGAGATGCTTCCTTTTCAAATTGGAAAAACAGAACCAAAATTCCAAAGTACCATTTCAAGTGTACCAGCATTGTTTTTCATAGGATGATTTTCCTATTCACATCTGTTTGACCCTCGAAATGCTTCACCGCCACCATCCAGAAGGGCGGCGACAGTGGACAGCCCTGGGAAACCGCCCCGTTACAAGGGACGAGGTCCACCCTGCGTCTGGCAGTTGGCACTACCTCTCAGAGTGATGCTGACTCCTTGCTGCATGGGACCCGCCGAGGGGGACGCCCTTCCTGAGGGCGCCGCTCACTCACGCCCTTGAACACCACACCGAGAGGGAGGTCGGGTCCCAGAAAGGCCCCCCAGCCGCCTCCTGTGCTGCTGAAAACTAAATGTCAGGGATCAACAGGACAAGAAAAATAAACCCCACTGCTTTTCACTTTTTAAGCCTCCCACACGTTTTCCTAGGGCTTTTTTAAATGTCCCCTCTTAGGATAACTGCCACCTCCTGACACATCACCAGGCAACCGCTCTGATATCGAAGCCTGGTGATCACAGCAAGGGGCACACTGCGACAGTGCCCCCGCCACCGCCTGCCTGCCGAGTGGCCCGAGGTCAGGGCCGGTGAGTCAGCGGAAGGCGTGCACACACCTAGAGAGTTACAGCGCTCGATCTGGTTGGAGACCGGCTGCAGGGAGGCGAACCTCGAGTCTGGCCTGCAGCACTTCAGCTTGACGAAGAGCGCCTTCTTCATGGCGCAGTTGAAGTAGCGGGTGCCCTTGAAGGTCCCGTCCGTGCAGCCTGGGCATTCATCTTCCTGGAAAAGAGATGCACCCACGGGCATTACTCTGCTTCTCAAAAAGGCAGAATGCAAAGAACTACGGCTTGGGGTGAGTTTTTCCTTTTTCTAAATTCCCACATCACACCTGTACTAAGTACTGCATCAGGAAAAGGGGCCCACAGCTAGTGATTCAAGAAATTAACTCCTTGCTCTGCCTGGGGTGGCTCAGTGGACTGAGCACCAGCCTGCGAACCAAAGGGTCGCCAGTTCAATTTCCAGTCAAGGCACATGCCTGGGTTGCAGGCCAGGTCTCCAGTATGGGGTGCGCAAGAGGCAACCACACGTTGATTTTTTTTCTCTCCCTCCCTTCCCTTCTGTCTAAAATAAATAAACAAAATTTTTTCAAGAAAAGACAATGAAAGAAAGAAAAGAAGTTAACTCCTAAATCCAACATGAAGTTCTTGATGGATTTCCCTTCAAAATACATGCTTGAATCTTCCCTGGTTTACTGACTTTCCTTCATCTTTTCCAAAAGTATTAAAACTGGGGGTAGGGGAGGTAGGGGGCCGGTAGAAGAGGCTACCCATCTTACCAACCCCCCAAAATAGCATTCACCAGCATGCAACCAAATAAAACAGGAAATATTTAAACAAAAGGTAAATGTACTCAAATTCTGCTCTCCTCATTATGAAATGTCAAACAATGTATTTTTCTCATCGCCAAAGGGAAACTCTCTCTCTAGCAAAGATCCCAAAAGATTTCTGAAAGGGGTGATTAATCTTAAAGCCGATGATACAAATATCAGAACCGTGGGGGCGGGAGGCTGAGGAGGAAGACCCGCCGATGGGTTTGCTGCCCTTACGGTTCCGTTTGACGGAGCGAGCCCAAACACATCGACCTTGAACTACGGTCACTCCTGGGACACGGACCAACTGCCATTTAGGGACAAGTGATCAGATGCTCTACGGTGGCAAAGGAAGCCAGGCCCATAGTAATGAAATTGTTCCTGAGTGAAGGTTTTTCTGACAAATGTTAATATTTCACTGAAAAGCATGTCAGAAGGGAAAACCTGTACAAAATCCCGGAGAGCAAAGGAGGGCAATTCTAGGTCAAACGGAGTTACCAGTTCCAGCCCGGCCAGCACTTCGTTGAGCCCCGGCGGCTGCCCGATCCAGCGGATCACCCCGTAGAAAGGGGGGTTCTCCTTGACTTCGGCCAGCGAGCCCACCTCCAGGCCGTGCGAGCTCCCCGGAGACACGGCCAAGGGGGGGCTGTCCTGGACGGGGGCGTTGTTCAGCTCTCCCATCACGGACTGGACGGACAGGGAGAGCGGGCTGTGGCCGATGCTCCCGTTGGCGCTGGGCGTCTTCGTCAGGCTGAAGGGTAGAGAGTGGAACCTGCTCTCGCCGGACAGCGGGTTCGAGGACGGGGGCTGCTGGGGCGGCGAGGCTTGCCCGAAATCTGGAGACAGCTCTGTAAGCGACTTCGCAGGGTCTTCGGCAACTATGAACAGTTATTCTTAATTAGAGAAATGTATTCAGGAATATCAAGCAGGCCCCACAGCCCTAGAAATCAGCAGGCACATCGAGTCCGACTGCCTGGCTGACCTCCCAGCAGGACTCGCCCCCACCCCGGCCCTCTCCACACTTGCTGGCTCCGCAAGTGGTACCCAAGGGTCGAAACCAAAAAGCGCCCATTACTGTTTTTCTCGCCACATGACCTCGATGCCCAGGAGAATGTCTGGCACATATTTCAGTTCCCAAAACACATGCATCAATCAGATGAAGGAAGAAAAGACTGAACCGGAAGGATGAGATGTCCCAGAACCAAGGGAAGGGTGAGTTTTTCAAAGGGAGTGTTTTAAAGAGGTAAAGACCCAGACAGAAAAGTCTCTAAACGATTCATTGATTCGAGAGGTCTTCCACCCTCGACAGATCAGTTAGGCTAAGAGAATGAGCTGCTAATACATTTTCTAAATATTTTATGAATCTTCAAATATTTTATGAATCTTCGTGGTGCGGTTCCAATTGTGTGCAATGCTTCAGCTCGGCCATGGTAATAAAGAATGGCCTCCTCATTCTCCTTCCCAAAACTACACGTGCTCCTGAAAAAGCCACTTTTCTCCGATGCGTTAAAAAGGGAGCTGGAAAGAACACTATGGTTGTGGGTTATTATTACCTTCATCAATGTACCACGTATTTTTTGATTTCGGTTGTGGCTGTGAGTCAACAGAAGACCCATTCAAGGTATAAAATAATTCAGATCTGCTCCTACTCCCAGGGTCTGAGGTAGATCCTACAAAACAAGAAAAGTTCCTTTTAAAAATAAAGTCCCTGTGCCTTGGAAGTTTTTTATAGGAGAAATTAGCATTCACATATTAACAGCTATTCACACGACCAGTAGATGTGCAGGAACACGCTGTATTTTATTAGTGTCCTCGGCTTTTAAAACGTCGGAGCCGCTTTGGCAGTGGCAAAAAGATTCTTCCCACCAGGACTCAATCAATAGAGGAGGGGAAAGGAGTAAGTTTAAAGAAAACCACATATATATTTTTAAACAAACTACTTTTACTTTTAAAACGTTTTTCGATCGTTTTATGTGCTGCGGCTTATTTCCTAACATCACAGTCAGCATTCGCCGATTTCACCGCTGAACCTGCGGGCTCACGAGCGTAACCGATCATTCCAGAGGAGATGGTCTCAGAAGAACGTCATCTCCAAACACCGTCTACAGATCAGTGAACAAACTCAGCCTGCAACATTCAACGTTTAAACGTCTTAGAACTGTTGATCATCAAATCCCTTGCTTCATGCCTTTGTGTCCTTGAGAAAGTGAAGCAGGGTCATTTCTCAGGTCTCAGACCCTTAAATGGAAGACAGAGCTGACGCCACTGTGTCACAGACCTCTCCAAACATTGCCCCAGCTCGGTACTAGGAGGCCAGGCCTCGGGCGCGAGTGATGGGGTCTCCGGAACCCACACAAAAATCTGAGTTTTCCTTCCATTTAAAGCAGGCAGCTCTATGGTTTCTACCTATGACCAAGATCTGCTAAACTTAAGTAGCACACAGGTCTTAAGAAAATATTTAGGCTACTTATATTTGAAAGTAGCATGTCTGAGCTACCCTACCTACAACAGACTATAGATTAGCATAAAAAATACTATTACCTATGTATTTTATTGAATTCTAAGTTTTCCGGGGTCCAATGTCACTTAGAATATTTCCAAAATACAATTTCCTTTTAAATGAGCCAAAATAGTTTTGTTCACTAGATGACTGAGAAAAAATTCTCTCCTCTAGCCCACATCTGAGTTAATAAAAATTCTTACAGCTTTTGAAATGAGCTGTTTAGCTTATGTAACCATCATCCTATAAATCTGTGAAATCTGTGGAAGCTAACAAAAAAAAACAAAGCTAAGAACTCTACATCTATTTTGGGGAGTTTCTGGAAGAGAGACCGAAATTTCTGCCTGGCGATCTGGAATTTGATTCTGCCCCAGCTCGTTGGTGAAAGGCATCGCTCTCTCGTGTTCTGTACCCTCCGTAAACTGGCCGCGTGCAGGGTGGGGCGGCAGTAGGCTTACAGTTGCTCACGTGGAAAGTGATACAGTAACTAATAAGAAACCACACAAGAATAAACTCTGTGTTTCACCCCCTCGCAACTGTAAACCTCCTTGTGCCCGCCCCGTATGATTAGTTTGCACAGTTACAATTCTAATCAATACACAAATGTCACGGGCAGGGAGTTCCAAAAGCCAGGTGACACCAGCAAAAGACACAGGCCCTCACCGGCCACTTTTCATCAACTGAGGAAGGTTGGGAACGCTTGGCTTGAGCAACACTGTGTATAACAACTTGTGGTAAACTAATGAAACTGTTCGGAAGGAGACGATCCCCACTTCCGTGCAGGCGGAGGGCCTGGGGCCTCGTCTCAGGACTGTGGGAGACCAGCTGTCTGTCACGTGACCAGCCGAGAACTGCACCCCATCAGGCCGTACCTGTAACCTTTGGTTTACTGTGGCCGGACGGACCTTTGTCCCCAACGCCTCTTGACGTGAAAGCAAGTTTGGGAGGCCTCCTGTCCTGGGTCACGCTCTCTGAAACGGCAAACACGCTCTTTAAAGACAAAAGAAAACTCTTCCAGGAGAAAAGCAATTGAGCAAATGAGGATGATGTCAACAACGAAATCTCTTCCCACCAAAACCAGCAGCATTTTCACAATAGTTTCACAAATTCTTCAAGGTCATCGGAAGGGTTGCCATCAAAGCTGGATTCCAAAACAGAATCTCTGCGAGAGGAGACACCTCAAGTACCACTCAGCTAAATGCTTTAGGTTCTTGAAAATGTAACCACCTTTGCTCCATTTTACTTGATATCCTAAAACACTACCAAGAACACCCTAGTCGGATTTCTCGGTTCCCTGCAGGGTCTCTCCCCTGGACGCCCTGGTGTTCTGAGTGTCCCACAGGCTGACATGCCCAGAAGATGCTGAGACAAGCGAAGATGAACGGGCTTCTTTGTCATGTAGCACCGGAACCTTGAACATGCTAACTCCCACTTTGAATCTCTCCAGCGGGGATACGGTTACTTATCTGATAACACTTTCGTACCAGTCTACTTTGAATCTCCAATTAATGTCACTCATGAACATGGTTTGGAAAAAGTCTGGTTAAAAGTATGTGGCAGTTTTTTAAAACATACATACGTCAATAACGCAAATGTGTATTCAAACACATAAGTAGGAAAGACCCAGAGAATTATACATTGATTAATAATGTAGAGAAAGCGCTAAATATCACTAATATTTCTGAAGAAAACATTAAAAACTTCTTTTTGAAATACAGGCATAATAACTTTGGCAAACTTGCTGATACAAAGACTACATTAAACTTGTGACCTTGGTGGGATTTTCACCAACACTGATCAATCACATGAAGAAAAGTCAGCCTGGGACACACTCCCCTGCAGAGTTCGACCAACGTGTGTGCGGCGTGGAGTCCAGCATGGCACTCGGGCCCACGCCCGACAAAGCCGTGGGCCAGCAAGAACCACAGCACCCACGGTGGGCTTTGGAGAACAGAAAGGAAAAAAGCAGGAAAATTTCGTATTTTAAATACAAGGAGAAGGCCTTTTTTTTTTTTTTAAGAAAAAGGAAATAACACTAAATTATATCTGAATGATGCTTGGTAACTTTTTTCCATGGTTGAAGGGGAGAAAAATGCATTGTTAAACTATACCCTAAATGTCTCCGAATGTGATTAAGTAAAATATTATCTTAATTTAGAAATCATACTAAGTGACCAGGATTCTAACCAAACGGTACAGTAAAAGAGAAGCTACTGACTAGCAGTTTTCTGATGCCACCACTCAAACATCCACACACCACACACAAGCATGACTGTGGGGGCAAAATGCCTTCACCAGCAAAAGTTCCTGAATTATGGCACACAAACTGACTAAAGACGACGCATCCCACTACCAATTTAAGCACATCTACTTTAGAAAGATGTCCACCACAGTATTCGTGGGGACTCTAACAACGGCAGCAGGCGGTCCTCACTGAGGCAGCCGGGCAGGACCAGGGGGCCGAGTGCGTGGGCCGGTGGGGGGCGTGCTCCCCAAGACCAGGAATACAGACGGCACTGGAGCTGGGGACGGTGGCTGTCTCCTGCCAAAAACTCTGCCTGAGAGGGGACCAAATGTCAGCTTTGAGGCAGAGGACATTCCTACAGAATTCCGTGCACATGAAGGCATTCTCAGATGAGGGAAAAGTAAGGTCATCTGTCCCCTGCAGACCTATGCTAAAAGAATGGCTAAAGGAAGTTCTCCAAAGAAGAAGGAAATGATCAGGAATCCTGGAAAATCAGAAAGGAAGAACGGCAGACAGAGGGAAATGTGATCAAATACAGTAGGTTTTCCTTCTTCCATCAAGTTCCAAATTATGCATATGGTTGAAGCAAAAATTATAACACTGGTGTGGTTCTAAATGTATGTCAAGGAAATATTTAAGGCAATGATATGATAAGGGAAAGGGATATAAAAAAGGAGGTAAAATTTCTACAGTTTCATCAACTGGTAAAATCACGTCACCAGTAAACTCTTGATTAGAGAGGTATATATAATGTAATATCTACAGCAATTACTAAAAAACCTATGTAAACAGATGGGTTCAAAAAATACTAGAGGCAAATAAGAATGGATTATAAATAATGTTCAAGTAACCTAGAAGAAGGCAGGGAAAAAATAGAGAAATTAAAATGAGAGAAAACAAAAAGAATACAAAATGTTAGACTTAAGTTTTATAGATAATTTATAAATGTAAATAATTTACAATAACTTAGAAATGTAAATGGCATAAATAGAACATAAATAGCATAATAACATAGTAGCATAAATTAAAGGACAGAGACGGACAGTAGATTTAAGAACATGATCCAACTATATTTTCTCTACAAGAAACGCACTTCAAATATAATAATATAGCATATTCAATATAAAAGGTTGGGAATAGTATATCGTGTAAATATTAATATAAAAATAGCAGTAGTAGATCTATTAATATATTATACGGTATACTTCAGAGCAAAGAAAATTACTAGATACAGACAAGACATCACATAGTTAAAAACCGCTGTCCACTAAGAAAACTTAATAATCCTAAACACACACGCACCAAACAAAAGAGCTACAATGTATGTGAAGCCAAAACTGATAGAAATGAAAGAAAAAGTGGGTTTATACTACGACACTCGGAGAGTTCGATGTCACTCTTAACAACGGAAAGATCAAGTAGACAAAAATCGGCAAGAGCACGGAAGAACCAGACATCTCCGTTCACCGAGAAAATCAATTCGCATTTAGGAAACTCCGCCAAACAACGACAGAACACACGCTCTTCCCACGCGCTGACGGGACACACACACCAAGTTAGATTACAGACCAGGCTGGGGCAAAACGCAAATATTAAATATTTGAAATTATACACAATGTATTTTCTGACCATAACGAGAAGCTACAAATAATACCAAAAGATAATGGGAAACTCTTTAGACACTTGGAAACTAAACAACATACGTCTACATGGTCCATGGGTTAAAGAAAGAAGCCTCAAAGTTAATCAATCAAAAAATATACTGAACTAGTCAAAAATAAACATATGGGCCTATCAAAATGTTTGGGACACAGCTAAAGTCATGCTGAGAGACAATTTACAGGACTAAATGCTTACATTAAACAAAGGAAGCATTTCAAATCAATAATCTAAGCTCCTACCTGAAGAACCGAGACAAAGAAGAGCAAAAGGAGCCTGAAGGAAGTAGAAAGAAGGAAATAATGAGCAGAAATCAATCAAATTAAAAACAGAAAAACAATGGAGAAAATCAGAGTAACAAAATGCTGGCCCTTTGAAAGGCCGCTGAAACTGGCCAAGCTCCAGCAGGACGGATGTGAAGGAAAGAAGACGTGAGTTAGCATCGGAACGAACCAGGAGGCATCACCACTAATCAGGCGGACGGCACAGGACGGACAAGGGCCACCAACACGCATCGAACGGGCCACTCGGGTGCTGGGGACCCACTCCCCGAAAACGCAGGCTTCCGCCACTCCCCTAGAGTTGTATGATCATTATGAAAACGAATTTGTAATTCTAAAGCTCACACACAAAAAAGGAACCTTTGGATCCACACGCTTTAGCTGGGTAATTCCACCAAAATTTACAGAACTGACCTCAACTCTACCCAGTCTCCTCCAGGGACGAGCAGAGGCAGAACCACTTCCCCATTCCCTCACACGACACTGTCCCACGTGGCGAAGAAAGAAAACCACAGCTGAGTGTCTCTCATGAAAATGAACACAAAGTCTGAACGTAATGCTAATAAGTAGAATTCACCCACACATAAAAGAATTATATCCTATGACTGAGGGCTGGATAGAATTTCAACTCCTTCACAGTTAAGGAGTAGTTACATGTACACAGTCCCAAAATTATTCCGGCCCTTTGAAGGCAACCGCGAGGCTGATGTGGCGCCCGGTGAAGATGAGTTCGACACCCCTGCTCTAGAATGAAGGCCCCGAGTGGGACGACCTTGGAAGTCTTGCTCCCTTGGGAGGGCTCGACACCCAAAAGGAGCTGAGGGAGGGCTTACTGCGTTTGAATGAATGGACGGCCCTTTGCCTGTTAAACACAGGCATTTACTGTAATGTTAACAAGCATTTTGATTTATAGGACCCTAAACTGTGTTATGTTCACAATCAGGTTGAAAAGGTCCATTAAATATTACGAGATAAGATACGTAGATGTACACACTTTCCCGAGTGCACCCAGCGTTACCCGAGAGAAGCAAAGGGATGGCCACAGATCCGATTTACACGAAAGTAAAAGCTGACATCGAAGAAATCAGGGAAAGCAAAACATGCCGCACTTTCACCAAGCAAAACTGAAATACAGCTACCGCTCCAATGCCAGACCTCCAACTAAGTTAATGCAAAGTAGGAAGCCTTTCCTAAGTCAGCAAAATGCGCATTTCTTACTTGTGGGGCCAAAAGGAAAAGGAAAAGCAGACCGTGCGGCCTGGATGGGCCTCGAAGAGCATCTCACGCCCGTCCCTTCATCGCTGCCAAACAAGCAACTGAGGACCTGAACCGACCAGTGGGGAACTCGAAAGTGTTCCGCATCCAGATTAGCGGTAACGGAAAAACACTGGAGGCAAACAAACCATTCTGTTCGGTTGTCATTCTTGTGCGAGTAAAATTTAGCTTTTATACAGTTAGAGACAAAAACCTGTCTCCATGGAAACAGGGTTCGCCGGCACACAGTGAGGCTGAGAAGCCTGCTCTTCTGTGCAGGTCTGCGCGTCCGAATGCCCACGCAGGTCTGGGGCGAGGGGGTCCTTCCCAGCCGGGCTATCTGGTCTGACGCGCCTAGAGTCCCTGCTAGCCCACCGTGGCCCGCTCCGGCCTGCTCCAAGCCCCAGCTTTTCATCCGCAAAACAGGGAAACTTGAGACCTACCTTCTAAGTTTGTCAAGCATAAGAAAAAGTACAAGTCTCTGATTCAGGGGTCTGCACTTTTGCTGCTACTGCGAGCGGGCTGACACTTCCTTCTGACCCAAAGCCCGGAGGCGAGTCGCCACCTCTGCCTGCCTCTGTTAATGAGTGACATGCTAGCGACTGCCTAGCCTGTAACCGGAATTCTACTAGGAGCGGGGCAGGTGCCGTTGCTGTGGCCACCAACAGGAATTTGCCAATTAGTTGACAGCCACCGTCAGGCACTACTTGCTTGAGTTGAAATAAAAGATTGCTTAAGATTTTTTTTTTTTAAGATGCAAAGCTGAGTGATCTGTTTCTGACTACAGAGTCATGAAGCCTGACCAGTCATGTCATCTCAAAACTGACAGGGACCTCCTGGGACAGCCAGCGAGGGCCCTCTCTGCCGCTCGTTAGGTCACAGGAAATGGCCAGGCCCTCACTCCATCGGGCAGGAGTGACTACACTCTCTGCCCCTCCAGGTATCAGAAAAGGCTTCTGTCCCCGCCACTTGGAGTGCATGGGGATGAAGAAGTGAGTGACAGTATATAAATGCCACCCCACAGGCACACATTTTCAAAAAGAAAACCCATGAGTGTCGTTTTCATTTGGGGTAAGAAAGAATAGACTAACAGTTCCCAATGTTACAAAGGTCAAGTTCCAAAACGCACCTCGAAGCTTCTACCTGCCTCCTCGTAACAAAACACAGCTTTCCAACGCCACCTGATTGATAAATAAACACAGAGAAAACCCACCTGGAATGATGTCATTGATATGCAAGAGAATCGTACTTTCGACGCTTGCAAAACTGCACAACTGCACCCCGTCGAACCGGCCATCCCAGTTGCCGATGGGGTTATCCTAGAAATTAAGGAACAGAGTTGACGTTCAAACCCTCCTCAGTAATACGTCAATAGTCTACGGCCATACCACCCTGAACGCACCCGATCTCGTCTGATCTCGGAAGCTAAGCAGGGTCGGGCCTGGTTAGTACTTGGATGGGAGTAATACATCAATAGAAGAGTCTGCATTTTTAAATAAAAGGGCTCTCCCAAGGGTTTCACCTGGGCAGTTTTTAACGGTTCTGGGGGCCCGAGGGACAACTGTCCTGAGCACCCAGGCACACAGCAAATACCACTGACTAGGAGGAGATGAAGAATGATGCGCTCGCCAGAACTTTCCTTTGAAAGAATGCCCTAGAGGGATTTGGGACGGACGCCTGCACAGGCCACCTGGAGGATGGGCAGAGCCGGGGGGACGCCGGCTGTGCCAACCTCAAGGCAGTCGGCCCGGTAGGCAAGGCAACACCTACACTGCCGTCGAAGGAGGGGAAGGCCGGACCGGCTTCTGCCGAGTTTGAGGCCCCAGTGACCTGAAGCAAAGGGACACTAACCCGAGGGACCCTCCTCCCCGAATCTTCCTGCTGCCAGCCCCCATCTCTCCTCTAAATTAGTGCTGAACATGTAAAGAACAGTGGGTTGAAGGCGTGCTCAACCGTTGGCTCTGCCGAGGGTAGACCGCTGCCTCTGACGTCTCACGTGGTAAAGACCCGGAAAACGCTGTCTGACCGATACAGGGATATCTGCGCAACTGATGGGCACCAACAGAATGTCCTGAACTTCCGAGCACAGGGTAAGAGAAATTATGCCTGAACGTGCACACCCCACCAAAAAGCAGTCCTGAACAGATAAAATAATCACGGCAAACATCCTGAGTACAAGAGTCTATTTCTCACATCCCTTCCTAACTCATTCTCGTGTTTAATAATTCAGTACGAATGTCCTCCTGTTTTTAAAATTCTCCCCTGAGAGTATGTTCATTGATTTTAGAGAGAGATGAAGGGGGCGGGGGGGGGAGAGGAACACCTATGTGAGAGAGAAACACCCATCCATTCCTTCTGAATGCACCTCAGCTGGGGGGGTCGAACCCTCAACCCTTCGGTGCAGGAGACGACTCTCCAACCACCTGGGCCACCCAGGCAGGGCTGCACTTCCTCATTCACACCTAACACATTGTGGTCCGTGTTTTCAATCTGTGATTAAAATGTTCTGTCTTTTCTTCTCTTAATGCCACGGGTCTCACTCAACTCACTAGATTGGAACGCACCCATTATTAACAAATATGATTGTAAGGGAACATTAAAAATGACAGGAACAACAAAAAAAACCACGAGTCCATTTCTAGGAGGTACCCAGAATCGGCAAATTCCCAGAGACAGAAAGTAGAATAGAGGTGAGCAACGGGACACCGGCTGAGCGACGGGGACTTGGTGCGCAGCGGGGACAGAGCTGCAGTGTGGGGTGATGGGGACGTCCTGGGGACGCTGTGGCTGCACAGTGACGGGGCCGTATTACTGCCACTGAACTGTACACATGGAAACGGGTTCGATGCTGCATGTTACGTCACACGGTAAATTTCACCACAATGAAAAAAACGTTTTGAGTGAGTTACATCCTAAGAAAATATGCTAATTATCTTTTCCTCTAGAGCAATGTTTTGCTCTTTTTCTCTCGCCAGGAATTTTCCATAAGTGAATTTTACACTACTCATTAAAATCAGATTAGCCAATAAAATTTCACCAAAAAAATTATAAAAAGAGAAGAAAGGCAGATTACAAAAACAAGCCTTTTCAAAATAAAGAAAAATAAGGAACTCTATATGTCAATGTTTTTTTCTCTATTGGTCAGCTATCACACACCGCCAATTTAAAGATGGAAAACATTCCAGTTTACTCAAACTGAAAAAAAGAGTAAATGTAATTCTCTCTCTAGACTCCTGCCCCATGGTAACGTTTGTTCCTTTACCAAAGATACATCAGAACACGTTCCTTAATGACTTCAAGTCAGTCCCTCTGAAATACGGGCCCGAGGCGTTGAGTTGGCACCTAACGTGGTCCCGGGACTAGAAGCTACATTCTCCAAGACGATGCAGCCCGAAAGCCTCTTACCATGTCCACACCCACAAAATAGCCTAAGCTCTCCTTTCCCGGCAGGACGTCGCAGAAGATAACAGTTCCAGACTCCACTGTCTCCCCGACCTTCAGAGAAACCCGGGAGTTGATTTCCAGGGGGGGCAGTTCCACGTGCGCCGCGTCCCCGGGCCCTGCATAGTCACTCTCCAGTCCGTTGTCCTCGTCTCCGAGGACCTCCAGCTTGTCCAGCGCAACAAAGACTCCGCAATCTTCATCGCACCGGAAGAGCTGCTTTCCTTGGTACACCCCGTCAGTGAAACCTTGGCCACAGCCTTCTTCCTAGTTTTTTTTTTAAAGAAAAAAGAAAGACAGGTAGATAGAGAGACAGACAGATAGATAGATAGATAAAGATAACCCAGAAGAAAAAAATACCCACTCTGGGGATTTCAGGGAAATCGCTGACAAAATACTAAATGACACATATAAGAAATACAATATAATTCTTAGGAGTTATTATTGGATGTAGAGTGTCTTGAGAAGATGAGGAAGAAGCTGTATCTGATGCTGAACGAAAATTACTTGATAGTTTCAGATCGCAATTCCACTGTGAGAGAGCCAGGCTGAATCCGACATTGTCGTTTTTAGCAATAACTGTGTCATAAAAAGGACATTAGACTCCACAGTAACAGTGACACGTGCCCCATTTACTGAGCATGTGCTATGTGCCAGCCACCACACTGACTCCGGAATCGATGCATGGCGCCAGCCCCGCGGCGGGGGCCCTGCTGTGGCACCGCTGTCTTACAGCACAGCTGGGATTCAAATCTCCGACTGGTTTACCGTCATGGCTTCAGAAAGTTAAATCAAGAAGCAAACCAGGACTGAAATTCTCTTTGGGAGAATGTCAAAATGTAACTGACATTTAAGTTCTCGGGAATTAATATTAATCTTGAAAACGTATCATGAGTTCTTGGTTCTCTTTTTCAATAGAAATGAATTCCAAGATGACTTTCACATGTATTAACAACTATCAGCAAGTTTAAATTGCTGCAACTTAGTAAGAAAAAAATCTTCTATTCAAATTCCCTCACTGGATAGATCACAGTAGGAAAAACTGAGAAAGCTACAGATGATAATGGCAGAAGATGAGTAAGTTTTGTGATGTGCTTAATTAGTTCACCATCAGTCTAGGTCCTATCGAACACATTTAAAATTTCTAAGATGCTCAAGTTCTTCCATAATGACATGCTCTGTTTGTATCTCCAACTGTTGGAGGTAAGCTATTAAAGCTTTCCACACAGTATTTAGTGCATCATCTCAATTTATTGCTAAAAAGCAAATTCTCGGTACTATAAAGAGTAAAAATTTCAGAAAATTTCTGGGAACACAGCTGGCACTTAAAGGGGGAGAACACACACACGCACACACACACACACAAACACACACAACACGCAGCGCCCACTGAAATGGGTCATCCAACATACCAGCAACTCTACTCCAAAGAATATGCCCGACACCGTCCGCTCGGCTAGCAAGGGCCCACGGAAGCGCACGACCCCCCGGAACTTCTCCTCCCCGGGCCTCAGCTGGACCTTCACGTGGCTGCCCACGTCTATCTGCAGGCCTTTGCTGAGTCTGTCTCTGTTTTTAAACAGGCTCAGCCTCTCTTCGCAGTTGGTGATTGCCAGAAGCAACTCTGTGAACTTCTCGCTGATTTCCACCACATCCTTTTCGTCCACAAAGAGAACCGCGTGCGGCTGTTCTAGGATCTTTAATCCGATCTGACTCTTCTTGCTCTTGGCCGGGCCCCGCGCGTGGCCCACGGCGCGGTCTTGGAGGTACTGCCCTATGCTCCCCTTGGGCACTTTGAGGAGCTTCTGGGTTTGCTTGTCTGTGACGCTGCATTCTTGGAGAAGCAAATAAAAAATCCGCTCTTCCCAGTAGGGTGAAGGAACTTTGTCTTGGCTCCATAAGCCTGAACTCATGGTGACATTAACTCCAAAATATTAACTCAGAAAAAAGGGAACTATGACGTTTGTGGTGAGACCGCAAAAGGGAAATTCACCGAGAGTCCCGGGGCCTGTTCTCGGCCAGCTGAGGTCCATGCTGGGAGACGCCGGGAACGCAGGGCCTGGGGGAGAAGCACAGACAGACCTCACTCCACCAGCCGACAGTCAGCGCAGAGACGCGAAACCTCATCACGCGACCAGCAGAAACACACGCGCACGTAAAACACTTCCCAAAACTATCTCAAATGGTTGAAAGACACATAGTACTTGTATCTGCTGTCATTTTACATATTTAATTAAGGAGATCGATTGTGAAGTATCTTCAGGGACAATATGATAATGTTGTTTTCAAGGCAATGAAGTCCTGTCCAATCAAATTCTAAGTAAAAGATAACTTTATGTACATATTTTTAAACTTTAGAAAATAACATTTTAAATACATCCTGCCTGACTTAAAAGAATAAGCTGATGTATTTGGACAGAAACCACATAAATCAAAAAGGCTATTGATTCTGTATGTACACCTCGTTTAAATAAAAAGTTATCCATTGTAACTATTATCTTAAACACCTTTCATCAATAAAATACCATAAAATCATATGCTGAACCACCATTCATTTATCTATGTGCCATATTTTCATAATGGAACCTTTTTTATTTCATTTCCTTAATCGTCTTGTACATTTCATCCTTAGGTGAATGTTAGTCATATTAATTATAGCTGTCATTTAATTTCTCACAATCGCAAATATCAGATGTGGTAAATCTGATTATATTAAAGACATCTGAAAAGATAAATTCTGTAGCTATCAAAACTTAACAAGGAAATATAGCCATATAGTATCAAATATAAAATTTTTTAGACCACAATTTCAACTCTATATACTGGCAAGGAATATACAAACAATTACTTTCAGTTTCAAATTGTCATTGAGAGTTTTTTTAGCATACTCCCATCTTTCACAGTTAAAATGGCCTCCTTGACCCTACTTTGACAATCACAAACTGTACAATTTCATTTATTTGAATTAAGACTTTAGTTCATTATGTTAGTTATCTCATTGAAAATAACAGTTCCTAGCTACCCTCTGTACCCACACGAATGTGGCTATTTGGTTTCCGAACACGGTTTTCACCCCGCCCTTCTCCGAGGGGCATTCACTTCCATCATTCCAGGTAACGGCAGCAGCTGATAGAACACCGTCCTACTGACTGGCTTTGTCCTTGGGATGAAAAAGTAAACACTCCAAAAACTAAAGAGCCGAATGTTTTGTTTCATCACTTAATGATGAAATGATCTGGCCCATCTATACCCAGGACATTTCTTTTAGAATGTGTTGTAAGATGATGAGGATTTCTAAGGCGAGGAGTGTTCACAAACCCGTCCGTGCGCAGGCCAGCATGTGACACGCAGACCACCCAGGCAGGGCGGAGTCTGCCCCCGTCCAGAGCAACCTCAGACCAGCATCAACCTCAAACCAGCGCGGTCTGGGCAGCAGGAAGGAGACAGAGCAGAGCCGGCATCCAGCGCTTCTCTCCTTTTTCTTTCCCTTTTTTTCCACGGTGTTTGTCTTCAGTCCACTAGAGGGCACTGTCTACTTCAGCAGGAATAGAGCCCGCGTATATGTGCCACTTACATAAGACACCTGTGGCCACCCGGATCTGGGCACACGCAAACCAAACCGCTGAGAGGGTGACCCAAACAGCCACCGAGCCCCAAATCTGCCTCTCCTCCTTTAAAGTACCAGCATGAACTGCTTGTTACTTCTGTCTACAATTCTTAAATGTTTCATCAAGGAAATCACACTATTTTTCCTGACCATCGAATTATCCTGATGAACAAAAATGATTCCCTGTGGCTCTCAAGAGGCAGAGATGCCCGTCCCTCTGCTGCAAGGCTCCCGCTGGTGCCCAGGGCTCCCGGGCCCGCCGCCTGTGAGAGGCAGCCTCTTTGTCCCTCGCCATCATCGGCCACTTCCTGTGGCTTCCTGCACAAGGCATCGGGCCTCCTTTACCACTGGCTGCTTTCCAACTGGCTGCCTCTAGTCACTTCTGAGAAGCCAGGTGATGAAAGGTGTCTGGTGCTTAAACAGACAAGCAAAACCACCCTGCACGGGAGTTTCGGGCCTCCAGCATATCAGCTCCCCGCACTGGAGTGCGCCTGACCATACGCACAGGAATCTGCAAGGGGCCCCTCCTGGGAGGGATCCCTGGATGAGATAGCGCAGGAATTCGGTCGCTCCCAGGAGGCTGAGGTGGTCAAAAAGCAATTTCTAAAAAAAAGTGAGTGGTTGTTTTGTTCTTTTTAAAATGTATTAAAATATATGGGGCCAAACAAGTTGTTTTTAAATATAGCGATTTAGTTTTAAAGAGAAATTATTTTTTAATTTCTGAAAGTCATACCTTCAAATAGTAAAATGAAAAACTTCTTTGAGTTGCAATAATTATCACATGCCAACAATACCTACTCTGTTGTTCTCTGGCCTAACAATTCATGGCCATCTCAAATAAAACCATTGGTGCCAATGAACTGTTACCAAGACAAAATTAAATTACTATGTGACTGCATTAGGACACTACGCTTGAAATAAATTTGATTACAAAAGTGTTTTCTGAAATCACTTTAAGAGACAGTCCCCAGTAAAACCGGGTATAACTGCTTCGGGTTATAAAAAAGGCTGAGGCCATCTAACAACAGTTACCGGGAAGCATGTTTTGCAGTGAACTCGGCAGGAGCCGTTCCCCAACTTGCATTAGCACCAGGGGCGTCAGCTTGGACTCAGCAACAGGATGGGTCACTTTGTTAGAAAATCAGAACGGCCAAAGCTAAAGCTATAAAATACTTCAAAAGCATTATCCAAAAATGAAAAGGATGCGGTCATTCCCCTTTTAGAAAGAATACATTAAGAAAGAATAGGTTCGAAACGACCACATTAAAAATGGATTATCTGCTTCGCAACTGATAATGAGAGCTTGCTGAATGGGGAACTTTATAGCTCTGGTCTAGAGTTACACAAGATGAAACACTGAATGACCTTTAATATCTCAATCTAACAGCATTACCGCAGAAACATGCTAATGAAAAGACTTTCTGTCCCTTTAGAAAGAATATAATGCTGACATTCTTCTTTCCTGGGATATCCAGAACGGTTCGAGTAAGTCTTAAGAAACCCAAGCAGTAAAAACTGAGTCAAGACTGCGTGGAAAAGATTTAAATCTCGTTAGCAATGAGTTTCTTTACTGCTCCAGAAGGCTTGTCAGTTTGGTTAGCGTTTTTCAGCACTCAGCACGGTGTCAGATGCTGAGAAATACAGCCTATGAGATATGGCGGCCTGCATCGTGTTCTCCTCCTACCTTTCAGGCCTCATTGTTTAACAACTGTCTCCGATAGCGCACTTCACTTTGCGAATTAATATATCACTAATGATTCATCTAAATAACATCATACTTATTTCAGGCAGGAAAACTGAGCGATCCTGAATACCCTGAGAATGACTGGAAGTACTAAATGAAGATTACCAAGGAATCGGAAGAGAAAAGAGTAGTTAACCCTAAAACTGTCCTGAGGAGAAGGCCTTTCTTTTGACAACATTCAAGATGAGAAATGGGTCAGGGTCACAGAGATTGGAAAATCTACGTGGTTATCTGAGCTCGCCCAGAGTCTGAATTCGGCGTAAAGGAGAACTCAGTTGTGTTGAAACCAAGTCACTGAACGCATACGAGGCCTGGGAAACACAAATATTTATCAGTTTCCTTTTGATGCATTAAAGAGATGATGAAGAAGTTTTATAGAAACATCGTGAAGGTCAGACTGCCCCCTTCTGAAAGACAACGTGCCCGCCAACACTATAGTTGACCCCTGGTGGCTACCTGACACTCACAATGACTAACTTGCCCAGAAGGCACAGCCGCTTCGATTCCCAAGTCATCATGTTATATTTATTCCAAGAACTTCATTAAAGAAAACACAGCAGATCTAATTTCAGAACAGTCTGCACCTCCTGAGACATCTGGATTTGACCTTGGACCCCGACAAGGCTCTCTAAATCAGAATACAAATCACAATACTAAAATACTGCCCCCAAGATAAATGGTGAAGAGGCAGGAAGGTCAGTGTGAATACAAAGAAAAGAAGACAATGGGACTTATTCCAAAAGCTTCTGGAGAGCTGGAATAATTACCACTTTAAGAAAGAACTTCTCTCGTTAATAGAACAAGTTATATTCCTCAACAGCTAAAGAAGAGAAATACAGAGATTCGATGATGAGAACAAGAGACACTCGGCTTTAGTTTTCCTCATGGATTCACTTGTGCCCCAAGCAGGCAGGTCTTCAGTCCCTGAAACCAGCGGGATTTATCAGGGTAAAAAAATAAAGGGCCTGGCTCCCTCACCAGACTCTGAATCCCCACACCGGGGCCTGACCATCTGCAGCATTCGGGACTCAGGAAATGAATGAGCGACTTGGTGAATTCAAGTGATAACAGTGCGAGCCACAGTTCCATTTCCCCATATTCACTGCTTAAGTGATTAAAGCTTCTTCCAGGTGAAAAGCAAAAAGAGAGAGAGAGAGAGAGAGAGGAAGACTTCAGGGTTGGGAGTATTTTCATGCTCTTTACCTAATTCTCTGGAAAGTAATCCTTCTAATTCAGAATGATGCCATGGTCAATTTTTACACGTCATCATCGTTCCATTTATACAAAAGAAGTAAGAACTATTTCAATTATGAAAACAACTTGCGTGAGGTTCATTTGCAACTGGCTTCTGAGATTCTCGCACCCTGCCTGCTGCCCATAAATTCTGTACAACCACTGAAAAGACCTCGACAAGTTTAAAATCTTAGAGTGACAGAATACTAACAGTCTGATGATAATTACTCCTTTCTCTCATCTTGTACTAAAGGCGCCCTCTGATGAAACAAAATCACAACCCAGGCAGGGCAGACCACATTGCTGCTGAATGTTTGATGTTTTATGTAACAGGCCCTGGCCTTACCAGCGCTTCGTGAAACTCACCACCCAAAGGCAGGCTTCTTCACAAGAACACTGGGAACGTGTGTAGCCGAACATCAGAAAATGTTCTGGGTGTTAAAAACATTCACAGCATGTAAACTTCCACAAGACAGCAGATCATTTTCTCCTAATACTGTTCTAGTTCAAGTCCACCCACCACCCAGTGGGGAACTGGCAGCTACATGCTTAGGGCCATTCAGTCTATTTGGGACATGAGGGGGTGTGCAGAAAACCAAAACTTGAATGAACACCCTCTCTCAAGGCCTGGATTTTCCTCCTGGAGTCAGTGGCTACAAAGGGTAAAATCGTATTAAGATCCCTATTAGCCCCAATTCAAAGGCAAGGCAGGGCAAGAGCCTCGGCTAAGGGCACAACTTTCCAGGGAGCCCGGGAGCGGAGGGGGCAGGGGTGATGGCGGCTGGCAGACTGCCGGGCTCGGTGGCTGGAAGATGACAACCACTCTAAAACACGCAAACGCCAGGGGTGGAATAGAAAAGATGCCAAGGGTGTGAATAACCGGGCAGCTGAGCCAGCTGAACTCGGCAGATGGTTAATACAATCACGAAGAAAAGCAAAAGGAAGAAAAAGGAAAGTATACCTTGCTTCAGCGGAGCGCACCTTACCACTAAAGAACTCCGGGTTGCGTCAAAACCATCCTCACTCAAGAGAGGGGGAAACTGAAAGAAAAAGCAGAACGCGCCATTAAGGAGGCCTGAACCTTGACTGCTCTTCCTGGGCGGAAGCCAACAGCGATGGATCGATACGCCCCAGCGCAAACAGGTGAGATGTTACAGCCTGGGGCTCCCGATACCAACCCGGGTGGTCAGAAGCTGGCCACCGGCCCATGCCTCAGTTTCCCCATTTGTAAATACAGGGCCGAAGGGCAAGGGGGTTTCCTGCGCTGCTCCCATCCGAAATCCTGTCTTCTCCAGAGGTCCTGGCAGCGGCGACCAAGCTCCCACCACTCGGGAGCCGGCTCGGGAACGCCTGGGGGTGGGGTGAGGGGGGCGGGGAAGACCGGGCGAGGGGAAGCCCGGGCTGACGTCAGTGGGCTCAGCATCCCGTGCACTTGATCGGCTCGGGGCCGAGGCAACTAACGGGCAGACACAGAGGGCCCCACGGCCACAGCGGTGGCTGGAGGCGCCCTGAGGCCGGGGAGGGGCGCCCGAGGTAGTCGGTCGCTTGCCGCTCGCCGGTTCGCTCGCCTGCTCTCTCACTCACCTCGGGCGGCGGGGCGTCTTCCCTTCCCCTGCCCCGTTAGCCTGCGTCCCCGACCACCGCCAGCTCCCCAAGCCCACCGCCCTGGTATTTACCTTCGACTCGCAGCCCACGCGCAGCCAAACCTGCTACCTGGGCCCGCCCCCACCTGCCCCGCCTCCGAACCGCACGAAGGGGAGGGAGAGAGCGGGGGCGGAGGGGCAACCGCCGCGGTAGCCAATCACAGCCAGAGTTGCGTTCTTGCGCACTCTCTGATTGGGTCACCCGGTGACAGACCTTCCTCCAATGGCTGCCTGCCCAGAGAGGACTGTAGGGACTTTCCGCTCTGTCAAGCTCGGTGGAGCCAAAGGGAAAGCCGAGGGGAGCGGGGGAAGCAGGGGGAAGATGGGGGCGGGGAGCTCTGGTGATTGGGCGGAAGACTGGGTGCCGCATCGCCATTGGCTGGCACCAGAGTCGGGGCGGGGCACGGTGCTTCCGTCGCTCCACCTCCCATGCCCGGGTCCTGGGTGTAGGCTTAGCTGTCAAAACTCACGCAGACCGAGTTTGGGGCTGAGTTCGGGAGCAGTCCAGAAGAGACCTGGGAGTAGAACTTCAAGATCACGAGGAAAAGCAAAACTTTAGAAAGAAACCTAAGTGTGAATCCTTTGTGCTTTCTATAAGGAGCTGCCTGGCGTGGGTAACTTACAACCACGCTGAGCTTCGAGGTCCTCATCTGTAAAGTGGAGATAATCTCATCACTTGTCTTGCAAGGATTGCTGTGAAATAACGTGTGTAAAGATCCTGATGCACAACAGGCGCTGAGTCGCATCAGATCTCTTCCTCTCCTTCAGATTCAGCCTGGGACCCCTGCTGCTTCTGAGCCTCGGTAGCCACCTATCCATGGCCAGAGGGAGGTCTCCCTAGGGTGGTGAAGAAGGGGTTTCCAGACGCCGCCTCACTCAACTCTGCACCCCTGGCCACCAGCCAGGACTCAGGGTGTAGTTAAGGATCTTTCAATTAGAAGGGAGGTTTGTGATTCCCAAAAGTGCTCAAAATATTTAAGGAAGTGCTTTTTATAATCAGTCCCAGAGCCTTGCAGCATGCTTTGCTGCACTGGATACTTGTGTTAATTAATTCTTTCTCCTTTGACATTTTAAGTACCAATTACAGAAGAAGGCGATTAATAGTGAGAAAGGAAGAGGGGCGTGTGTGCATGTGTATTTAATCATGAGAGGGGGAAATTTCCCCAGTGGAAAGTGACATCTCTGAAGATCTGGGGAATTTAAACCAGTGAGTACATTTTTTAAGAAGTCACCGAGTGATTACTAACAGTACAGTGAACAGGTCACCCCTGTCCCTTGCCATATGCACCCAGAATGAAATGGGCATCTTTTGTAAACCTAAGCTTCAGTCCATGCCTGTCCTTCCCTCATCCTTGTTTCGCAAGCTTCATGGCCGCACTGCATAGAAAGCAATAACATGGAACACAGTCCTGGCTCACAGCGTGGCCTTAGGTGACACTGTTCCCCTTCTAGATCTAGATTCTCCAATAAAGTGGTAGGAGTCAGAGGTCACAGTCTGGCTGTCTGGGAGAAGAAACCGGCCTGAAGACTCTTTTCACCAGACCCATACAGAGAGGAACGGGAGGGGGAGGAGGAGTGGAAAGAGAAAGTGGAGTGGGAGAGAAAGGTGTTGAGTCCTGGTAGGCAGGCTGGCACTCTCGCTCTCTCCCTCTGCCACGCCCCATCACCATTCCCTATTATTCCTCCTGGCACACTTCTCTTGTTTACGTTGACTGCCAGTCCCGAGGCATTTGAGTTGGCTGCCCCTGGACTGGGACATCCTGGTGAACTCCGTGAGGATGTGTTTGGTGCTGCAGGGCCCTCTGCTTCAGTCCTGCTTTCTTTCCCACCCACTATGGTCAGATCTCTGGCTCAGTCCTCCTGTCACTCGTCCCCTGAATCATACAGGGTCATGGTCTGGCTTCCTCTGAGAGGTACTCTTCCAAGCCAGGCCCGATAAGAAGGGCTTATCTCAATGCCCGTCTCCTGTGAATTGGTAATGGCTGCCTAGAACATGGTGTTGAAAGCAATTCTGACGCTGTATTCAGGCTCACGCGGATGCGACAGGGAGCATTGGTATAGTTCTATTATTTGCAGTCCTTGACAAGCTGGCCTCTCCTTTTACAGATGGAAGATTAAGGTCCCAGGAGAGAAAATAACTTGTACCCAGTCACCCAAGAGATGAGCTGAGCCTCTGCTTCTCCTGATTTCAGGCCAGGGCTCTTTCCACCTCTGCTGCAATGAATTCTGCTGCTGAAATACCCATCCTCTCTGCCTTCCAAATCCTCCCCCCGTTTAAGGCCCAAAGTCAGCCGATTTTCGAAGGGTCTTTGCTGATGGCTCCAGGCCCTGCTGATCACCTGTCTATCCTGCATTCACCCAACCAGTGGTGACCAGGAAACGACAGCTACCAGGCAGACGACACGCTGCCCTCTGACAAGGAAGGTGCACCTTCAGTCACTACACAATCAGTTATTGCTGAGGCTAGTGTGAGTCTCTGGAGGCAAACTGCTCTGCACACACAGAAAAGGCCGCTGGGCACTCGGGGAAAGGCTGTTTGAGGAAGTCCCCTTCAGAGGAGGTAGGAGGGTGGCTAGCAGTGGAGGGGGAGGGGGAGCCACCAGGCAAAGGGAACAGGAATGCAGGTGATGAATTGAAGGAAGTGCTAGAGGCAAAGAACGAGAAGGGGTGGGAGCGAAAGGGCCGGTCAGGCGGGGCCTCGAGAGCCACGGCAGGTGTTGGTCTCCATCCCAAGAGCAGGGGGCCCCTAAGCAGGATGGGTGACTGTGTTTCTAGACTGTCTTGCATGGTTCTTTTTTGCACACTGCGGGCAGGGGTTGGGGGTGCAGCAGGAGGTCTTTGAGTTGAATGGAGCTCTTTCTCTGGAGCTGGGGACCCCCGATAGCCTTCCAGGGGCCTAGGACTTAAGAGTAGCACCTAGTGAGGAGTCCACGAACCTCAGCAGCAGGTCATTCATTACACACCCCCTGTGCTTCCCAAATGGGCATCATAGGCCACCTCCCACTTCCAGCCTCACCAGATTTGGTGCGCGTGTCCCACTGCCCACTCCGCAGCTCTGCGCCACCCAGCCTCAGGTGAACTCCCGATATGCCCCGGTCCACTGCCATTCTCTGACTCCCAACTCAGAAAAAAGCCATTTCCAGCTGTTCACCCAGCCTCCTGCGGTCTGTCCGTTTCCCATCCCTCCTGTAAACAGGTGCATGCGGAATGAACTCTAAACCACAGTGCTACCCGGACCGAGCATCCCCCCAGGAAAAGATACTGTACCCCAGTTTCTCCATGATTCCCAGCGAGGTTGCTGTTCCAATCAATGAAGTTGAGGGTCTGCCATGTCAGGAACAGGCCCCTCTCAGTCCTTCTCTAAGTCCCGGGCCACTCAGCGAGCGGGAGCTCTGGGTGCGACTGGGCATTCTATCTGAGGGGCTTTTACTCCAGTCACCGAAATGCTCTTTTTGATCAGACAAAAGGGATTACTTTCATCATCTTTAAACTCATCCCGCTGAACTCTAACTCCATGCTCTCCTGCGGGAGCTATTTGCTGTTATCAATGACAAATGATTTTGGTGGGATTTGGAAAACACACACGTAGGGAAAAGGGAGCCGTGGTGTCCAATGGGAATCCCATTCTGAGCAGTAGCCACATGGGAACAATTCCGCGTCCCAGGAAACCTTCCTCCCTCGGGAAGAGACACGGATAGTGCTGGGGGAAAGAAGACTCATTATGACAATCTGCCCCGACTTCCATTTTTTGTCCCCTGTAAGTAGAATGGATACGCCATTCATTCAACAAAAATTTGAGCACCTACTACGCGCCCGGTACCATCTAGACTCTGGGGACACTGCAGTGGGTACGGTCCCTGTTCTCCTGGAGGAGACGTGCTAAGGGATGGAAGAAGCAAATGGCCATGAGTAGCTCATGCTGGGAAAGACAGTAAGTAGCAAGCAGGGCAGGGGAGGGGAGTCATGGTGCCTGCTGTTTTAGGTGCAGAGTTCCGGGAAGGACTCCCTTAACGAGGTGACGTCCGAACAAAGACCTGAAGGAGACAAGAAAGCCACCCTCCATCTAGGAAAGAGTGTTTCCATAAGAGGAAAGAGGCAGGTGCTGAGTTCTGGAAGCAGCAGTGTGCTTGGTTAGCATCGCCAAGGAAGAGCCGAGCAGCAGTGTGGCTGGAGCGCAGAGAACAGGCAGAGGGGAGGTCAGGGGAAATGCAGGGGTGGGCCAGGCACACATGAGACCTTGGCTTTCACCCTGCGCCAGATGGGAAGCCCTGGAGAGTTTAGATGAGAGCAGGGGCTGGCCTCCCTTTTATTTTAACCGGCTCACTCTGAGGGTCAAGGGCAGAGGCAGGGAGACTCTGATGCAGCAAAGGAGTCAAGGGGGCCCCAAAGGAGCCCCTGGTTTCCTGGGAGTGGGGGGCAGAGCGGTTGAGGAGGAGGGGGACATGAGACTAAAAATAAAAAGGATGCAGATCTTTTGTAGGAAGGGTGTTCGGGGTGAATGACTGAGAGGAGGAGGCGCAATGCTTAGGAGACTGGGTTTGAGAATCGTTCAGGCAGGGATGATAGGTGGGGTTAAGTTTAGAGCAAAACAAAAAGGGGGAGGGAGTCAGAAATCTTGGATTGCCAGTCTGCACAGCTGCAGTCCCCAGAGGAAATGCCGTTCCTGACCTTGCTGTTCACCTGTCAGCTGCCAGCCCTGGCCTGAGGCTATGTGTTCCCACAGGTGCAGACGGTGCCAAGTGTGTGCCCTGATGGCCAGGTGTGTGCCCTGATGGCTGTGTGGTTCACCCCTGGGCTGCAGCACCCCACACGGGGATTGGGAAGGTGCGGGGGGAGGCGCGAGCGTGTTGGCGCAATAATGAAATGATGCTGTCGTCTCCACTCAGCCTGCTTGGAGTCTGATTCTGCCGCCCACGTCTCTGGGGGTGTGTTCATTTTGGCATCTGGTTTTGGTGCTATGGGGGAAAACACTCGGGTTGATTTTTTTTCTTCTAGGATGATGGTGAATAGCATTAAAGCCTGAAGCTCTTTTTTAAAAAATTCTCTTGCTCTGAGAGCTTTTTCCATACCTAAGAATGATGTGCTCTTTGCCACAAACAAGGACCCTGCCCCAGGCGGAGCCCTTGGTCCCCAGAACACACCCTTCAGGTTGCGCCCCTAACAGGGAACTTCAAGATTAAGATCCTCCTTCGTGAGTTACCTGCACAGGCCTGGAAGGCTTTCAGTGCATCTGTTGGATTGTTCAGTTAGGAAACTTCTCCTCTGACCCCTGACGGTAATCACCCACCCAGACCTCAGTACTGCTCTCTCCCGAGCTCTCTGGAACGCTCCTTCCTCCATGATCTCCCCGGTTCATGACTTCCGGGCCCAGGGACCCCGCTCCCCTCTGGACACCGAGAACCCCATGCTCTTCTCTCTGGCCGCGGCTTCTCCCACAGGGTCCTGACTCACACCATAACTTGGTGTCTTCACTTGACTTCTGCACCTGGGCATCTCAGACTCGACAATCCAAAACGGAAGTCCCTCCCACTCCAAGCTGGGTTCCTACCGGGCTTCTCCGGCCTCCCAGGTACTCAAGTTGGAAACCTAGGAAGCCACCTTGATTCTTCCCTTTCTCTCATCCCTCTCATCCAGTCCATCTGTACACCCTTGAACATCTACCGCTAGGCCGTCTCTAGAATCCACCTCCTCTCTACCTCCAGAGATGCCAACTGCTTCTGACCTGCAATAGCTCATCCTAGGTGGTCGTCCCAGGTGGTCGCCGTACTTCCACTTCCCCTCATCCCTACCGCTATGCATCCCAGTCCCTTCTCCACCCAGGAGCAGACGAGACCATTACATGTAATTGGGTCACATCTCTCCTGCTTAGAACTCTCCGATGACTTGCCGTTATTCTAAGATCAAATCCAAGCTCTCGACCGTGGCCAGCTAGGCCCTTCGCAACCGGTCCATCTCTGGAGATATTCTCCCCTGAGCTCACCTCGAACAAACTGTATTAATGTCCTATCGCTGCTGTAACAAATTGCCATATACTTGGTGGCTTAAAAAGACGGATTTATTCTCTTACAGTCCCAGAGGCGAGAAGTCCCAAATGGGCTGGAACCAAAATGACGGGTAGGGCAAGACCCACCCTGGGGACAAATGTGTCCTGGCCTTTTCCAGCTACTAAAGCTGCATTTCTGGTTCCACGGGTCCCTTCCTCCACCGCCCAAGCCAGCAGGGCAGCTTCTTACATCAGCAGCCACACTGCCTTCTGGGTCAGGTCTTCTTTGCCTCTCTCTTCTAAGGGCGCCCGCGGCTGCATTTGGGGGTCTTCTCCTCATCACAAGATCCCTAACTTAATCACATTTTAAAGTCCTTTTTGCCATATAAGCAACATTCACAGGTCCCAGGGATTAGAATCTTTTGGGGGCCATTATTCAGCCTACCACACATACCAGGCTCTTTCCCACGACAGGGTCTTTGTGCAGCTTGTTGCCTGTTTACCTGGTTCCCTCCCCCCTTCCTCCCCCTTTCCCTCTCTCCTCACCATAACTGCCTTGAAGACGGGAATCAGGTCTGTTTTGTTCACCCACCGATTGTATCTAACACATCTGGCTGACGTCACTGCAGTCTGAAATTCAGGAAGATGCATCCACCATGCAAGATGCGCCCGGAGGCTGCTGCGCTCAGTCATCCAGACAAAGCAGGCCTGCCTCTATCCTCCTCCCGGCCTCCTCTGTCAGAAACAGTGATCTGGCCAGAACCTAACACCGCCAACAGGCCAGACCCACAGACACACTCCCACGCAGGAGCCCCGGGAGATGCTGGAACATTTAATGAGCTAGGAAGGCACGGCATCTTTCAAAGAAGTGGATTGCACTTGGGTCAGCGGCCACCTGAGCCCATGCTCATTAAACGCAGCTAAGAAACGTTTCCATGAGGCCCAGCCAGGAAGCTGCTGGCTGAGGAGAGCGGTTCCCAATGTTCTCCATCCGTCTCCTGTTAAAATAATACCCCTGGGGCCACTTGGGGGAGGTGTGTGTGCGGGGCTGGGGGGGGGGGGGGGGCAGAGGCCTTTCAGCAGGGGCAGCCCGCACAACGCAGTGCAGTACTTCAGACTGAGCTAGATCGCCCAGCCCGCAGCAAAATCTGTTTTGATGGCAAGGCTATTTCTAATCACGAAGCAAAATCTGTTTTGATGGCAAGGCTATTTCTAATCACTGTTTTGCCTTAAGCAAAGCATTCTCTGGTCGAAAACATCATTTTTCCACCCTTCAAGTAGAAAAGTGCGCTTTAACATTTGACAAGTTGCAGGAACATTGCGAGATGTTCCGTCACCATGAAGACGGCTTGGGGGACTCCATGGTTTTCTTCTCTGTGACGAGTCACAGCAAAGAATTCCTGGTTATTTTTTAAATAAAAACATAAACTTGGAAGAAGAAAGCAGCATGGCTGATAAATATAAACCAGTTTTCACAGATAGCAATGTCTACAATAATAACACGTGTGTAGCATTTTACCAAGGCTACACAGGCATCCCTCTGAAAAATCCAGAAAACATCTGCTTGCTAAGGAAGGGCCTTTGAGTTTTGCCCTGTAACCTTTGGATCCACAACTTTATATCCTAAAGCATTCTGGCACAAACAAACCGGAACTGCCTCTTGGGGATATATTTTGGAAGTCTGCTCTCAGAGTTCAGTTCATGGCATCTGCCGGAGAGCTCATGGGGCCGTGCAAACGCCTGGCGCAGACCCTGTTTTCAAAGCTGCGTTTGCGTGGAGAGTTGATTCCGAAGGCTTGACTGAAGCGTAATTGACTTAACTGGAAATAAGAGTCCACCTGGGTGACCAGCTGTCACGTGGTCATCTTCTTCTTGCCAATCTAGACCACCTCAAGGACTCAATGGCTGCCATGTGTCACCTCCCAATAATGCCCTAAGGACCAGAGAGGAAAGCAGGGTACATGGTAGCCTCTCCCATGGTGGGGTGGGAGGGGGAAGTGTATCAAAGCGGAGAACACTGACACTCATTCGCAACCCGCAGGCACAGAGGAAATGCTGTTTGCCACCGGGTCTGGGAGGAGCGCTGGAACCAGATGCGGGCAGCAGCGGGGTGGCTGGCGCATGAGCAAAACGCAGCAGGAAGTTTCTTCCTGGACACCCACCCACCCTCACTGCGAGAGGCACGGAACGGGGCCTGTCACATGGATCCAGGTCCCCACGCCGGCTGACAGGCACTCAGTAACCTTCAAGGGCTCAGTGACAGGTCCCATCAGCAGGGGGCTGGCCCTGTGACATGGGGCAGCTGCTCCTCTTCTACGGCCCGTGGGCTGCATTGTGGGGACAGCTTGATGGCCAGAGTAGGCTTTGGAAACGTCCATGCTGAAGGACACTGCTGGTCCTTCTCTGCCAGGACAAAGGTGACCTCCCAAGTGGACCCCACACAGGACAAGGCTCCGTCTGAACGAGCTGCTGCCAAACGTAATCAGCTTCTGGGATGCAAACCCAGGGCTCACACGCAACCTGAGACGCAGGTCGGCCGGAGACCTCACAGCAGGAGTCTGGTGTCCCTCTGGCTGAGCTGCTCGATTTCCTCCGGGGAGAAAGTGTTTCCTCGGAGCCTGAAGGGGACAAGCGAAGAGTGGGTGGAGTGAAGACAGAACCACAGCACTGCTTTCCAACGGAGGCTGCGCTTTCTAAAGCCAGGCGGGGATGGCCTGCCGCTCCGGCCCAGCGGCAGCTGCCCTGGGAGGGAAGCCCACTGGTTTTGCCCGTGTCCACAGTGCAGCTCATGAATCACTGCGCACAATGACACAGGCCCCGTGCCTGTGCTCAGCGTCCACACTGGACCCAGCCAGCTGGCCATTCTTTTTATGGCACCAGCAGAATCGGCCCAGAATGGGATGAGCAGGACCAGGTGCCCCCTGCCCCCAGCGCCACCCACAGGAAGCAAACATCAAGCCCTTAAAATACCCACCTGGTGCCGGCCTGCTCCCCACAGGCACAGACTGTGACATTCCTTAGGGGTGCGCAATGATTTTTAACAAATAGCCCACAGTGTGCCCAGGACCGAGGACGGCCAAGGCTCTGGGATTGCACAACCAACCACACATGAGGTGCTCTCTCCAGCAGGGCGCAGATTGTAGAAATCTTTATTTTTAACTTCTTCATCTGAGAGCTGCACTTGCTGCTGCCTAGAAGTGCGTTTCCAGGGAGGGGTGAGTCCGCCTATTGAAAGCGGGCTCACAAGCTCCCCCGGATGAGGCCGTGCTGTGCAGCAGCCCCCGGGGGCCTGGTCTGGGCCAGCAGGCTTCCTGGGTGTGCAGTCCACCCCGGGCCATTTTGTCCGGCAGAGCGGGGTCGGTCCCTCCTCTGCTCTGCTTCAGTACCGGCAGTTGCAATGGGGGTCCAGAGTGCCAGCTTTTTTTTTTTTTTTAAGAAAACTCTGAAGTATAGATTTTTAAATGGGGAACCTCCTAGGTTTAAAATACAGATGGGCTCCCACTTACGATGGTTCAGCATAACTTTTTGATTTCACAACAGTGCGAAAGCGAAATGCATTCACATTTTGAATTCGTATCTTTTTCCTGGGCCAGGGATGGCATTATGATGCTCTCTCACGATGCAGGGCAGTGGGAAGATTTGGCCCAACTCGAGTCTAACGTACGTTTCCTGAGCACGTTGAAGGTGGGCCGGGCTGATCTGCAATGTCTGGTGGGTTAGGTGTGTTCAACGCATTTTTGACAGAATGATACTTTCAACTTAGGAGGGGTTTATCCTAAATCAAGGAGCATCTGTTTGGGCTTCTAGCTCAGGGTCTGAAACGTGTGTAGTGAGTGTCATTCATGTGTACTGTGTTAACCAGGGGGAACCTCTCTGCTTACTCTGTGAGCGACAGTTACCTCCATGGAAAGGAAGACAAATCCTTGACGTTGTGACCCACTAGTTTTTTCGAATACATACAACTTTTAAGTATAAAGACTTGGATACGCTGTACAGCGGTGCCCACCCTGGGTAACGTCCACCCACAGCCGCACATGGTCTGACGCAGTGGCCTTGGCGTGCGATGGCAGATGCAATACCCAGGAGGGCAGGAGCTTCTGTTCTTTCCTCTGTTACTCTTCCACCACACAACTGGCTAGAACAGTGCCGTTTCGAATAAATACTCGTGACTTAAAAATAAAAGGACTGGTCCCCGATCAGAGACTCGAAGACATCTTTCCCAGCACAGAGCTATGCCCATCATGTGCAGAATGTCACTGATCATCGGAGCCAAAAGGGACCTTAGAAATTCTCAAGCGCCTCTCCCCACTTGCCCCATTTCACAGATTGGAAAACCGAGGCTCAGAGAGGTGGAGAGGTCTTGCCAGGGCCTTACCAGACTTCCAGGATCGTGTTGTTCCTTTCAAGGGCCTGCAGGAGGGCTTGTGCCCCAAGGTGGGTGATGCAGTTGTTGGACAGCCTGGAGAGGACGACGCAATGGTGAGCTTCAGGGGTGCTCGGGTGCCCTCTTGGGCCTGTCCGATTAAAGGAGGCTTTGGGAGTTGGCCGGCCTGCTGGAGCCCAGCGGCCCCCTTGACCTGCCCCTCTCCGGCCAAGATTCCTCACGAGCTCATCGACCAAGGCTCAAGGCCTCAAGTGAGACGTACTTTTCTCTCTTCCATCCAGTAGAGTCATTCATCTAAATACGTGGCTACTCCCCTCGGAAGGTGCTATATGCCTTTTAGTGCCAGACTTCCTGGGTTCAAATCCAGCTTACACCGCTTCCTCTCTGACCTCAAGCAAATTAGTCCCAATTTCCTCATCTCTACAAGGGACCTAAAAGAGCACCCATTTCAGCGGGTATAAGAATCGAACAAAGAATGGTGTCATCTAAACCACGTGCCCCAGAATACAGCAACCGTGCCTGCCTGCACAGCACAAGAGCAACCACCGGAGGCGCCCATCCGAAAGCTCCTCTCACCCGAGCCAGGGAAGGGCCCACGGCCCACACATTCCCTCGGCTGTCCCCTCTGGCTCTGAGGGCTGCTGCCTGGGAAGACCACCCTCTCCCCTGGACCTGAGGCTTTGCTCCTGACCCCGGAGGCGTGCTCAGCCATGTTCAGGGCAAGCACTGGAAGTGCTGGACAGTTAATGTCCCCACAAGCACACTCCAGCCTCAGAACGACAGGCAGCTGGTGGGTAAATATCCACGTGGCCCAGCACCAGTGGGACTGAGCCCCAGTAGCCTCAGCAATAACAGGCTTGGTGACACACGGTTATCTTTCACCTTCCCTTCCCTACCCCACCCCATGACTCCTCACCATGGGGTTTGCTGGGGCCACCTTGCCTTGGAGTCCCTGCCTGCGTTTTGGGGACCCCTCAACAATACCTGCAATGGTTCCACCAGGCTACCTCATGCTGCCTCATAGAAGTTAACCAGGATGGGCACCTGCCCAGGTCTCCAATTTAGAACCACCCCACCCCCATGCTGGTCACTGCTGTCCCGGCTCCTTACTTGAGGACTTTCAAACTTGAATTTCTCACAAGTCCTTCAGCGAGAGAGCACACACCTTCATCTTGGAGATGGTTCTCCTCCAGGCTGGGAAGAAGAAGGGGAGACTCTGTCAGTACAGCAACATTTATTGTGGAAGATCAGGTGCCTGAAGGTGAGTGTTGGGAACCGCCCTGCCTGGTTTCAGAAGCTGTAATCCCCTCATAGCTAAGGCTGAGTAAAAAGACCTTGGGACCATAAGCCACTAAGGAGACAAAGGTTATCTCCCTGGCAGGGGCACCGCCTCTGCCCCCTTTCTCTTCACCCTGCTTGGCCCTGGGCAGATAACTGGTTAGCCAATGATGGGTAAGATTCCTCAAGGGAGGGACAACCTAAGACAGGCACAGTCACAAAGAGGCCCTCGGGTAAGGACTTGGAGGGCTGTAGAAAAAGAGGGTGATGGGCCCTCACCCCTCAGCTTTGACACAGCCTAAGTCCTCATTGTGTCTGCAAGAAGTCTCCTAATCTCTTGACTGTCTTACTTCCCTGCCTGATTTAAGCCTGAAACAATGACAGAGTGTGGTGCAGCCCTGTGTGGAAAGGGTGGGTTCCCTGGGCGATCAGGCCTAAGAAAGAATATGTAAAATCCTGTGAAACCTGCTTTGCTAAGAATGTCATCAATTTTCTGATAAGGGTCCAAGCAGGAAATGAGTTTGTTTCCCAAAGTTTTGTAGCCCTTTAGCTAACTGACCCTGACTCAGAATAAGCCCTCATAGTTCTTTATATGTTCTCTGTTGTTTGATCCTTACTGCCTGAGCATAATGAATGAGGACCTTCCTTGATGTAATGCTCCCAGAAATCGATAAAAGCCTGTCCAAGCAAGGGTCGGGGCCCTCTCTCTCTCAGAGAGTGGCCGTGCAGTCCCTTTTCTCCACAGGACTCTGCAGTCCGTGTAAATTTGTTCATCGCAGCCACAACACTGCAGGCACTGCCAGCCGGAGTCCACATCGGGTGAGCCATGACCCCCCATTTAGAAAGTCCAACATCCGAGAGTCAACACTTACAAATAAAGGGGGGCAGATCAGACACACCCCACAGGGTGTGACAGTCTCCATTCCAGGGCCACCTCAGGGAGCAAACTCACCCCAAGTTCCCTCATGGCCCAGGGACTCTATCCCCTTCCCCTTTCTCTCTTATCAACGGAAGCCTAGTTTTGTCTGGGGCAGCCATGGGCTTGGTAAAGACACAAGCGAATGACAACAACAAAAACATTGTTTTCCCCCTCTCCACTGCAGCCAGGGTTAGCCGACAGACATGCCCATGGCCACGCAGGAACATGTAAGGGGACGTTGACAGATGGGGCCCCTGGGGACACTCTTCAGAGGGAAGCAGCCTGGCCGGCCTGTGCCTCTGCCCTCCTGGGCTATACAGGCGGAATCCTGGGACACACAAGGAGTGCTGGAGACGCTGCAGCCTTCTTGTGATCATGAGACCACCAATCATGAGGACGCAGCCACAGACTGAGGATGTGATGGATCACAGAGAGTCCCGACCCCTGCTGGTCTCGTGGGGATGCCCTCCCAGCCCTCAGCAGTCTGCACCTGCCCGTGGAAAGCCACGCCCTGTTCTGCAGGTGGAGGTCTTCCCTCCCTCGCAGCCCACGGCAGTCCTGGTAGAGGCTCTCACAGCGAGGTGCTCCTCCCACAAGAAATTCCTAGTGCTCGGACCCAATCAGGGCATAGTCAGCAGAAAATGGGTGGAGCCAGTGAGCCCCGCCCACCACCACAGTGACAGTGCTCAGAGGTTTATCTGGTGCCCTTCTGCTTCCTGAATAAGTCAGCCTTTTATCGCGCTGCTACAGTGTGAAACTGCCCAAGACAGATCATAAGAAGACTAGACAGGTGGCATCTGATGGGTGGAAAACCTGGAATCAGTTTCAGGTCAGTGGTGGAGGTATGGCTCTCAGTTCACCCCTGAACGTCCCCCCAAACTCCACTGCACCTTCCACCACGCCCCTGACTCTGACGCCCAGGGTCCTCAGGCACACCTGGGTCCACACTCGCTCTGAAAGGATCAAACTCTGTTTGTAGTGACAGTCACAGTGACAGTGACCTGCAGCAGCAGCAGGGAGCCACTGCCACAGGGGTAATGCCATCCCTGTCACCGCGGAACATGTCGAAAAATGTCAGGCACTAGGGTCCTCGCAGGCATTACCGCATTTCGTTCTTACACCAGCGTCTTCTAGTTGGGGGAAACCTGAGATTCAGACGTTGTTACTGAACGTGGCCTAGAAGCTCAGCCCACCTGACTCCGGAACCTGTGCGCTCCACCATGAGGCCACAGGGAGGCAGAGCCCAAACCTGCAAACCCTTAAATACAACCAAATAGAAAGAGGGAGCACCTCTATGCCAGGCTTGCTAAGCTTCACCCACGCAGGACTCTGGAAGACAAGCACATTCACCCAATCACTCAGTCATGCACCTCATCCCATCCACACAGCTGTTTCCCTGGATGAGGCCGGGGAAGAAAGGAAGACAACTATCACCCCCTGTCTCCCAAGCAAGGACGCCCCCAAACTCACCAGAGTTCTTCCAGTGCCACGTTCTTCTCCAACATCAGCGCTAAGGCCTTTGCACCCTCACTGCCAATGTCGTTCCCCACCAAGCTGGGTGTGACCAAGGGACAAACAGGTGTCAGAGCCGGGAGGGACCTCAGAGATAAGCTAAGCCTTGAAGGGCGGAATGCGAAGCCCCACACACTTCCCCTTCCTCTTCTGCTCCCTCTCAGACACCAACCATTGGTCACCGTGCCCTTGTCCATCAAGCCCAGAAGCAGCCTGAGACCCCTTCCCTACCCAGAGTGCTGGGCGGCACTGCAGATGCGTTCGGTCCTAGAGATACAACGTACTCGATCCAGCCCAAGACCCTCCACTAACACAGGGAATTGAGACCCATGAGAGGGGAAGGGGCATCTCCAAAGTGGCGGGGCTCCAAACCCAATGGTGCTTCTTTCTCATCCCCTTGCCTAACATAGGGGGTGAACATGAGGTTCAAAGACCTTCCAAACAGGCCCAGGCTCCCCGCTCCTCAGGCTGGCTCCCCTGTGACAAGGACAGGACAGACACTGAAGCTTACCTGAGCCACCTCAAGCTCTGGTGGTCGCCCAAGGCTTCCGCCAAGGCCTGCGCCCCTGTGTCACCCACCTTGTTGCCCCAGAACCTGAAAAGGCCAACAGTCAACAGCAGTGTCAGTGAGAACATGCTATGTGTTCTGGGCCTCCTCCCAAGGCACATTCCTCTCCATGGCCCCAGCCAGAGGGGCAGCCCCCCACTACCAAGCCCAGAAAGGTCCCACTGGGGTTCTGAGGCCCCAACCCAGTGGGCCCACCTTCACTCAGATTGCTCAGCAGCTTGAAATCAGACTTACAGAACACTCCGAACACCCAGCGCATACCCCCAGGGACAGGGAGCTCCTTCCCAAAGGCAATTCACACGGCCTTGACACTTTTCTTGACATTTAGGTCCAATCTGCTTCCTGGTAGCTGTCCCCACAAGTCCATCACTAGCCCCCGAGACTACCCAGAACCAGTCTATCTCGTTATCTCCTGCTCCCGAACATCCCTGGTTTCCGCATGGTGTCCAACCCCTTCTGGGCCATCAGAACAACTGTGGTTCGGAAACACTCCTTTTCACAGGGGCAGGCCAATGCACCCCTTGTGACTCAGCTCTTTGACACCCAGAGGCGCCTGGCCGCCTGCGTGCACTCGTGAGCAAAGATCGCCGAGCTGAGATGTTCGCCACACTTTCGCTCACTAGGTAAATATTTATTGAGCCCTGCCTCCGTGTTGACCCCGCCCTGTGTCCCGTCCCAGGGGATGGGACGCTGAAATAGCAAAAATCCGGGGCACAACCTGAGCATGCCCCAGCTTGCGACCGGTGAAACAGATTGCGACATCCAGCCAGTGGAGCACTAAGCAGCTGCTCTTGAAACAGTGAGGCCAAAGGAGATGAAAAGACGCCTATACTCTATTGTTGAGAAAAAATGCAACTTGCAGAACCGCTTGTACCACGGGACGGTGTTGGGGGTGAATTTAGCTCAGTGCCCGGCCCACACAGGGGCCTTCATAAATACGTGTTGAATGATAAACACCAGGCCAGATGTGGCCTCAAAAAGGAAAGAGCTCAGTGGGGCTATGGTCGCCCCTTGTTCTAGACTCTGAGTTACTAGAGCAGCTTGGAAGAGGTGCTGGTGTCCCCAGCCACAGTCACTCTCCTGGGTCCAGCTGCACCCAGTGCGGGGGGGGGGGGGGTGAGGCGCATGGCAGGTCACTTCCGATCCATGTGGAATGGATCGGAGCACGTGGGCCCTAAGGTTATTCTGTCCTCCTACAGTCTGGGGTCCTAAAACCCCCAGTTCTTGTCAAATGGACCCACCAAGGGCAAGACAGGACAGGAGAGGGGCTGCAGGGGATGGCACAGAGCGATGTTGGGGGCTGTTGCTCTGCCCAGCAAACAGGAGGCTGTGCTCTGGGGCCCCGGGGACCAAGAACTGCCCTCCCAGCCTATGTCTGACTGCCCCGCAGCACTCCCCTATACAACCTCCTCCCCGCTAATCTGGGCTCCAGCCTCTCTTCCCCCCGGCCTTCTCTGTGCTCGGTCCTCACTGGGCTGCACCTCCTCTGGGACCCCTGGGCGGTACCCCCAGACCATTCACATATCAGTCTGGGGTGGGGCCCAGGTGATGGCGAGCTGCAGAAGCCCCTCAGTGGTCCCAGGGCACAGACGGAGGTGAGAAGCGCAGCCCCAGCACCCATGACGACCCGAGGGCTTCCTGCCACCTGTGGGTGCTGCCTGCCCCCAGCACTGACATCCCGAACTTCCTGTTTCTCCCATGGAAAGCAACCACCACGCAGCCAAGGGCCGCTTACCGTCTCCCTGCCTCACCCTCCCCACAGGGGCCTTCTGGCTCAAGAGTGTCACCTGCCCCAAAACCCTCCACGCCGCCTGGGCCCCGGAACCCAACCTACCCGAGAAACTGCAGGGAGGTGTTGGCCCTGAGCCCTCGGGCCAGCACCTGGGCTCCCGCGGAGGTGATGTGGTTGTTCCCCAGCCTGGAAGGGAAGACAGAGGAGGCTGAGAGCAAGTGGGTCATGCGGGCAGAAGGCCCGGGTCTGCGGGGGAAAGTGTGGCCTGGACAGAGAAAGCTGGGGAAACCGCTGTGGGGGCCGGGTGCAGACGCAGGAGCCAGTCGGTGCTCGGGGAGCTTGTGCAGCAGCTCCCGACACTTTGTTTTCCACCAGCTCAGGGAAAGCAGGGCAAAGCAGGGTGACAGGTACGGCAGGAGCCACAGGAGGCAGAGGTCCTGGAAGGTGCTTTCTCGGGGGAGCCAGGGTGACTCACTGTCACACCTTTGCTTCCTGTCTCAGCACCTGGCAGCCTTCCCCGCCGCACCTGCTGCAGGTGGCATCTACCTGTTCCTGGCAGGCCCAGGACTGGGAGCAAGAAGGGGGCCCTGCCGAGCCTTCTGCAGGGATTGGTGGAACAGGTTTCACCCAAATCCGACACTTTGAGGAAGCCCAGAACTCTCACCCACAAACCCAGGCTTCCTGGAACAATAGCGCACTTTGGTTTTCTCAGAGAACTCTCACACGAAGCCACTCCGACTCACAAGAACCCTACAGGGCAGGGATTATTGTCCCCTCCGAGAAAGCGGTGGCCTCTCAGGTTGTATGACTGAAGGCCCCACCCCATGCTGAAAAATCCAGCATCCGCACTGCACCAAGGCCTGCGTCCCACACCTACTGCGGGCCAGTGACTGGGAGACGGGGGGCCCCTGCCACCTGGAGCACCCAGAGCACCCCAAGCTGCCTTCCACGCCGCTCTCTGGGAACTGCCCTGAAGTCCAGGACACGTCCTCCCCTCCCCCTCTCTCCCTCTTCCCCTCTCCCCCCAGCAGACCCGCCCTGCAGCCTCCCCAGCTCCCATCCCCATTTCCCCTCCAGGCAGTTTCCCGGTGGCACACCTCATCCCTCCCTGGAAGAGTGGACTGACTGGGCATGCTGAGAACTTACGTGGCTCCCCACGGCCTTCCACGCACCATGTAAGGCACTTATTACACGTGTACATGGATATTAACTCACTATGGACGCAGCTCACCACAGCAGCCTGGGAGGTCACTGTCACTGCTCTCTCCATTTTACAGAAGGATAAACAGAAGCACGCGGTGGGCTGACCCAAGGCCGCACAGCCAATGAGGATCCAAATCACAGGCGTCCCGGGTTCAAACCTCAGCCAGCCTGGCTGCACAGCCCCGGGCTCTGAACAGCGATGCCCTACTCACCACAGGCCCAGGCCTCTACCTCTGAGTGTGGCCACCTGCGGCTGGGCCAGCACAGGCCTGGCCACAGCCACTCTCCCGTGTGTGAATTAGGAGGGGGCGTTGGCAGCGGAAGAGAATCCTTTGTACACAAGGGCCGCCCTGGCACTGGCCTCAGTGGCCCCGCCTGAGACCAAGCTACATAGTCAACGAGTTCAAAGACGGCAGCTCACGTCCCCAAACCCAGCCCGGCCGGTAGAAAGAACTAATGGAAGAAGGTCTTCACTTTGTCTTCGTTCACTCTGTCAGGCCAGGAGGTCAGAATCGCCCAGAGAGAGGGAGAAGCCAGGCTGAGCCAGGCACCAATCAGGTAGGAGGGAGCCCAGTGGAGGCCAGAGGAGGGGCGGGGGGCAGCTGACATGCACATTTCCCAGGCTGGGTGCAAACCCTGCACCCCACTAAGCACCCAAAAGGACCTTCCAAGATTTTTTTTTTGTCACAACTGGCAGCCACACCTGTGGCAGCAAGTGATTGCAGCACCCACCCCTATGCCATCCTGGTATTCAGCCAGGAAATCAGGCCCCCAGTATGGGCGAGCCAGGGCCGAGCCCAGACCATCCGGATGGAGCAGTGGCAGGGACAGACGGCGTCCGGGAACAGGGAAGCCGAGGCTCACCTCAACGCCAAGAAGTTCTGCCGGCACTCGAGGAGCCTGGCCAGGGACTGGGTGCAGCCGTCGGTCAGCTTGTTGTTGAATAAACTGGAAAGAGTTGAGAGAGAGACTTGGAGACAGGCACAAGGGACAGCACGCGCCCAAACCCAGGGCAGCCTGTTCCCACGGGACAAGAGTCTCCCTGCACCTGCCGCCACGCACACACCTGCCCAGCCCATCACAGTTCACGGAGGTTCCCAGGGAACAAGGCTGGGGACCTGGGGACCTGGAGACCCGGGGCCCAACGTCCCGGCCCAGACGGACTTACGCTAACTTCTGCAGCGCCTCACAGTGAAGAGCATGTTCGACGAGCTTGCAAAAGCCTCGGTCTGAGATATTATTATCTCGCAGGCTAAAACACACCAGATAGATAAACCTGAAAACAGAGCTCATGACAGGAGGAAAAAAAAATGACCGAAACCTCCAAAGAGACTTTCACTCGTCCCCCAAGTGCTGGCATCTGTGCTCCCAGGGAACGCGGGGACTCCCCCATCCCTGGCCAGGGTGCTGATGTCGTGCATGATGCGGGGGGCAGCTCAGGAGATGGGGACCCGGAGCCCCTGCTCAAAGAACACCAGACTCCTTGGGACGTCACAGGCCTAACCTGAGGGGCCCTTTCCAGCTCTGTGGGAGGGAAGTGGCCATCAGCACGGCCTCCCAGAAGGTTCCGTCCAAGGTGGGAAGGAGCTGTGACATGGCCAAGGAGCAGAGGAACTAGACAGACTTCCTACCCCAGGATCAGGTGGCTGAGCGAGCAGAGGGTAGACCAGTTGGACGAGAGGGGCCAAGACTTGGGAAAACCGGCAGGAAGGCTGTGGTCAGTGAGGTTCTGCTATCCAGCCCTTCACCCCCCTTGACATCACTCCTGCTGGTCAGACCCCGCCTGGCAGCCCCCAGACATGCCTCTTGGGTCAGAGTTTCCAAAGCTCACCTGATCACAACATCCAAAAGCACCCCTAAAATACAGGCTTCCACCCTGGTGCCTGGAGCTGGCCATGCAACATGTACAGGCCAGGACACAGGACGCCATGTATTGTAACCCCTATGGGTGGGGTTCTCCATCATCAGGCAAACTTGGGAGGTCCTGCCCAACAGGGTCACAGCTCAGGCTCTGGAACCCTTGGTGGGGGTTCTGATCCTGAGCAGCCCCTCACCAGCTGTTTGCTGAAAGCAAGCCCTGGTTCAGATTTAAAGAGACAGTGCACATAAAGCCCTGGCGACACCTGGCCCACGGTAAAAGCTGCTGGAATCAGGATCGCTGCACGTATGGAACATGGGGCACACCGGTGCCACCTGAAGCACTTCCTAAGAGTAACGGCACTTAATCCTTGCAAGCCCATGACATAGGTAGAGAGAAGGACACGGAGACACAGACAAGCGAAGCGACTTTACCAGGCCGCACAGCACCCAAAGGGTTTGGAGGAGGCTGTCTGGCCCCCGAGCCCACCCTTCACCGGGACCTTATTTGGCCTCTCTCTCTGAGGCTTAAGAGCACCGACAGTCTCACTACAGACTCGTTGGTAGGTCATGACATCGACCCTGAAGGTCATGAGCAGGGATGTTTAAGTGGGAAAAAGAACAGGACAGAAGGACAGCAGACTGAGTCCAAGGTAATGAAAGAAAGTCATTCTGAGAAGTTTTTGTTTCACCTCTTTTGCAGTGTGGGCCCCAGTCAAAAACTTTGAAAGCCGCCACCCCAGAGTCTAAAGAAACCGATATAGGGCACTTTATGTTCAGGTTTCCCAGAGGCGGAGGGTTTCGGTTGGCATGGAGACACTACATGTGGGAAAGAGGCCGTGGCACTGTGGGAGAGAGGAGGGGGACTCTCTCTCTCTCTCTCTCACACACACACACACACACACACACACACACACACACACACACACACAGGAAATGCTCACATAGCAACCTTGTGGTGGTTCCCTTCCCCCAGAGTGTCGGCAATTTCAGTACTTGGTCAAAGATGGTCATTCACTAATAGAACACCAAGCTGGTTCCCACCGACCAGCGGCATTCATGGGGTGGCCTCTGGACCACTTGTATCAGCATCTCTAGGCATGTTTGTTTCAAATCTAGATTTCTGGGCCCCCACCCCAGACCTGGGTGACGGGAAGCCCTGGGGACAGGCCCCAATACTGGAAGCATTGCCACGGGCCCCTCTGCCCTGAGCACCTGAGCCACAAGGACTAGGACCAGACCAACCTCAGCTCCTGGGGAACTAGAGACAGGCACCAGCCCCCCCGACCCCGGCCCTTGGCCCTTCTGAGCTCAGGGACGGGGGAGGGGAGGCAGGAGCTGGACCACATGGGCTTTCCTCACCAAAGAGAAGGGGTCCAATCATTTCAGGGAGGGCTCTGTGAGGGCCACGCAGGCCCGTGGGTCCTGACCTCTCGGGGCCCAAGGACCCCCTTGAGAACCATGGGTCTGTAATCCAGAAACACGCATGGGCATATTTCTAGCAGGTAGCGGCTCCCACACACTGGCCTGGAAATCCTGAGTGAAAAGTCCCTCCCCAGGAAGTCGGAGGGCTGCACTGGCCACTGCTCTGTCCCCAGACGGATCCTGCCCCGCTTCTCGGCACAGCTCTGGGGCCCAGGGGCGGGGCTGATTCTGGGGATGCTACCCGTGGGTTCCCACTCTGGCTCCTGGTGGGGTTAAGGCAGGGGTGGGGAGTGAGTCCCGGGCGCACTCCCCAGGTCCCACCCCTCCAGGATGCTGCCCCGCAGCGGCTGTCAGCAAGCCCTCTCCCTACCTTCCTCCCAGGTAACAACCCGCCCCCTCTGCCCCTCGGGCCTGGGGAGTATCCCAGGGCCCGGTTCTTCCTAACACCCACCCAGGCCTTTGAAAACACTCCCTTTGTCAAACTCTCCTTGAGTCACCGAATGTAAATGTGTCATCTGATACATTCATACGTATCCTGTATCTTCGTTATATGTAATATACGTATTAACTGTACCAATATACGTTGTATTATGAGATCTCATTTATACACTCAGGGCCACGGTCCGCATGAAAGGGGTAAAGGTCACCGCTCAGTTTCCAGTGGCTCTCTCTGTGTTTGCTCCAGGAGGAACGGAGTCTGGCTGCTTTGGCTTGGAGAAGGTACGCCAGCCACCTTCATAGGCTCCCCGAGACGTTTGTCCCTTGCATAGTGTCAAATGCCTGGGAGGCTGTGAGTTGATTTTAACTCTAAGTCACAGCTTCTGCTTTCTCAGAGGTTATAAATAGGGGTTAGAACATCCCCTTTTGAGGCTGAAAGGGAAGTTGGGGAGCCGGGTGCTGGCCGCCAGACCTGGGCACAGCCTCCAAGCTGGCCCGGCCCAAGGCAGGGAAGAAGGCCCAGGGGCGCCTGGCAGTGACCTCCCAAAGGGGAACCTCGCACCTTCAGATGGGGCTGAGGGCAGCGTGGGGGACGCCAATACCTCATCCGCACCCAGACGCATGAGGAATGAAAGCTCGGGTGAAACTCCACAGCCTCTTTCCCTCTCTGGGGTCCTGGAATTCCCATCATGTGGGGGGTTTTAACATTTCTTTCTTTCTTTCTTTCTTTCTTTCTTTCTTTCTTCTTTCTTTCTTTTCTTTTCTTTTCTTTTTTTTGTTTGTTTTAACGTTTCTGATGGGGCACAAGCCACCGTGGATTTGGAGCAGTTCCTAACAGGGCCACAGAGGACATGAAACTTGGCATGTGACTTCGAAGTCACGCCCATACGTCTGACGCCCATGCACAGACCGGGTGACGGGCACTGTCGGGGAGCAGGGACGAGTAACCAGAAAGACGGGACAAGTGACTCACAGCTCTGCCATTTCCTATGGGACCCTGGACAAGTTGCGTCACGTCTCTGAGCCTCAGATATAAGACAAAGGGGAAATGACTGTCCCTGCCACAGCCCAGAGTGGCTGAGGAGATAAGAGAGGTCACTCTGGGAAGATGCCCTGCCTGTCACACGGGCTGTCCTAGGAACCGTGGCTATCGACCCTATATGTCGACTAAGGCCCAGGTGGGCACTAGAATTATTGGAGGGATCACTTTGTAGATTATATAATTGTCTAACCACTACGCTATACGACTGCAACAAATATAAAAAACACAATAATAAAATGAACCAAGGCCCAGGCAGGGGAAGGGACCCGGCCAGGGCTGCACAGAAGAGGTGGCCAGAACTCCTGGATCGCAGCAGGTGTTCCCGCTCCTGCCCCTAGGTGGCAGTGGCGTCCACACCAGGCCTGACTGCCTTGCCCCGCGATACTTACTAAAGGGCCTTGAAGATGCTGAGGCCAGGCAGCAGCTGCTCCACCCCAGCGTCGCCCAGGGAGTTGTGGTCCAGCTGCAAGGCCACAGGCCGCCGGAGGTGCCGCAGCACGAAGGCCAGAGCGGCGCACTCGGCGGGGCCCACGCCGCAGAACGTCAGCTTGAGGTGCTCCACGCGGAACCCGCGCACGGCCTCCCGCGCCAGCCGCTCCTCCTGCAGCTCGTACAGACTCCGGATGAGCCACAAGAACCCGGGCAGGGCGTGCATGCTCTTGGCCTCCCCCGGCAGGGCCGGCGGGATGGAGTGGAAGTGCTTCCGGAGGCTGCGGGCCAGACACCGGCGGGCGCAGGCCTGGCGCTGCAGGAGCGCCTTCTCGGACACCTGGCACTCAGCCAGCAGGCCCCGGTGCTCCTGGGACAGCAGCCCTGCCAGGAAGGCCGCCGTGATCTGGAGGTTGTGCGGCTCGGCCTCCCGCAGCAAAGCCTCCACACCGCCCTCCCTGCTCCGCGGGCCCTGCACGCACAGCACGGGCAGCAGCCTGGCCAGCCGAGAGCTCCCCGTCCGAGCACAACTGAACAGGTGTCTGAGCGAGGGTGGCATCACGTCGGCACCGAGCGCCAGGTAGAACGCGGCAAAAAAGCACTGGAAAGTGATGTGCAAGAACTCCAGCAGGGGCGTGCCCCCGGACGCAGCCCCCTGGGTATGCACCAGGAAGCCAAGAGAAATGTCCTCCTCGTCCACACCTGCTGCCTGGAGCTGCTTGGCCGAGAACACGTAGCAGCTCCTGCCCAGGCCCCAGAGAGCCAGGCGGCCGAGGTGCAGGAGGGTGGAGAGCCTGCCTCTGAGCAGGCTGGGCCCCAGCTCTCGGCGGGCCGAGTCTGGCGGGGAGGCGTGCAGCAGGAAACGCTGCAGGAACAGCAGGTACATGCCCGTGGTGGTCTTCGGGGGCCCCCCACCCTGCAGCAACAGTTCCTGGTGGCATCTGGACACCATCCACGCAAAGACAGGAAGGTGGCACAAACCGTGGAGGGTCGAGGTTTCTCTGAGCAGGCGGACCAGGCGGTCGGCCACGCCCGGCCCCCGGTGGCACTTCCTCAGGTACAGTTCGATCCCGTCTTCGGAGAAGCCCTTGAGGTGCAGCTCCGTGCGCACATACTTCCGGAGGAGCGGGGACACCGCGTCCGGGCGGCTGGTCAGCACCTTGCGGGCATTCTTTAACAGGTTGCCCTGAAGAAGGTTGAAGAGCAGATTCTGGACAGACGTGGGGTCCGTCGGAGAGCAGTGCCGCTCGCGATCCGTGAACCGGAACCTGAACTCGTCAAAGCCGTCGAAGGTTAAGAGGACTCGGTCGGGGTGGTCAAGGAGGAACTGGAAGACGTCTTGTTGGCCAAGGTCAGGCCAACAGCAGTGTTCAAAGAGCAGCGTTCGCACGGACAGGGGTTTTGCCGAGCACTGCAGCTGCCGGCAGCTGAACGGGAAGACGAAGAGAAACTCCTGGAAGTCCCGCCCTGCAGCCCAGAGCAAGTGCAGCTGCTGCAGGAGGGTGGTCTTGCCGCTGCCCGCCTCGCCCACCACCAGCACGGTGTCCGCATCCTCATTGAGGTGGCCACCGGTGCCAAAGAGCCCCTCCAGGCCCAGGGTGGCAGGGCTCTGCTGTGGGGATCCGGCCATGCCCACTTCTGTCCGGATCTCCAGAACATTCTCCGTGTATATTTCCTCCAGGCAAAGATTCTCTGCTCCATCGTAGGTGCTCAGGAAGCGAGACTGAGCAGAGACCGTGGTCCTCAGCTTGGAGATGTACTTCTTACACGCGGTGGCGTCTGGAAGACAGAGGAAGAGGCCGCCGAGGTGGAGCCTGAGCCGGGAGTGGCTGCAGCGTGCTGTTGCAGGCGCCAGAGAACGGCCAGCGGGCTCTCCACTCCCAAGCTCTGGACTTGGAGGACAGTCACGTCACCTTCCTCCCCCTCAGCTTCTTCCCCTGAGAAGCGGGATGGAGGGTGGTCCCTACCTTGTAAGGTTTTCACCTGGATCAAATAAGATAATTCACGTCAAGGGCTTTACTCAGTGTCTGATACAAAATCAGCTCTCAAAAGACATTCGTTAGTGCTGTTGTCGTACGGAAATTGGGACGAGCTGCTGCTAAGAAGGGGCCCAGGGCTGGACCAGGAGCCCCACCATCCTAGGCAGCCTTAGAGAAATCCCTGCACCACCCAGCCTCAGCCGAATCTTCCCAAAGGCAAGCAGAAGGGTGAACGGCCGAGGAGCCCAGCATCTGAAGTCAGACATCCCTGAGTTTGAAACCTGAATCCCCCCGTCAGCGTGAGCAAGCCACTTTTCTGGCCTTGGTGGGCGCATCTGTAAAAATGGGGCCGATCCACATCTGGGAGGATCATTTCAGGAGGAAACGAGGTAAAATAGACTTTAGAAGAAAAACGGTGTTTCGTATCATTATTATTAGTGGGTGTGTTTTAGGTACAACCATGGACCCCTCCTTGGCCCCCAAAGAGGTCCACATCCTAACCCTCAGAATCTGTGAATATGTTCGTTACCTTACTTGGAAAAGGGACTAGACGGATGTGATTGAAGTCCTCAAATGGGGAGATGCCCCCAGGTTTCCTGGGTGGGCCTAGCCCTCGGGGTCACTGGGGTGCCTGGGTCAGTGCAGGGATGAGATTTCCTGTTCGAGGTCCACTTCCTCATCCTCTCCACCCACCCTCTGCCGTTGGAGTCCCAGTACAGGGTGTGTCCACGGGGCTGCAGCTTTTCCTTTACCATCCCAGCACCCAGGCAGGCCACTGCCTTGTCGGGGACAGTTCCCCTTTCAGGAAATGGGGAAGTGGCAGCCTAAGGGGAGCTCAGAGCGTGGGTCACCCCGTCACGGCCTCACTGCCCCCTGCCACGTTCTGGGCCGCATGTTCTCAACCCAGAGGCTAACCGGCAATCTCCCCGGAGCACTCTTACAACACAGGAGCTGGACTGTGTCACATAAAGGAGACACCCGCACCTCCTCCTCCATTCCCAGAACTGGCCGCTGTTGCTCCGAAAGCCTCACGATGCCCTGGGACACTGAGCACATTTCTTCCGAACACTCTGGTTTTCAGTGCGGCCTTTCCAGCTATCGGCCAGCAATAGAGAAATTCCCCAGGAAAAAGCATGACCACTCATTTTAAAAATAAACGATGCCACTCGTCCCCATCAGGACTGTCACCTGGGGGAACCGTGCACCATGGCACGGGGTGACAACAAGTGTGTGGCCAGTGGTGCTCATGGATATCAGCAACAGACGTTAACCAAGGGCAAAGCGGGCGGTGACCCTGTGTGGTGCACATCCCCCGCCGTCACTTATGTCTGAGCTCTGTTCTCAGGTGACAGTGTGCACGTCCAGAGGCCAAGCACAGGCTTCTTCTGGTCACCCTTCCCATGGGCACGCTCCCCGCCAAGAGGGGCGCCCCAGGGTGACAGATCCATCCGCCAGCACCACGCAGAGACGGGGCCCTCAGTGCCTATGGGCTTTCCCTACGGTGCCAGGAGAACAAGACCCAGAAAGCACCCAGCTTACATCTCTCTCCATCTCCACTGACGATCGCTTCTCCCAGGAAAAGAGAAAGCAAAGGTGCGGACTGTCTACAACCAGCCCGTACCCCCCCCCCACCCTGCCTCCTGTGCCAGGTGTCCCATCTGTAAAGCAGAGAAAGTGACACCTATGTCTCAGGGGACAGAGACTGTAAACGAAGCACCCCCAGGACACCTGAGCGGGGCGGCCAACCCCGTGGGACGAGCCCTACCATGCTGTTCAAATCCATCTGGTTCTCGAATTTTCAATAGTGAGTAGCTACATCACGGAGATTGAGAGATACCAGCCCTCAGTGAGGTCTCTAAATGCCTAATCACTCTGTCGTACACCTGAAACTCGGATAATGCTATCCATCAACTGTAACTGGAAAATAAAGCTAGAAGTAAAAGAGAGACCAGCCCTGTCTCAGAGTGTGCCCACATCTTTTTAGTGCAGGTCATGAGAGTTTGGCTAGTAAGCAATACCCATTGTCAGCCTTCAATACACAGTAGCTCCAGAGATCATTCTGGAAATAATAAAAGCTAACCCTGATATCACCATGAACCCTGTTCATCCTCCCAACGGCCCAGTGAGGCAGTGATGGTGTTACCCTTGAATCGGGGTAGCCGGGTCCGGGAGAGACTCGCTCAGCCAGCCTCTGAGAGACCAGCTGACGTGCCTGCACCTGGAGTTCTCTGCCCTGAGCCAGGACCCTGCTCAGCCCCTCCTTTCTTGTCTGATGGACCAAGAACACACGCACATATACATACCTTCGAAAGGTAGGGTCGGCGGGACCGGCAACTCCAGAACGTGCTGGAGGAGGAAAGCAGCCAGCCCGTTGGCCTTCACCGTGGCCAGATCCAGGAGCCTTCTTGCCTGTGGGGAAAGCGGAAGTGGTTACTTTTTCCAGAAGGGCTGAGGGACAAGTGTGGGGATTCCTGTGACTTCATAGGCACAATAAGAGGCCAGAAAAACAAGCAAGCAACAGCATGAGTTTAGAGAAGTCCAATTCATTCATTAATAATGCAGGCATTTCATCAACAAGTACTTAATGGGGACTTACTATGTGCAAGGTACTCTGAGCACAGTAGGCTTTCAGCCAGAGCCTACCATGTAGTAGGCATCTGAATACATTCTGGCTGCACTTAATTAATGATTAATGAACGAGTCAGGCACTAGGTCCAGCCCTGGCCCTCTCTGCAAGCTGATTCAGAGCACTTTCTGGACCTCAACTCCCCAATGTATACAGTAGGAAGTTAATGACGGCTTCGTCTGTGACACAGGAGGCCTGAGGGTCACTGTTTGGGGGGAAATAGAATGAAGAGGCTCCAAACGCTACACACGTCTGTGTTCTTGTGGAATGGCACTTTCTGAGGCTAAGCTACATCCCCGCTTGGGCTCTCCACGCCCTGACACAGTGGCACATCAGAACTGCTGTGTGGGCACTGAAACTGTGTGGGTGTATGCTGTGCTCATCTGAATTACTGCAGCTTTAATTTCATGAATTTTTATGACCTGCAGTATGTTGAGCAAACAGACTGCAACAGAAGGCCACAGCAGGCAATATCGCGGTCAACAGAATTGCTGGTGGCCGGTGGTGATGCTCGTGAGTGCTCACTATGCGCTAGACACTGTCTTGGGCGTTACACAAAACGACTCACTGATTTCTCCCCAGAAGCTACTGGCACTTTTACAAATGAGGAACCTGAGACAGAAAGGCCAGGGCCAGAGCGTTTCCATGGTGAGGATGGCCTCGTTCTGACTCCAGCCTGAGCCCGTGGCTGCCGCACAGCAGTCCATCTCATCAGAAGCGGAGTGATTCCAAAATGCAACAACTCTTACCAGCCAGACCACCTTCTTAAGGGAAACCCACGGTCCAGGCCTCACCCTGGGGCTGACCTCACTCACGACAACGAATGAGTGCTGGTGACTCAGCAGCACCTTTTTCCTGCGAATCTGGATCACCCTGGACGGAAGTGCCTTACCCGCTGGGATGACGTGAAGACGGGCAACCTGATTTCGTCACATTCGTACGGGCTGATGAAACCGCGCGCCTGCGCCAACTCCAACACGCCCTCCACGTGGCCGTAGAGTCTCCTGACAATGGCTGGCCGGCAACACCGCAGGTCCCGGGCTGGGTGGGGTGAGTGGGGGTCCCAGTGGCCATGCGACTTTGGGGACTGCCTGTCGGCCTGCACTTCCTGCAAAGCCGCGACGAGCTGCTCACAGCCCCAAGCACCTTTACTCCAGACCGTGTCCAGGAGGCGCCGGGCCAAGTGGGAGAGGGGCTGGCCGGGAAGGCTGAGGCCCTCGTAGTCCTCCCAAGACAGGACTTCCCAGGACAGGAGCCAGTCCAGGACGCTCTCAAAGCCCTCCAGGGACCCCGAGACCAGCAGCTCCACCAGCTGGCTTCTCTGTGCCCCGAAAGCCTCCTGCGTGCACATTTCACCTCCTGGGGAGGAGAGCGGGGACAGCATGACTTCACCAGAAGCAAGAAAGCTGTGGGGGGGCGGGGGAGGAGGCCAGTCTGCTCCACCCTGAGTCCAAGCTAACCACAGTTCAGCCTGCAGGCACTCCCCCATCCGAGTCCCCCATTGCACAGATGTGCAAACTGAGGCCCAGAGGGGGCAAGAAACTGGCTCAAGGTCCCACAAGGAGTTTGAAGCAGGCAGGAGTTAAATCAAGACCCCTGGCTCCCATATCCAGGCCTCATCCCCGGCTCAGGGAGTTTAAAAGAAGTCTGAGCCAGTATTGAGAGCCAGGTCTGCCGAGGGGCCGGGAACTGACCTCTCTCTGAGGCCGTGTGCCAGGGCTCCCGCGTGCCAGCTGGGTTCAGGCCATATGCCAGCTGATGCGTGCTGCAGTCATGGCTCGTATTCGTTAAGCACCTACAAGGTAACAGGCACCTTTCTAAGCAGTTTCCAGTCTGAATTCATCTACCCCTCCCATCCACTCTGAAGTAGATCTGAAGATGCCATGACCAGCCCCATTTTACAGATGGAAAAACTAAGGCACAGAGAGGCCAGGGGACCTGCACAAGTGCTCACAGACAGAGGAGGTGGGTTTGACCTCCAGCAACACAACTCCAGAAGCTTGCCTTTGACCCCTTGTACCTGGGTTCCTCACAGGGGCCTGAGCCCATGCCTGTGTAGGTGACCCTGTGCCACCCCAAGGGGCAGACCCAGCCCTGGCCGCTGTGGCTCAGTGGATTGAGCGTCAGCCTGAGAACCAAAGGGTTGCTGGTTCGATTCCCAGTCAGGGCGCAGGCCTGGGTTGCGGGCCAGGACGCCAGTAGAGGGAAGGCAACTCTCCCTCTCTTCTCCTTTCTCTAAAAATAACTAAATTTAATTTCATTTAAAAAAAAAAAGAAGCAGCCCCAGAACACTGCTAAAACTCAAGCGAAGCAAAAATCATTGCGCAAACCCTGTGGCTGCAAAGCTTGAGGGTGCACTGACCCCGGTCATCACTGCCCGCTTCCCACCTGCCCCAGGCCCCCCCCCACCACCAAACCTCACATGCTGTCGCCTCCGTCCACACTCAGCTCGTGCTGGGCTCGGCCCTCAGCCTCTGGGTTCTGAGAATTGAGGGGAGGCAGCCTCTGGAAGATCCAGGGAGGGTCCCCAAGCAGCAGAGAGAATCTCCTAGCAGGGCCTGCTCTGTGGCTGTCACAGGTCCTGGCAAAAATGAAAGTAAAAGGGTACAGGCACGGCCAAAGAGGAGGAACGCATGCTGCTTTTTATACGGCAGGGACGTTCCCAGGACTTTGGTGACTGGGCAGCCTTCCCATTGGCTCTTTATGGGTCTCACTCCCTTCTGGCCCCAGGTCTTAACTCATCATGGCATCCTGAGACTTGGCAGAGGGTGGGGCCCTTGAGGGGCACCGTGGGAATACTCCTGAGCCAAAAGTCCACCGAGGGAGGGGAGAGCATTCTGTGCCTGCCGCCACATGCCCGCCAGGGGAAGGGAAAGGAGAAACCTCCAACGAGAAGCCTTGTGCTGGCCGGGTGGGGAAAGAGAGCAGCGGGGTTGCCTGCGTGTCTGGCAGCTTGGGAAGGAGGGCATTCCCGATACAGAGGGTAAGCGAAGCAGGACCTAAAACCGTTCTCCCTGGCCAAGCAGGCTCCCCATTTGTACCCACGGCCGAGCAGAGGTGTCAAGAGGGTAGAGGTGGGGAGGGGAGGGGAGAGAACAGGAGGAGGCAGGAAGAGCACTGGGCCCTGCGGTGGTTCTCAGCCGAGCAAACGCCAGCACCCCTGGGGAAAAGAACCACCCAGCTCTCTTCGGGGCACAGCCCAAAAATGGGGTCGGCACTCACCCCCCGAGCCAACACCTGCAGGGCATGTGGGCAGCCAGGAATGAACGAAGTTTAACAGTTAATATGGCCCAGGATGAGGCGTGCCGCTCCCTCCCAGGGCAGACAGCTGCTCTCGCCTCTGAACCCAGACGGTCTGGGTCACCCTCTCTCTCATCACAGCTCATCAGGGTGAGCGAGCGGGCATGGCCAACTATCTCGGGCACACCCTGAGCAGGAAAGGCTAGGCCAGGTGTGGCAAGCCTCGCTTCGCCAGGGGAAACCCCGAAAGAGTGGGCCAGAAGCCAGAGTTGGCCAACCTGTCGTCTGGGACTAGGTAATTTTGGGCCATTCTGGCAGAAAGCCTTGTGCATCGGCCATGACCTCCATGGGGCCCTGAGACACACACCCAGGTGTGTTCACCCACTGGGGACAAGTAAGCAGGGCCCTTCCTGAACACACCGAGTCCAGGATCCCAATGGGTGGTCGAGCCACACAGATCCAAGCAGTAATGTTAGGGCTCAGTGGACACTGGGAGGGAGAGGCAGGGCAATGCCATAGCAGTCGACACTCTATTCTCCTACGAGCAGCTGGAAAGTCCCATCTCTGCCCGGGCCCTGTTCCAGAAACCTCAGGGCAGGGAGAGTTCCCAAAGATCAACTTGTCCAGCACCCTGTCTCCAAGCCAGGCTTGTCCTGTTCCATCTTAAACATCCAAGAGGGAGGACCTGGCTTTGTTGCTGTCCTCATTAAGCAGCTCAGGAAGTTCCTTATGATGTCTAACTTGAGTTTCTCCTGCTCCGCTTTAAATTGGGAGAGGGAGAAAACAGATGTCTGCTCAACAGATGTCCTGCCTTGCTGAGACAGGGCCAAGGGGAAGGGGTGACCCACGCAGACCCTCCCTGATCCCCAAGCTCAGGCCCAGACACCTCCTTCCTCCCTGAGACCACAGCCAGCCTGGGTCTCGGGGGCCCTGCCTGAGCAGCGGATTTGCTTCAGGGATGAAAGTTCAGCCACTCATTCTCTGCAGGCCGAAAGGGAGGGGGCCCTGGGGGGCCCAACTTCTGAACAGCGTCTCATTGGCAAGCAGTTGGCCATTACTTACCCTCCACAGCAGAGGGGCCCTGCCCTGGGTCCCCGCCAGCCTCAGATCCCAGGGTGCAGGCTGGCAACAGGGCCTTGAGTAACCCACGAACGTCAGGGCAGAGTGACTGGGACGCCAGAGCGGAGGCAATGAGAGTGTCGCTCTGGTTCTCTTCACCAAGGGGTTTCCCCTGCAGAGACCAGGGACCCTGTGGCCAGGTGGCAGCCCAAGGGGGGACCACCACCGCAACAGGGAGAAACCCGAAGGCTCAGGAAGAGGGAGAGAAACCAGGGCAGACTGAGGGCCAGGGGTTCAGCTTGGGGGGCTTGTTAGTTTTCTGGGAAGCAAGTAGGGTCAGCTGGGGGTTCCCCAACACGAGGCGCACGAGGCAAAGACACAGAGGATGTGAGTCTGGGCAGATCCTGCTGTGGGTCTGTCTGGCAGCGGTGAGAGGGTGAACAGGGGTCTCTGCACCCAGCAAGGTGGGTTGCACCAGACACTCCCAAAGGAGTTACCGGGCCACAGGAAATGTGAGAGATCGCCCGAGCACTCCCTCACCGGAACCCACCCGCCCTGAGGCATGCATGGAAAAGATGGGGAGACAGAGGCCCAGACAGGAGAGAGAGCAGTCCTGGCCGAGATCTGAAGCCTGGCCTCATTCCCAGGGCAGCAGGGGCCTCAAGACTTTCCAGCAGGCTCGTTCTCCCTCCACTGCCCCCGACCCGTTCAATCACCACGGCTCCCTGCACCTTAAAGGCTCAGGGGGCCCATGTCCTCAAACCTCATCTTCCACAGCCAGAGCCCGCCAGGGGGCTCCCCCTCCTTGAGATGCCCGCTCTCTGTCTACCTTCCATGTAGACTCCGGGATCCTCCAGGAGAAACTGAAGCAGTCCTTCTCAAACCCCGCGGCCAGGAGGGTTCCAAAGCCACGTGTCCGAGTCCCGGGGCGGGACCCTCGGCTCCCACCGTCTCCTGGCGACACCGGACACTGGAGCACACAGTCCGGGCTACTGGCAACCCCGAGTCTTCCCTGCAGTCGGGGCCACCACTTCAGGATGCCCAGGCTCCTGAGCTCTGCCCTGCCCGCGCCGGGCCCTACCCGCGCTTGGTCCCGCCCACCTGCAGGGCAGCCACGCCCCCTGTGTCTCATCCCACTGTGCCTGCCTCCCTGGTTGCCACACCTCCGCCGAGATTGGCTGGGCTACCTGTAGGGCTGGACCACTCTGGCTGCTTGACTCTGGCCAAGTATATCCTGGCTTCCGGGTCACCTTTCAACAGGAGGGAACCAGAGAATATCCCTCCTAACACGCCCCCCTTCTCTCTCTCTCTCTCTCTCTCTCTCACACACACACACACACACAGTGACATTCTGTGAAATGAGAAGCCAGGAAATGCAGTGTCAGAATACACCGCAGGCTTTGAGAGGGGTCAGTGAGCCCACAGCCATCTGAAGCCTTAATACTGTGGGGTCCGAGAGCAGTGCTTTGGGGGTGTGATGAGTTACACCTCAGGTGTGTCTTCTTTTTTTCCATTTTTCTTTCAATTCTGCTTTCTGAGTTGAGGCTCTCAGTTTTGTACCAATGGGGCTCGAGCACCTCTTGCTGATGACTTCTTATTGTCCCAAGCAAGTGACACTAGTTTTCCATTCAAGGTATTAATATAAATGTTCCATTTAAAAACACTTGTATTTGGAGATTTTTTTTTGAGGTCGAGGCTATTTAAAGAAAAAGAACTGGTATTTGCACAGTGCTTATGTATACAGACTCAGTTAGTACCGTCTCCAGGGCCTGACTAACATTGTCCCTAAGTGACAGATGAAGAAATCGAGGCACGGAAACATTAACCTACCCAAGTGGTGACCGCAGAGCCAAGGTTCGCCCCAAGGCGCCTGACCAGTTCTGGCCCCAGCCGCCACCCCACACGGCCTCCAGGTGAATGCCTGCACAGGAAGTCGGGTCAGGGCTGGGAAGTGCCACCCCCGACGGGCTGAAACCACCCCAGGAGAATCACCCCAGGCGGCACGCCGGGCTATCTGCCGGCATGCTCAGGACTAGCCTCCCTCTCACAGTGCCAAGCCAGCCACCCCCTAAATGCCCCATAACAGGGGGTTCCCTAGGACGACTGGCACAGCGACTGGGAAACTTGGCTGCCCTGTCTTCTTTCACAGACACAGCCAACCTGGGAGCAAGTTTTCCCGCCTGACCTTAAAAACGCATCCAGAATGCAGCCCCTTTGTACCAGGCCACCGCGACCACCATGGTGCCAATCACCAGCATCTCTTACCTGGGCTACAGGGATCCCAGCTGCCAGCCATGCTTCCAATAGCAGCTGGTGTGAGTCTATTAAAGAAACAAAGTCAAGTTATGCATCATTCCTGTGCTGAAACCCACCGGTGACTGCCATTTCAGAGTAAATGCCAAGGAGGGGCTTCAGGATGGCCATTTGCACCCTGTACTCTCTCAGGACCCCGTCCTCACCTCCCCCTCCTTCCAGCCGCACTGACTTCCTCTGTCCCTGGAACACACCTCGGGTCCTTTGCATTTGCTCTTCTCTCTGCCGGGAATGCTCGTCCTCTCCACACCTGCGTGGCTCCCTCTCTCCCTGGCGCATGTTGCGTTTTTCCCCATAGAATTTATCCGCACCCAACATACTGCAGATTTTCTTCTCTGTTGTCTTTGGTGTCAGTCTCTCACCCCAGAGACCGTGCTATCTTTTCGAGTTAGTATTTTCACTGGCTTTGGATAAACACCCAGAAGCGGAATTGCTGGACCCACGGTCAAGGGGACGATGACACCCTCCCACGGCTGACCTGTGCACACACAGCTGCGCAGGAATGGCACTGACAGGACTCAATTCTGTATCACTTAAGGACACCTCAAGGTTTAGGGTTTTGTTTTTGTTTTTTGCTTTTTAGTTAGTTTGTTTTTGCCAGACCTGTGAAGGCACACCTGTCAGTGATCAATTCTTGTGGAATTTACAAAAAAATTAAGAAACGTGTCCGTGTTGGGGGTCCCAAGCCTGTCGGACACCCCGAGTGGGGGTGAGCAGTAGTGTATGGTGTTCAGCCACTCGCCCACTGGTGTGAGGAGGAGCCTTAATGTCATTTCGTATCACGATTAGAGAAACTGAGATTTAGAGAAGGGCGGCGGCCTGCCCAGGGTACCCAGTGAGCCAGGGCTGAGCCCGGGCCACAGCACCGACCCCACCCTCTGCGTCACCCACTCACTTACCCATTTCTTCGTTCATCTGTCCCCACAGCAGTCACTGAGCACCCATGCTACTGTGAAAGTGCTGCTGTGGGGACAGAATGACAGAGTCCCCGCCATCATGGTGTCTGAGACCAGCGGTGCACAAGTAAACTAAGCAACCACAGTTCTCAGCAGAGGGGTCAGGGGAGGCCACACAGGGAGACACGGCTGAGCCGCAACATGAGGATGAGAAAGAGTGAGTCGTGGAGGAACCAAGAGAAGGGCACTGTCAGCTGAACGAAGTGCCAGGGCGCGGGCTGGGGGGCGGGTCTGAGGACAGAAGGCTGTCATGACACTGCTGTTTGTAAGCGGCTGGAGTGGGGCCGGCCTCCGGTGGGGTCTGCATTACTCCTGAGGCAGCAAGAAGCCACCCTAGACCCGAAGGTGCCGGCATTTCCTTTCCTGATGCCCTGGGACCCCTCGGTGTCCCCTTCTCACCATGTGGCTCCAGTACTACAGTGGAGGGCCACCCACTCCTGTGTCCCCTCCCCTTCTCGACAGTGGGGCCTTGCCTGTCCCTGGAAACACAGAGCCCCTGGGCCACACCGAGCTCTGGGCTGCAGAGAGAAGCCAGCTCCTGGCAGGCTACCCTGGTCCAGCTAGGTTCTTCCTGCACAGGCCAGACACCCCCGTGTCCGGGGCTTTCCGGCAAGTGTCTCCTGCCCCCAGAAGAGGAAGCAGAGACTCCCACACACCCTGCCCCGTGGTCGCCAGCTGCTCGGTGGGAGGCTCGCAGGACTGGAGAGAAGCGCTCCATCTCTCCATCCTGGCCAGTGTCTTGCAGACCACGCAGGCCCAGGCCGAGAGTGGGGGGGAAACCCGGAAAGCTGCAGGGCAGGACCCAGGGCAGGAGGGGAGAGGGAGTGCCCGCCCCGCTCCGCACGGAGCCCACGCCCCAGCCTCAGCAGCCACCTGCAGGCAGTGCCGGAGGGAGATGAATGGAGTACGGGCCCTGCCCTCAGGGGCTCACCCGCCAGCAGGCCAGACCCACACTCTCAGGATGCTCCCCTTGAATTAAACAGACCCTGATGTATGCAGATACCCTTTTTTTCAGGAAAGATTTTATATATTTAATTTTAGAGAGAGGAGAAGGGAGGAAGAAAGAGAGGGAGAGAAACATCGATCGGTTGCCTCTTGTATGTGCCCTGACTGGACACTGAACACGCAGCCCAAGCCTGTGCCCTGACTGGGGATTGAACCAGCGACCTTTTGCTTTGCAGAACAACGCCCAACCCACTGAGCCACACCGGTCAGGGCCAGATACTCTTTGTACAGCCTGTGCACCGGCCATTTCAATAAGCAAGGCCAGTAGGTAACTGTGGAGGCGTAAATACGGCGCCTCTTACCTCACACCGTACACAAAACTCCACCCTAGATGAGACTGTCAAACTGGAAAGGTTTTGGAGTGGCCGGAATCGCCACCGCTCGCCCAGCGCCTCCCGCGTGCTGCCCGGGTTCTAGGTGCTTTGCCCGTCTTTGCTCACCCCGAGCCTCACGACAGCCTGTGAGACGTCACTGCAGAAATACTCCTACTTTGCCATGTATCATGCACACCCATGTTTTTGGCCCAGACTTTCAGAGGAAATAAAGTCTTTCATTTTAATTTTTTAATTCAATCTTTTATTTATCTATATTTAGAAATAAAACTGATTATCATATTCCAGGGTATTGTTTTGTATATGGGTATCATTATTTCTCCCTAGAGTCACACTTTTAACTCATAAGCGTAAATTAAAATTAAAAACATTTATATAGATACGAAATTAGTACTACTCAGGTATTATGCCCATCTTTATTTTCCCCTCAAACATTTGGGGAAAAAAGTATGCATTATACATGGCAGAATATGGTAATAAGAAAGGAGGAAGTTCCAGGACTTCAAGGTATAACACCCCCGTTGAAAGAAAAGACTGAAAAAAAAAACAACAAAGAAAAGATTGACATGGTTGAATACTTGAAAGTCAGCAACTTCTAGTAATCAAAACACTCCCTTCAGAGACTACGAATGCAAAGCACAGGAGGGGGGAGACTGAGAAGCCTGCACCCCAGTGAGCTCGTGAAGAACACCTCCAGCCCACAAGGAAAATAATCCGATCAACACTGAGCGACGGACTTGCACAGACGCCTCACCAAGGAGGATCTAAAGATGGCGATACGCCCACGGGAGGATGCTCAGCATCACCGGTCAGAGGGCACGTAACCCGAAAGCAGGACAAGCTGCCGCCGCACGCCCACGAGAACAGCTGGAGAAAGGGCACCTCGTTCAAATGCGGGCCAGGGCGTGGAGCACCTGGACGCGTCACTCACCATGGGCGGGGCTGCGGGGGGCGGAGACACAGACTGCCACTCAAGGAGATGGTGTGACGTAACCTGGTAACCTGTTAAAGGAGCAGCCAGTCATTTCGCCTGAGATAAACAGGGGCACTTGCACACGCGTGTGAGAGTATTCCCAGGAGCATTCATCGTGACAAACAACCCGAACGGGCATCCACAGACCGAAAAAAAAAGGAGGGGCGGAAATAATCATGTATTTGGAAATGGAGCAAGACAACCATGAAAACGAAAAAGCTCCAGCTACACACGAAAGGGCATGAATCTCACTCAAATCAATGAATGAAAGAGACCAGACGTGAAAATGTAGGAAGAGTTCGTGCGGTTCAATGCACAGAAAATTCAAAACATGAGTCAAATGAGGCTGTTGTTTTGGGGTCCATCCACAGGTGGTTCTAATCGCGGGGTGGGGAATCAGAGCTGGAAGACGCACAGTGGACCACCGAGCTTCTGTTTTTTCTCTTGTGCCCACCTGCTGCCCTCAAGGCCACCACGCTGGTGCCCGTGAACCGTGCAGCCTCCAGAGGCGTGGCTTCCCTGGTTCTTTCTGTCGGGAGCGTGGGAAGCAGCTTTGCCCAGAGAAAGGCACCAAACGGGACTATCAGTCTACCCCACCTCCCTCCCCAACCCACACTGGCTCTGGCCCCCCCTGCTCTGTGCTCCTGGCCTCAGTTTCCCCATCTGTGAATGGGGTATGAGGCCCCCCCCCCCGTCTTGCCTAGCTCATGGCAGGATAACAAACACTGAAGAGCTTTGGGGCCTGAGGTCTGAATGTCAGAGATTGTTCCAGGACAGGGAGGGACAGCCGGGCCACTGCAAGGCTGTGGGAGGTGAGTTCCAGCTTGAACCCTCAGAGCTGTCCGTCACTGGGGTTCACTACGCCATCTTTCACCAGCCAATGGGCTGGGGTGACCCGGAACAGGTCACACACCCTGTTTCCTGTTTTCAAATGGGGAACTAAGGGGAGCCACAGCCACTCGGCTGCTCCCCGGGAGCCGGGCCGGAGAGCTGGAGGGGGCCGTAGGACACGCCCAGCGGACCCCCGGACACCCACCGCACAGACGCCTCAGGTCAGAGGTGGGCCTGAGCCTGTCCTTCTGGGACCCAGGCCTCTGTAGCTGTTGGGGGTAGGGCGGGACAGAGAAGAGTCGGTGACAGTGTCTATACAGGGGGAAGGGGTCTCCTTAGCGCCCTGGGACAGAGCAGGGAGCAGCCCCTCAACCCTTGTGGCCTCAGTTCCTTTTGAAGTGGCTGACACTTCTACCACACCTCCTGAACCTGGGGAATAACTCACCACACCTGTGCTTCTCAAAAATGGTGCCAGGGAACCCCTGGACTGTGCCCCCAGACCTGCTAGATTGAACTCTCTGGTGTTGGGAGCCAGGAATCTGCCCTTTACTGGCCCCCAGCACCGCCCCCCCCAGAAAGTTCCAGTGCCCACTCACATGTGGGTGTCCCTCCAGTGTCTGGGTCCTCTGTCTCCCAGGTCAGGCCAGGCCCGCTGGTGTCTTGGCCCTGATGGCCAGCCCTCTGCCGCCCCTTTGAGAGGCAGCGTGGGTGGTGAAGGCGGCCCTGGGTGGACATCAGAGGGACTGGACACGGCAGGGGCCCTTGGAGCAGGAAGTGACGTCCGGGGCACCGAGGAGGGAGCAGACCGACAGCGCAGGGGCTGGACGGTGCAGGGGCTGGGAAGCTGCTCTGGGCCCCGGGCCAAGGACGGGCGCCTGGCCACCAGCAACGGCGCCTGCAGTGTTGTAAAGTCTAGAAATCTTTGCTACACAGGCTGTGGGGAACGGAGGGAAGGGCCCACAAAACCCCACATGTCGCCGTCCCCAAAGGGCATTTGCAATTACGGGATTGCTTCCCCATCTCACAGATGAGGAAACTGAGCCCTTGAGAGAGACAGGAAGCTGCCTCACACTCCTTCCTGCTCCTCTAAATGGTGGCAGCCCACCGATCCCATGAGAGAAAAGGCTGGGGCCTGGCTTTGGCTGCTGAGCTGGATTTTTATTCTGAAAATAAAACTGTTCAGCGTACCCAAGACTTTACTAAGTGGCCCAGCCAAGGTCATCATTCCTGGGGTCTCAAAGGGTCTCTTGGCAAACAGTGCCCTGCTTCTGACCGGCACCAACTGGAAGGGCTGGGACCACTGAGGCCAGGGACACCCGCCATCAGCCATTGTACAGACGAGCTAACTGTGGCAGGCGCCTAGGAGGGCCCACGGGAGACACTGGGCCCCAAGGGTCCCAACCACCGGGGGTCTGTCAGATAAGAGTGTGTGTGGACCACTCGCTCTCTTGCCTGGGCACCCACCCAAATACAGGGAGCCCGCCCCTCGCCACCCACCATCTGTCAGCAGCACAGATTGCTCAATGGAGAAACCAAGGCCTGAAGACACTCAGGGACTTGCCTATGGACCCACCATTGGTCAGGACAGAGGCCCGACTCCTTGATGGGAGATGAGAGATAAACAAAGTGTACAAGCCATGCCCCCCTCCATGCCTCAGTTTCCCATCTGTATAAGGGGAGGTTGGGCAAAGGCACCTGGACTCATTGGACGACTGCCCAAAGCCACCAGGGGCTTGGCCCAGCGTTCCTTTCGCCTGACACAGAGAGAGCCGCCCCTGGAAACAGGGGCCCCTGGCCCGAGCCGACCTCGCCTCTCCCCAGGCCCGGCCAGATCCAGGAGGCCCTCAGCCCCTGGCACCGGGGTGGGCTCTGGCCACAGTCAGGAACACTGCTAGGACTGTCCCAGTACAGGGGTGCAGACGCAGGCCCAGAATCTGAGAGACCGGAGTTCAAGTCCCAGCTCCAGCCCTGTGACCCACCTGCAGCCCCTGCAGCTCCTGTGAAAAAGGGGTCAAGGTCGCCGGCACCCTTCTCATGTGAATTCCTGCTAATGTTTTAGTCATCCCTTTTTCTGACTTGTCTCAGATGTTTAAAGTTCTGTTCCAACGCATACCTCGCTTTAGAGTCATTTACTTCTCAATTACCTCCTGGAGTACCTGTCACAGGTACAATCAGAGCAGGGACAATGACACAGTGCCGGGCCTGGGGGTGCCCTGAGCTGACAGTTGCTTCACACGGATGCCGACCTCAGGAAGGGGGCCTCTGTCGGACTGCCCTTCAACAGGAAACTGAGGCGCATGCGGGAACTGGCCAGGCACCGGTTTATGTCATTTGGCGCCCGCATCATGGACAGCACTGCATACACTGGCCCCAGGGCTCCGCTGCGCACCCTCCCCCAGCCGGGTGGAGAGGATCCTGAAGTCAGGTCAGTCCGCGCTGGTGTCCTGCCCACCACCGACAAGCTCCTGATCGTGGGCAGGTCGAAGTCTCAGTTCCTTTATCATAAAATGGGGATTCAACTTTTCCACAAAGACGGCACCCAAAGCAAAGAAGGAAGCCTTGCCCCTCCCAAAGCCAAAGCCAAAGCCAAAGCCAAGTGATGGGTGCTGAAAGGTGTCCACAGCTACGAGAAAAAGAAGAAGATCCACACATCACCCAACTCCCAACAGCCGAAGATGCTGCAGCCCCATAGGCGGGCTAACCATCCCTGGAGGTGCCCCCGGGAGAAATGAGCTTGACCTCTACGCCATCATCAAGGTCCCCCTGAGTACCAAGTCGGCCATAGAGAAGACAGAGGACAGCCACACACCTGTGTTCATTGTGGAGGTCAAGGCCAACAAGCAGCAGATCAAACAGGCTGGGAAGACGCTCCATGACATTGATGTGGCCAAGGTCAACACCCCGATCAGGCCTGGCGGGGAGAAGGAGGCCTGTGTCCGACCGGCTCCTGATGAAGAAGCTTCGGATGCTGCCAACAGAAGTGGGATCGTCTAAGCTGAGTCCAGCTGGCTAATCCTAAATATAAAAGTTTCACACTGTATAAAAACACAGAGATTCAAATCTCCTACTGCACGGGGATTCAGACCAAGTGAGAGAGTGGGTGTCACCTGCAGAGGGCAGGGGTTGGCATGTCCCGGCACTGGGCTTCCCGAGTCGGGCACCCTCACCAGCCACGTGACCTTGGGCTAACCCTCAGCTGCTCTTGGGAGTCAGGATAGCCTTTCGTGGTCATTCAACAAGAGGGTGGCTGGGAAGAACCCGGGTGGCTGCAGCGGGTGGAAGAAGCTGTCAGTAAACGTTTGCTTAGTGATAGAGAGAGAGACAGGACAGACAGACAGGTGCCAGGATCTCCGCCCTGGACGCTGAGAGTTCACTTACAAATGTCACAGCAAACAAGGCATTGGGCAACTCAGTACCTTTCCTCCAGCTCATCACTAAAGCCGTTGTCACCTCTGCCAGAAGTCACCTCATTTAAAATTCACAGCAGCTCGGTAACATAGGGATCCTCACAAGAAGAAAGGGTCCAGTCGGCCTTGGACCAGTCGGTCCGGTGAAGGGCCAGACCCCGTTCAGCACGTGGCAGTCAGACGGACAGCTGGGCGGGCAGTGGAGGGCTCCGCCGTGGGGACTCTCGCACCAGGAACCCCACCGTGAGTGGACACTCACTGTCTCTCTTGTCCCCCCTGGCAGCCTTCAACATGGCAAGTGCCGAGCACCCTGGGAGCCCCGGATGGACAGGACGCATGGCCCAGAGCCGGGCAGCGGCCAAGCAGCAAGCGACAGCCAGTGGCCCGGATCTCCCATCTCCAGGACCTGAAGGGGACTCAGGTGGACTTGAGGCTTGGAGCTTGGTCAGGGGAACAGAGCTGTGCAGACATTTGAAGTTCACGTGCGGGCACTGTGGCAGCTGCCACTAGAAGGCAGGGCGGCTCCCTAACCAGGTTATCCCGCAGTCAGCACGGAGACAGGGACTTCGTGCAAGCGGGTTATCTGCCGGCGGCCCCCAGTGGGAGAGCAGGGCAGTGGGGAGAGAAAGGGCAGGGAGCCGCATGGGGGCCCATGGACAGATTACTGGGCAACGGGGGGTCCTCAGGAAGCCTATGCGGAGCATCCCTCAGAGCAGCCCCTCTGAGGAGTGAGGAGGCCAGGCTAAGACCCACCAGTCCCACCCTTCATGGCTGAGGGGCTCCCCACAGCAAGCTGCTCTAAAGCCCTGGGGGCAGGAGTCCTCCGAAGCCAGTGGGGTGGTCCCCAACAGTGCGCACCAAAGCGTCAGCTTTAGCGCCCACTCCTGGAGCCAATCTCTGCTCTGTGGCTGATTCGCTCATGTGCCCACTGAAGGCCTGCTGGGTCCCCATCCCTGGACAGGGAGCTACGGACACAGGAGCCAATCAAACACCACACTGGTGCCCAAGTTTAGTTGGGAAATAGGGCTGGAAGATCATTTGAGATGCCGTGGGAACGGCTATGGGGCCAAGTGGGCAGCTCTCTAATGCCATGAAGTGCTATGAGGGCGGGGTCTTGAAGGTCACATGGGAGAAGGGCCCCCTGGGACCCATATCCCTTGAAAGAAAATGCCCGATGATTTGTGCATTTTTGGTGGACAAAGATGCTCATCTCTGCCGGGATTCTCAGAGTGGTCCAGGGCTCAAGTGAGGTTTAAGGAATTTGGGAGGCAGGGATGAGGAGGGTGGTGCTGGGGACAGGAGGGGCAGAGTGTGTGAGAAAAAGCATGGCGTGCAGGCAGTGAGGGGAGAGGGTTGGGAGGGCCCAGCCAGGCTGAGCCCAAAGCCCACCATCCTCCCAGTCCCCTGTCCTACCCACTGACCTGTGCTCAGGAGGCCAGTGACAACTGACAACCAGAGTCAGTGGTGCAGGTCGTGCAGAGATGAGCAAGCCACAGTGCCAGCCCGGGGTTCCACAGTGGCCGACCCACCAGACAGAAGTGCAAAATGCAACACTGCACCTCACACCAAAACTGCTCAGGGAAGACAGGCTAGTTCAGGTCGCCTGTGGCAGGGTGGATTCCGCCAGGTGGGCACAGGGTCAGGCTGATGCCCAGCTGGACCTATTCTTGGTGGGATGGAGGCCGGGGGGAGTCACAGCTCTTCTGGGAATCCAATGCCCCACCCCGGACAGACCCGGCCATCTCCCCAGGCCCGTGCCCCCAAGTGCGCTGCCCCGGTACCAGTCCTCACGGGTGCTGTTCCGGCAGACCCCGACAGCAGCCTGAGTCCCAACTCCAGCATGACCACGCGGGAGCTGCAGGAGTACTGGAGGAACGAGAAGGGCTGCTGGAAGCCCATCAAGCTTCTCTTCGAGATCTCCTCGGCCCACATCGAGGAGAGAAAGTTCTGCAAGTTCGTGGTAAGCAGCGCCTCCTCCCCTGCCCCTGCCCCTGCCCTAATGCGGTGACTCAGCTTCCCCGGCCGTGGGCTGGGTTCACACACTTGCACTTCCCGAGTTCCTCTGGGGGAAGTGGTGCAAAAGTAAGACGTCATCCTCGCCACTGCGCCGGTGCCGTGAGGACGGGAGGCCTCGAGTCCCAGTCGCCAGAGCCAGCCATTAACCCCGGGGTTTAGTCACCCGTGTCTCATCGCCGTTTTTACCACACCCAGTGTCATTTGCGTGATCACTTACCTAACGCTTCCCTTTAAATTGGGCCACTTAAAAAAAAATCACTAAATAAATATTTCTAAGAAAGCCACCTTACAGGGAAAACCAGTACCATGTGGCAGGAAGAAAAGGCGACTGTAAACGTAAGTCCAAGGAAAGTGATGCACCGCTGTTCAGGTGCAGCCGGCTCCTGGCGGGGACGCCTGTGCGTGGGGCTGTTCTCCTGGTGAAAGCAGAATTTCAGCCTGGGTCTCGCAGTGGGGGCGTCAACGACCACGGAGGAGCCACACTCCACCTTTCTCGGGACCCCAGTTCTAACGACATCTGACACTGCGCACTGACCGCAGACTGGGTTCAGTGCCTCGACTCACTGAACCCTCACCGGAGCGAGGCCCCGAGAGGTCCCCTTAGCTGCCCGAGACCACACGGCTAGGCCAGAGGGAGGTGGGGCGGGTGGGCGCGATACCCCGGGCAGTCTGCCCCCGGCATCAGAATCCTTTTGAAAGAGAACTAGAAAGGGATGCTGGTCTTCCTGTGTAGCCCTGCAGCCCGGGTAGCCGCTGAACCGTCTGCAGGCGTGAGGCACCTGGTAACCCAAGGTTCCCCTCCCGGCACCGGAGGCCCAGTGCAGACCCCTCGCCTGGCCTGCTCCGTGCTCCTTCTCCCCGCCCGCACCCCAGCGGCCTCCTCGTCGCTGTGCTTGTTATTCTTGGGCTGACTCTGGTCACCATCCATTGTACAGCTCAGCCCATCCCCGTGGCACTTTAAAACAGAGTCACACACGAGAACGGCCCATTTCCAGGGCTTTGAATTAGGATAGTTGTGATTTGACTTGGCCAGGCACACTCTGTGGGTTCAAACCCTGCCAGTTCAGACCCTCTGTCGGGAAGTCCTCAAAGGCTGCCTCGTCTTACCTCGCAGGTGTACCAGGTGGTTGTCGTCCAGACAGGGAGCTTCGACAGCAACAAAGCCGTCCTGGGGCGGCGGTACTCGGACTTCCAGGCGCTGCAAAAAAGCCTGCTCAAGACCTTCGGGGAGGAGATTGAAGACGTGCCCTTCCCCAAGAAGCGCCTGGTGGGGAACTTCACGCAGGAGATGATCCTGGAGCGCAAGCTGGCCTTCAAGGAGTACCTGAGCCTGCTCTACTCCATCCGCTGCGTGCGCAGGTCCCGCGAGTTCATCGACTTCCTGACGCGGCCCGAGCTGAAGGAGGCCTTTGGCTGCCTGCGGGCCGGGCAGTACACCAAGGCGCTGGACATCCTGCTGCACGTGGTGCCCCTGCAGCAGAAGCTGACCGGACACTGGCCCACGGCGGTGGTGCCCGCCTTCTGCGCCATGCTGGTGTGCCACCGGGAGCTCGAGCGCCCCCTGGAGGCCTTCGCGGCCGGCGAGCAGGCCCTGGAGCGCCTGCTCGCCAGGGAGGGGCACCGCTACTACGCCCCGCTGCTGGACGCCATGATCCGCCTGGCCTACGCGCTGGGCAAGGACTTTGTGTCGCTGCAGGAGAGACTGGAGGACAGCCAGCTCCGGAGGCCCACCGCCCGGGGCTTCACCCTGAAGGAACTGGCCGTGCGGGAATATCTGTGATGAGCGGCTCTGGCAAGACCCGCTGGGGATCTGAGATCACCAAGTCTGGGGTGCCCTTCGGATGGGGAGAGCCACATCGGGCCACGTGGGGCTCTGACTTGCGGGGTGCCCTTGGGCGAGCGCCTCGTCTGGCCCTCCATTTCCCCATCTGCGTTGAACCGAGGTTCTCCCAGACACCCTTAGAAGCCTCTGCTTGTGTCCCGTGTCCCATGTCCCATGTCCCTTAGACATCAGGCTCACTTCATCTCAGAACCGCCAACCCACTGCCGGGACCTGGACGGGAGGCTCAACCTCACCCCTGCTCCTCTTGGCAGCTAGAGCAGAGTTTTCCACCGCGAACCGCGGGCGCACCTACTCCACTTCTTCTCCTTCTGGGTCCTTTCTGTCTGCTCCCTCCCTCGCCAAGCTGCTACCTCGGCAAACAGCACATATTCCCACCCACTTTCCTAAGCACTTTGGTCTTCCTTCTTAGTGTCTGGACCCAATCAGCAAACAGAAGGTGGGAATATTTGCTTTGGGCAAATTGACCAGTATGGGCCCGGGGTGGGCTGTCTGTCATCCTGTGAAGGGTAGAAGCCATCATGTCGTAAGGCATTTGTGGGGGGAAGGAGGGAGAGAGAAAAAGATCAGCGTAAGAGAGAAACATCAATCAGTTGCCTCTTGCACACGCCCCAAGCAGGGACCAAACCCACAAGTGAGGCATGTGCCCTGACTGGGAATCGAACTGGCAACCTTTCACTCTGCAGATTGACACCCAACTGATTAAGCCATAAGGCATTTTTAATAAGGACTGTTGACAGCTGTCCTCTAGTTAGGGTGATATAACTAGTGGCTTCCCCGGGTGATGAAGGCAGCCTGAGGGAAGTGGGAGAAGTGCGCAGGGGAACCTGGCAGAACACTGACTGAATGCTCACACCTCCCCATCCGAGGCACAGCGTTCTTAGAGGTTCTCTGGCAGGTTGGCGTGACCCCAGCTGAAGTCCGCTGCCAGGAAAGGACACCGAGGGCCCCAAAGTGGAGCGGAGTCTGGACCAGTGACCTGGGGTCAACACTGGACCAGCTGTGGATGGCACAGCTGGTGTGGGCCCAGTATGTGTTTGAGGCTGGAGGCTCCTGGGGCCCTAAACCGTCTGGCTGAGCTTAGTAGGGCAAACTACAGAGGCTGTGACCTCGGAACCCTCATGTGAGGCTCCACGCTGGCCTGGGCAGGAAGCTGGCTCAGCACAGGGGTACCCCAGCTGGGGACAAGCATTCACTGAGCCGCACCCGAATGCGCTTCAACAGTGACACTGTGTGGCAACACCAGGCTCTGTCCGGAAGGCTGGAAACTTGCTGATACCTTGGAGCAGAGAAAGCCTTCAGGCCCCTCCCTCTGCTCCAGGGAGGAAGGGCAACTCGGGTCGGGAGGTGCTGGGCTTCTTGAGAATTAAAGCGTAAGATGAGAAAACAAAAGCCTCGCCGACTCTCTGTTGCGATGCATTGCGCTGATTCTGCAGGTTATCTCATCAAAGAGACAACACTGGCAACTAGGAGGGACCCCCAGCGTTCACTAAGAAAGAGAAAAATGCCCAACCGAGGTGGAGGGGGAGTTTAATAGGCGATTCGGGCAGCGAGCTGGGTGAACAAAGAGGCCCAGGTATCAGGGTCCAGGTGAAGTCTGCCCGCTGGGTGTGGAGGGACAGGGACGAAATCTGTGAGTCCACCTGGGCACCAGGCGGAGGGTGGGGAATCATCTGGAATGTGAACTGCAGGGTTTGGGGTCTGATCACACACAGCGTGGCCCAAATACTCCCACGGAGAGGTCGTGGCAAAGTGGTCCCGGCCGGAGGCCTGCAGCTCGCTGAATAGAGTGACCCTCGAGCCAGGCCTGCTGAGGGACAGGACACCACTGAGTACAGAGGTGTCAAATGTGGGGGTAATGTGCACCCCAACATCACACGTACACGGTGTGTTTGTGGGGCAGGCAGAGAGAATTTTTCATCAACCCACATGGGGTAGGAGGGACCTACAGCATCATTTCAGGGTGTTCCCTACTAGGAACCCTAACACAGGGCTGGCTTCCTACCTTGTGCATGAAGGACACCAAGGGCAGCTTCCGGGTCCCACCTTGCCTCTTCCTGGTGACAGTCGTTGCAGCCCTCCCGGGTCTTTGACAGTTGTGCCCTGTCGGGTCACAGGTGCTCTTGGTCCTCCAGGACGCTGCCCCCACGGCCCTCCGCAGCCCAGGCTAGGGAGCAGAAGCAGCAGCAGCACCGTCTGGAGATTAGAAATGCTGAGTTCCGGGCTCCGCCCCGACCGGCCGAATCAGAAACTGCATGTTCACACGTGGCTTCCCCACGAGTAGTTCCTGTCTGCGCAGGTTAACCCTGGGGATGAAGTGCCTGGAAGGGGCCTGGATGAGGAGCGTCCCCAAGGCCCGGGCTGTCCGCTGGCCAGTTCCTCCCCCGCCCGTCTTCTCAGCCTAGGCTCCTCCCACACACCTGCCGGCCCAGGGCCCTGGAGCCACAGAGGGAACACCAGGCCAGCTCACCCACACCTGGCAACCGCCCTGCGCACACTCCCTGGAGACTGGGGGCCCTGCTGCCTGCTCCAGCAGCCCCCCTCCTGCTCTGTGGTCCCCCTGGACAGGATGCCCTGTGAGACCTGTGACTGGGATGCTGGCAGGTGAACTCCCCACTGTCCTAAGCCAAGACGGGACACAGCCCATTAGTGGCTGCCCAGCACTGTTGAGCCCTGCTGTGTGTCCGGGCTCCCTCACCGCTGCCCGTCCAGCTCTGCTCGGGAGATGTCCTTATTTCATTTAACAGATGGGACACAGACACCCTGAGAGGTTAAGCGACTTGCTCAAGGTCACCACCGCCAACAACAGACCAAGCAAGAAATTCGGCACAGGACTGAGTTGAACCACACTGGGAGGGGGGGGGGGTGTCCCTGGTCCTCTCACCCTTAGACACCCTTTAAGGTCATTTCACTCACGTCTGTTTATAGGTAGGGAAACTGAGGCCTGGAGAGGGGACCCACTCAAAGTCACACAGTGAGACAGGGCAGCCCCAGGGCCAGAGCTGGGCGTCCACATCAGAGCAATAGGGTGCAATGAACCTGGTCTAGAACTCCAAGGGCCCAGCCAGACCTGGGGCCCAGGGTCAGAACTGGTGCTGGGACAGAGCCTGCCAACCAGGACGCTCCCCTCAGGGTGGACTCCGGCCCCCTATCCCTGGCCCCCACCCCCACACCTGTGCTGCCCTAGCTCTGTGCCCTGCCCCCAGCTGCACCGCTGCCTGGGGGGGCAGTGAAACCAGCTCCAATTCCACCTGCTGGGGGAGGGAAGCTCCCACTGTCCCCAGGTCCCCAGCTGGCCTCTCACGGACTCCTCCAGACACTTCCTGTCCTTCCTGCCACAACTACAAAGGGCGGCCTTCCGGAAACCTCCCCTCCCTCCCTCCCTCCCTCCCTCCCTCCCTCCATCTGACTCGGTCACTCTCCTCCCTCCGGGCAGACAATGCCGCCTGGGAGGGGGGGTTCTCCAGCCCCTGGCCATTTCCTCCTGGCAGCCTCCTTTGTCTGAGGGAAACTTCCCATTACTACCCCTGCGGAAAGTCAGAATCACCTGTCTCGGTTAGAAAGCAGCTATGAAAGTAAACACAGAGACACCTCTCAGGCCTGAGCCTGAGACAGAGGCAGAGACGAGAGACAGAGGCTGGGTGTCAAGCAGAGGCTGCCCTTTGATTTTCTCAGGAGGACTGGCAAACACTGAAAGGAAGCTTCTGGCACGTAGCCTGGGCCATCCGATGTCTGCCCTCCGTCCCTGACCATCTGGGGGCTCCCTCCCTGCCCTTGGCCCTGGTCCCCATCCCCAAGCTCTGCCTGTTCTCCAGCACCTGGGTTTGGGCTTTGACTGACATCCTTGGTTTTCCACGCCCACTTGGGAGGTGGTACCCAGGTGGCAGCCCCAAAAGCCTGTGGCTGTGACATGGAGCAGACACCTTACCTGATAGCAGGTAAGACCCCCAAACAGAAGATAAGAACCCATCTAGGCTCATTTTCATTTTCTTAGCAAGCAACGAATAATGACACTCCTACTGGGTGCCAGCCCCTGCAAAGAGCTGAGGACAGAGCAGCAAACAGGCAGACCCAGTCCCTGCACTCACTGAGGTGACAGGTGAGAAGGCAGCCCCTCATGGACCTGGCGCAGGATGGTCTCCCTCAGCCAGATGGTCAGGGAGGGCTTCTCATAGGAGGAGGCATTTAAGGGGAGGTTCAGGAGTTGGCCATAGCAGCATGAGGAGGGGAGGATTTCAGGCAGAGGGAAAGTAGAAAATGCAACCCTGAAGCAGGAACGTCTTCCATCCCTGGGGACCCAAGGAGGCAGCCCCGCCCGGGCCGTGCCTGCTGAGAGCTGTGCCAGGTGCGGACAGAGAGACGCCTTGCGAGCCCCATCTGTGCCACTCCCATCTCCGGTCACAGGCCCAAAGGGAACCAGCTGGGGAGCCTAAGTTTAGGGCACATGAACCCTGTTGGTGTCTGGTGACAGAGAGCCAGGTTAATCTGCCAAGGCAGGGCTTGATGGTCAGAAAAGTCCAGGCAGAGACTAGCTTGGGGCCAACCTGGACCCAAAGACTCAAACCCTGCCACCCGCTCTCTCTTCCTCACTTTCACTTTCTCTGTATCACTTCTGCTTTCCTCGGCTTTGCCCTTTCTCGGCTCTGCCTTTCTCGCCTCCTGGTCACAAGATGGCTGCAGCAACTCCAGGCTTGCGCACTCCCTTCTCTGCAACCCCAGAGGACCCCCTCCAGGGTTCTCACGAAGCTGTCCACTGTAGGAAATGCAGGGAATAACCACATGCCCCTTTCTGAAGAGCCTGGTCAGGGCAGCCCCCTGCCCCAGAGAGCAGCAGCCACGATGGCTCACCCAGTCTGCAATGGATATAGGTCTTATATTGTTTCGTAATCGGCTTTGTAAATGTAATAGACTTTAGTTTTTAGAGCAGTTTAAGGTTCACAGAAAAATTAAGAAAAAGATACAGAGATTTCCTACTCCCTCCTCCCCCCACACCTGCATAGCCCCCCCCATTATCGACGTCACTCACAGACTGTACATCTGAGGGAGCCGCACGGACACAATGCGACCACCCAGAGTCTGCGGTTGACACAAGGGTTCGCCCTTGGTGCTGCACAGACGTGGGGTTTCAGCGGTGTCCAGCCGCAGGCCACGGGCAGCCCGGGATGGCAGTGAGTGCGGCCCGACACAAAATCGTAAATCTGCTTAAAACATGATGAGATTCTTTTGGTAATTACCTGTCACAATGTATTTAATGTGTGGCCCAAGACGATCTTCTTCTTCCAGTGTGGCCCAGAGATGTCAAAAGGTCGGACCCCCTGGAGGATAACTGTATCCATCATCAACATGCATCCGAGCATTAAAAATTAAAGTGTGATTAAATGTTATCGATGCCTCATGAGCATTTCCCTGTAACACATACTATTCTTCTGTGCTACTGTTACTGCTTTCATTGTATCCTAAGGAATGAACCTGCCCTGGGTGTTTTAACCGCCTTGGAACGTTCCAACTTCTCCTTTCAGGCGAGAAAGCAACAAACGCCTTAACCAATGAATGAATGTCTTTTTGTGCTCCTGCGCTCCGAAAGCGATGTCTAACCATGATTTTCTGACTCGCGCTCAAAGTGTTAATGATTTCGATAATAGTAATTTCTTTCTCGGGGTGCTGTTGGAGTGAATCCACCAGCCGTGTGGGAGATGGCCATTCACTCCAAACATTTCCTAACACTGGACGTTCGCATTTCACGACCAGTCTTTGTAGGACAGGTAAGAAGTGGTACCGGTGGTTTCACGTGCATTCCCTCTTTCCTACTGAGTATTAGCATTGTCTCGGGCTTCCTGGTCATCTCCGTTGCACTTACCATAATAATGATGTTTTTTTTCCCCTTCTACCAGGCACTTCTGGAGGTAGACGGCACCCAGAGAGGGACGAACCCTGCAGTTTAAAAAGCCATCAGCAAAGACTTCCGCCAAGATGGAGGCATAGGTGGATGTGCGGTGCCTTCTCACACAACCAAGTTTAGAGACAACTAAAAATTAGCAACAGAAAACTCAGCCAGAACACGGAAAATTGAACTTTTCGGAAGTCCGTTAACAACAAATTCTTCAGCCTGACCGGTAAGGGGCGAAACCAGCGGCTGGTGAGGGGTTGCACAGGAGGACTCGGTCAGACGGACTCAGGCGCGGAATCCAGGCGCAGGGTTGGACCTAGTGAGCGACCGAGCGAGCCACCAGGCGAGCGACCGTGGAGGAGACAGTGGGGGAGCGGTGCTGCGTGTTGACTGTGGTCGCCCATTTGTGCGCGAGCGGACAGGCGAGGGAGTGGGCGGTTGGACCAGGGCCCGGCGGGTCCCCGCAGCAAGCAGCAATAGAGGGCGCCGCCATTTCCCCGCTCTGGCCACGCCCCCACACACAGCGTCACAACCCAGCGACCTGGGAGTCTAAGGCACCGCTTCTCACACTTAAAGGGCCAGAACAGACCAAAAATGTCACAAGATCTCAAAGCCCCACAACCCATAGATCTAAGCGATGAAGAAATAGCAAAACTCTCAGACGCACAGTTTAAAACACTGGTCATCAGGATCCTCACAGAACTGGTTGATTATACCGACAAATTAGACAAATATATGAAGGCGAAACTAATTGAAATGAATGGAATTACACAGGACACCAATAGCAATGAAAAGGAAACTGGGACTCAAATCAATGGAGTGGACCAGAAGAAAGCAAATAATGGCCAAACAGAAAAGAGTCAGGAAGCAAGAATTCAAAGAAATGAGGAGAGGCTTAGGAACCTCCAGGACATCTTTAAACGCTCCAACATCCGAATTATAGGGGTACCAGAAGGGGGAAAGGCACAGCCACCAGTGGAAAACTTATTTGAACAAATAATAAAGGAGAATTTCCCCAATCTGGCAAAGGAAATAGACTTCCAGGAAATCCAGGAAGCTCAGAGAGTCCCAAAGAAGTTGGATCCAAGAAGGAACACACCAAGGCACATCATCATTACATTAGCCAAAATTAAAATGAAGGAGAGAATCCTAGAAGCAGCAAGAGCTAAGGGGACAGTCACCTACAAAGGAGTCCCCATCAGACTGTCAGCGGATTTCTCAAAAGAGACCTTACAGGCAAGAAGGGGCTGGAAAGAGGTATTCCAAGTCATGAAATCCAAAGACCTACAACCAAGATTGCTCTATCCAGCAAAACTTTCATTTAGAATGGAAGGACAGATAAGGTGCTTCTCAGATAAGATCAAATTCAAGGAGTTCATCATCACCAAGCACTTATTATATGAAATGTTAAAGGGACTTATCTAAGAAAAAGAAGTTAAAGAAACATGAACAGTGAAAGGACAGCAAACTCACAGTTATTAACAAACACACCTAAAACGAAAGCAAACTAAAAGGACAGCTAGATCAGGAGTGGAAACATAGAAATGAAGATCTCAAGGAGGGTTAGCAACAGGGGAGTGGGGGGAGAAGGTACAGAGAATAAGTAGCATAGACAGTAGATAGAAAACAGATGGGGGGCAAGAATAGTATGGGAAATATAGAATCTAAAGGACTTGAGACACATGGTCATAAACTAAAGGGAGGGTAATGGTGGGGATGGGGAGGCAGGGTGGAGGGGAATGAAGGGGGAAATAGAACAACTGTAACAGCATAATCAATAAAAAAAATTTTTTTTAAAGCCATCAGCAGATGGCGCTGCCGCACAGGAGGCCCAGAAAGCAATCCTGGCTGTGCTGGAGCCAAGGAATGAACCGGGAGGGGAATTGAGCGTTTCCGAAAAAGAAAAAAATACTTTGAAAAGCCGTTCAAAGGGGTTTGGAATAACGCTAGAATTTTAAAGAAATAAGTGCTTTGCTGGGAAGGCGATGATACTTCGCTGCCTCCTTAACTGACCCCCCCACCCCACCACCACCAGTGTTGGGGGCCCCAGGGCAGCCCCTACTTGGGGTTCAGGGCCTCACCGCCTTGGCTTCTGCTTCCCCAGCCTCTTCCTGCAGCCCCGAGGTCCCGGAAACGCCCCGGCGGCCTTCTGCGGCCGTCCTTCCACCTCCTTAGCCTATCAGAAAGAAGCCAGGGAAAATCCTGACAAAATAGGGCACTTAAAAATAGTCAAGGGGGCTCAGAGCCCCCATGTTGTGACCAGCTGCCTCCTGGATACGGGCTTGATTAAACCTCCCTCATTGTGCAAGAGGTCCTTTTTCCAATGAGAGGGGGTGGGCACCCCCAGAACCCCACCACATTGCTCCCTAGACCTCACCCTGTCCCACCTTTTGAGGTCCCAGAGGGTGCTGGGGGCTTCCCATCCACCTGCCTACCGGATTGGGGGAGGGGAGAGGCCTTCTTTACACCAGTCCCTACACTGAGGCTAAACTACCAGCTGGAGAGGGAGAGCGGGTGGCAGGAAAAAGAGCAGAGAAATCTTCCCTGCTTGTCCCAGTGTGAGTTGGTGCAGTCTCTTAGTTGAACCACTGGGCACTGTCTTCTAAAGCTGGACATGGATTCTGGGAGACCCAGCCTTCCTGATCTTGGGAATGTACCCCACAGACGGACAGGCAGACGTTCACTGAAAAGCACGAGCTGGAATTTCAGGGCAGGGCAACTGCCAACGATAACCCCCAACAGGAAACATCCCAGGTGCCCGTCAACAAGAGCACAGGTCGGCCGTTGCAGTGGACTCACTCTCGGGAATGTCATGCAGCTGTGGGGACCGAGCGCACGTTCGCACCATGAAGTGGCTGAATCTCGCAGGGTGGATTAAGGGAAGGAAGCCAGATGCAGAAAGAACAGCCTGGGCCCTGGCCGGGGTCACCCAGGTGGTCAGAGCTCCGTCCAGGTGTGCCAGGTTTCGGGGTCAACGCCCAGTCAGGGCACATGCGGGAATACACCAACGACTGCACAAGGAAGGACAGCAGACAGCAGATCTCTCTCTCTCTTCCCCACTCACTCTAAAATCACTCAATCAATGAATAAAGTGCAGCCCGTGTAATTCCAACTTAATGACTTTGGAGAGGGGGAGAAACTCACCGACAGTGATTAAGGATGCTTACTCGGACGGCAAGGGGGGAAAGGCAGAAAGGGTTACTAGGAAATCAGATGCCTACTACTACTTTTGGAAGAGGGAGGGGCTTTGGTGGGAGGGGCAGTGAGGAGTCTCCAAGGAGCAGGAGGTGTTCGTTCCATCTCAATCCTGCGTGATGGTTATAAGGACATTTGTTACTGCAATAATGTGTTACGTTGCAGGCGTACACTTTGTGCACTCTTCTCTGTGTGGTATGCTTCACGGTGGAAGTATCTGAATAAAAGAATAAAAGGATACAGCAGAGAGGAACTTGATACTTATTAGGCACCAAGCACTGCGGACCTCAGATTTTGAACCAGCAGCCTCTGCTCCCAGCCCACACTGCTTCGTGATGCTAAATCATTGCAGGGACTTGCGGGGGGGGGGGGCGGATAGGGGGGTGGTGGTTACCTGAAGGTCAGGCTGCAGACGAGTAAACAGTGGAGACCGAGACACGTCACACCACCCCTAGCATGGCGCTCTGACACTAACCCCCAGGAACAACCATGCAGGGTGGACACTGAATTGGCACCAGCTACCGGGGCAGGGAGAGCCTGGCAGGTGCGGGTTAAAATACACACGTAGAAAATTGTCGGGCGGCCTCAGTTCCTCATCCCTGTCATGTGCCTTTTGCCACGCGACACTGCAGTTCCTGTCACCATGGAGGCCAGGTCAGTTTCTCCACCCGTCACATCTGGGCTGTCCCAGACACTTGGCCAGTTGGATGTGGCAGAAGGACAGTGTGTGGATGCGGGAAAGGTCTCAAGGTCACAGAACCCTGGAGTAGAAGGGAGGGCTGACACTTGAACTCAGACCTCCGGCCTCCCGCCCCCGGGCTTGCTCTTCGATGCCCAGGATTCAGGCACTGAAACACTCCTCTGAAAGGAGGGCATACACCTGATTTTTTAAAACAGCTACAGGGTCAGGCAGAAGGAAGGCCTGTTTGGGTGTGGCTGCCAGGGTGATAATATGGGTGTCGTAATTTATAGTCTTAATTGGAACATTTCACCTAAAATTTCATTCGGTTGCTTGAGTGTGATAGTGTGATGTTCAGAATTACATGCTCATGATTTTGTAATAAAAGCTTTTGTAATTAAAACAGGGGTGTTATCCATACCAGACCCTATATTTAAAAAATGGTGCACTTGGCATTCCATTTAGTCACTAAGAATTGTTTGCTCATCAGGGTCCTGGCTGGTGGAGCTCAGTGGATCGAGCACAGGCTGCGAACCAAAGAGTCACCAGTTTGATTCCCAGTCAGGACACATGCCTGGGTTGCAGGCCAAGTCCCCCAGTGGGGGTCACATGAGAGGCAACCACACACTGATGTTTCTCTCCCCTTCTTCCTCCCTTCCTCTCTCTCTCTCAAAGTAAATAAATAAAATTTTAAAAGAGAATTGTTCAGTCATCAAAGGTCAGGGTCCTATTTATCGCTTTGTCATTTTAGCTTGGGGTCCGCTGGGACCCTGGGATCTTCTCCCTTGACTCTGCCCCTGTCCGCCAGCGCACGGCCCTTGTGTAGCTGGCTCCCTGCAGAGCAGCTGCCCTGGGAGCTTTCCCCAGTGTCTTCACAGGCTGCGGGTGTCTACAGATGTGATGATATGTTTCGGAATGGGCCCCGGGCCCACGAGCAGCCAGAGACACCAAGGGAGGAGCTAGGAGTCATGCATTCATTGTTCTGGGGTTTGCTTCCTGGCTCCTTCTGCAAACAGCACCTGGTTATGACCCTGTGAGGAGTGACCCCTCTGTGGTTCTCCACCGACGTGCTTTGGGTGGGCTGGGCACTGGCTGCCCTCGAGCCCGCTTCTCCACTCACTGAGCCTCAGGGTCTCTTCAGGGAAGTTCTACTAGTTTCTTAAGGAGGCTCTAAGCCATGGCCAGAAGCTGGGTGGCTCAAAACAACAGAACTGTGCCCTAGCTGGTGTGGCTCGGTGGACTGAGTGTCGGCCAATGAACCGAAAGCTCACTGATTCGATTCCCACTCAAGGCACGTGCCTGGGTTGTAAGCCAGGTCCCCAGTTGGGAGCGTGTGAGAGGCCACTCATCGATGTGTCTCTCCCTCTCTTTCTCCCTTCCCCTCTCTCTAAAAATAAATAAATAAATAAAATCTTTGAAAAGAAAAACAAAACAGAAGTATTTCTCTCACTGTGTCAGCAGTGACCCCGCTGAGGTCTCCGGGAAGCATCTGTACCATGCCTCCCTTCTGGCTTCTAGTGGCTTCTAACGACCCTTGCTTATTTGGGGGGGGCTATAAATGCAGCTCTCCCATCTCTACCTCCGTCCACACGTGGCCTCTCCCCCCGGTGTGGGTGTCTGTGTCCAAGTTCCCCTTGCCTTATGAGGACACCTGGGCCCATCGCAACCCAGTGTGACCTCCTGTCACGGTGACCACGGTCTGCTGAACCCAGCCCGTGACTCACGGCCAACTTCCACCCCCCACCTGGAAACCCCCTTCCACCAAGTCCCCTGGAGATGCCTCCCCAACCCCGGGGCTCCTGGGCCCGTCGGCAAACCCGAGCGGCAGGTGCATCCCGAGCTGTCCCGACAGGCGGGTCTGCAGCCTGAGAACCGCACTTCTGCTCTGAACACGGCCCTGGACAGCTCCCCGCCTCGTGCTCAGCAAACCTTCGCTGGCTGTTTTAAAAACTCGCCCTCCTTTTGCTGTGATCAAAGCACCAGCTTGTTCCCCTGACAGGTGACAAAGAAGTCAGAGAGACTCGGGAGAGAGTGTGGCTGCCGCCGCTTTCCTTTCTGCTGGAGGAGGGGTGCTCACAGGGCGTCTGTGCTGGGTGGCCTTTAGGATTGGGGGGGTGTTGCAGAGTTAAGGGTAGAGGCTTCGAGCAGGGGTGGAGAAGGGGACACAGGGCAGGCTGATAATTTGGTGCCGGTAGCCGACATGGGTGGGGGGAGCCTCCCAGCATGCATTTCTCCTTCTTCTGGGCAGAGCGCCCCGTTTCGCTTTAGGGTGGCACACACAGAAGAGGGCGTGGCCCAGGGGGTGAGCGGTAGGCAGGGTTGACCAGAAGGCCTACATATAGCCTGATGCCAGCCAGCTCCCTGACGGCAGCCCTCCCTCTGTCCTGAACCCCAGTTCAGTAACTGCACCCCGTATTCGGCAGGGTGAGGCTGGGTTCAGTTGTAATACATCACGACTCACTTTCTTGTTCTCGTGGAGTCCAGAGCAAGTCGGGGATTCTGCAGGGTGTTTTTCTTCTGTGCGACATTTCAGCAAACCCCGTGGCTTGGCTCTCGTATGCTTTAGGCAGGGGTGTCAAACTCATTGTCACCGGGGACCACAGCAGCCTCGGGGTGCCTTCAAAGGGCCCAACGTAACTTTAGGACTGTATACATGTAACGACTCCTTAACTGTTAAGCAAAAGCTTGGTGCTGGGCAGAAACAAGGTGGGGGGCAGATAAAACCAGGTGGAGGCCGGGTTCAGTCTGCGGGCCTTGCGTTTGCCGCCTGTGCTTTAGGGGCAGACAGACTGGAGGGACGTGCACAGGCTCCTAGGTCCTTCCACAGAGGTCACTGCCACTTGCCACCCACTGGCCTGGACTAGCCATGTGGCCCCGTGTAGCCACCAGGGGCTGGGACATGTGGGGAGTTGCTGATCAAAGAAGTCTCTGCTATCTGCCTGGTGGACGCTCCCCGCTGTGGTCCCCTCTGCCGCCCCCAGGGCATCACGCACTCCCTCACCAAACATCCAAGGAGCACGTCTCCGACCTGGGCACCAAGCGCAGCACAGAGTCCACCACCACAAGCGGCAGAGGTTTGGGCCCAGGCCTCAAGGAGCTTGTGGGCGGCAGGGGCTAGAGGGGGGAGCAGACCCTTATCAACATTCTCCAGGGCCTCGTTTCTGTGCTCCCCCCACTTGGTTACAGCGCCCCCGTCCTTCCTGACTCCCCCACCGAGTTTAGTCAGCTCTCAAGCCCTGAATGAGTCTCAGTTTTCTCATCTGGGCAGCGGGGATAAGAAGAGACCGACAGGTGTGCCCGTGCCGGTGAGAACAGTGAGTCTCGGGTTGGTGAAGCCGCACAGCTTCACGCGGGCGGCAGAACCGGGATGCAAACACCCTCGGCCTCATTCCGCCTCCAGCCTCTCCTCCTCTTCCTCCCCGGGGAGTGGCCCCTCAACATTGTACACTTCCTAGGAGAAGGAGGACGTCTGAGTGCCCACCTCCCAGCCACAGCTAAGGTCAGCCCAGCCGGGCCCTGAGCCAGCTTGGTCCCCTGGAGCCTGCGCATCCTGACCTGCAAGGCACCCCAGCACTCAGGTCCTTCCAGAAAGGCCAGCCCCCCGCCCCCCCCGGGATGTGGGCAGGGCCAGCGCCCAGCCACCGCCCCCACTGCCCTTTCCGCAGACTCAGCTGTGGTTGAAAAGTTTACCATGGGACCAGCGAGGCCACTGCTGCCACCAGGAGAAACCTGATCCCCAGTCGCTGATTGAAACCAGGAGGGGGTTTTAATCAGCCGGAGCCATATGCCATGTAACCAAAGATGAAAGTACTGATGATAGCATCATCTCGGAAAGGATGTTGTTCGAGGAAGAGCAAGCGACATCTCTCATCGTCTCAGCAGCCCCTTCATGACGCTCTCGTCGGGGGCCGTGGTGACCATCTGGGCCCCGTCTTTATTAAGCTGGGGTGCCATTGTGTTTGACAGCATCTCCGTGCCCACGCCACACGCAACTTCTAAATATACAGTTAATGTCTATTAATTATAGTTTTCAAACCAGCCAAATGATCCTTCATTAACTTAATCGCCTCTTCTATTTTATTAGGAAATTGTATTCTCTCTTCTCGTAATCCCGGCATCTGAAGCTGCCCGTTGGCAAGCGGCGCCTGAAGCCAGGCTGATGCCTCAGGGGAAGGCCTGCCTGTGTTCTGACCCCCCTGATGCCCCCCATCCCCCACCTGATCCTCACCACCGCCCAATCTTACCCTCCACCAGGAGACAGAAAGCTACCTCTGGCCTCCAGAGCATTCCACAGGACGTTTGAGCAGGTGTGGGGCCCGCGGAACGGTGGCAGAGGTGAGTCTGGGGCAGCCGGACCCCAGGCCAGACAGAACAGATCTGATCAATGTGGGGGATGGGGGGTGGCATGTGGCAAGGATGCTGGAGTCAAGCGCCTTTGGTGTCCCTGTCCACAGTGCTCGGCCCTGTCCTCATGGCCAGCAGCCCAGGGGACCACCCTCTCAGGCACATGAGCCAGAGACTCATGCGTCACTAACCCCAGAGCAGAGATGAGGACACAGAGACCCACAGAGGGGAAGCGACTTCCTCAAGACCCCAGAGCAGATGGGCAGTTGAGCCGGGACCGAGACGCAGCTCGTCAAACTCCCGGGGACTGGGCACCACCCAACACGTACTCACGGGACAGACAGCACTGTTGTCCCTCGGTGTCCACTCTCCTTGCCTCCCTGGACATGGAGGGCCCTCCCGCCCTGTTGCCCTTGGGCTTGGCTGTGTGACCTGCTCCCACCTACGGGGTGGGAGCGAGTGTGAGGCCCACCACGGCTCCCTCATGAGTGGTTGGGACGTGCTGGGGGAAGAGAGACAGACAGATTGAATTCCACGAGGCACAAGCTTTGCACCCTGATTGGGTCAAAGGGCGTAAAGAAATTCCATGAGCTCCCAGCCTCACCCTTCTCATCTGTAGAATGGACGTGATAGAAAGCTTGCCTCCCTGAGTTGCTGTGAGCGTTGAATAGGCAGCGCGTTGCCTGAAGAGCACGCTGCGGTCTCAGAGGGCCCGGAACCAGGAGGGACTCTTCCTGCCCCTCTCGGTGGCTCCCAAGCCCATCTGGACTCCGAGGAAACCCCATCACAGCTTCCTGGAAACTGGGAGCAGCGCTCCAGTTCTCCCCTCTGCCCCAGCAGCGTCCCTACAGCCTTATTTTAAGCCCCATCCTCCCATCTCGTTTGTGCCGTAAAGGCAGCTCCCCACCAAGCGGGGCGGACAGGCATGTGGTTGTGGTATGGGGATGAACGGGAGTGTGGGGGGGCATCTGTCCCGGATGGGGCATCGGGGAGGGCTTCCTGGCGGAGCTAGCCTTGAGGAGCTAGGCAGATTCGCCGTAAACCCATGGTCACCTGCAGTTTCAGCCGTGGCTGCGAGGGACTGTCCAGCAAGCACAGTCTCACCGCGCCTGGCGGAGTCACACCTTACACTGCACCTTCTTCCTGCAAATCAGGAGTCATCTCCAGTCCTGCAGGAGCCCGACAGCAGGCACACACCCCAGAAGTGAGGAGACAGCAGCACCCCCGGAAAAGCACCCCAGAGACACCCCAGGACCTGAGAACACATGCGCCAGCCCTGGAGGGCTCAGCACACACCTCGAGACGCCCCCCGCCTCCAACCTCGGCAACACCCCCTCACGCCAGCCGCCACCTGCCCTCTCCACCCTTTGCTCTGCCAAACGCCACATCCTCTCCTGCCCCACACCCCCGTCTCAGGCCCCAGCAAGGGGAACCCAGGCTGAGACTGTGCAGGGCAAACAGGCATTTCGGGGAGAAGGAGCAGAGCCCTCTGGGACGGAAGGGGAAGCAGAGGCCTCCTTGAGTGGTGACCACCAGGAGGTGCGGGTGGCATGTGGCGGGCAGGGAGGGAAGGTAGGAACTTACAGGGGTAAGGCGGGAAGTGGGCAGGGCTGCTCCCTGAGGACCGGGTCAGCCTGGCGGGGCCAGAAATCAATCCTCTGGTATCAGCAGGACAACGGTGTGGCCGGCCTGGTGTCTGAAAATGCACTTTCTGTCTGCAATGTGGAGACCAATGGGAAGGACCACGGCTGGCAGGGCAGCTGATCGGGCCAGGGGACAGCTGACAACTGTCCACCAACAGGGCAGCAGGGACAGAGGGACTGGTTAGAGGTGAGCTCTCTTTCAAAGGCAGAACTGCAAGTTCTCAGCAACTGGGTTGGAGGTGAGGAAGGAGGAGGAGAGGAGGGCACCTGGTGTTCTACTTGGCGGGTTGTCTGTCTGCTTACTGAGCTCGGAACAAATTTGGGGGTTGCGTGCCAAGTTCGGGGGCATGAAGCTGGAGCTCCTTGTCAGCAGCCCAGACAAAGCCACTGGCCTTGACAGTGGTGGAGACCCCAGGAAGAGAGACCTTGGAGAAGACAAGGGGGCCAGACCGGGGATGAGGCAATGACACCATCTTGAAAACTTTGTATTTCGATATACAGGCTCACGGGAAGTTGTGCAGAGAGGTTGCATGTCCCCAGCTTCCCCGTGCTGCCATTTCTAAAGGAGGATTAGGCAAAGCTGACTGCTGAAGTGGCCCAGGGAGGCCAGAGAAAATCTAAGAGGGCTGGATGTCAGGAAAGTGATTTCACTTATGATTTCATTTGGCTGCAAGTGAGAGAGGCTTACAAATGAGAACTTGATTTTTCCCCCCTCATCTCATAGTCTAAATACAAGTGTCCAGGTCCGGAATAGATTTCCCGCCCCTCTATGTCTGCTGGGACACAGGCTTCCTCCAGCCACAGCACCATCTCTAGGGTGTTGCCTCGTCCTCATGGTCCAAAATGGTGGCCAGAGTTCCAGCCATCACATCTGCTTTCCAGGCAGCAGAATAGAAGAAGGGATGGAGGGAACCAAGGGGATGATGGGAATAAACAAGATATCTTTTAAGGACAAGTCCCAGGAACTGCCACATGACCAGATTTTGGACACAGAGTACAGTTGCAAAGGAGTCTGAGAACTGTAGTCTTTCTTGAACTGCAGACCAGCAGTCTCTGACCCAGGAAGAAGGGACGATGGATACTGGGGAGCAACTAGCAGCCAGGACACAGAATCCAAGGGCAGAGGGCGTCTGTGGTTGCCATCGAGGAGCACCGCCAAGAACTCAGGAAAGGGAGCCCCTGAAGTGCCCTTTGGATTTAGGGACCAAAATACCACTGGCAAGTGGGTAGTAATGACCACTTTCCACCAACCCCAGAGCCCTCCATCCTGAGCTCTCTACTTTTTCCAGAGCTGGCGTCTGGTGATGGCGGGGAAGGAGTATGGGCACAGCCCCACAGGTGACGGAGTGGAGGGTGTTAGACCGGGTGGCGGGGACACAGGCCAGAAGTGGCAGCAGGGCAGGGGTGGGGCAGAGAGAGGGCAGGCGTGTTGGGAAGAACCAGAAGGGAAGGTGAGAAGGACGGGAGTGAGAACAGAGGGAGGGAGGTGACTGGCAGAGATGAGCCCCCCCAAAAAGAACAGAGGAGGCCCCAACCTCTCTGAATGCGTTGAAGGTGAGGAGGAGGAAGAAGAAGAGGAGGGGAGGGGTGAAAATAAGAACCAAAAAGAAGAAGAGAACCTCGCCTTGGTAACGCCAAAACAACTTAACAAGCTCAAAACCACATATTTGGTTATGTTGTAAATATATAAATAGTTGAAAAAAAACAAGACTGGCTTAGACTAATCACCTGGGTGCAGAAGGGTCATTGAAGTCAACCACAGGGAGTGAACAGCCCTGCCTTCTCTTCCCGACTGCATCTTCCACTGGAGACCCGGGAAGCAGTGAAAAGATAGCGCTGGCTGACCACCCCCCCACGCCACTCACTCATTCATTCACTCACTCACTCATTAATTCACTCATTCACTCACTCATGCATTCATTCATTCACTCACTCATCATTCACCCACTCATTCATTCACTCACTCACTCATTCACTCACTCACTCATTTACTCATTAATTCACTCATTCACTCATCATTCACTCATCATTCACTCGCTCACTCATTCACTCACTCACTCATTTACTCATTAATTCACTCATTCGCTCACTCATGCATTCATTCATTCACTCACTCATCATTCACCCACTCATTCATTCATTCATTCACTCACTCACTCATTGATTCACTCATGCATTCATTCACTCACTCTTTATCCATTCATCCATTCATTCGTTCATTCACTCAACAGCATATATTGAGTATTTACTGTGTCCTGCCCTTGAGCTCACAGGCTACTTGCTGAAGGTGGGGTGGGGGAGACCAGAAAAGCACCGAGGGCTGAGTGTGGAGGCGCTGAGCACAGAGTCAGAGCCCGGCCCCTGAGCCAGCTGCTTCCCCTTCTAGAATACCCCTGCCTGCCGGGGTCGTGCCCGCCCCCCACGGCCACTCTCCTGCAGGAGGTTTCCTGAGTTCCAGCCCCAAAGCCCCTAGGACCTCGGTGTGGGGCCAGGCCCTGGGCAGACGGGGCCTTGGCTGACTCTGAGGTGTCCCTGTGTCCACTTGTGCTCCCCTTAAGGGTGAGGGCTCCTAGAAGGAGGGGACTGTGTCCCCAGGGCTGGCCCACAGCCTGTCCTGACCTGCAGGCCAGGGATGGGGGGCGGCCCCAGCCCCCACACCTGCCTCACGGCCCCTCCTCCTCTCCCTCGTCTCTCCCGTCCGTTTCTTGTTTCATAAAAATCAATATCTGTCCCGTTTGTGCCGTGGACATGAAAGACTCCGGCATCAATTAGCCGTCCTTCTCCCTCTCCCCTCTCCCTTTCTCTTCCTCGTCTTTTTTGGAAACCTCTTTGTAGGGAAAATCTCGAATTTCAGCAATTTGCATGATCCACACACTGAGCTTTGAAGTTCTAAGTTATGGTAAGAAAAGGACCCACTTATCTGCCCATAAAAAATGTTCAAAGCTTATAAATTCCCTGAAACAGATGTACATTATCACTGGATTTGCCTCTTTTTTGCTAGAGCATGCCTAATAGAGTTTCGGCCGCCCCCCGCCCCCGCGAGCATCTTGTCTCCGCAGAAGCCCGCTCCCCACTGGGCCCGACAACTTCAAAGGTCCCAGGCCGGCTGAGAAGCAAAACACAAAGTGGGGACACCGGGGCCTTTTAAATCCCCCACATTGAAGTCAATACCGGGCCTGCCTTCTTCCCCTCCCCTGGCAGAGGGCTGCGCGTCGGCCATTCCTTTCCGCCTCCCGGAACCAGCTGAGCCAATTGCGGGAGGAAAGGGAGGCCTCCTTCTCTCCGGGGCTCTTCCCAACTTTCCTTTGCGTCCCTGCCCGCACTGAAGAAGAATATTAGTCAACGGTCAGGGGAGGTGTTCCCGATCTCCGGTGCATGCCCGGCACTTTTATGGGTAGCCACAGCACAAGTGACTTCTATCCGACAGGTCGCCGCTGGGGGGGAGCCCCCTCTCCAGGTTACTCTTTCTAATCCCTTCTCCAGGAAGTGGCCAGTTGCGTCCTGTCCCGCCCACCCCACTGACCCTCCAGCTTGCTGATGCTCCTTCCCCCAGAGTAAAGAGCAAATGCGCCCCCAAGCCCCCGGGCTCTGCTCCCCTGGGCTCCCCGCCCGCTAGCTGTCCACGCTCAGCCTCACTGGCCTCTGGGGTCCACTCAATGGCCTGCCCACCTCCCACCTCAGGGCCTTTGCACCAGCTGTTTTTTCCAGCTTTTCACCTGGCTAAGTGCCCCTCCTCCTCGAGGTCTCCACCTAATATGGCTGACCAGAGAGGCCGCCTCCAGCGCCCACCCCCATCGTCCTTCCAGCGGTTCCCTCCCCCGTCTCCCCAGGAGTGATCACTGTTGACTATGACGTAATTTTTTGCATGACAGCTGTCCCCACACTGGGCCACAAGCCCTGCTGTTGGGAGGGTGTCTTACTTCACGCTCAACGTGGTCCCTGGCACAGCAGTTGGTCAGCAAATATGGGGCCCGGCGGAAGTAACCCCCACTCCAGTGTGGCTGCTCGGGTAATACGGTGGGTATAATGATTTAGAGTTTTATTCTGAACATGCCGCCTAAAATGTCCTATCATTATGTTACAGAGTGACATGCTTATGACGTTGTGATAAAATAGGGCTGTTATTTGTGCCGGACCCTGTATTTGAAAGTACAGGTAGAGAGAGGGCTCTGGAGATGAACTTGGAACAGGTGCGGCGCACGGAAAGGCCAGCTGGGTCGGGGCAGGACCCCTCTGGGCAGCGAGTTCCCGGTTTGGGTTGTTGCCCTTTGCTCTTCCCAAGCCTTGAGCAAACTCTATCTGGACAGCTTCCTGTCTACAGGGAGTGGTCCAACCCCAGAGACTGAGTATATCTCTACAAGACTGAATAAGATACCCAAATCCTTTCTCCACAAGGAAGGGAGGGAGGATGGAAAGAAAGAAGGAGGGGAAAAGGTCACACGGACCACTCCAGAATGTTCTATGCTGGTCAGGATTTTCTGAGCCAAATCACAATCAGATGCTGCTCTTTGAGGACAGAGTCAGAGGAAATGGGTCAGATGACTTCGGTTCAAGATGGCCAGGGCCCCCTCTGCATCTGGAAAGGATCTAGCTGGGGACTGAGCCACTCAGCGTCACCCGGGACCTGGACTGCGCTGAGAGCCCCCAGGCCGAGCCCAGGCACACCCCCTCCCTGCATGCGCACATTCCAGGTTCCCAGTTTGTCCTGATGAATCCGGTCCGAGGGGCTGTGCCCAGGGCTGAAAGCAGTGCTGAAAGCCTGGGGCCAGGTGGGAGGCCCCGAACGCGCAGTTCGGTCGCTCAGCAGATCCCCAACCCCCCAATCACCTCTCTACGCTGAGCCTCTGAGATGACAAAATAAACTTCGGTGACCATAGTCGGGCTTTAGTAGGGACAGATGCTCACTAAACAACCAAAGGCCCAAAGCAGCCCTCCCAGGCCCTCCGGATCAGTCACAGATTATTTGTGAATTCACCTGCCCTCTCAGATGTCTTTGGAACCCCCAAATCAAGACTCGCAGTGCGTTCGTGGTCACGGGTCTTCGTGCACCCCTCACACACGTGTCCCCAGGTGATACTTGGTGTGGCCCCATCTCCCTGCTTCTGCTCTCAGGTCATTGGCACGTGTCCTGTCTATTCAGTGCCACGTTTTTTGTATGTTTGTGCTTTGTGCCAGCCTGTCCCCCTGTCCCCCAGTGGGCAGCTGAGGCCACAGCCTGAAACGGGCTGAGAGTGGGACTGGGCTCAGCTCCGGGTGAGAGAGACAGTTTATTCTGCACCCCCAGCCCCATGAGCCTCGGTTCTCCAGTCTGGCCAATGGGAGGTGTAAGTTCACCAATACCAGGAGCATCTGGCCAGAGTGTGAGGGACGTGAGCACGCGGAGACTTTCTCCTTTGGAAATAAAGCTAAATGAAGTTCTCGGTTTGCATCAACACAGTAAGACACTGTAGTTTTTCTTTATGTTTTGATTTAGTGAAATTAGAAGTTGGTGAGGCTGCGTGGCTTTGTCCAACTTCTGTTTGAAGGGTGGCTGCCTCGTGCAAGTCCACAGTCAAGGACAGGCAGGCAGGAGGGGGCCGTGCACCCGCCAGCTGAGTAACGGATGGGAAATCCTCCCTCCGCTCCCTCCAGCCTCCTTTAGCTTTCATTCCTTCTCTTCCACTTCCTGACCACCTACTACGTGCCATGCCCGAAGGAGACAGGCACACGGGGTCCACACAAACTTTGCAGACCGGAGGGAAGGAGATGCACCCACCAGGATGCCGCTGACCCCCGTGAACGGCCCCGAGGGTGGGCACCAATGAGGGCGGCTCCCGGAAGTGGGGCCTGGTTCAAAAGGAAAAAATATCAAAGATCAGCTTGGATGGGCGTATCCAGAACTGTGCCATCCAGAATGTCTAGAAAACAGTTATTTTAGTGGAGAAGGAAGTCAAACTTCCCGCTCAGGGTGGTGTGGGGGTGGAGGTTGGTAAGCCTCTTGGTGCTTGGGGTCCGACACTGCTTGTCACCCTGAGAGCCGAGCAGTGGCCCTGGAGGTCAGGGTTTCTGTCCTCTGCCAGGGCTCCTCCAGGGACCCCTGCGCGCCCCTCTGGTTGCCTGTACCTCACTCCTTCTCCTAAGCCTCCTCTCCCCTCCCTGCACACCTCTGGACATGGGGGCTTGGGAAGGACCCTTCGAAGGCTCTGCCCAGACATCACCCCCAAAGCAGGTCCCAGTAGGAGCGGGGCACCCTGAGTCTCCGGAACCAAGCCTGAGTCTCCAGCACAGCAGGGCAGGGCAGCTGGTGGTGGCCCCAAGCCCCAGGTCCCCCAGGCCGGGCTGGGCCACCTCCCCAGCGAGCAAGGGCCCCAAAGCAAAGTGGGAAGACCGGAAAGAGGCCACTAGCACGGTCTCCCTAAAGGGCCACGGGAGGGAGGGGTTAGCTGGACCCGCCCTTGTGGAAGGGCACCCCTGGGAGTCTCCCCACGTTACAGCTGGCTCTCTTCGGGGCTCCGTCACTTCATCACATGGAGAGGCCGGGCAGGTCGAGGAGGGCCCCGGGGGGCTGGGCAGTTGGAAGAGAACTCAGCTCACACACGGAGGACTGCGGGAACTTTGGTCCCCTCCACTGGTGCGGTCATGGCCACTCGCTGCAACCTCATGCAGACTTGTGGAGGTCCCAGGCAGGACAGGGGCTGGCAGGGGGGACTCTCTCTCCCTCTCCTACACCCTCATACATATTCTGCTTGAGGCTGGGCCCTGTGTTCCCTACTTCCCATAGGCGGAGCCCTTTGGGTTCTCAGCCACAGGGACCCCCCAAGCCCTACTTCCTGCAGGGGGAGCTTGTGAGAAGCACTGGCCCCAGCCACCCCCCTCCCGGGTCCAAGTCATCTCACTCCGGGGGTGGGCCTGGGTGCCTGCCTTTAACAGGCTCCCTGGGAGAATGTTGTCACTCTCAAAGTCAGGAACGCCCTTCAAGGGCTCTCTGAGGCCATGTGGGGGAGACTCAAGGCGCTGGGTTCTTGGCCCGGCTGCCCAGGAAGGCACCGGGGGGCCTGCGACATCCGGATGCCTGGACCACATGTCAGGCCAGCATCTCAGCATCATCCGAGGGGAGGCCCCGGCATGGTCTCCCCAGGTGCTTCCGAGGCACCCGGAGCAGGACAATGCCGGCTGGACCTCCCCCAGCTCACGCCCCTCGAGGTCACTCACATCGGGCGGTCTCAGGTGCAGGTGTGGGGCTCTTCCACTTTGTGGGAGGGACGTGGAGAGGAGAAGGCATCCGTGGGCTGGCGGGTCAGTGAGCTGGTGAAGGGAGGCTAGGCCAGCCAGTGCCAGGTCCTCCCGAGTCACTTCGGCTCCTAGAAGATGGGCCTCACCCCCAGCTCCCCGCTCCTGCTCAAGGCAGCTGCTTGTTGTCGAAAGCTTTCGCAGGGCGGTACACTAACCAGCAAAATTACTCACAGGCGTGAGCCCCTCAGACAAGGACTCCGGTTCGGAGGTCTGCTGGTTTGGGAGAAGGTGACGAGACCAAGAGCCAGATCAGAGCCCCAGACAAGGCCACGACTGCGGGAAGGGACAACGTGAACCCCTCGGGAAGGGTGCTCAGCACACCGCGTATTTAGGAGTCAGTAAAGTGTGTGGCTGGGCCATTGGTACTGACGGTGAAACAGCCACACGCACCTCGGGAGAAAGGGCCGAGCCCATGAGCCTTGGGGACCCAGAAGAGCCGGGACGGGTCCCGGGGCTGAGCTGGGCCAGGGCGCAGCCGCCCAGGGGCCGCTGGGGCGTGCAGGGCCCAGGTGCCTGCTGGGTGGTAGGCAGCCCTCCCTTCAATGCGCGGTAAGAAGGGAGGCGCATCATAGCTCACTGACGGGAAGCACAGTCTCAGGGGTCCCCCTTCATTCCCCCGAGCGTTGACAGGTGTCTCAGAAGCCGGGTTATGAGTGTGACAGAAATGCCACTGGAAGTACACACAGCCTCCCCCGTCCCGCTGCTCTGGAAAAGCCTTCCCTCCGGCCCGAATGATGGGACATGTAAATGCAGAGGGGGAAGGGCTGCAAAAGAAACTGCTCCTGGCTGTTTCCTGTGCCTGAAAAGTGTCACTGGCTTGGCCGGGCTGGAAGTGCACCCCCCGCACCCCCCCAGGAGAGGCGGGTGGGCCGAGGGAGCTGCAAACCACACGCCAGATGTCCTCAGGGCCCAGTGACAGGTCAGCGGAAAGGGGCAGCCGGACACCAGCTAGTGCTAGTGTGCAGGTGGGTGTGAGGCCAGAGTCCAGCCCCCCCAACGACCTCTGTGCCCCCGATGAGCCGGGCGCTCAGAGCTCAGGGGCTAGGAAGCAGCGGCATCGCCTCTGGCTTGGGCGTCAGCTGATTTGCCAACTGCACCAAACTCATCCACCCCAGCTGCGGAAAAGTGGGCTGGAAGCCTCACCGGGGAGCAGGGTTGACTCCTTGCAGTCACCCCCACCCCGCCCTCCCCCTCCTTGTCTCTCTCTTCTTCCTTCAACTTCTAATCATTTGGCACAGCTTCTCCAAGAGGTCAGTGAGAATAGCATCAAAACCGAAGTCACACGTGCTCTTGAGCCGGCAGCACTGCGTGGCTGCTGTCTCCTGCTGGCGGTCACCAAGCCCTTGGGTGAGCCCCACGTGCCTGCGGGGAGGGGGAGGGGCAGCTGAGAGCCGTAGGAGTCTGAGCAGCTGTTAGAGAGAAGGGGGCAGAGCCCCGAGACCCAGGGAGGCAGACCTCCCAAGACAGGAGGTCGCAGAGAGAAAGGGCCTAAGTATGAATACGATGCCGCTCCTTGGGTAAAAAATAAAAGGGTGGGACGGGAGGCAGGCGGATTAGGCAGTGGCTGCAACGTTTTCTTTCTTAAAAATAGATCTGAAAGAAACACTGCGAAACGTCAGCGTTTGTAAAACCTGGAGGAGCCCACAGTGACTGTTGTACAATCTTCTGTTTCAAATGGCGTTTGAAACAGTTTTTTAAGTGAACGAGTTGGGGGGGGGGTAAGGGAGAGGCAAACAGGCAGAGTCCAGAGGATGTTTCGTGTTTGCTGAAAATTTTCTGTCCTATGAAGGTGGACACATGTCACCACCCATTTGTTCAAACCCACGAATGTACAACCCGAGTGTGAATCCCAAGGCAAACCATGGGCTTGGGTGACCGTGCTGTGTCAGTTTAGATTCATTCTCGGTAAAAAGAAAAAAACACACCAGGCGTTGATAACGGGGAGGTGATGTGAGTGTTGGGGCAGGGGATAGTCTGTGCCTTCCTCTCAATTTGGTTGTAAACCTAAAACTGCTCTGAAGAAAAAAAAAGTATTTTTAAAAACGAACAAATGTAAATGGGGAGATAGCTTATATAAATGCATTTATTCTTGTAAATAATGGCAGCTAACACTCGGATAACGCTCCCAAGGGCGAGGCACAGCTTTAGCTCACTGAATTTTCACCGTACGTCCGGGGGGGTGGGGATCCCCTTTATCAAGGAGAAACTGAGGCCGCAGAGGGACAGTGTACAGCATCACAGAGCACCCAGAGAGGAAGTCCGGACCTGAACCCAAGCCCCCGCCACAGTGAACAGCCCTGGCAGGTGCTGGGGGGGACCCCTTTTCATGGTGCACCTCTGTACTATTGGATTGGCCAAAAAGTTTCCTCGTTTTTTTCTGTGTGATGGCTCTGGTAGCATTTAGTTGTCTTGAATGTCTTGAGTTGTCGAAACAGTTTTGTTAGATCGGATTGTGACAGCTGTCCCCTATCAGCTGTGCGTTATTTTTTAGAAAGTATCAAAATTGGTGAATTTTTGTGCAGCCGTTTTAAAATGGAAGATGGAAGAAAATACACAACACTGTCGGTATATTCTGCTTTGTGATTTCAAGAAAGGTAAAAAAACACAACCGAAACGCAAAAAAAAAAAAAAAGATCTGCATGGTGTATGAGGAAGGTGCTGTGACTGATCGACTGTGTCAAAAGTGGTTTGCAAAGTTTCTTGGTACTACTGACGCTTTGGCCAAATAATTCTTTGCTGCGGGGCCGTCTTATGCATGGGAAGATGTTCAGCAGCACCCCCAGCCTCTACCCACTAGCAGCCAATAACAGGAGATAGCTGATATACTCAAAGTAGCCAAATCAATAAAGTTATTAGTGAAAATGAAAAACGTGTCTTATTTTACAGGGGGAAAAATTAAACTTTTTGGCCAACCCAATGTCTGAATCTTCTACATGTGCACGTTACTGCTTTCCTAAATTTCTAAAACCCCAGTCAGCATGAAACAGAACCCTGACAGCGGGGGTGGGGGAGCCAGCATGGGGGCTCCCGTCAGAGGCTGAGGAAACGCTCTCCAGCCGCCTAGCCACAGAGAGCTCCTTTCGTGGACCCAATTCCTGGTTCGTTTCCATGGTTGCAGCAACGCCGGGCCTGGGGCGTCCACAGCCCTTGTCCACTCCGCACCTTTCCTCCCTCTCAGGTGCATACCTCGCTCCCTTGCCACAGGTTAGCCATGTGACCCCACTGGGCCACAGTGATTGGCCCAGAGATCGGTATTGGCCCTGAGCCTATCCAATCAGTATCTTCCCCTGGTCCCCTAGTGCAAGATCCTTTTCCATTGGATGGTGTAGCCCAGAGAGCCAGCAGCCCCAACACCATTGCAAAGCACGCTGGCATGGGGGCCTCCCTGCTCCCTCCCTCCCTTGGCTGCATTGCCAACAGCTGGGTGTCAGAAGCCCAAACACAGTGGTTAACATTCAGTGGTTAAGGGGCCACAGGGAAGACTAGAATCCCAGCTCTGCCATCTGCTGTGTGATCTCAAGCAAGTCACTCAACCTCTCTGAGCCCGCCATGCCTTCTGAGCTTCCATTGGCTGCCTCGTAGGGTTGTCCTGAGGATCAAATGTATTAATCCAGTCCCAGGCACACTGTCCCTAATCCAATAATATATGGTGACAACAACTAAGCCCACTATCTTTAAAAATAACTCCTCACCAACCACACTGAACCCAAAGCAGAGGCTCTGGAAAAGGGGACGATGCCGGGAGGCCAAGCGGCAGAAAGGCAGACAGCCGGAGTTGCTGGGCCCAGGAGATGTCCACAGAAGCAAACACTGACTTCAGCACAGGCGCAAAGGTACCTGAGAGTGTGTATTTATAGAAAGATACATAGAAATGGACAGATGGCATCTAGCAATAGAGACAGAGAGCTGTCGCCGAACCCCAACAGGACGCACAGATTTGCCGAGGGCAGGACTCAGGCTTCCCCATCTTCTGGCACAAGCGGCGCACCCCACTGCCCACCCCGGGAAACCCCCCGCTGGTTCGTCTGGCCGGATCCCTCCGCGGAGTTTTCCCCCCGTGAGAAGGCTGGTTTCGGGGGCAGTCTTTAAAAGTGTATCTTTCTACAGAAGCGAGGAGAAGGAGAAGGAGAAGGAGGGGAAGGAGAAGTGTATGTTCCCGTGGTGCTCGGCGGGAAAGAGGGACGCGTTGGGGCGAGGGCATGACCGCCCTGGAAAGGCATGAACGAGAACTCCAGAAAGGACAGCTAGGGGTCCCAGGTCGGGACGTGAAAACACAGCAGCCAGGAAGGGGGCGCGCCCACAGTCCGCCGAAATCCTTGGAGCGTGTTACAGTCAGTTAAGGGCAAAATAAAATCAGAATAATACTAAGAGGTAGCAGCTGTTTATCTTCTCGGAGATTTTGAGGGTCTCTGGAAGAGATGGGGGGTGGGGCGGAGTTCTGGCTGAGGGGCTCCCGGAGCGGAGCGGGGCGGGGCTGGGTAGGGTGTGGGCCTGCGTGGAAACCACAGCCGGAACCGAGGGAGCCTCTGCTGGCTGCAGGCCGCTGCCGAACTCAGAGTCGCCCCCTGGGGGAGTCGCGCAGTCCCCACACTTATAAATAAAAGTTGACTTCTATGTTTCCACAGATCTTCTACATGGAGCCTAGCGGAATATTAGTGGAGTAACAATCATTATTAATAACAATAATCGTCATAATAACAATAATTAATAGAATAAGAATGCCTGGGGGGCCCGGGGCAGGGCCCCTCGCGGCGGGGCACCAAGGGCCTAGGTCTGGTAGAAGTGGTGGTGGTGGTGGTGGTGTTCGTGGTGGTGGCGATGCTCGTGTCTCTGGACCGCCTGGCCGGCCGGGCCGTCATACACCACCACGGTGGGCAGCTCCCGCACCTGGTCCCGCCCCGCCAGGGCGCTGCCCACGGCCGGCGGCCCCTGCAGGCCCCGGCCCCCCTGCTGGCTCTCCTTGGCTCGGTGCCTGTGTTTCTTGTGGCCAAGGGGGGCCAGGGTGGGGAGGAGGGCCGCGCCAACGGTCAGGTGGGTGGACGGGGATGCTGCGGGGACTGTGGGTCCCAGAGGGGGTTTGCTTCTTGCCCCTCTGGCCCCGTGGCCCACACCCACGCTCTTGCCCTGGGCCTTGGGGGACCTCACAAAGTGCTTGCTCCCGTCCTGGGCGCCCCGGAGCCGCTGCTGGGCCTCCGAGACCTTGGCAAAGGGGGCGTCGGGGCCGTGGGAGGAGCCTGGGTCCGCACCCGGGGGCTTTCGGTGTGGGGCGTGGACGGCTTCTGGCTCGTGGGAGCGGGACCGCGTGGGATTGGAGGTGCGGGGGGGCAGTTCGGACTTCTGGGCCGTGGACGGGGAGCCTAGGAACCAAGCAACAGAGAGTTGAGGGGCACCTACTGTCAGCAGTGCCACCCTGTGCCCTGGAAACTGCTAGGTGCCAGCTCCCCGAGACTCAGCGGCCAGCCTCAGCGGCCAGCCATGCTTCCTCAGAGTGCACCCCCCCAGCCCCTACTGCCCCCTCCCCCTGCCTCCCCCAGGCCATGGATGAGACCACTCCAGAATGGAACTTCGCTGTCTGCTAAGTGGGAAGAACTATCTCTTTGCTAGGGTTTTAAAACCCATTCTTCTTCCTGGACAGAGCTGGGAGACAGCAGGAGACAGAGGCTGACGACTGAGGTCTCAGTGGGACGGGCAGGTGCAGGCAGGTACAGCCCTAACGGGTGCGCAGGGGTAGCCCACAGAAGAAGGGAGCCTGGGGGGGAGAAGCGGGGAGCTGGGCAAACTCCCCGGAGCCCGGTGTTCATTTAGTTTGGTGAGAGCTAAGGTGCCAGGGCGGAGGAAGAGAGATCAGCAACTGGCTTGAGTGGAGTGGGGGTCTCCCTGTGGGAAACAGCCAAGAGAGAGGGACAGGGGAGGGTGGGCGGGGTGAGGCACGGGACTGTCGGTTTCCGTGGTGTTTTAAGCCCTCAGATGCTGTTTGACTGGGTTCATTCTGTGCGTGGTTCCAGCACTTCCCTATTTTTAATGCTTTCAGGGTCATCTCCTCCACTGACATCTGTGACCTTGTCCCATCCACACTGCGCCTGCCCCCAGCCCAGGGGGCCGGGGACCACTGCCAGCCTGACCCACCTACCAGCCCAGCCCCCCGCCCGCGCCCCGCCTCACCAGGCCCAAACTGGGAGGTGTAGTTCTCTATCCCGGCCAGATCCAGGTAGTGGTTTCTCCTCTCGATGTTCTCGTCCACACAGTGGTGCTGGCAGCCAGGCTGCTCCGGGCGGCTGTCTCCCTGGAACCTGCGGCAGGACCAAGGCAGGGAGTGGGTGGGCCCGGCCCCCCGTGGGGCAGCTCCAGGGCCAACTGGGAAGCCACAGGACAGGTCCTTCCGGACCCTTCGTTAATTTCCTTCTGGGCTTTGGCGGGGACAGGGGGGACTCTGGCCCATTCCTTCCGCTTCTTCCTGTCAGTGGAGGCAGATGCCTGCCTGGCCTACCTGGGCCTTCTGGGAGGACTGGAGAGGGGCTCTGCTTGAACAGACCCGGAGCAAGGCACAAGGGTTACTGACCAAAACTTACGGATGTCCCAAAGCCAGGCTTCGAGTCACGTGCCTGCCACTCCTGCCTGGTTCCCCAAGGGCTGTGGGCAGCAGAAGCCCCCAGAACATTCACACTGAGGCTGGTGGACTCCTTTTCCTGCTCCAAAGCCCAGAGTGGACCCTTCCTCTGGGGGCCGGGGGCAGGAGAGGGGTGGATTCTGGGTTCTCTGTCCCTCCCCTGGCAGGAACTCTGCGACCTGGCTGCACCCCACTCCCTGCTCCCCTGCCCCCCAGCACAGACTGCACACCTGCAGCCAGCCTGGGCACCTCCAATTGTCGGCCTCCTGCCCACGTCATGCCGAGTCCCTGCATCGCCCTTCTCTCTGGCCCTGTGGGCTGCTTCCCAAAACCCAGACTTCTCCCTCCCATTTCCACAAAAGGCAGTAACTATCCTGGTCTCAGCCAGCACTGTTACTTCGTATCACTCTGCACTGGATGCCTTTTTTAAAAGTCTCTTTCTTTTCTTCCCACCCTCCCTCCCTTCCTTGAAGTTAAGGAAATAACACCAGGTGAACGGTAACTGCAGGCTGATCCACTGCTCCGAGTCCCCAAAGCCTGAAAACAGAGGTTCTTCATGACCGATTCTAAACAATGCCCTAAATGATGAGACGGTCCCCGAGTCTCTATGTCACTCGGTGCGAACATTCATGCGTCTCCCTGTAGAAACCGAATACTGCGGAATTACCCAGACCCCAAACAGAACACATGAGAAATAATACACGGTGAGCACCTCTGCAAACCCAGCAAATGCAGAATTCCAAAACGGAGCTGGTGGAATGCGTTTGGATTCAGTGACGCAAACCCATCCTTAGTGATTTTTAAAGAGCTGGAATCTGGGCGTCTGCCTCCAAACCACTGCCCACTGAAGACAGCACGGATGGGAGCCACCTGCCCAGGTGCACACCCCACCCCTGGTTCAGGCACACTGCCGGTGCTAAACTGTGCTCAGTTGCATGGGTTGCCCCTCCGCCTGATCGCACCCTACCTGAGTGGGGCTCGCTGCTTCTTCTCCCAGCTGCGCAGCTCCTCTGCCGGCTTGGTTTCCGCTCTGGGCCTGGTGGTCTGCAGGTCTGAGGCCCGCCCCAGAAACAGCCTGGTGACACGCAGCTCAATCCCATGCCCGCTGGCCTCCTGGCCATGCCCGGATTTTCCAAGCTGCCTGGCCCCTTAGAAAGCTGGCCCTACCAGCTGCCTTTCCATAGCTCTGTGGCCGGGGTTCTGAGCCAGGACTGCTAGAGGGGTCTCCCAGCTCCCTGTCCTGCTGACCTCCTCTCCATACTCCTTGTCTGGGCTTCAAGGCCCTGCCCACCCACCCCATCACAAGCCAGGCCTCGGTGGTGGCTGCCTGCGCACACAGGCCCAGCCCCATGCTTTGCTTACTCAGGGGCCTTCCATTCAGAATCCCTTCCCTGTCTAAACCCTACCCCTGCCAGAGCGGCTCCAATCCCGCCTGGCCACCAAGCTGCGCCCAGCGCATGCACCTGGGACCCGCCGCCCCTCACCGGGATGGCTGAGAAGGACGCTCTTCTTGCCCTGGCTCCCATCGGGGGCCACGGTCAGCTTCACGCGCAGCGTCTTGCTGGACGTGGGGGAGTGGTTGACGGAGGAGTCGACCACCTCGTAGATGGTGTGCAGCAGGCTGGTGATGTCCTGGGGGTGGGGCAGGAAGCAGAAAGCACACGGGCTTCAGCCACGGTGCCTTTCCAACGGGAAGCAGAGGGCCTACTGAACCCGCAACGCTGAGCGCCTCGGGCTCCCCAAAGCCGAGCCTCAGGCAGTGATGTGGACGTGGAGGTTTGTGTGGGAGGGGCCCTAGAAGCGCGGAGAGGGAAGGGCAGGGAGACCACGGAAAACCTTGCTGAGCAACTCACAGCCAGGGCCCCCCAGGGAGACTGTGTGGAACCGGCCTGGGAAAAGTCTCATCTCAAGTCACGAGCTGCCCTGGGGTGCCCGTGCCCCAGACGTCCGGGCTGTCCAGTGCAGGCCAAGCACCAGAGGACACTCCAGCGATGGGCACTGTCCCCACAGAGAACAAAGCAGCGGGGGAACTTAGAGGCGGGCAGGGGGACAGCACAGCACCTCTGCAGGTCTCTGACTGAGGAACAGAAAAGCGGTGTGTCCCTAACGATAAACTGTGAGGACCGGACCAAACCTCATCTTCTCTCCGGGCCTTGGGGAGCCCCTCGCCAGGCACTGCTCTCCAGTCCGCGCTCCCCCGGCCTCCCAGAGACTCCCCGCTGGGGCGGGAGGGGCGGACCAGGCCCCCTCAGTAGGCCTTTCTGTGCTCTGGGCTCATGTAAGGTCAGGGTCTGAGGGGCAGCTTCCTGCTGGATGTGATGCTGGGAGCCTCTGGAAAAAGGATTGGCCGTCCAGGGGTCACGGCCACAGACAGCCAGCTGTCTGGCCAGCAAGCCTACTACCTGAGCACAGACTCGGCCCTCCCTCACCCGCCGCCCCACCACAAGGCAGGGCTGACAACAAGCTCTGCCCTGGCCTGCCCAGCAGGTGTGTGCATGGGCCCCGCCCCCAGCAGGTGGCAGCCACCTGCTGTCACCATTGACTGACGACAATGCAGGGGCCTCTCAGAGAAGCTGGGTCCGGCTCCTGTTAAAGCTTAAGAACTTTTGATACTGGGGACTGATTTGTCTTTTCTTCTTTTGTTTTTTTAAGATTTTATTTATTTATTTTTAGAGAGAGGGAAAGGGAGGGAGAAAGTGAGGGAGAGAAACGTCAGTGTATGGTTGCCTCTCGTACGCCCCCTACTGGGGACCTGACCCATAACCCAGGCACGTGCCCTGACAGGGAATCAAACCAAAGACCCTTCGCTTCGCAGTCCAGAGTTCAATCCACTGAGCCACACCAGCCAGGGCCTAATTTGTCTTTTCAATTCCCCATTCCCCTCCTCCCCAGCCCCTGGCAACCACCATTGGACTTTCTGTCTCTGTGACTGACTACTCCAGGTACCTCACGGATACGGTATCATACAGGATCTGTCACTTTGTGACTGGCTTCCCTCGCTCAGCCTCGTGTCCTCAAGGTTCGTCCTGACGTAGCACGTGGCAGGAGCGCCTTCCTTGTTAAGGCTGGATGCTATTCCATTATTTGCGTGGAACATGTCTGGTTTATCCATCCACTCACCTGTTGATGGGCACTTGGGGGGCTTCCACTTTGGGGCCATTGTAAATAACGCTGCAATGAACGTGGGTGTGTAAGTATCTCTTCGAGACCCTTTTCTCAATGGGGGAGGATATAGACCAGACGTGGAATTGCTGGATCCTGGGGGAATTCTACGTGTAACCTTCTGAGGAGTCCCATCCTGTTTTCCACAGCGGCCACACCATCTGACGTCCCCACCTGCACGCACGGGGGTCCCAGGTTCGCCATTTCTGAGCAGCCCCTGCTATGTATCGTCTGCTTGTCTTTCTAGCATCCCTCTGAACAGAGGTAAGGCGGGCCTCGGGGAGGTTTGGACTTGATTTCTTGCACGGTTGGTGATGTTGAGCAACTTTTAGTGTGTTTATGGGCCATCTGTATAACTTCTTTGGAGAAATGTCTATTCAAGACCTTCGCCCATTGTTTGATCAAATGACTTCTTTTTTTTTTAATGTTAAATTTTAGGAGTTCTCCATATGCTGTTTTCTGGATATCATCCCCTTATCAGATAGACGATTTGCCAGTATTTTCTCCCATCCTGTTGGCTGTGTCCTTCGATTCACGGACGTTTTAAATTCTGACATAGTCCCACTTACCTACGTTGACTCCTGTTGCCTGCGCTAACTTAATTCTTGACAAAACCCTCCAGGAGCAGGGGTGAGACCAGGACTGAGCGGGCTGCCAGTTTGAGACGCAGGCTCAAGTCCCTGACTCACTGGCTCGCTCGGTGACCCCACCCCTCTGGGGACTACAGAGGACCCCTCTCCCCTCTTCTCCCTTCTTTGCTGGAGCTGCTCTGCCCGGCCACGCCTGCCCCCCACCTTAGAAAGCCCATGAAGGAGGTGTGGTTGTCTCCATTTTACAGATGAGGAAGCTGAGCTCCACCATCATCCTCCCCCAGGCATTGGGCACCAGACCTGGGACCCCCATGTGTGTGACCCCAGAGGGTCCCAGCTTATTTGGGTGTCAGAGCAAGCAAACCTCGCCACAGCCAGCTGGAAGATCAACACCGTGGGCTGCACCAGCTCCTGGCACAAAGGCACAGGTGCAGGGAAGGCTGACTTAACGCACCAGTTAGTGTGTGACGGTGACCAGGCGCTTGCTTCTGATTGGGAGGTCGGCATGTGGACCCAGAACCAGCCGCTGTGAGTGCCACTGACCCACGGCAGACAGAAATGCCTGGTTCGGGGCCAGGCACGTGACTCCACTGAGGCCAGCGCAATCCGGTCCCGGCATGTCTGCTGACATTCTGAATTTGGGGACCCGCTGACGGGATGGGGTGTCGGTTAAAACCGTCAGCTGTCATCCCTCCACTGCCAAAGCCTGCCTGATAATAAAGAGACGCAGAGGAAATAGGACGGTGATGACTTGAAGACACCGAGCCTCGGGGCCTAGCCGGGCCTGCGGTCAGCGCCCCGGCCCTGCTCCCCTGCCGAGAGCTGGCACATTCCTCTCTGTGACAACCTGTGCCGAGATTCTGTCCCTCACACCCCGAAGCCACTCAGCGCTGCCTCCCCTCCCCGGTTCCCACATCCCTGAAACCTCGGCCACAGGAAGAAAGGGGTATGGCCTTTCCAGCCCTGGAGAGCAGAGCAGAGTAGAAGAGCGCCTGTCCCTGAACTGGGTGGGTGACGAGACAGCAGAGCTTCCGAGCTCTCTACCGACGGGCCTGAAGCCCAAACATGCCGGGGGGTGGGGGCAGGGGGTGAGGAGCCAGCCGGCCAGTCTCAGACGGCTGCAAAAATCTGCCACCGGCCCAAGCCGACCCCCGGGCCTCCTGGGGAGGGAGAGGGTGTCTGAGCAGAGCGGGAAGGAACAGCAACACAGACGCCGAAGGCAGGGGCCCGGGGCCCAGAGCACGAGGGAGGCAGCGTCCATCTGCAGTCATTCGGGTTCCATCCCATCCACGGACCCTCCACGGTCCTGTTGCACCTCCACCCAAAGCCTCTGGCCCGGCCACAGGCCCCTCCCTGCTGGCTCCGGGCCTCGGCCTCCTCCTCCTCCTCGAGGCTGCCCCGGACACCCCGCCCATCCCCATGATGCCGCTCTGTTATTTCCTTCACTGGACAGGTCGCACCTTACAATTTCCCTCTAATTGCTGGGGATCTGCCTGCCTCGTCAGACGGTCAAAGCCACAGGCCAGGAACTGTCAGCCCGGATCCCGCTGTGGTCGCACACCCAGTGTGTGGCAGGTGCACACAGTAGGCACTTAGGATGCAGACACGGGCATGGAGAAAGGGTGGAGGAACACAGAGAGGAGAGGGGTGTGGGAGGGAGACCCGGAACACTGGGGTTGGGGGTTTGGGGGAGGAAGGACAGGCCCTGAGCTGAGCCACTGCAGGGCCTCGGGGCGTGGCCTTTGTGTGCCCACCTGCCCCAGCTCCTGGGCAGACAGACGGGCTGTGGGGGGCGTGGCCTGGGCACTCCCAGTGCACCCAGAGCTCTGGGCCACAGAGGGGGAAGCAGCACAGGGCTCTGTTGGGGCCCGAAGCCCCTCCTCTGGGCAGTCCCGGGACACCCCTCCAGCTCCAGCAGAAGCTCCCAGGAGCCTTGTTCCCACCACACCCGCACCCTGCACCACTCCTGTCCCCATTCCTGCGCAGGGACAGGCCCCTTATCCGGAGGGGAGCAGCAGCAGTCAGGTACACAACCAACGCCCCTGGGACCAGGGCATGGCCAGCAGCCGGGGCCAGGTGGGCGCACTGACCTCGCGCGTGACCTTCCCATTGTTGTCAAAGTCATACAGCGTGAAAGTCCACTCCTGCCGGCTGTCCTCCTCCACGGACACGTCACACTGTAGCTCCTGGACACAGACAATACACGGACATGGCCAGTCAGTCGGGGGCTGGATGGGACACCTGGAGGCCAGGTCACGGGGCCGCCGCCTCAACACTGCTGAGTAATGACCAAGAGACCAGCTAGGGAGAGAGGCCACAGTCTGGTCCAGGCGGGACGGTCCGGCCCTGCAGAGTGGCCTGCCAGGAAGCCACCAACTCCGGGTCCTCGCGGGCAAAGGAGACACACGGGAGGGGTCTGCGAGGGGCCTTCGTGGCCTCAGCCTGAGCTTGAACCAGAGACTAGGAGCTCCCCTACACACACATCTACACACACATGCATGTACATGTGTGCCCACAGGTGCACCCACACACGCACTCCTGGGCATGCCCATACAAGTGTGGACACCGGCCGGCACACGGAAACATCTGACCCACGGCAGCAGCTGCTACGGTCTCTGTGGCAGCTCACAGCACAGTGGCCGCCCGGCCCCGCTCCCACAGCCCCAGGGGGCTGCCGCAGGGGCCGAGAGGGCAGAGTGGCTCTGTCCCCAAGCTCTGTCACTGGTGGGGCGTCTGCGGGACAGGCTGAACCTCAGACAGATGGTTCCAGGAAGGATGGCCGTTTTGGGAAAGGGAGTCCACAGTGGCCTGAGATCCGTAAGATGCGACCCCAGACCACCCTGTTCCACATCTCGTCCAGATTGGCACAGCAGGAGGACAGGCCCTGCGTCAAGAGGGGTGGTGCCTGGCCTCAGGATGCTGGCAAAAGTGTGACTGAGCGTGGTGTCCTTGCCCCAGCAGCCACGCCAAGTTCAAAGCCGGCCCTCCCCCAGGTGTGACATGTCTGTCTGAGACCTGCCAAGTGCCCGCTCTGCTCTCTGAGGCAGTGTTTCAGGGGGTACAGCACTCACCTCGCACATGCATGTACATACATATCTACACACACGTCTGCACACAGAACACACTCAAGTGTGCACAGAATCTACATACCACATGCATACTGAACACACTCACACATACACATCTACACACAACACATACATGCACACTAAACACTCTCCTGCATATGTGTGCATGTCCCCACGTGCATTCTAAACATTCATATATCTACATATAACATACATGCACTGACCACATGTACAGTACACACGTCTATGCACATGACACGTGCATGCACACTGAATACACACACACACACACTCAAGCCCGAGCACCCAGCATCTACCCAACCCCCCTCTCCCCGGCCCCTCTACTGAGCTCCAGAGAAAGCTCAGGTCTGAAGCTCACAAACAGGTTGAGTAGCTCTCCCCACCCCCACCTCTGCCCCGTGTGTCTCCCCCCCACCACCTGGGCCTCTTGGGTGAGTGCCCGCCATGGAATGGTCCCAGGGAGTCAGCGGCCCCTGTCCAGAAACAGACCCTGTAGGGCTTGCAAGGAAGCAAGTCGTCCACGCTGGGCCTTCCCTCTCCCGTCCACACAGGAGGTGGGCAGCCTTCGCCTCCAGACAGGCCCCCGCATCTCCGCAGAAAGCCCTCTTCTCCAGGGAAACCCACCTCAAACTTCAGCTGCTTCTTGGAGCCCGGGCAGGACTCGCTCGGCTTCTCCATCCTCTTCTCATCTCCGCTGGCCAGCCCGTCAGTCTTCTCGGGAGGCAGGGCCACTGTGGGCGGAGTTGGGGAGGATGCGTGAGAGAGGCCCGGCCCCAGCAGGCGCCCATGCGGGGCTGCACTGTGCCTCTGTTCCGGGGCCAGCACGGAGGACCGCCAGGGTGCTGGGGCCCCTTCCCGCCCTGCTCGTTGCTGAAGTCAGCGTTGCTTTGCTCTCCAGGGCTGTCCAGGCTGCTCCGGGGGGACCCCCCTCCCCGGGTGCGCCCATGCGACCACCCAGATCACCCCAGTGGGCCTCTCAGGCCTCCGCTCTGGTCTCTGCCCCGACCTGAAGCCCATATACCCAGACTGTGGGCCCCCACAATGGTGCAGGCCAGGGTGGGGGCAGGGCTGACTCTGGAGCCCCAGAGCCACGGCCACGGCCTCACTGACTTCCAGGCTGACACCAGCCTCCTCAGGGGTGCCACCTGCCTGGGCTGGGCACCCCACCCACTGTGGGGTGGTCAGGAGGAGTGACAAAACACAGTTCAGTCAACAGGGCTGGTGAAGGGAAGGGCGCGTGCGCACACCGGCACGCGCGTGTGAGAACACGCATGCGCACAGGCAGATGCTATCTTCAGGAGAAGGCTAACCCTGTGCTCTTCATTCAGCCTGTGTTCGCCTGGGGGTCAGCCCCCTGCCCAAGGTCACAGTCCATTGTGTATCCTTCGAGGAGCGGGGAGGAGGGTGGGCATCAGCCCCCATGACTAGGCACCCCATTTTCCCATGAACACCCCCAAGGATGCTGGGAGCGCAGCCCAGGGTACCAGTCATCACCCTTGACCTGCACCCTGGCCTATGAGGGTCTTCAAATCTTCAAACCAAAAGTGTCAGCCCCTGCCTCTGCCTGAAGAAGGGGATGCGGGTCTGCCTGGGAATGTGCTTTCCTGGGAGGGGTTCCTGGCCCTCGTCCATCTTCTCAGATCCGCTCAGCTGCCCGGGCCAGTGACTGAGCCCCAGAAACACTCAGCATCCCTGATGGGCGGGCACAGTAAGCTCAGCAGGAGGGTTCAGGTTGATGGGGCACATTTGGCTTCACATCCTGACTCCACCATGGACCTGGGGGAGCTGGAGCCAGGCACCTGACTCCCCTGGGTCCCAGTCTCCCCATCTGTAACACGGGGATGAAGTGGGCTCTCCCTCACAAGGCCACTGGGGTGAGGGGACATCGAGGAAAGTGCCTATTGAGTACATTGCATGCAGTAAGTGTTCACTAAATGCTGGTTTGGCAAACAATGAAGAGGAGCCGCGGCCCCAGCCGACAGCCCCAATCCAAATGATCCCTGCACCCCAGCGCAGCCCCCCCCCCCGAGATACATCACGCTATCACGAACCACCACATCCTCAATTCACTACTGTTCCCCCACGAGCACCCCAGAGCGCGGGGTTGGGGGTTGCAGAGGAGAAAAAGAAGACAGGAAAACAAAGACCGGCTCCATCTTCAAAGCCACTGCCTCCCCCGGCAGAGGTCCTGGCTGGAGATGTAAGCCGGCCAGGCTTATCGAAACCAAACTTCAAGTTCAAAGGGAAGTTATCAGAAAACCACCTTCAGGTTCAATGTTGCCTTTCAAGTTCCACTTGATAAAACCCAAAGAAAAGAAACCTCTGTCCCTGCTCCCTCCTTCCCGGGAGCCCCCCCCTGCCCACCGAACAGACAGCCGGTCCTCAGCCAGGTCCCCTGCCTCCCTCCCTTTCTCCTCTCCCAGGGAGGAAAGAATACCCCTCACCCCCACCCTTTCCGTGTCTTCTCCGGAGACCACGGTGGCCTGGACTGTCCTTCCTTCACCAGCAGATCCTCACCCTGTCCCGGCTCAGAAAACCATCCAGACACCCACAGTGGGGGCCCTTCCCAGCACGGGGCTGGGCACACACGGGTGGAGGACTGGGAGCCATCCTGCCCTGGGGCCCTGGGGGCCAGGAACGAGGACAGTCAGCAGCCCCAGCCCTACCAAAGGTGGCCTTTCACCCTCTCACTGTCCCCTGCCCAGTGGCCAGAAGAGGTATCAGAGAACTGACCAGAAAGCCTCGAAGACCCCCATGTCAGAATCAGAGGCTGAGACTCGGGGGCCAGGCTCCCGCATCCACACGGACCCTCTGGAACCAAACAATGCCAAACCACCACCCGCCCACACTCACCCCTGTGCAGAACAAATCACCCCCATCCATCTGTCCGTCCCTCTCTGCCTGCCTGCCTCTATCCATTCATCCCTCCCTTTCTCCCCCCATCCACCCATCACTCCCTCCATTCAAATGTCTATCTGTCCACTCATCCATACGTCCATCTTTCCCTCCCTCTCTCCCTCCATCAATCCAACCTCAGCAGAGCGAGTAATGCTGCTTCGAGATTCCGAGCCCCTGCTGACTCCTGTTCAGCCCAGCGGTTTGTTTTCCCAGAGATCATCTGTGGGGGTGTAATTTCAGGGGGACTCTGGTAACTCTTCCATTACGAGTCACAGCAGCAACAGGAGATACCGGTCATTTGAAAGAGGAAAGGACAGCAGGAAAAAGTAGGAGAAAAAGGAAGAGAAGGGACAGAGTAGGAGAAAAGCAGAGCCTTTCATTGCCTCTGGAGAACCTGTGGGTGACCACAGAGCAGGGCTGGCAAACCACGCCCCCGTGAGCCAAAGCCCGCCCACTGCCTGTTTCTGTAAATAAAGTTTTATTGACACACAGTCAAGTGAACGCACAGTCCATAGAGCCCAAAATGTGTCCTCTCCTGGCCCTTAGTGAATGCAGCCTTCACCCCCACCGGGGTACCTTGATCAGCAGGGTGCAGGCGGGGTCTCACCCGCTGCTCACCTGCTTGGCGGGGAACCCTGACACAGTCCACAGCCTGCCCACCAGACACCATGGCCATGGAGACAGGAAGTGCCAACTCTGCTGCCTTGAACCCATTCTCAGCTCAAAAGAGTCTGGGGTCTTTCCTTTGGAAACCATGCCCCGTCTGTCCCTCCTCACACCGTGGTGTGGCCATGAGGAGGGGCGGGGTGGCTGTGTTTACCAGATGACGCTGCCACCCTGTTCCCCGCCCCCCTGCCGCGTCAGCCCCAGCCTGGCATTGCTCCGCCCCCAGCAACTGCCAGATTAAATGCATTACTTGACCATCTTCACCCGGCTCCCTTTGATGTTCCCTTCTCAAGCTTCAAAATACCTTTTGGAGGGAGATCAGACAGCATTAAACAGAATTACTAATTAATTAAGCAAAGTTAAATTTTAAACACTGTTTGTTGTGTTAGCCAAAAGCCTGAACAGAACAGACATTTTTCCTCCACTGAGATCAAAGACAGTCTCTTCCCCCTCCCCTCCCCCAGTTTAAAAAAAGTGGGGGGAGGAAGACGGGAAGAAGAGAGAAGGGAGAGGGTGCCTTGAGGGACACAGGGCACAGAGAGGGGACACTGGAATGGTGGCAACGTAGGTCCCGGTCTAGACCGCCACCCCCTTCCCCACCTGTGGGCGCACAGGGGCACACTGGGGTCATTTGGGACCACACACCAGGAGGGCCATGGTCACTTCTGAGAACTGTCCACCCTGGCAAAGAGCAGCGACCCAGGCAGCAGGACAGCGCTGCAGACCCGGCACGAGCTGCCGACAGCTGGCGCCGCCCGAAAATCAGAAGAAGGGCTGTGAATCAAACAGACCGGCCAGCAAACCGGCTGGCCAGCCCCTACCCCCGGGGCTTGGCGGGGGAGGCACTGGGGTCTCGGGAAGACTGGCCGAGCAAGGCAGGCTGGGGACCGTCCGACGGTGGCAGGCGCCGTGCTCGCACTCGGCAGCACAGATGTGTGGACTGTGCGTGACATTTTTTGGACAGATGATGAAAGGTGTCCTGAGCGGGGGCCCCTTTGTCTAACGTGCACAGATGGTGCTCGCTGCTAGCAGGGTGCTGGTGACTCTCATTCCATCCAGCAGTCTGTGCGGTCCTGTCTGGGATCTTCTGATGGCCTCACGGGACCCGCCACAGCCACACAGCCACGACGCATGTCTCTTGAGCGCTGGGGCCCCACTGGCTCATAGCTGGGGGGTGCCCACCATGGACGGCGTGCACCACGCACAGACCACCATGGTGTGCTGAACTGCACCGAACCCCGCCGGCAGACGGGAGGAAGGCCACACAACAAACGTGCCATAAATTCTGGCTTGACTGAGCCTGGGGCCTGGGATGGGGAAGGGGATGATGGGGAGGGGGTGGATCATTCGGGAATCTTGCGTTTAGGCTGCCGACCAAACCCCAACGTTGCCGGCAGAGGCCCTCTTCCTTCAACACAATCCAGAGAGGCCTGCTTGACGTTCCACTTTGAAAGAAGAGACAAACTGGAAACCCAGTGGTGACTGACTCAGCCCCACCGAAGACCAGAAAGGACTCCAACACTCAACGCACGGCAGACGCCCCTCCCAGCCCGGGTACCTGGCGAGTGCCCAGCTTACACCGTGTTACGATCTAACACAGGCCAGGGCTTCCTGGCTGGAGCTTGGACACGTGCCTACCGTATCCACAGTCCTTTCTCAATGGTCCACGCACGGATTATCTGCCGCAAACATTTTCGTCTCAGGATGGCTGGCCAGGATGCTTCTGACTCCCCAACCCCCCAACAGCTGTTAGAGGGAAGGCAGATGAATTTTAATATTAGCCTATGCCAAATATAATTAGGCGGGTTAATCTGCTGCTCGTAAAAGGGGAAAGAGATCGTGTGTGCATTCCAGGCCAAATGGTTTCTTGCACTACGTGCTGAGGCCCTCCTTGGGGAGGGTCTCAGAGACACGCTGATCTGCACGGCCCTCGGTGCTGGGGACAGGGGGACATGAGTGGGGACACCCATTATTTCACAGACTCCTTTGTGTTACTGTTTGCATTCGACATAAGAGGAGAGGGAGCCTGAAAAGCAAAATGAGGCCCTTTCGCTCCTGAAAAGGATCTCTCGCCTGCTAGTGCCTCTCAGCCCCACCCCTCGGCTGGAACTGCTTTTCCCCAACCTCTTGACCCTGCCACGCCCTCATGCGTGACCTCTGCCAAGGACCCTCTTTCTGTCTCTCCCACTCCTGCTCACTCCTGCTCGTCCTTCAGGTGTTCCCTTCAGCCTGCGCCTCCCCCACCTCTGGGAAGCAGCTTCCCTGCCCCTGCCCGGTGCTCAGAGAGCCCAGACAGGCCCTGCCGCACCAGACGGAGTCCACCACCACCATCAACACGCAGTGAGAGGTGCAGACCCAGGATGTGAACCCAGACAGTGTAGAAACAGAACCAAAACCCCACCTGCCTACCCGGGCACTGGTCTCTCCACTTTGTCACGCCACCATTGTGGACACCTGTCCCTGCCTGTCCCGCCACCGTTCTCCTGCTGATCACCACATCGGGGCCTCATCTGGGGGGGCCACCGCTTTCCGTCTCAGCCCATGTGGTTTAGGGGGCTGATCCCACTGCGGCTTCAGGGGAGCACTCGGGACCCGAGCCTGGCTTCTCTTCTCTTGTCTTGACGGCCACTGTGGCTGGCCCTACATCAGCACCCAAGTTCATGGTCACACAAACAAGCTCTGTTTCTGTACTCCTCGCTGGCATGGGCCCCTTTCAACTTAGAACCAGCAATGTGCTTCAAGGACATTTTCAAAATCAGGCACTTTTGTCACCAACCGGGGAAGACCGTGGTCCCTTTCCCTTCTGACTTCCCGCACTTCCTCACTTCCCTCGGCACCGAAGCGGCATCTCTGGAATCCAGCTAGGGGGAGGTTGAGTCGCCAATGTATTTATTTAGGTTTAGTGGGATATATATAGTTCATAGTTCTAAAAGAATCGGGTATTCTCTTTCTTAAAGAAGGCCCCCCAGGCCGGGATGAGCTTCGGGTCCCACAAACCTACGTCCAGCTTGGCAGCTAAAGCGAGAACCAAACTTCTGCGGGAAGGATTGGGACTGGCACTGGGGGGTCGCCTTTGCCACCTTCAGGGGAGGGGCTGACAGAGGGCAGAGGGAGAGGCACAGAGGCAGTGGGTACGTGCAGATGGCGCAGTCCGAGCTCTCCCATCCAGCCCGTCCTTTTCAGGAAAGTTCTACCCTAGGATTTTTCAATTCCATGGGTCCAGGCTTAAGCGAATTCGGGTAGAGTATCCAAAAGAACCAAACGAATCCTGAATTAACAATCCACCACTTAGAGCCCCAGCTTTTCAGGATGAACCACCACTAAAACAGTAATTTAACCAACGCAGGGCTCGCTAAGGTGGTTTCAGGCCGCTCCCACCCGTGAGTGCCCACCCTTCCGGGGACCAGCCACGCCACCCCGGGGTCTCTCCAGCATCCTGCCCCCCACCCCCACCAAAAACCGGGCTGCATTTTATTGTAAGTAGGTTTCATTCAAGGGCCAGTTGTGACTGAAGAAGAAGAAAGGAGAAAAAAAAGAGGGGGGGGAACCCTTCCAACAAAACGCTCTCCGGCCTTTTTCCCTCATCAGAGCCTAAGGTGACGGCCACTCTACTCTGAGGTTCAAACAGGACTGAGACGAAACATCTGTTCGGGGCGGGAGGGGGGACACGCCGAGAGAGGCACAGGGAAAGGGAAAAAAAAGCCTTCTTTGGGCTAAAAATATGTCCCTTCCACTCTCTCCCGTCCCCGCCCAAGTTAAAACATGTGATGAAATACAACTTTTAAAACCTAACCCCGAGCTACTTGAAACTATGAAAGCCTCCTCGGTATGTGTCAGGAGTCAGAATTTCCACTGTTCACGCTGAGCTTTTATGAGGAGCAGACTTGAGAGGAGCTGCTGTCACTGCCGAAACCCGGGCTTCTGGGGACTGCCGCGGAGTGGAGTCGGCCGAGCGACAGCCGGCGGGACGGGCTCGGAACGGAGGGGGACGAGGCAGCGGGTGTGGCCCACCTGCCCCCAACCCCCGGTGATGGGGGGGCGCCTCTCCAGTGAGCCCCCCTTCCTCTCAGACTCCAGGGGGCCACCAGCCAGCTCCTTTGGAGGCCCAGCCTCGCCCAGCGGTCCCGCGGGGCCCTTGGCGCCCTGGGAGGAGTTGGTTCTCTCTCCCGACGGCCCACTGAGCCCCAGACTCAGCGATCACCTGTCTGCTAAGCATCTCTACGCGCATGTCCCACAGGCCTCTTGGTCCCAACACATCCAAAACCCAAACCAGTTGTCCCCTGCGAAACGTCTGCTTCACAAGTGACACCAGCGTTTTCTTAGTTCCTTAAGCACGAATTCTAAGGTGTACCCAGGACCCCGTTCTCTCCCTCACCCCCGCCCCTCTCCACCCTGAGGCCTACCTTCTCCTCCCAACCCCGCGCTCCCACGCAGGGCCAACGCCCCAGCAGCCACCCCACCTGCTTCCCCGAGTCACTTCCTGCCCCATGGGCCTCTGCCTCTCTGGTGCTCCCTGGACCCCAAGTCCCTTCCATCTCGGGGTTTTGCTCGCTCCCCCTGCACATCCGCCCATGACGGGCGTCTTCCTGGAATCTGCATCTCAGCTAAAATGTCACCTCCTCAGAGAGGCCTTGTCCCATTCAACCCTTCACGGGGCTTTACCCCTTTGCAGAACGCCACTACCAGACACCTGCACGCTCCCTCCCAGCTCTGCCCACCTACCAGCTGCTTCTGCCACCTGAATGCACCGACACCCACCTTGCTCGTGGCTGAGAACCCACGGCCCACCCAGCAGGGCCCCCCACCCCCGCCCCGGCAGCAAGGGCTCAGTTAACACTCGCCAAACGAGGAGGACTTCGAGGCCTGAGTTCCGTTCTCAGTCTGCTGGGTGACCTCGGCCAGGTTGTGTCCCTCTCTGGCCTCAGCCCTCCAACTACAAATGAAGGGGACGAAAGGCCCCCCAGGGCTCCTCAGCTCAGACGTCTTACACCTGGACATCACACCTGGGCGTCTGGACAGACCGGCCGGGGCCTGCCGGGCACTCCCTGGGCCAGAGGGAGAGGGTCACCTGACTTCAGTGACTTCCTGGGATTCACGTCACTCTCCTAGGAGGACTCACTGACCACGCCCTGCACGCCAGGCCCTGGGCCACGCACAGGGCGTAGGAGACGTTGAGAGACTCTAATAAGATTAGAGGCGCTTTGAAAACAGGCTGTTTGATCTGGACAAGTAAAGGGTCATAACTGCTGGTTGGCCCCAGCCAAGGAAGGTGGACCCCGAAACCGCACAAATCACGACTGCTCACATACCCCGGGCACTTTCTCTGGGCCAGGGCAGCTCTCTGGGTGCACGGAAATGACCTGTCTTCACAGGAGCGCCAGGGGAAGAGGTGCTCTGACTGTCCCCAACGAGGAAACTGAAGCACAGAGAGGTTGAGCGGCTCGCCCAAGGTCACACAGTGAGTTGCAGGAAAGCCCAGCTGGAATGGGGTCTGACCCTCGGATCCCAGACAGGCAGTATAAAGGGGGGACTGTGCTGGGCAGCAGGGCTCGGGGCCTGTGCACTCTGGGACAGGCCCCCAGGTCTCAGTCCCAGCCCCACTGCAGGGCCAGCTGCCCCAGGCACAGCTGCCTTAGGGGCCGGGGAAGCAGAGACGCGGCAGGCTCTGTCTGCCAGGCCCAACCCTGCGAGGTGGGGAGGAGAGGACAGGTTAGCTGGATCCCCAGAGAAAGGGGCCACCTAACTGGTAGCTTTGAGGGTTCCTTCGGGTTTTACGAAGTCAGCTTTCTACAGAAGACATCACGTGGACTATACCCTGCCTGTGTTCACCCCCACGCAAAGAGGTCGGAAGACCAGAACTAGGCACTCTGGGGACACTGGAGGCAGGGGGGTGGGGGGTAGTGGGCAGAGGCAGGAGCGAGCCAAGAGGCTGGGCAGGCAGCACTTGGCAGAGGGGGGGACCCATTTTCCTTCTGAGGGGTGCAGAGCAGTCGCTGTCGCCTGAGCTGGGTCAGGAGGAGACCCCCAGACAGCTCAGAGAGGCATAGGTCTGCCACACAGGCCTGGCACCAACCGTCACCTCAGGTCCCAAGCCACACTCTGCCTGGCCGGAGTAAAGCGCAGGGCTGAGCGTCCCCTCCCCACCTCCCCACCCCAGCCACGGGGTGCCCCTGCCACGCCCAGCCAGCACTGAGCTTGGGACTTTGGGTGTTTACTTTGTTCTCACCACAGTTCAAAAGCAGCCCAGCAGCCCCAGCCCAGCACCAAGCCCGGCCTTAATCTCCCGGCCTGCACGCTCCCAGCCGGCCGGTTAAGGCGGTTCAGACGCTGGATTAGGGCCGGCTTTCCCTAACAACGCAGGAGCTAAAGCCGCCCTCTCCTGGGACGGCTAAAAGACTTCTTTTTATCTTCATGCCTCAGATGGCCTTTTTTCCCCTCCCTTAAACAGCCCTCCAGCCCGCCAAGAGGCAATGAACTTGGCCAACAGGAAGACAAAGAAGAGATTCAGGATTCGAGCTTGCTCTCCCTTGGCCAGTGCACAGAGGGGCGCCCCCAGCACCCCCCACCCCCCGGCCAGGTGGAGGCATCCCAAAGGCCAGCATTCACTGCACCTGCGCTCATGGGCCTAGCAGCGCAGTGGCCTGGGGGTCACAGCCACATCCCCCACCCTGAGGTGGACACTCAGAGAGCCACAGCAGGTCACTGAGCCCAGCCTCACTCCCGGGCAGGTGGGTGGGGTGCAAATCAGAGCAGCCACTCTTGCTGCTTTATTTACTTACTGTTTTCGAGTTTTAAATCTGTCGTTAGTCTTTCATTTCACGAGGAATACATTCTTGTCAAAGTCAGCACGGTATTACAGGTAACGCTGCGGTCCCCTGGGACTGTCTTTTCACTTTTAGGCCCCTCCTCCCGTGTCCAGGACACTGCTGTCTGTCTCCACACTAACACACGTATGTGGTGTGCACACACACACACAAGGAGATACAGAGTCCTGTCTTTGTGACATGAGAGGTCACACACTGTCTGTAACACGCCGCATCTTTCCGCAGCCTGCCCTGACTGCTCCACATTTTGTGCTCCCGGGAAGCTTCAGTGTGAAAAAGGTGCTGGACAACTGGACCACCACGACCTGGTCCAGCCCCCAAGTGGGAGGCTGAGGCGGGTGGTGGCGCCCCACCCCTCCCCCGTCGGTATCCGTGACTGGCAAGGCGCCCAGGCTGCCTGGGAGCCTGGCATGCAGCTGAGGGGTAGGGGGTCAGCCCGATGCCACCAAGCCCACTCCCTGTCGCAGACCCTGGGGCATCTCATATTCACCCCTCATCCATCAGCCCAGGTGGGTAAGCACCGACCCCACCAAGGTCCATCCTCCCCAAAAGGCTCCCGCTTCCTCTGAGCACCCACCGAGTCCAGCTCTGTGCCCCCACCCATCACAGCAGGGGGAGGGGCCCGGGGTTGGCAGGGAGCCAGGTCGATGGGCTCCTAGGCCGGGGTCCCTTCTGCTTGACCACTTCTGGGCTCGGGCCCTGAATGCAGACACAGAACCCAGTGACCCTCCCCGTCGGGGGGGGGGGGCAGGCCATTTCCTGTCTGCGTGTCAGTGGGGGGAGGTGGGGGAAGACACCTCTTCTGAGGTCAGCTCCATGATTTCAGGCTGAGCCTCAGGGACGGAGGAGGGCCTCACTTGGGACATTGCCCCGGGACTCAGTAGAGGATGGACAGCTAGAGAGAAGATGGAGAGGCGGAGGGATGAAATCCGGACAGAGGGATGGACTGTGGGCGCTGGGTGACGGGGAAGGGCCGGCTGATGGCTGGGTGGGTGCTGGAGGGGTCATGCACGGGGCAGTCGGGGTTCATGGGTGGGTGGGTGATGGGATGGCGTTGGGCAGACAGGTGGGTGGACAGACAGAACAGTAAATGGGTGATAGAGAGATGGGCGAACAGGAAAAGGAACTCGCTGGGAGGCTGCCCCGTGAAAGAGCAGAGGAATGGACAAACGCAGTAAGTGCTGGGTTCCAGGTGACCCACGTCTGGGGTCGGCTCGGACCCCAGGGCTCCATCCTGCAGACCTTTACCTGACTCCCCAGATCTTCCCGGGGCCCCAAGTCCTGGCATCTGTCTGTGGGGTCAAGGGTGACCACTGGGGCTGGGGGGAGCACCCAAGTGTGGCCACCAGCTCCACAGGCAGACAGGGTCGAAGAGAACACCCCACAGCCTGGACAAAGCCGTCTGCCCGCGGACTCCTCCTCCTTCACTGAGAACCTGCTCATACACGAGCAAACCTGACAGATACCGGGTCCCCTGCCTGTCTCCTGCCCAGCTGAGAGACTCTCCTAAAACAGCGCTTCTCATGGGGCCGTGTGCACACACATCACCTAGGAACCTAGGAGAGGGAGACTGGACTCCTCAGGTCCGAGTTTCTACCTTTACAACAACTCTCAGGCCAGGCATGGCCATGGCCCTCAGGCAGCCCAGGTGCCCCTCCAGAGCCTGCTGGGACTGGCTGCTCTCCTGTCAAGGCCCCGCCGGACCCCCAAGGCTGAGATTCTCCCCAGCGGCCCCTGGGCCCCAGCCCTCCTGACAGCTGCCTGCCCCTCCCCAGTAGAGGGGGCCACACTGTGGTCAGGCAGCCCCCATTCAGTGGTCCCCTCCTCTGAGCCCAAGCAGAAAGTGGGAAGGCCACCCTATTCAGCAAACACAGGCAGGTGCCATCATTCCATGCACCACCTGAGGCAGCCATGCAGGCAAAGGACCTCGTCCCCCTCCATAGATGCGGACAGAAAGGCCGGGAGAGGCCCCGTGGCTGACCCGGGGCCAAGTGAGCCTGCCAGCAGCGGCGGCCGGCCCTCTCACCCGGCACCTTAATTCTTCCTACAACACGGCGCTCCCCCTTAAAGAGAGGCGGCGTGGCAGCTCCGTGGAGGGAGGTGAGGGCTGGTGGGGTCTGTGAGCACACGCTCTCGTGTGCTCCGGGTGACTGAGCGAAGGGAGAGCTGGGAAACCTCACAGCTCCCTGGGGGAGCGCTGACTTCATGCCCGAGCCTATGTGAGGGGCCTCCACGGCCACCTCCTGGTGGCAAAGCTGGGGACACACTACCTGCCCAAATCCCGCAGCTAACACGGAGCAGGACCAGGATGTGAGCCCGGGTGGCCTGGCTCCACTCGGCCTGGACTGTGGAAGCCACACTTCCCTCTTGCCCCTCAGCCCCACCCAGAGTCCTGTCCTCCGCCTGGCCTACAGATTTCCCGCAGAGTACTCGGGGCATGCGGTAGACCAGATGGCCCCTTCCCTGCTCCACGCCCTTCTAGGAAGAAAGTGATGGATTTCAGTACCTTCCAGGCGAAAGTCTTCCTCTTCCTCCTCGCTGAGTGTCTCTCGGAAAACCTCGCCCACGAGCTCCTAGAGGAAGAAGACAAGACAGGGACATTAAGGACGTATCGGAATCAGCTAGGTGCCTGGTACTGGGACGGAAAAGGTGGCATCGTGAACCTGGGCCTGGCTGGTGGCAAGGAAGCAGGGCCCCCCGTTCTGATGGTTCTGACGGGAATTTAGTCCAACCGAGGCGGAGCCCGTCAGCCTAGAAAAGTCGCTGCCACACTGCTCTGCAGGAAGTACGTTTTCTCAGCCACCAGCCCACCACGAAGCACCACACTTCTCCCCCAGAAAGAGAGGTCCGCCCTCTCCCCCAGACAAAGATGGGATTAGACAACGTCCCTCACCCATCCCTCTGAGCGGACCCACGAGCCTGCTTGGGTGTGCACCCTTCCCCAGCAGAGGGTCCCAGGAGGGCTGTCGGGGTGGTCTGCAGAGAGAGCGGCTGGAGGGCTCTAGGGTGGGCTCCTCCATCTCCGTGCTCTGGCTTCAATCACGCCTCCCGCATCTCCCCCATGTGCCCACCCCCAGTAACTGGCCCGATCCCTGCACGCCCCCCGCCTGGTCCCTTCACATGAGTGGAAGGTGTCTGGTATCTCAGAGGGCAGGGCAGCCCCCCCCGCCCCCGCACCCGTCTGTTCAGGCTGCCACACCAGGCTGGTGGGCGACGCCTGGTTGGTCCCCAGGCTGGGAAAGTTCTGGGGTGTCCACCAGGGTCCCCTCTGTCTGACCCCAGCCCCGCAGGACGACTCCAGACAAGAGGCTAAGACTTGTCAAACCGTCTTCTGTATGTATTGGTTTTCTGCCAGGCAGAGTTCTGCGATCAAAAAAGATTATTTTAAACAAAGTTAAACGAGGTCCCTCACTGTAAGGCTTACTATGGCAACGGACACCAAGCACCCAAACAATGTGGCAGCTTAGGCCACATTCCTGGAACCTCAGGGGACGCAGAGTTTTATGTCTCCGACGCAGCGTGGGGTTTGTCTTCCGAGGAACCCACTTGGAGAACCGTTCCCCTTTTGGGGGAGCGATGCGTTTCAGGGGATCACACTGTTTTTCTCTCTCCTGATGCCCAGTTCTCTCTCCTGAGGTGGCAGCGCTTCTCAAACTATGAAATAAAAAGCGATAAAAAAGCCTCAACTCAGCAGCTGTCACCAACTTCCCCTTTTGGAAAAAAAACAAACAAACATGGAAAAGGAAAAGAAAAAGGCCCTCTCCTTGAAAATTCAGGGGGAGAAAAAACCCTGCACTTCAGATGCTTCAAAGAAAAACCAGGTCTCTTCTTGATTAACAAAAAATAAAAAATCGAATTACACATGTTTCGGTGCTTTGTGTAGTGGAGCTCATCAACCGGACACAGCTGGGGTTGGCTCTCCCGTCCTGCTTTGTTTTAAAGATAAAGAGCTCACGTCTTACGGGTCAGGCCTGGTCTTCTCTGCTTTCTTTCTTCTTTCCGGTCATTCTGGGACACCGCCCTTGCTCTTTCTCAGGGCAGTTAAAAGGTGGTCGCTCGGACCCCTGCTGCCCCATGGACTTCAAAAGCAGGCCAGCTGATTCCAGAGCCAGGATGGCTTTGCTCCCTCCTCTGCCCATTGTCACAGCAGCCGAACACTTCCTGGGCTTGTAAACTGGCTGTTTGTGCTAACAGAGCCGGAGTTTGCAGGGAGCCGGGGAGACGAGGGAGGGGCTCAGGGGGCACCACGAGATGGTGGGGGGCCCCAGCAGCGAATCAAAGCAGGTGTTTTATGGCAGAGCAAGACGGATGCCACCTCCACCAAAGGACTGGTAGGCAGTTCTTGCTCCCAGGACCTGGTGTCTGTCTTCAAGGGAACCGCAGAGTGCTGCACGCCAAGACCATCCGGAGAGCGGGCAGGGCTGGGCACTGACCTTGGCTGCAACTGACCTCGGCCCCTCCCCTGACTGCCCCCAGTAATGCCAGCTGCCAGCAGGATCTCTGAGATCAAGATTTTGGAGTCTTCACACCTTTCTACCAGCACACGTGGAGGAGCTGAGAGACCCCAGACATCACCAGCGACAAAGCGGCCATCTGGGACCCCATGACAATGCCTCACGGGGTGTACGATGTGTCCACAGTCGTCACTCTGACAGCGGCCTCCGTGTCCCCTGCGAAGACTCTGCTGGGAGGACCGAGTTCTGAAACACGTCACAGCAGAGTCCTGGCCGGCGCCAGGGCAGGTCCTTCCTGCCAGGCCACGCTCTGTCCTGTGTCAGCACATGGTCTGTGGCCTCCAAGGGTTGACTCGCTGGGCCAGAGGCTACGTGGGATCCTGAGCCAGACTCAGGATCAGGTCCTGTCTCCATGGCCTTCCTGCCCTGGACTGGGGCCGGCCCCTGCCTTCTCGGAACCTCAGTCTGCTTATCTATTAAATGGGCACAGTGACCAACCACAACTTCAATACTCCGGCAGCTGGCACTTCTGTGCATTTCTTAGGTGCCAGGCACCTTCTTATATTAAGTCCTTTAATCATCCCAATGGCCTGCTCTTTCCATAGCCCAAGGAATAAATGTTCATAATAATGATTTGCAAATTGTAAAGGGACAGGTAGAATTGTTCTTAAGTTTGTTCCTACAGAGTGCTCTCAACCCTCAAGGGCTCTATGAGACAGGAAAATAAAGCTGATGACAGCCACTCCCGTCACTGACCAAGCGCGCAGGGACGCTCCCCGGAACCTCCGTAGAAAGGCCCCCCACCAGCCCAGTGCCGAGGTGAGGAGGGGGTTCCAGGAAGCCAGATGACTGGCTCTGGCTCCCCAGCCAGTGAGGCGCAGAGCCCCGATTCACGCCGGCTCCAACGCCCCGCCTACACCTGTACCGTGAAACCAGGGCTCCTGGTTTCGGGCATGGGGACAGAGGTGGCCAAGAGCCCCGGCCCTTGCCCGGGACCAAGGATCACACTTTAAAAAGTATAGAAAACCAGCCGGGCCAGTGGCTCTTGTGGGTCCATGGCCAAGTCATCCCACCTGTCCAGAGGGTCTCAAGGGTCCCCACAGCCCTTCCCCACCAGGTGTGGGACTGGGCAGAGCCCTGCAGGAAGGCACTCAGGCCCCTGACAGCAAGGAGCTGCACAGGGAGCCAAGCGTGCAGGGGGTGCCGGGGGTGCCAGGCATGGAACCGGGGCTGCTGAGACCGCAATTCAAATCCCAGCTCCGCCTTGCTCGAGCCGGGCCACCCGGGTGAAGGGACTTGTCTCCACGTGTGCATAGGACACAGCGCAGACAAGGTCTCGAGTGCCTGTGAGGGTTAAGTGAGCCACAGGAGGTCAAGTGTTTGTTATGTCTTCTCTTGTTGTCAGGCGGCCACCAGCATGTTCGCTACTGAGAGGCTCGCCAGACACAAGGTGCCCCACAGACACCCGGACGCACGCCCCCAGCCTGGCACGCAGCTCTCGGTGCTTTGCATTTCGTTCTCTCAGCAACCCTTTAAGGCAGCACTGTTACTATCCCCACTTTACAGATGAGAAAACTCAGGCGCCAAGGCGAAGGACGTCCCCAAGGTCACTTGGCTGGTGTCACAGCCAGGACTACAGGCGGGCTGTCTGGCTCCAGAGCGCGCACCCTTCACCACTGCCCTGTAGGAAGCCAACCCTTTACCCACAGCCCCTCCCCACCGGGTCCCAGGCCCCCTCTCCTCGGGCGTCCAGGCCTCGGGCTCTGCTCCAAGTTCTCATCAAAGGCCTCTTGGTTCCCCAGATCCCTGCCTCACCCAGCCTGAGGCCCAGCTGCCCCCTCACCCCCCACACACCCTGCCCGGGGGTCGGGCTAGGTGGCCTCCTTTCCACATCCCAGCGATGGCCTCCTCCGCCCCATGCGGGCCCCAGGCAGAGAGGCCCGCTCCCCTGGGCGCCGCCCCAGCCCCAGCCCCAGCCCCAGCCCCAGCCCCAGCCCTTAGCCCAGAATCGCAGGCACAAGGCCTTATAAGGCCTCAGGGACGGGAAACCACATCAAAGCAGGGCTTTGGGAGTGGGCTGGAGTTCAGTCGGGTTTTTCCTCTTTGTCTTTGCAACTTCATGCTCCTGAGCTTAGTGTGGTCCCCGCCGCCCGCCCCAGCAGCTCTGTCAATCCTTCTGGGCTCTGAGAGCTGACAGACGTTGGGGCCATGGGTTTCAAAGGAAACTCCTGGCACCCACAAAACCTGCAGGACTCAGAGGTCCTGGGAGTGTGCAGGGCTGGGGCTGGTCAGCTGGGGATGCGAAGGCTGGGAGGCCAAACCTGGCCGCCCTGAAGCCCTTCCATCCGAGCAGCCTGCCCTGGAGCTGCCCCAGAAGTTCCTGGAGAGCTCTCTCTTCCCAGCATGCCCTGCAGAGCAGCCTGGCCCGGTCCTGGGGAGCCTGTGCCCTGCAGGCTGGCCCTGATGAGAACAAGCCAGGGCAGGGACCCTGCATTCCCAGAACCCGCTGGACCCAAGGGACAGCGGACGCCTCGCTGAACCCCACTGGCTCCCATTGTGCTCTTCTGTAAAAGGGGGATTAAGTGTCAGAGAGACAGATTGCTGAGGACAGTGTAGGGTGCAAAGGTGGGGGCACCAACTACAGCCCTCTGTCCTCCCCCCGTGGGCCCTACTTCACACACGCTCGGAACATTCTCCCATTTATCCCTGCAAGAGCCCGCTGGGCCGAGGCCTTGGTGTCCACCCTGGGCCCACACTCCCACGTGAGCTGCAGGGAGGCACGTTCAAGTTCAGTGATGTTGAGGGCTACGCTGTCCCCAGGAACCAAGCATCAGAGCAGGCACAACGCTTGCCAAAGGAGACTGCCAGGTGTGCGTGGCGGAACACCTCTCAGGGCTTTGAAAGGACCCGACAGACCTGTGAACGCCGACACGGGGTGCATGCGCCACATGCAAGATGAAGTGCGTGTGATGCTCCGTGCACACCTAAGGAAACATCACACACACCCCTGCACCACGAGATCACCCACGTGTGCATGGCAGCCGTGGTCTCCCCAGGGGCAGGAGGGAGAAGACAGGTGGCGGGAATGGGGTGACGAGGAGATGGATGACAGTCGGCTTTACCAGAACCATTCTGATTTTTAAAATCTCTGCTCCGCATGGCAGGCACATTGCCAAACTCTCCCACGACCCTGTGGGCTGGGGCTTTTCCCCGAGGACAATGAGGCGCAGAGAAGGTGGGTGACTCGGTTTCCTCACGTGAGCGAGGAAACAGCGCCGTGGGGGGCTGGGTGGAGGAGGATGAGAGCCGGCGTGGGCGCTCCGCACACTGGCAGGCGGCCAGTGCGTCACAGACGGAGCTGCTACTGCTCCTCCCTGGCCCACGTTTCATGCCTCCCTCCCCACTCCGCCCCTCTCTACCCTCCACTGTGGGCTGGGATGTCGTGTCCCTGGTCCCGGGGGGCCGAGCAGGGCCTCCACCTCCCCATGAGGCCTCAAGGGACACCTCCAGCCAGCACCATCTGCCCTTAGCTGCCCTCCAGCCTGTCCACTGGTCCACTGCACCTCCGCCTGCCACGCCGCTGACCACACCAACCCTTGACGTGGCACGCCACGGACCCACCCCACCACTGCCCGACCGTGCCACACAGTGAGTGCTGATAACAGGACAGGCCACAGGGGCGGCCACAGGCCTCGGATCAGGGAGCAGCTGGGACAGCCTCTGCCAGCAGCTCCTGGCCTGGGGACAGGCCCCGGGTCTGCTGCCAGGGTCCAGAGCGTGTGCCCTGCTGAGCAGGGTGGCTGTGAGCCAGGCTGCTTGTGACAGACAGCACTATCATCTTTTGACCAAAGAACGGTGTCCCCACAACCACGGGCCACCGCGCTGCGGGGAAAGGGTGTGCACCACTGCCTGGGGCGCAGGCCAGCCCCCCTGGGGGCTCCGTGCGGCCTGGAGCCCGGGAAGCATGATTTATTTCTCAGCCTCCAGAATGCGAGGTTTGGCTTCTTGCTTCCTCTCACTAATGAGGTGGAACAAGCCCCTCTCGTTCCCATTCCCACATCCCAGGGGCCCCGCGTTCCTGAGAGGCCTCGCGCACGGGAGCTGGCTGGAAGGGGTTGGGAGAGGTCTTCGACTTTCCAATGCAAGGGGCCATTTCTGATTCCAGCTGCGGGGGGGGGGGGCGCAGAGGCAAGAGCTTCTCTGCTCCAGGCCTCGCTGCTCCTCCCACAGCTACGCACGTGCACAGGCTGAATGGACCCCGTGGCCAGAAACTGCCAGCCTCACACCACCCCTGGCTGTGCACTCGAGGAAGGCAGGGCGCTGGCAGGACCCTTTTCTGTGGTCATGGAACACAGGCGAGGCTTTGATCCCAACGATGGTGTGAGGCCCTCTGGGCATGTCAGACAAGCTGTCGCTGGGACCAGGGGAGGACAGTGGCCCTCTGCTCCCCACCCCAACACCGCACACTCAGTCCAATGGTTTCCAATCTCAGGCAAGCGACGGTCGACAAAAAACAACTAGTTTTTGAAAAGGGACCTCCCCTGCCATTGCCACAGAGGGGTCCCCTGAGAACTCCGTGGAGGTCTGGGACACCATGCGGTCAGTGCCCAAGGTCTGAGAAGGCGCCCAGGCCCGGGGGCAAGGAGGTGTTCACCGCAGGACTCCATCCATCCCGCCTGAGCCTTGTCCTGCCCGCCTCGGCCGCCTGACTCACCCAACACCCTTAAGAGGTCAGCAAGGGAGCGAGCACCCCTTTCAAGGAGGAGGAGACCGAGGCTCTGCAAGGGGAGGCAAGAGCACTGTAGCTGGGAGGAACCAAGGCCAGGGCTCCAGGGATATGACACACAGTGTGTCCCAGGACGTCGGGGCCAGACCAGAGCCCTCGAGAGGTCCGGCCATGCAGGAAGTCCAAACCCCTCTGGGAGTTCCCCCCAGAAAAAAAAGTCACGCAAATAGAACTGCACGTTGATGCTTTTAGCAAACTTTGGGTAAAGAGTCTCTCAGAGTACAGGTGGGGAAATAGACCTCGGAAAGGGACAGGACGTGCCAGGGTCACAAAGCCCAAGCGTGGCCGAGCCACTGTCGGAACCAGAACAACCAAACCAGGCTGCAAAGGACCAGACCCCACGAGGGGAAGAAACGAAAATGGGAGCCGCTCCGCTGCACGGGAGCCCGGAGCCCGGGTGCCACCCCGACCCTCAGACTGTGGCCTGGCGGCAGTGCTCTGGGGAAGGTCCCCGGTTCTTTTCCGAGGGTCTGCCGCAGACTGCAGAGATTAGCTGCGGTTGAAACCTCCTTCACAGCAAGCAATTCCTGCCAACTTCTCAGGGCCCTGTGATGGTGGCCTGGCCCTGGTCTGGGTGTCCCCACCCTTACCCAGGGGTGCTGCCCCACCAGCAGCCCACACCTGTGAGGTTTCTCCAGAGGACTTCCCTAGGGCTTTGTCTGCAGGTGCAGCAGAACACAAGCTCCCCATCCCCACCCCACCCCGCTGTCCCCAGGAGGCCCTGAGTGACACCAGTGACTGCCCGGAGCAGGACAGCGAAAGCCCCACTTCCTGGCCCCTGGGGGACACCCTATCTGAGGTACAAGTTCTACTCCAGAGCCTCCCATAGGGTCAGGCTGAAGCCCAGACTTTGCCTGAAACCGCACCTTACTTGCCTTCCTGCCCCTCTGCCCGGCTTCCTCCCCGCCCTCCCCTCTGGTCTCCCCTGGGGGCTCGCCCTGTTCCCATCACGGGCACACAACCCTCACCTCTCACCCTGGGCTCTGCTTCTGCAGCACCTGACGCCAGGCAGCTCTCTGCACAAACCCTCGGCCTGGGAGGAAGCCTGACAAATTTGGTGAATTTATAGGGAGCAGACAGGCGGGTGGACAGCAAGCTGGTTAGTCTGGGACAAAGGCATCGGTCACCCCAAAGCCAGTCCAGCTAGTGAGAGGCCAGGGACCCTCATGCCCGTCCGACAGGCCCACAGAGATGGAAGCCCTTTCTGAGCCCTTCACCCTGCCCCCGGGGACCCCACCCACTGAACAGCTGTCATTCTCAGGGCTGACTTCACAGGGCGGCTTCAGGAGAACTCGGGCTGAAGGGAAGCTCTTGGTCCCTCTCTTCGCCTCTGTAGTGCATACCCGTGACTTGGGCAGACACCCCCCGCCTCCCCGCCCCCAGCATCCATCCCTCCTCCTGGGAACACTTGGACCACCCCTGGAGGGCCCCCCTCCCTAAGCTCTCCAGATTTCACCAACAAAAACACGGGACCCTCGGTTCCATTTGCAACTCAGAGTCCATCCTTGTTTAGTGTAAATATGTCCCATGCAGTATTTGGAAGAGACTTCTATAAAAATTGATATTTGCCTGAAATTCAGATTTAACTGGGTGTCCTGCATTTTATCTGGAAGCCCTACCCCTCCTCCATTTCCATCCATGAGGCAGGGCCAGAGCCGATGTCTCCCCAGAACCCCAAGGATGGATGCACGTCCCAGGCTGATCTATGACAGCTCTGTGCATCCCCGGCCAGAAGGCAGGGCCCAGGATCCAAGCCAGGCCTATGAGAGGCAGCTCGGGATGTCAGTTCTCTCACCCTGACATTAGTGAGAGGTGAAGGCGGGAGGAGTCTGACCCTGTGGAGAACATTTTGTCTCTTTATGGGGAGACTCTGTCTAAGAAAAAAGCCAACCCAGAGGAAAGTAGGTCCAGGAAGGGAGACAATGGAAAATACGTCCTGACCACACGGTTGGGGCGCCTGGATCGAACTATACCTGAAGCTAGTATTTCCCTGGACTTTTCAATTAAATGAACCACTGAACTGCCTGCTTTGTTTAAGCCAGTTGGAGCTTGTTTTCTGTTATGAACCGCTGAACGAGTCCTGCTTGGTCCAGCCCCCTCTCACCCCACCCACCCCTGGCACAGTGCTGGGCACAGAGTCTGTGCTCGGAGAATATGCAGGTGGCACATGTCTGCAACTTTATTTTTTACTGTGGAAGGTAGTGTGGGATCATGGAAAAGTCTGGGCTTCAAGGTCAGACAGGCTCCACTCCCACCCCAGCTCTGCCTCCTCCTCGTTCCAGCACCTTACACAACTGAGTCAAGTCTCTGTGAGCCTCAGTTTCCTCCTGCATAAAGCAAAGATACTAGTACCTGTGTCTGGGGTGCCCACACAATTCTGCTGCCCAAATTGGGACACTTTTGAGAGGGAAAGGGGACATATAAACAACCAGGCCAAGACAGCAGGAGTGACGGGAACTGTCATGGGCAAAGGGACCAGCAGGAGCCACACCCACAACCCGCACAACTCCACCTGCCTGCACAGTGCACGCCTTCCACCCTGTGCCCCTGCCCACGACGCTCCCCTCGACTGTGCCCTCCTACCTATTTCCTAATTCCTACTCCGGGCCTCAGCTGGAGAAGCCGTCCCGGGGCCCCAGACTCCGTGTGGTCTGCTGGCCGCCTGCCCTGCCCACTGTGGTCCTCGGTACTCTGTACTGTTATGGTTTATGGAGCACCAGTGTCCCCGGCACGGTTGGACAAACTCATGGGGGACAGGGACCATACACTTCTTCCTCGTCCCTGAAGGCCCTGGAGCGCTGGCCCAGGATCTGGACCAGACAGCAGCCAGAGAGGCAAACAGGTGCTCTCTTTTTCCTGCATTTTCTCTGTGTCGATAAAAACATCCTGGGTGAGATGCAGAGCAGGGACCATGACCAGGGAGGAGGGGCCTGGCAGGGGTAGCATCACCCCTGGCAAGCCAGGACATGATAATGTTCTTGCAGCTAGTACCGACTCTGGGGACAGTGACCCCAGGAGGCCCCGCCCAGCGCAGCGACCCCCAGGAAGTGGCGGCGGCATGCTGGCCCTCTAATGGCTTTCACTGATCTGGGGCCAACCTGCACTGGACTCGGGCCGGGGGTCTATTCCAGAATCCAGTCCTGGCTGCTGCTCAAAACACAAGCCCGGCGTCCCCTGCAGCCCCGGCCAGCTCCATCCTCCGCTCAGCCCAGTCACTGCCCAGAGTGCAAATTGGACAGGTGCACGGGGCCTCTCCAACCTGAGCCCAAGGCCGTGACGTCCCACACAGTCCAGGACACCCACACGTGAGCAGACAGCGTCCCCTTGGGCTGCTCGGCCCCGTCCCACGCAGCTCCCCTGGCCTGCCCTGGGGCAGCCTCCCCGCCTGATTTCTTGGTTCAGCCGGCTCCCCGCCTGAGGTTGGCAGGATGGAGCACTGAAGAACACTCTGCTCACACCCCATGCAAGACGGCACACGTTTTCACAGGATCCCTCCCTGCTCTGCAGCCCCAGGGGGCTCCCCGCTCCCAGCCAACTCAAACCCCTCCATGGTCTTGCCCTACCTTCCCAGTCCTACTCAGGGGACCCAAGCGGTTACGGAGAGGGAAATCACTCGCTGGGGAGCCTCACATGAGGCCTCAGTTTCCCCAAAGGCTTTCCTGCTACAACAGTCCCATGGGCTCAAGATGGGGTCAGTTCATCCAGGCCACGACCTCTGTCCCTCTCGGATCTCAGGCCACCCTGAAGGGCCACCGTGCACTCACAGAGCCACGGACTGCCTGTCTCGGGAGGTGACTCGCACCCCGCACCACACTCAGGATCAGCCCCGCACCTCGCTCCCTGGCCCCAACGTCCAGACTCACGCAGGACGCCGTGGTGACCACAGAGAACCACGCAGCTCAGACTCAGGAGCAGCAAACCCGCCCCTGCGTGGAAGGCAGGAAGAGCACACTCGTGCCTACGGGAAATGCCCAGGGAGGACCCCAGCGGCCTCCACCTCACAATCAGTGCCTCAAACAATGATAATAACTATCGGGTTCGCTTTCAGCAGGTGCCGTGCTAATGGCCTTGAGCTCGCAGTGGGACCACCAGGGGCGCGGGGCCCAGATTCTGCCCCAGATGGCCCGGCGGTGGGCCTCCTCCATGGCCTAGCAGCTGTGTGATGCTGGGCAAGGCGTTTGAATTCCCTGTGACTCAGTTTCCTCCTTTGTAGCACAGGGAAATAACATCTACCGCCCAGAGTTGCCGTGACGATTAAACTGGGTGGTATTTGCAAAGCACCAAGAGCGGTGCCTGGCTCATCAGAAGCGCTGTAGAAATGTTAGTGCAATCGAGTAAAAGTACACAAAGATATCCTTGTAACAGAAGAGAAGGATGGCCGCCCTTCCTTCCCCAAAAAGGGACAGCCATTTGTGACTGCATTCAGCATCTGCCAGTCGGACACGTAGGAGGTGTGAATGCACATGGGCATTTCTGCTTCTGCTGCGGGGCCCCCGCCTGACCTGTATGAGGGGTTGATAGGTTCTGGCGCTGGCTCTCAGGAGCAGTTCCATGCGTGAACTGACCATTCTGGGACGCTTGCTGGGACTGGGAAGACACTAAGAACACCCCAGAGTCCGGCACAGAGTGGGTGCTGTTTCAGATGAGTGCACACACAGCCGGTAGAAGCACCCTCGAGATTCAAAGGGCGGGAGAGCTCCTGGGCACATTCATTCGGTCACCATTCAGATGCGACCCAACCCCGGACACCACAGGCTGGCCACGCCTGTGGCGCATGCAAGTGTCTCCAGAAACAGTAGCTGTCCCCGCTGTTGCTCTGGCTTGCTGTTATTTTTACTACTACTGCAGATTCCGGAGAGAACTGTCATCGGAGAGGAGAGGAAGAGACCAAGGCAGACGCACCGTGCAGCCTGGTGGGCTGAGGCAGTGTCGGGGGTTGAGGCAAGAGACGGGGGATGGGAGCTGCAGGGGAGGGGCGGGTGGGGGCAGCATGGAGAGGAGGGGAGGCCCTGCCTGGGCAGAAGCCTGGCGGCTGGCTGTTGGAGGCAGCAGGGCCTCGGGAGAGCCAGCTCCCCAGGCCTCAGAAGTCAGGCCAGCTTTCAGTTCCCGGCATTCCAGCCCCAAGTCCCCTGCTGGGCCTGCTGCCCAGGGTGCTCACATCCTTCCAGGGCCCGAGATGTACGTCCAAAGCAGCTTCATCTCCTCCGACTCGGGCCCAGAATTCCTTGGCCAGCCAGGACCACGTCTCCCTGAGGCTGACACGGCCCAGCTGCTGGGACGCCTCCTCCCGCTCTCCCCCCGAGAGGCCCTGCCAGCTCCTGAGCAGACGACCCTGACGCTGCCAGGGTCCCAGCCCCGGCCCCAGTCGAGTACTGGGTACCAATGCTGGTGAGGGACACTGGCCACCTCTGTTGGGCCCTCAGCACCAGAATGGCAGCCGGCACCGCGCGCTCCAAATCTGATTCTAATGACAGGTTTCCCCACCCTGGAGCAAAACCCCTGGGAAGGCCAAGTTTGAAGGGAAAAGGACCAAACACGAAGGCTCTCTGTTCTCCAAAGCAGCACGTATGTCCTGAGTGTAGCAGCATGCTTGGCCCTTCAGGGAAGCCAGGGAGACACACAGTGCCCCATGACAGTCCCCTTCCTCAGGTGGCTCTGCGCAGCCAGCCACAGACACCTGGGCCCGGCTGCCATCTGGGACCCTAGGTCTGGGTGCCAGGGGCTTGTTCCAACCTACGGACAACAGCCCAGAGCCCTTGGGGACCCTGGGACTGCAGGATGGGGCTGTGGTACCAGGGTAGGGACAGTCTCGGCGGGGCCACCATAAATAGAGCAGACCCCTTGTCCGTCCACGAAGGCCCAAGAAGAGAAAACAACTGGCCTCTGTAGCGACCAGTGACCACGTGACTGTGACCTAGGGTCCCTTAGAAGTGGGCTGACCGCTGTAACTGCTGACACTTGCCACCTGCCTACTCTGTGCCAGCACCGTGCCATGCACTCTCCACTTGTCTTCCTTTGTCCCTCTGTAACATCCCGTCTAGTATTGCGCCCATTTTATAGGTGGGAAAACAGGCTGAACCACGACATAAGTGCCACCTCTGCAAAGTGGCAATTTCAGGGTCTGTGGGCCAGAACAGAGACCCCTCAGCCCACCGTGGGGGCCCCAGTGTGTTCCCACCCTTCGCTGGTGCCCTCCCACATGGACTCTGGGCTCAGCCATGTGACCTGCCTGGGCCAATGGGACCGGACGGAGCAAATGCAATTCAAGCAGAGACTTGATAAGCCGCTTGGGTGTCCCACTTCCTCTCTGGGACGCATGTCACTGATGGGAAATGCCTGGGCTGGCCTGCTGGAGGGAGGTGACCTGCTCACGGAGGACTCAGCGTGTCCCGGCCAATTCTGTCCCAGACCAGGCAGCTGTCAGGCAGCCTGCCGACCGTCCTCAGAAGCGCAAGCAAGCCCAACCCAGGTCAGCCCAGCCGGGCCTGGCCCCGATCAATAAAAATGCTCAACCATTCTGTAGCTGGGTGACAAACAACAAACCAAAGGCTGTTCCGAGTCACTCAGCCCTGGAGTGGCTTGGGGCACAGCAACAGCAGGCCCGATGTGCACACGTACATATAAAACGTAGCCGGACACACGCAGACATGTGCATGCAAGTACATACGCTGTCTCCCTGGCCCATTCTCCTCTGACGCAGGGAAGGCTGCTGGGACGAGCAGGGTGAACGGTGACGCTGCCTGGGTGGGGGGCCCACTGAAGTCAACACTTCGCCCTCTGCGAGTGGCTGCCAGCGACCTCTGCCCAGACCTCTGACAACACCCGTGAAGGGACCGAGCGCAGCTGGAGTGGTGACCCCAGCCCCTGTCACACCTGTGCACTGTGTCCCTTAAGTGAGACCGTGCCCTGCACTGCCCCTCTGTCTTCCGCACATGTGAGGTGACGCTCTACCGCATGCTGGGGGCGGGTCATCTTTCTTCCGTGCAAGCCGACGCTTCACTACACCTCTGTGTGGTTCTCTGTGGTTGTGAACAAACAGCCCCCATGCCTCGTGGCTTTACTGCTGCCTTCTGACCTCCACTTCATCACCTCTCTGAGGCTGTGGGTTGACTGGTCCAGCCGGTCACCTCTGTTGGTGGCACCTGCATCTCTGTGTGGCTGTCAGCCTGAGGGAGGGTGGCCTGGAGCCCCCAAAACAGCTTACTCTGTGTCTGGGACCTTGGCAGGCGTGGCCAGAAGGCCTGGGTCTCCCTCCATTCTGTCTCGGAGCCTCCCTCTGTCCCTGTGACCCCTCCTCAGGGCTACCCCCACCAGGTTGCCACAGGTCTCCTCTACCAGGAGAGCTCGGGGTTCTCCAAAGCACAGGAGCAGAAGCTGCCAGGCCTTCTTAGGGACTCTTTCCAGAACCTTCTATTGGGCGAAGCAGTTCCTGGACCTGCCCAGATTCTACATAGGGAATAAACTGTACCTCTCAGTGGGAGGGTGACAAAGATGACGCAGCCACTTCGCCACAACCTCTGACCTACGCTCAGCCCACCCAGCCCAACACCCGTGAGGTGGCGGCAGCACACAGCCTAAGGGGGGACAGAAATGTACCTCCGACCTTCACGCACAGCAGGCCCGGGAAGGGCCCGCGGCACACAGACTGAACGCAAATGTGCGTTCCCACCAGGTCCACAGGCAGTTCTGGGGCGAACACCCAGGCAAAGGCGGCAGCCGCAGCAGGCCCAGACCCCAGAATCCCTGCTGGTGCCCAGACACCACGAGGCCCCGTCCAGAGCGAACGTGTGAGCTGACCGAAGAACGGCACGCTGTTCCCCTTGATGCACATACACAGGGACGTCTGGAAGGTGAGGCCACCGCGTGCTTTGCGAAGACCTCAGCCTGGAAGTGGCCACCGGAAAGACCGAGCCTCTTCCGGGCCCTGGGAGGCAGCGGTCTCTCCCAGGACACAGCGGAATCTCATCTCGGCGAGCGCTCCAGGCGGAGGCCCGGGGGACTGCTGCAGGGACGGCGGCCCTGGGAGGGCCCGTAATCGTTTAACTAAAATCACAGTCGAGGCATAATTAGCAGACAGCTCCAAAGGCACGATCTGAGGCCCATCGGCTCTAATGGACTAATTAGCGGAGACATCCTTGGGCGGGCAATGCACTCTGGCCTTCTCGGAGACATCCCAGCGAGCCCGCAGATCAAAACGGGCATCTGGTCCAGAAGCCGCCTTCCTCCGAGCTGGGCAGAGAGACAAATGCATTGCTGGGCAACAGAGGCACCTTATGGCCCCTGCCATACGACCCCACCCTCCCCAGATTCCACGCCTCGAGCCCCGCAGGCTCACAGGCGAGAAGGGGATTGCAAAAGAGCCCGACATCACCCTGGATCAGAAGAACAGGCCACCGGGCCTATGGAAGCCCACAAAGTACCCAGAGCCACAAACCAACCACAGAGAGTGGGTGCTGGCTGTTTGGCCCGCTCTCTCAACCCAGTTGCTACAGAGCAAGGAGCGGGGACCCCTCACGGCACGGAGGACTCAATATCTCATGGAGGAGAGGGCCGAAGACAAAACCAAGTTTGTGTCTCTGAGAAGCCCTGGAGACCTCCGGTGTGAGCGCAGGTACAGGCTAAAACGTGGCACACGGGCTGAGGGAACTCGAGACACGGCGCCCAAGACCACAACAGCCCCGAACCCTCCAGACGAGGCTGGGACACTGGTCGCCAAACGCACGGAACACTGACTTCTACTGCAACCCTGCATTCGAGGTTCACAGCGCCCCTCAGGACAGTTGAGGTTCTGAGACCCCCTGCAGCAAGAGGCTTGTTTACCGGGTGGTTGTATCTATTGTTTTCCGAACTTGTATGAGTGCAGGCTCTCTTCTCCTCTGGAATTCGGGGAGGGGGGGGGCGGCGGGGGGGGTGCTACTATATTTGGGAAACGCCAGCGTGGGGAGGGTGTCACAAGCTACAATCCTCCAGGCGGAGGGGCCAGTGTCTGCATCCGAAGCACAGAGACAGTTCTGCCTCCATGAAGAAACAAGGCTCTCTCTCATCCTTCTTCAAACAAAGAACCATCTCGGCTCATCTCCCCTTCCCACCCCTGCACCCCTAATTTTTAATAGAATGTTTTTCTATGAAAGGAATACAAACATTTATTTAAAAAGAAACCTGTCTCTGTAGGAAAACATGCATAATAACAGTGATGAAGGGACATGAAGAGAGAAACTGGGTTGGTGGGTGCCGGGGACCTGGGGAGGCGGGATGGCGGCAGGGGACACACACCCCGTCCGAAGGCCCAGCCTCATTCAGCTCCGGGTGACCGCCACCGAGCAGGTGGAGACTCTGTTACCAGCTTTCTGATCTTCAGAAAGAAGCCAGAAACAGGGACTTCTAAGTGAATATCACCCATTTTTAAACGTTGGTTCCATTTTTTTTTTAAATGCATGGGTCAAAGAAACCATTCCCGGGGGCCAGATTTGGGCCACCAATTTGCAATCTCTGTCCAAAGGAAGAGAGTGACCTGCGCATTCTCCTGTGTCCCAGGCTTGCCTGGCCAGGGAGCCCTTGAGACCCAGCACTGGTGGGTTTGGCACTGTCTCCCGAGGTCACTCGGCACATGCGGACCAGCTCGCCCTCCCACACACGCAGCCTCGGCCTCTGCGAAGGCCCCGCCCCAATCCCTGGGCCCTCTCCTCTCCTTGGGCACAGGCGAGAAGGGGTGAGCTACGAGCCCGGCACACAGTGGGACCCCAGAGTGGCCAGGCCATCGGGGGACCCACTGTGGTGGATTAACACTGAGGTGCCTTCTGGAAATGAGCTCTGTTCTCCAATCGGAATTAAAAACAAAAACCCACCTGGAAAGACCTACAAAGGCAGGCACCGAGCACCGGGACAGACAGAATGCCTGTGAGCAAAGGCAGGACCACAGGATGGTGTCAGGGAGGCCTCCTGACAGACAGCCCATGTGACCTGCGGCCAGGACTTGCTTTTGTCTTTACTGGTCTTTACAGCTGAGGCCCAAGCATATAAAGGGACTTCCGCAGAGGGACACGGCAGCACCTGTGTCCCCAGACACACACCCAGCCCCTAACAAGAGGAGGCGTCACGGAAGCAAGTGACCTGGGCAGAGCCGGTGCTGCAGCCAGGCCGGCTCCAAGCAACCCGGGAGGACCGAGCCTGCAGGAAGCCACCGCGGCTTCTTAGAACCACAAGACGCTGGTCTCACACATTTCTCAGAACTGGTGCCACGGCCACAGCAGGGTGAGGAGACAGGACCCTGGGAGTGTGTCTCTCTGCCCAGGACCACACTGCTCAAGTGGGAAAACAGGCAAAAGTTTCTGGAACATGGAGCCAGGTAGGACCGGCAGAGGAAGTCGGCAGAAAAGGAGGCGCAGGCACCAGGAGCCTCTCTGCATGGGGCACAGGGACGGTGGGGGCTGGGGCACTGTGGGCTGTCGCAGAGAGGCGGCTGGCTGCCCAGATGGGACTGCATTTCCCAGCACCCCTTGCACCACGGGGCCCTGGGACTACACGCACCCAGGGATCCTGGGGGGTGGGTAGGGTTTTCTGTTCTCTCTTTCCCCTCCCATCGTCTGGAAGCAGGAAGCTCAGACGCCCTGGTAGAAGAACAGCTGAAAGATGGGAGGAGCTGGGCCACTGCATCCCTCCACGTAGCGGCCGCCTTCCAGCCAGGTGAGACACCTGGCTGGTATGTGGCAGTGAACAGACCTCCAGTGTGCAGAGCCGCCGGACAATCAAGGGTCATTTGCTGTCACAGCTAGGGTTACCCCACCCCAATCAGGAGGAGAGAGAAAGAAAAACGCCGTGGGCCTAGAAACAAATCCTCACCAGGGGGCAGCTTGGGCAAAAGCGATGCACCTCATCTGAAGCCCCCAAATAGAGGTCGGCTTGAAGCCCCCTGGGTGCTCCATTATGCCTGCCACCTCGATCAAGAATGAGTTATAAAAGTTTATTTTGGAAAAATTCACCGGGTGTATTCTGCCCACTCACCCAATGAGCTCCTGGGGGGCGTGAGGGCCAATGAGCATCAACTTTGAACCAAAAGGCTGGAGCAAGTCAAGGAGCTAGCCACCCATCTGGGGAGCTCAGGGTCTGCCAGAAGCCAGGGGTGCGCTTGGAAGCCAAAAAGAACCCACAGGCTTGCCACAGGGGGGTTTCTCAACCTTGGTACTACGGACGGAGGGCAAAGTGGGGGACACCCAGTGCACCATGGATGTTTAGCGGCACCCCTGGCCCCGACCCCCACCATTACCGGCAGCAGCACCCGCCCCCAGGCTGCGACAGCTGAGGTTCCCTGCACCCGCCGGGAAGCCCTGCTCTACAGGATGTACCCAAGGGTGGCTGCACCCACAGGGAGGCCTGGTGTTTGTTTTCAGGTCTCCCGTCCTCCCATCTGGGTTTCTATATACAGTGTCGATTTTTCAATGCTGGCAAATGAATGAATTACAAATAATTTTTTTATGCTGTAAGAGCCAAAAACACACGTGTGTGCAGGTCGCCAGCCGAGCCTCTGCCACATCCAGAGGGAGAACAAAGACGGACACAGCCCCCTTCCCGGCGCTGGAGCCCCCAAGCTCCCCAAAGGCCAGACTGGACCCCACAGCCCTGCGAAGGAGCCCCCAGGCTGGACTCACACACAAAGGCAGAGATGGACAAGGACCCCGAGTTGCTGCTGGGGGATGCTGTCAAAACACCGCTGGCTTTTCAAATGCCCTCTTCCCGGGGACTGACCGACAAACCCACCCCCACTCAGCCCCACCCCCCCAAATACAATTACCCTCCTGCTGCGGCTCCTGAGGCCCAGGCCCTGAGGTTCTGGTCTGTGAAGCCAACACGTGTGAACCTGGCCTCTGGCCACTGCGGGGTCTTTCAGAGCCTGCATTTCCCCCAGGTCTGGTCTTGGTGTCTTGCAGCCCTGAGTTAAAGAACTTGTTCTGAGCAAGCTTCCTTTACTTCCAGTGAAAATCTGGGTTACTGGGGGGGGGGGGGCAGTGGAGAATCTAATAAATCTTAGAATATACTTCTTGGCTACAGAAAAAAAAAAAACCCACTTGCCGGTGTCATGAAACAACTTTCCATGCCTCTCTGAAGAGAGCGGGTTCAGAAGTTACTATTGTATTCAAGCTGTATTAAATCAAGCTGTGAGCGGCACCAGGGTTACGCTTTTAAAGAAAGCCCTGCGCCAATTCTGATGTTTAAAGGGAAAAGGAAAAGTTTCCAAGCCTTCCATAAATTCCGACAGGAGGAAGTTTCAAACTTGGGTGTTCGGTCCACGGCCCCCTCGTGGAAACAGCCTGGTTTCAGGTATTGGGTTTTACTGTTCAAACTTGAGGGTCTTTTTAACTTTTTATTTTTACAGGGCTCAGAAGAAAAGGGAGAGGGAGCCATCGGCTCACCGAGTGCCAAAGAAAACGCCGGCGCCTCCATCAGAGGGCCTCGGCCTGCGGCACGGCGGGGAGGGGACTCCCTGGCTCTCAGCACACCCCGAGCGCGGGCCCTCCCGCCTGCGGACACCAGGCCGGGGGGCCAGCTGCTAAGGAACTCGGACAGGATCCACTCAGGATCAATTCAGGTCAGAGCGTGTGAGTGGGGACCAGGCAGGACCGTCCCCTGGCTGTGCCTGAGCTTCGGCCGCCGGCAGTGGGAGGAACAAAATGGACACTTTCCAAAAACAAGACGAGGCCCGGCCACCGGCCGAGGAACCCTAAATTTAGTCCCCGGGGGAAGATGGCTGTGTCAGCTGGGCCAGAGCGCCAGTGGGGCCCAGCATCGCTGGGAAATGTCGACCAAACCAAACAGGCCCTCCCAGGAACCTCAGCCCCAAGCCCTGACTTCCAGGGGCCACCCTGCGTCAGGAGGGGTGGCCCACGCACCCCAGTTCCCACTCCCTGAGCGCTGTCCGCCCTGCAGGCGGCTGGTCCCACCTGACAGGCAGGGACACTGAGCGCCAGGAGAGGCCGGGGAGGCCAAGGGAGCACAGGTGGTCCTGAGGTAGGAAGGACCCAGTATCGAGTTCTGGCCTGGACGCCTGTGACCTGGAGGAAGGTCCCTTGTCACACGGGCCTCACTTTTACCATCTGTAAAATGGGAGTGGGAATGTTTATTTCAAAAAGCTAGGATAAGGCACCCGTAAGATTCAGAAATGTAGAGGTGTGTATACACATGTAACATATATATATATATATATATACATATACACACACGTGTATGTGTGTTAAAGAGACTCCTGGGCCACACCCAGATACAGATAGTTGACAGCTGTCATTGGTGCAGCTGGGACCCTCCCCCTTCTGTGGTAATGACATCCTGACACTCTTCGGGTGCCACCCCTCCCCTCTCCGTCCCTGTGGCTGAGGCGGGCCTGGCCTGTGTCCATGAGGGGCCTCGGACACCTACTGAACAGGAGTCACCAGGGCTGCACACAGAAGTTGTGAGCTTCGCCTTCCCAGGTTACTCTGCGGCCTTGCCACTAGCAGCCCCATACACTCGGGAGGGCTCAGAGGCTGCACTCGGAGAGGCCATTAATCCCCCCAAGGATGCCACCCATCTAAGGGTCTCGGATTCCAAAGGGCTTCCGGGACAGGCCACCCTCCCAGCCCCCAGCCAAGATGGTGGTCCAGGCGGGGAGCTCCTGAGTGGCAGAGACCTGGTGATTCTGACCTGACCCCAGAGAGCACTTGCTGGAGCTGCAGGGGAGGATGGAGGGGCAGATGAAAGAGGCCCAGACTCCAAATGAGCCTCCCCATCCTTCCCCTTCACCCTTGACACCCACCCAGCTACGGGGCAAGTTTGGCATGAGGCAGTCTCCATAGCAACCCAGGGGAGAACCTGAGTTACCTGGTGACCAGACAGAGTGCAGCGGGGACAATGGAGGGACAGGGAAGAGGGTGGTGCTGAGGGTAGGGGGTCTCCAGAAGGAAGAAAATCACCAACACCTTTCCATGGGGGGAAAATTTTCCAGAAAAACACCTACTATTTCCCTGACCCGAAGCAATGGAGAAGGAGTAATTATTCGTCATAACAAGAACAGCCGTATCGAGCGGCAAATCCACACTGGGCCACTGGGGTTCACAAGGTCTGAGGAATTCATACACCAGCCCCATCTCACAGATGGGGAGACTGAGGCCCCTGCAAAGGTTAGGGAAGTGGCTTAAAGTCACCTAACGGGCAGGTGGCAGGATGCAAACTCACTCAGTTCCAGAGTCCACTGTCCGCCCCCTCTCCTGCATGGGCAGGCAGGTCAGTGCCCACCCATCCTAGCCTCGTACCCTCTGGACTCAGTTACCACACGAATAAGTCACTAATGAGGACTGGTGTCTGAGCACCGAGGACTAGGACTAGGACCAGGACGAGGACCAGGACGAGGGAAGGAGCAGGAACAACGGTGAGGAAGGAAACTGCTTCTGAGCAGGGCCTCCAGGAAGCCTGCTTGGAGGCAGTAACATGGAAGCCTGAAGAGTAAGTCAGGACAAAGAGTATCAGGAAGAGCATCTCGAGCAGACGGAACAGCATGTGCAAAGGCCCTGAGGTGGGGGTGTGATGGGTGCGTTTACATCAGAACCCGAGTGGTGAGGAGGAAGGCAGCAGGGATGAGAGGTGGGAAAGTGGCCAACTGTGCTCGGACTGTGGGAGGGGCCCATCACCCCCCTAAAGGTCTCCAGAAGTCACAGCGGGGATTTCCGTCAGAGCAGGGTTCTGCAAAACCCCACTGGATCCGTATACTCAGTCTGGCTGAAGTACGGAAAATGAGTCAGAGGCCACTAGAATCCTCCGTGTGAAACACGATGGGGCTTCAACCAGGACGGCGAGCAGGGGACAAATTTCAGATTCACCGAGTCACTGAACTGGCAAGTTACCCATCTGTTGGCTCAACTGAGGGAGGGGAGGAGTCCCCTCCAGGTTCTGACTGAGCAACGGGTGAACGGAGGGCAGGCTCTGAGCCCCGAGGCCCAGAGCACCCGTGCGTCCCACAGGAAGAGGCCAGGGTACGTTTGAGTGTGCGTGGGACATCAGGAGGGGGTATCATGCAGTGGAGACCCAGGTCTCTAGGCACCTGAAACCCTGGAGACCCCCACCCAGCCTGCCCAAGCTGCCCTGCGCATCAGGGCTGTGCGGCCGGCTACCCCCCAGACCAGCCTCTCTCCATCACCTCGCCCCTAAGAAGTGGGAAGCCTGGGCATCTGTCTGTCTATCCCGCTGCGACCTCAGAAGAGGGAATTTGGTTTTCTTATTGGAAGGCTGCCGTCTGCGGTCCCCAAGGCACTGACAATTTCCGAGTCCTTAAAAGGCACCTTTAATCCAATTGTCTGTGTCGAGCAGCCCCCCGGTCCCCTCCACCTTCCTCCCAGCTCTCCCTTTGAAGGAGGCCCCAGGGAGGCGATGCCCAGTGCAGCCCGGCCCGGCCCGGACAGCTGGGTGCCCGCCCAGCCAGGAGGGTCTGCCGTGAGCCCAGTGAAGGCCGCCACGGCTGGCCCTGGGGGCAGAAACCCCCAAGTCTCGGCACACCTCCAGTCAGCACAGAGCGCTACATAGACGTATAATCGTCCCTGGCAACGCACTTTCCAGATGGAAAAACTGAGGCTGCCAGACACTGTGGTCACCATGTCCGTGACCTCACCCGAGAAAGCGGGTTCTGCTAGTTGCAGCCCATTTTATTGATGGGGAAACCGAGGCATGAGCACACGGATCTTGTCCAGGGCCCACCTATCTGAGTTGGCCAACCCAGAGCAAAACACAGGAGTGTCAGCAAAGCGCTGGGAAGGCTTTTAGGAACCAGGGGGCCGCCTTGGGGGAGAGCCTCGGGGTGGGGTGGTGAATGGATGTTAAAGGTGCGTGAGAAGGAAGAAAACAGGCTCCAAGGATAAAGAGGGGGCAGGTGTACTGACTGGCAGGGAATGGAGAAGCTATGAGCAAATTCCCAGGGTGGGGCGGGGGGCACAGCAGCACAACACAAGGGGGTCTCAAGAGGCAGGAATTCTAGGTGCTAAGGTGTCTCAGCACATCACCCCCGTGCAGGGCACTGTGTGAGCAGAGTCCAAGTTCAGCCACCTACTCACAGAAGGGCACCCACTGCCCAGCCCAGGGGCCCTAATGCCGGCGGAATCCAACTTCCCAAAATATTTACCCAAAGGCTCTGGGCACCAGGCTCCACTTTGTAAACTTGGATGCCGTTCCCAAGCTGAAGCGATAGATCTCCCTGAGACCAAGATAAACTCTCCCTCTCATTCCGTAGAATGAAAGGGAGGTGAGCAAGAGAATGGAAGAAATCAGCCCTCTCAACGGTCCGACGTAAAAGGGATCTCGGTCAGCAGTGAGAAGAGGGAGGGACGCAGGCTCCTTATCAGGCCGAGGGCTGCTCCAGACGCAAACAAAACTACTGGCATGCCCGCTTCCTCCACTCCAAGGGCCGGAGCAGAGAACAAAATCTTAATCCACAAAGTCAAACGCACACTCCTTGAGTTCGAGCAAGCCAGTATTTCCCCTCTAACTTCCAAGAAAGAACAGCTCCTTCCATGGACTGAAGTACTGACGGCAGCTGGAAGAATGAGGCCCACACGTCTCCCCCTTGCTGGGGTGGCCCAGGTCTCCAAGCCCACTGTGTTATCCGGACGGAAGTCTTCACTTGGGACTCAGGAAATAGCCCCCTGCACTGGAAGGCTCCAGCCACGGGAGGAGCCGGCTCTGGAATGTGGATGAGGGAAGTCCCCCCCACCCCCCACCTGCACTGGACATGGATGACCTCATTTAACGCTGACAAGCCCATGCGACAGAGAATTGTTACCTCCAATTTACACGTGGAAAACGGAGGCTCAGACAGGTAAGGACCCAGAGTCACACTGGTAGATGGCAGAGCCAGCTCTGTCCCCAGGCCCACTGCCTCTCCGTGGGGACCTCACCTACTGGGAGGAGCCCTCCCTTTTCTTCCTCTCTCCACCCTACGTGCGCAGGTCACGGCCCGGCTCTGACTACCTCCCTTCCCTGCTCCGCAACAGAACAAGCCCCGATTCCCTACAGAGGGGTAAGAGAAGGTGGGTGCATGCTCAGGGTCCCGAGACCCCCACACCGTCTCATGTCACCCACTCCCAACTCCAGAAAGGCGGCCTGGCCTCCCAGACGGCCCGTCCAAGGAGCAGGCGTCCTAGCATAATATTTTCCTCCGACAGAACGTGAGAATAAAGAACCCTTTGCTTGTCTCCCGGAATCACTGGCTTTCGCTATAAAGCAATCTTCTGCCCAGTAAAAATATTTCTGCAAAACGTGGTAACTCTATCTGTGGTTGCTTTTCTGAAAGTCAAAAATCTTGGGGAGTGAGACACGGCTGGGGCAGACTTTAAGACAAGCTCGTGAAGTCATGTCTACTCAGACGGTCCCTCCTTCACTTGGTGATTAGTTCGCTGCGAGCCCCAGGGACTTTGTCTCAATACTCTCAAAGCGAAGCGCCGGTTTGAATTTCTACAGAACAGTACCCACCCCTCTGGACCCAGGGTCTGCCAGGAGGGCGGGGGAGCCACCGGCTAGAGCTCAGGGCCCAGGGAACTCCGTCAGGCAACTGCCTACCCAGGTGAGCTGTCACCTGTGGCCTCTCCCTGTCACCTGAGGCACAGATCGCATAAGAGAGGGGTGCTCTCCAGTCAGAGGACAAAGGCTTGCACGACTAACCCCGAGACACAAAGCCGCTAAAGCCTCCCAGCCTCTGTGTCCCCATCTGGAAATGGGGGGAAATCATCACAGGGCAATTCCTGAGCAAACAAAGGTGGTCCCTCTTCATCCACCAGCGGCATCCGGGCTCTGCCCAGGCGCTGTCCTGGACCTGGACGGACAGAGCGGCTTCACCGGGGATGGTGCAGACACGTGGGCAGCCCCAGGGGCTGGCCAGGGCGTTCACCGAGTGCTCCCTGTAGGCTGAGCCATAAATCACCGTGTGCATTATGAGTTCATCCCTTCCTTGCAAGGACTCCCAAGGGACAGGCATTCTTTTCCTCGTTTCGCAGGTGCGGAAACGAGGGCCCGACATCAGCACAGCCTAAACAGACCTGAGGCCCAGGTTCACAGCTCCGTGCCCCCTGGAACTGGGGGGAGACCACACAGGGAAACAAGGTAATAAAATGAGGCTTCAGACACAGCCGTACAGACTAAGTCAGGAGTTCATTAAACTTGGGGCTGTGAGTGCCCTGAAATTGGGGTTAAAGGTGTAAGAGCATGTATTTGAGGAGAGGGAAGGAGACCATTAGATTAGTGGGCTCCCCTAAGGGTTGGTTACCTGCCTGCTGAGGGTTAAGAATCAACCATCTATGACCCTCACAGAAAAGCCAGGAGCTTGAAAGAAAGGCTGTGACCCATGTGGGCTGCATGGAAGAGGTGGCAACCCCCCGGGCTCTTCAGAGATCCACTGCCACAGGCCCAGACCATGCCACTGGTGGGCTGTGCTCCTGCTCTGCTCCGCGGTTTGAGGACCTCCTTCCCAGCAGCGTGCAGTCCCTCACCTGCTGCAGAGAGTACCATGGGGCGGCCACACCCATGCGCCTGTCCCCCTGTGGCGGGCATGTGAGCTGTTAGGCAGTTTTCATTCCTCCAAATAACGCCGCCATGGACGCCCCCGCAGTATGTGCTCCTTCCCACGCCAGCATTTCCGCGGCGCCCTCCCGACCCACTTCAGGCCGACCTCTGATGTCACTCCACCAAGACAGCCCCTGCCCATGCACCTGTGACCGCCAGGATCCGAAATCCCACCAACACTGTTTGGTCCTTCTTCTTCCCCCACCTCTTGGCGGCTTCTCTCCAGGGGACCACGCCCCGCCCAGTAGATGACTTTGACGGCCCCCAGGGATCCTGCTGGTGTAGCCCCTTCCCCTGCATCTGGGCCGGACCCGGGACTGGCTTTAACCAAGAGAATGTGGCACCGCCAGTCCTCGTCCCTACCTTAAGGAGGCCCGGCAGGGTCCATGCGGAGTCTGGTCACCCTGAGGCCGCCACACGGTGAGGAAGCCCAAGAGAAACACACGCGGAGGCCGCCTGGGAGGAACCCCCAACACACGACCCAAGTGGAGCTGCTGCACTGGGCCCCCAGCTTTTGAGCCACCGCAACACCACCGCCGCCACATGGAGCCACATGCCAGTTGCCCCCGCCAAGCCCCATGCAGACGGCACAGCCTCCAGCAAACTGTGAGATGATTAAGTCACAACGTTTTGGAGTAGTTTGTTCTGTGGCAAAACTCTCCCTTCCTTCCATACATTCTGAGAGGTCACCATGGACGCCTGCTCGCCCAGCCGCCCCGCACCCCCAGCCAGGCCCGGGACTCCCAACACAGTGCTCTGCAGTCCCCCAAAGACCTGGCTGTGTCCTCCGCCCGGGGCGCTGCTCCGTCTGCTCACACTTGGAGACTGGCTCCTCTGCGTCAGGACGCGAAGACCCACAGGGGACATGTCGCTCTCCAGAGGTGCCTAAGCCAGCGAGTGTGCACCCACGACTGTCCTGGGAGAATTCACCCTCACCAAGAAGTCAACACACCAGAAGGCCCTGCAGCTACCAAAAAACAACAGTTTGGCAATGAGAGGTTGGGGAGCTTGCCCAAGGTCACACAGCTAGTGAGAGGCGGAGCTGGGACTCGAAAGCAGGCATCACGGGCAGCCTGCAGCAAGAACTGTGTTTCACAGTGGCCTCCGTCCGTCCGAGAGGGACAGAGGGGCACGCGGGTGGACACCGAGCTGGACCAGCTGGGTCGATCTAGCTCGTTAGCTGCAAACGTGGACACCTGTGGCTACAAACAAACCAGAAAGAGCAACACGTACTCTCGTTCTATGTGACGTCTGTCACAATTCATCCTTTCCTGTGGCATTTTTTAAGGCTGGTCACTACACTGATTTTTGTGAGACACCAGTGGAGTTATAACATAGTTTAAGAAAAAAAAAACTGGTCATCTATTCTGATTTAGGATGGCTCTCAAATCAGACGGGCCTACATTTCAATCTGGCTGGAGCAAGATTCCACTTCCAAGTCAGGTGACTTTGGATGAGGAACAGAGTCCTTTAAAGCCTCAGTTCCCCCATCAGGAAAGTGGGCGTGAAAGCAGCCCCAGCCTGGTGATGATGCTGTGAGAACTGAGTGGCAGGGACAGCACCCGGCCCCCAGCCTGGCAGACGGCAGATGCGCAGTGCCACGCCCACGGGCTCAGCTCCCAGGAGGCAGCAAACACCACAGCGAGCTGCACCACGGAGCACGGAGAAAGGACGCACAAGCCCAAGACTGACTGAGGCAGTGCCCGCCTGGGTTTGCATGGCAGGGGAGCAGGAGGAGAAGCCACCCAGGGCCCACGGAAAAGGCAACTCTGTCCCTGGTTTGTAGTAGCTTCTTCTGCTTTTGAAGTCTATGTAGATCACTGGGGGAAGGAAGGGTAAAACGACAAAGTCAAGGTCAAAGAGGGCTGTGACGAGGCTCCCTCTGGAAGCCAGGCACGGAGCGGCACCCCTAACCAGCACCCCCAAGGCCCTCAGGGGAGCCATCAGAAGCCATGGCTTCTGTGCCAGGGGCCAGCCCATGTGGCTCTCTGGAGTTAGAAAAACATCCTCAGAGGCTGTGGTCTTCCCTAGGCCGCACCTGCGGCCTGAGGGTGGACGGGCCCATCCTGGTAACAGGGGCCCTTTATGCCCTCTGCCCCACCCTCTCCAGGGCCCCCACTCTGCAGACGAGGCCAGCGTGAGGCGGGCCAGGCAACCAGTGCCAGGCTGATCCCACGTCGTGAGACAGACCGGCTCTCCCCAACCTCCCAGCCAGAAAGGAGAGAAGCCGGAGTGAACAGACATCAGTCAAAAACCAGTAATGAAATCACAGAGGAGGACCTGCAGTGGGTGGACAAGGGCTCGCGATGGGTCACAGCGCAGAACAGCGCCCTCTGCGCAGACACCACCAGCCCCTCTGCGGGACCATGGGTTTCTGCCCTCACCTCTCAGAGACGGCAGCCCATCCCAAGTCAGACAGCAGAAGTGGGCGGAAGACCGTCTCTGAGCACCGAGCGAGCTCCTCGACCTTTGCCCTTCCCAGACCCTTGGCCTGAGACGCTCTCACCAAGCCTTCCATCACAGGGCTGGTTAGCATTCTCTGGGTCCCAACAACTCGGTCACCGCTCCCCAGTCCAAAGCAGAACCCTCCCTCTACTCTCCTCCACCGCACCCAGTTCTCTTTTCTCCTGTCTGGCCCAGAGGACCGACGCCACATCCTGGGTACCACAGTGAGAAAATGGTGCGGCCAGAATTTGAACCCAGGGCGTCGTGCTCCAGAGTCCTTGCTCTTTAACTACCACCCTGTTCTGCCTTGTGTCCTATTTGAATTCTCTAGTCCGTCCTCAAGGGTCCCCTGGGTGACCACTGAGCACTAAGTCCTGTGCCTGGGCCAATGAGACATTCCAGAATTGATCACGCAGCCCAGAGAATGCAGGCACTCGATTCTTCTTTACCCTCCAAAGTATTTTCTAAAATGAGGAGCCACATGACGTTCCTTCCTTCCCCACACAAGAGCCTCCCCAGATTGTGGGGCTCATCTCTGCCCTGCTGGCCCCTCTACCCAGGGCCTGACCTTTGTCTCCCCTGCAGACAAAGACCAAGTTCCATAAGGTGACCGAGAAAGCCCCCCGGCCCAGGCCCTGACCCCTCTTCAGTGGGTATCTCAAATGACACACTGTCTTCACCATGCACTGCTGGTCCGTCCAGCAAATACTCACGCTGCTATTTCATACCCCCTCCCCGTGCCTTGCTCACCACCATCCCCCCACCTCCCCACTCACCTTAGGGCTTAAATCACAGACCCAAAGTAAAACATTAGTCAGTCAAGCACAGAAACACTTTAAAACTGCAACCTATCATGACAAGGAGGTAGTTCAGGAGCGCAAAAGGAAATCTAGTGATGCAGACCATGCATACAAATCATACATTACCAAAGGGTGGGCAGCTCCAACCCCACACCCCAGCAGCTGGTGAGAAAAACTCCATAATCATTCCTGGGTTTAAAAACCTTAGCAAGCCACCCATTGAAGAAAGCTTTCCTAACTGGACAAGCAACAAACATATCCTTAATGGTTATTAAATAGTATAGGCAATTGTGACCAATGCAATAAGATAAGAAAAATCAACGAGAGGCAGGAAGGTTTAGTTCCACTAAACGCACAGTTCTGCCAGGCAGGAACTATGTCTTATTCCTCATCGTTTCCATAACACCCTAAGCACAACCAGAGATTTGTGGAATGAAGAGCCTCCCAGATGAGGTCTGATCCCCACTAAATGTTCTCAAAGCATAGTACTCCTCCTCTGAGGCACAAATTATCACAACTTAGACTATGAGATTTGTTTTTAAAAACACTTCCTACTAGAGTGTAAGCTCCATGAGAACAAGGACCATCTCGATGGACACAGCAAAAGTGGGCCTAACGTAGGCACTCAGTGTGTACTGCAGAGACTCATAAATGACTTGAACAGAGCACATTCAGTAGATAGTTACTGAACACTAATCAATGTTTTATCCTGCTTCTCAGCTGGAAAATGAAGACCCAAGGAAGGGAGGGATCCTTTTCCTGATGCCACGTCATGATGAAGCCCACCCAGCAACCTGGAGCCCTCTGAAAAGCGTCAGCCACCCACAAGGCCACACACACAGGCCACAGCCCACGTGGCTCACCAAGCAAGGAAAGGGAAACCTAGAGCAATTCATGGAGCCTTCTAAACACACACACACACCCCCAGGGCACACCCAGTGGGCAGAGCCCGTGGCAAGAGCTCCTGAGTGCCACCTCTCTGGGACCGAGGGTGACTTCGGTGAAGGGACTGGAGGCTTTCCTTGCAGAGCTCCGTGACCGGTGCCCACATGGATAAACAGCCCCCTCTGCTTTCCTGGGAAGTTATCAAAGAATTACTTATGTCTCTGGAAATGCTTGTTTGGAAAAGGTTCTCCACCCGACCTGGGCTTGGCAGCGGCGGCGGCAGCACCAGGCCTGCCCTTCGGGGCTTCGGGGAGTGACCAGGCTTTTCCTCCCCCTGAAGGAACGCGGCCACTCTTCACGAGGAGAGTCTGGAGCCAGCCGTAAAGGAGCAGGCAGCTTCCCAGGATAAACGGAGCACGGTGACATCAAAGACCGCCGTCCAGATTAAACAACCGAGGCCTTCAGCTCTCGCTGGCATTTCTTCCAGGATATTCTGGGCTCCTGCCTCAGTTCTCCCTCAGATGGAATGGCAGATATTTTGTTTGTGAGAGTCTGAATTTTTTCCTTCCTCGGGGAGAGGGGGTGAGGGGGAGAGGGGAGGGGGGAAATGAGAGGGAGAGGAAGAGAAAGAATGTCTGCGAGAGACAAGAGCCACAAAAAGAGCATATGTGAGTGAAAAGAGAGGGAAGTCAGGGAGGCAGCCAGAAGTGCCTGCTTTGGAATCCAACAAGCGACCTAAAAATTCCAAGAGTTTCTGAACCAAAGCACACTGTGAACCCACAGCCAGCCAGCGAGGCCACAAGAACCCCCGAACCAGGAGGGTGGTGGAGCCCCTGATGCCAGAGCCAGCCGGACCACTGCACTGCCCACTGACACGTGGGCCCCTCAGCACATCCCTTTCTCGGACACATCTGGGAAACCAAGGCAAGGGACCCCGTCCCCTCAGCCACAGGCTCACGGAAGTTCTGGGGGAGGATGCGCTCTCTCTGGGATTGGCTTGTACCTGCCTCTTGTCCCCGGGCCCCTGGGCAGCCAATCCCACCCCGCAGGACCCCCACATCCCGCCAGAGCCAGGCGTCTGGCCCCTCAGCTGACCCTCCTCCCTGCACAGGGTAGCAGGGGCCACCAATCCACTCAAAGAGCTGGAGAAAAGCCCCCAAGTTCTTGACACTCCACAGTAATCAGCTCTAAGACTGCCCACCAGCTCCACCCCGCACACCTGTCCAGAGGGACAAGTAATTCAATGTGACAAGTGCCCCAAATGCACAGGGCTTCTCCAAAAAGACTGAGTACCAGGGGAGACATGCGGTCCCCACTGGCTGTGGAGCCCCTGGGACCCAGAGTCCCTTCAGAACGACCCGGCCATCACCACTTCCGCAGACGAGCACAAGCCTGGGTGCCTCCTTGCACATGGGCCGCACCCTCCGCCACCCTTCTCCGTCACCAGATTCCAGGTCTCGGCTTAAACGCCGCCTCCCACGGCTGCCCCAGGGTGTTGCTGTCGGCTGACCCGCCCATTTACCTCCTTACTCTTTTAGACAGGAAGCCATGGGAGGACAGCGGCTGCATATCTGGTCTTTGCTACTGTGTCTTCCACGCCTGGCACAGCGAGGGAACTCGTAATGAGTGACCACCCATTACGGGTCACAGTGCATCAGCAGCTGAGTGCCCAGAAGGAAGGGCCTGATCCATTCGCTCCTGCAGGCGGTTCCATCAGGTTAGGGAAGGGGATGGGGGAGGAAGAGGCAGGGCTGGCGACCTAATCCATCTCCATGTATTCATTCACTCACTCGTTCATTCCATCATGCTTTTAGCAGACAGCTCACGAGTGCCCGCTGCCTGCCCCGGGGCTGCTGCAGGGAAGGTGCATCACCCAGAAGGGGCATCTCGTCTGGCTGAGGGCTCCACCTAGATGTTTTAAGCCCTCCAGGGGACCTCCTGGTCCCTAAGCATGGAATACCCTCTGTCCATCCATTACCCCCTTCTCTCCTCACTTCTGATGTCCCCATTGGGAGAGGAGATGGCACATCCTGCAGTTTCTAGGAGCTAGGGGGACAGGCAGTGGTGGCCACATGGCTTCAGTTTGGCCCTGGGCTTATTCCTGTTTGTGCAAAATGTGGACACGGGGGACCATCCCTGAGTTCAGGGGCTAAAACAGGCACAGAGCCTGACTCAGGGACCCAGCCTCCTTCTCCAAAAAAGAAGGACGAGACAGCTCGCAGCCTCCACAAGAGACGGCATCTCGGAGATAGTGGCCCTGCCCACTGTGTAGCAGCCCAAGGGACGAAGGCCTACTGGAAACCAGAAGCCCCGCCTGGCACTGCGCGCCCGGTTCAGGTGGCCCGCGGCCCTCCTGGCCACTCTGCGGGAGTACAGCAAGCTCCCGGGCAGGGCAGGGGAGCTGATCTGGTGCCACAGGCAGAGCAGACCCTCCGGGGAGAACTCGACGGTGCCAGTGAGTGGAGGCCCAAAGGCCTCCGCCGGCCTCAAAGCAAATCATCTTTTAATTCCAAAACACCAAATATTTAATTTATGCTCTACCTCAAATGTCAAGTGCACCTCCCGGCACATAGCTTCGAAACCACGTAAGGAGGCCTAACACTTTCCATATGGTGAAGACATGAGGCTTTTTAATTGTGCCAACTGGTATCAGTCAAGGGTAATTCCCCGGGAATCTGGCGCTCGGGCAGCAGCTGGGCCAGCCTCCAATCTCATCGCCGGGCCCTGCAGGGGCCCGCGGGCTCCAACCGGGCCTGCGCCCGCCCCATCTTCTTCCAGCACCGAAATGCACTAGGTGTCCCCTCATCAAATTTCCAAACCAGCTGGTGGCCACCTTTACTCCAAAGACTCCCTCAGGCCTCTGAGAGAAAAGAACAAAAGGGCCAAAGGGGGTTAGGGGGGGCCGCTGTCTCAAATGCATTTGCTCACACGTGTCCACGCCACATGAGTGTGCACACAGGCTCGCTTAGCTGAGTACTGTCCCACCGCTGTCTCTGTGCCAGGAAGCTTCCTGATTTCGCCCATCGTACTTTCCGGACCCACATTGTCCACCTGGTTTGCTTTTGTAACTGCCGGTTGCTGCCTCATGTTTCCAAGACCAGCCCCCTCCATCCTTCTGAGATTCGGATGCTTGTTTTAACCTCTCCCTGTGGAGGACATTGTTGTCGGGGGTACAAACAGTTCCCTTTGCCACTCTGCTTCCCTAGTACTCGTCCACCTTCACTTCCTCATTAGTTTTCTCCCCTGAGCTCACGTTCCCGTGGCGCTCATCCGCCTTGAGCCCACGGAGAAGAGAAGCCATAGCTTTGGCCTTGGCCTGCGTCCCTCCGAGTGAGTCTAGGGTGTGAACAAGGTGCTTTCAGAGTCGGCCCCTCGCTCCTGCTGCACGGGCATCTCAGCAAACCCCGCCCCCACCCCGCCCAGTTTCCAAGAGTTATCAGATACAACCAGTGCCTGGGATGATAATGTTCTTATGCCCACTTCACAGACGAGCTCATTAAGGCACACAAAGGGAAAACAGCTTCTACAAGGGGACAAGGTCTGTAGCAGATCCTGACCTCATGTATGAATACAGACGTATTCAGGGAGACAGGCTCAGGTCAGTGCCAGCGAGGTCACCTCTAACACCCTAGGACCTTGCGTGGGAGACAGACCCACCCTGAACATTTACTAGGCTACTCATACCCATCAGGGAGGACGAGGGCAAGAAGCAGACCCTCCTGCTTCAGAGCACCCCAAAACCTGCCTCACCCCGAAGGGCTCACAGCTGCTAGGCTGCCACATCTCCAATGAGGTACGTGCACCGCCCTCCGGACAGACGCTGTGGCACAGGGCTTTGCCATGCGTGGCTTCTGTAGACCTAGAAAATGATCCAGAAATGGAGAATAACATCCCCCACCAGCTGGCCGGTAACGTTACGGGGTTCCACGGAGGATTAAGATAAGGTAAGCAAAGTGCATGATACACACAGGCAGTTAATAAACATTAGTCGTCCATATAGTAATAATAATAATAATAATTGATGTGCCACTAAGGTGTCTGCAGCCACTTCGGTGAAAGGCAGTGAAGGAGTTGAGACAGAGGCCACCCCAGAGACAGGCCCTGGGCTGCTGGGGGGACCTCCATCGGCCCTTGGAGTGGGCAGACTTTGGAGCCCTCACCCTCCTATGTCCTGATGATGTCACAGGATGATGTCACAGGAGACCCTGCCGCTGGGAGTTGCAGAGCACGAACCTGCCTGAGGGCTGCCCAGCCCGGTTGGGCGCAGGACCTCGATGTTTCCTGAACGCCGGGCACTCCATTCCCATGTACACTGTTTGGGCCCCTTGCGCTTCATTGTTTTTCTTGGAGTCAACTTGAGACTCTCTCTTTTCACAAAGCGTCACCCTAGGCGACAATGCCTGTGAAATCATGGGTTTTGCATCCTAGTGCTTCTTCTCCTGATCAGAGGAAAAGGGAACTATTAGGATTAAAAATGATCCTCCGGGTGCCACCTGAAATTGCCTTGTGGGCCCGGGCAGGGGGCTCACCTGACCTCCCCCAGGGTGCACTCGCCCCTCTTCAGACTGAGCAGCTGGGCCAGCGCTGGTGGGAACCCAGGCGTCCAGGCCCCAGTCACCAAGCACAACTAGAAGGAAGCAGAAGTTCCCTCCCCTTAACATCTTGAAGCGCAGGGCCCACCCTCCAGCAACCAACATATGTCACCCTGATGGCTGTCTCACATCTTCAAACGTGCTTTGAACAAACATTAACGACCCCTCAGTGTGTCTCCGAGACAGGGGGCGAGGAGGGGGGGCGAGCCTCATCCCATGCTGCCCTCAGCTGGGGGAAGGAACCGGGCAACACAATCCCGTGACTTCACCAAAGCCACCGACTTAAGCTGGGGCCCCCTCCCCACCCTCCCTCACTTCCCCCCATGGCCACTTTTACTGGCTCACATTCCTTTCGCTGGGAACACTACTATTTAATTAAAAACGACAGACTTTTGTTTTTCTCTCCTTCCTTCCTCCTCCCTCCCATCCCGCAGGACTGGATGCCAAGGAGACCCACCAAAAACATGCGGGTAACATTTGTTACGGCTTTGAAGATAAAAGTCAGTTGAAGTAAGCCCTCGCTGTATTTCAAGTTTCCCCTAAAGCATGGAGTGAGCTGCCTGGCAGTTTAGGAAAGGAAAAAAGGCTGGGGGGGGGGGGGGGGCGGGGTGCAGGGAGTAGGGAAGACTGCAAAAAAAAAAAAAAAATGTCATTCTGCAGGAATACTTTGTAAAAATAAACAGGCTGAAAAAACCCCAAACGTGATTAATGGAAATCCACTCAGCTGGCCTCAGTCTTGAGCCACGAATGTATTTATTTGTCCGTATGGCTAAATCGGATCATTTTCATTGCGCTTTGAAAACACATGTAGATCATAAACTAGAAATGCTAGGGGAAGACTGGGACAGCTGGAGGTCTGTTTTCAAAGGACCCTAGAGTAACTCCAGTGCCCCGCCCACCAACGTTGACCCCTGCTAGGGGCAGCAGCTCCAATTCCACCCCAGCCTACAGGTGAACGAACACACGTGGGAGAGAAAGCTCCAGCTAAAGTAAGTGGAGGCAATGGAGGGGCAGAGGGGAGCTTCTCCCAGACGCAGAGGTTGTTTCATACGTGCACAAGAGACGGCTTTATCCACAGCCTCACTGCGTGATGTGGGCCCCCGCCACCGAGCTGCACCCAGCCCACCACTGAAACCCACCACTCAAACCCACACGCACACATCTGAAAACTCCACCGGCCCCTCCCCAGCCCACGGACAAGACCAAAGAACTACCCAGACCTGAGACGCAGTCTGTTCACCTCTAAGTTAAAAAAAAAAAAATTAAATGTCACATCAAAAAGTTGATTCATCCTTTGATCCTCCGCTTGCTTGAGTTCCACGCAGACCTTCTGAGAGCCCGTGCAGAGTTCCAGAGCTCAGAGGACATCTGTGAACACCAGTCCCAGGCCAGGATCTGGGGCTGGACTCACTCACTCCCCTGTCACATCTCTCTACTGCTCCCCCAGACACAACTCCAACCTCGGGGGCCCTCGGGAGCGGGCCCAGGCTACAGCAGAACGAGGTGCTCGCTCTTCTCATGGGCCTAGCTAGGGGGGTCTAGCGGGTCTCCTCAGTGCCCCCAAGCCCTGCCACCCAGATGGCAGTCTGCTCTACTGGGGTCCCCAGGCTGCTGGTACTGACTAGTGCCACAGGCACACGGAAGGTACTGGGAGGCCAGCACAGTCCCCTGCTCCACCCAGACACCCCTCCACGCCTGTCTCTCCCCTGAGAGGCACCCATCTGGTGCTCCCTCTCCCAGGCCCACCTCTCAGCCCACCTTTGCACGCTGGCCACTAAGACAAGGGAGTCAGAGCAGGTCCCCAAACCCCCGGTTCCCCAGCACAGATAAGCTTCCTCATCGACTGGACCTCTACCACCTCCCCACCTAGGACCTACGCCCCCAGGCAGTCCTCTGCCCCCAACCAGACGGGAGACTGCCACCCGTGTCATCTAAGGATCCTCAAGGCACGGGGTACAGGGGTATGATGGTGGGGCAGAGGCAGCTGAGAAGGGATTTCTGGACTTAGAAGCTGTGCCAAGAGGGTGCTAAAAGTTGGGGCGGGCGGGTTATGGAGACTCATCTCTGAGAGTGGAAGAGGGTCGCGAGGGGATCGTACCCGGGCTCCTCTGCCGACGGTGCCCGCCGCCCGCAGCTGTCGGGGTCCGGAGCTGCCGCCCGGGCAGCGCTGCCTGCCGATCCACTCCTCAATGCCTTTCCGGGCCCAGGCGGCACTCACTGCGAAGCTGTCACCTGGGGCGAGATGACAGGAGTCCCTGAGTCCGGCCCCCGGGGCGAAAGTTACCGGAAAGAGGAGGGAGAGAGCAGACGCGGCCCGCGGAGGCTACGGGGGCCGGGAGGGGGTCGAGAGCCCGGGTGCAATCCCAGAGGGGGACGCGGGCAGTCCGGAGAAGGGGTTCCACGGAGTCCCGAGAGCAAGAAGAGCAGTACCCACTGAGGAAGAGTCCGGGAATCAGAAGAGCGAGCCCCGGAGGCCAGGACTGCCGAGGAAACGGGGTGAGGGTCTGGAGACCGGTGCGTTAAACACGGGGTGAGGGGAAGTGGGGAACTGAGGGTCAGGAGAAGGGGCGCAGTGGGCGCAGGAGCCAAGATCGAGAAAGAAGGGCCTGAAGGGCAGAAAGAGAGGGGACGGAATCTTGGGGGAAGGAGCTTAGGAGTCTGAACAGGGGGCGCAGTGAGCGCGAAAGGCGGGGACCGCGAGATGAGGGGTTGGGGCTCAGAACAGGGGGCACGGGACACCGGGGAGAGGGTAGGCGGGACAGAGAGGGGTCACGAAGGCTGCTCCAAGAGCGGGTTTGCGGGGCTAGTGGTCAGCCAGAGCTGGGGGTGGGGGTGGCCCTGGTAATGAGATCCCGCGGGCTAGGCCATTCCATCCATTCCCCGGGTCCATGCCCCGCGCGCCCCTACCTTCCGGGCTCTCCCTGCGCTTGCACACGGCGGCTGCAGCACATCGCGCGCGGCGGCGGCGGCGGGAGCCGGAAAGAAAGGAGAGGCAGAGAGTCAGCAATCGCCGGGGCGAGGGCGGCGGGGGCCCGGGGGCCCGGGGGCCGGCGCGCGGGCGGGGACACTGACCCGGCTTGGAGTGAAGTTTCCCCATGCTGGGGGCGCGGCGGGCGGGGGCGTCCCTAAGCCATGCGCCCGGCCCGCGGGCCCCGCGGCTCTCCGCCCCTCGCCTGACTCTCCTCCTCCGGGAGCAGCCCCCCGAGCCGAGCGGAGCCCGAGGCGGCGCCGGGACCAGCTCCTGCCGCCGTCGCCGCTGCCCGACTGACGCCCGGGCGTGCGGAGCCCCCAGCCCGCCGCCGCGGCCCGCGCCTCCCCGCGCACCCATTGGCGGGGCGCGGCGCATCAAAGGCGAGGCGGGCTGCCGAGGGGGCGGGGTGGGGCGTGGCCAATGGGCTGGGGGCGGGGCGCAGCAAAGTGCTGCAGGTCCGACACAGCGCCCCCTCCAGGCTGCACTTTACGTCCCCCAGCCGGGTGCCAGGAGCTGGAGACCCTAGGCTGGAGACCGGGTTTGGGGGCTCTGGCCAGCAGGCATTTTGGGACAAACACCCTCTTGGGTCCTGCCGTCTCTAGGGCAACCGCTCCTGTCGCTACGTGCCTTCTGTCCGCTCTATTCTTCCTTCAAGCGCTCTGGGCGGGACTCAGAGGCTCCAGTTCACATGTGATGAAACTGAGATGTAGAGGGGGCCACTGCCCTGGCGCTAGCGCCTGCTGCGTCGCCCCTTCCCAGTCTCCCTACGACCTGCCTTCACAGAGAGCGTTCACTTATTACTCGCCGCATGCCCCCTGCCTCACTCTCTAGGTTTTGGTTTGAGAGTCCAGGAAAAGCCCCCACGACGCCACCAGCCAGTTGTGGACCCAGCCCATTCCTGGCGGCGACAAGTGTCCGAAAAACGGGAGTTGCTAGCCAGTCGCTGGGATCCCATCGCCAGGAGGCCTGTGGGTGCCCGCCTGGGGTCACGGCGCGCTGCCAGCTGCGCGGCCCGGAAGGGGGTAACCGCTGGGTCTTTGATCTCCCTTGGTTTCCGCTCCCCGCTGCACTTTGCCAGACCCAAGGGCTTGTTTGTTTTGTCTGGGGAGGTCTCTGCAGAGGGGAGAAAGACATCAAGGGGTTCCACCCCACCTTAGAGGTTCTCAGAGAGGATGCCTGCTCCGCTGGGGACATAGTGGGCCTGTTGTTAAGCTCATCCTGGTCGGGGCAGCCTGGGTGTGGGAAAAGAAAACCCTAGGCCTGGAGTGAGACCAGCTTGCCCCTTGGACCAAATTCTCCGTGACAGCCTCAGTTTCAGCATCTGTAAAATGGAGGCTCGCAGCTTCCCTTTGAGAGCCACAAACGTGATTCTAAGTTTTCTGAAAGTTAGCCACAGTAGGGGGGGAAAAAGTTGAAAGAAATTAATTTTAATAATATATTTTATTTAACTTGCTATATCAAAAATACTCAACATATAATGAGATATTTTAAATTCTTCATTTTGCACTGTTTGAAATCCATGTATTTTACGCTTCATGTACATCTCCACCCAGACTAACTGCATTGCAAGAGACCAGTAACCACAAGGAGCCCATGGCTGAGGTTCGCCGTGCTGAACAGCACAGGTCAGGAGCATCTACACGTCTGAAAGGACGTTAGGAGCTGCGTGGCCATCTGGAGTCATAGACATCTTCATCCAACAGCGTCTTAGCTCCATCCTCCAAAATTCCCTTCTTTACATCCTTTTTAGTGGGAATAAAGGCTAATCTCATAAGCAGGTACATGCTTGCCTGTTTTATATTGCAATTCTTTATTCAGCCCGGGTCTAAATCAGTAATTTTCACCGGGTGTGCCAGGAGAATTTGTAAAACATCCAATTACCTACCCGACTGTTTCATCAGGGGCACTGACCTCTTATCCCTCGGATGGTCAAATAAAAAAATGACAATGGGCAATACAACAATAGCTGTCTGGTGTGAATGAATCAAAAGTATACCTGTTTTGGGGTCAGATTGGCAAAAAATATGTCTTCGGTGTGGCACAGAAATTTAGTCATTAGTTTATGTGTGCCGTGAGATGCAAAAGGTTGAAAATTGCTGGTCTAAGTCACATGTAGACCTCACAATGAACCACTCTCTGAGGCAGGCTTGTGTTTGGTCTACAAAGGAAGGAAACTACTAGGCTCAGAGAGGTGAAGTCACTTGTCCAAGGCCACACAGCAGTCAGCAACCTGGTCAAGAACAAAAGCCAAGCCTGTGGACTCCATTGCCACCCTGTTCCACATCAGGCTGTCCTACCACAATCTGAACGTCACATTCCCCTGCTAGAGAAAGAGTCCCCACTCTAGAAACAAATAGTGAGTCAGTGCCAGCTGCGGGACAAGCCCCGTTTTAGGCACATAAGACACATCAGTGCACAAAACCAAAAATCCTCACTCTCATGGAGCTCGCTCTCCGCTGGGAAGCAGACAGACAAGAAACAGTCGAAGCGACACTCGGGCAAACAGTGTGGGCAATAAGGCAGAAGTCACCAGCAGCCATAGCCTCAGTGGAGGGCAATTTTGCAACCACCCTCCCTCTCTATGGAGGACATTTGGCACAGTCTGGAGCCATGTAGCAAGAAAAGACCAGGACTGCTGCTAAGCATCCCATGGTGCACGAGACGGACCCCCCCAGAGAAGGATGAATCCAGCCCAACATGTCCATCACGCCACCGTGAGAACCCCGAGCTATAGGAAAAGGCCAGAGCAGGATGATGGGTTCAGGGTAGGAGGGAGGTGGGGTTCAAGTGTCTGAACCAGAGTGGGAGCCTTCCTGCAGACGCCCCTCTGAAGGAAATGGCCCTGGGTTGGGATTGCTGTTTGTGTCTCTCTCCCCTACCCCCCACCAGGGCTGGCGTGGTGCGTGGAAATCAAAGCAGAACTCCGAGTGTTCTTTCTCACAGCGCTCAGAAAGTTGGTTACTTCCTTAAATCGGTCATGGCTTTCTTCTTTCATGAGAAAAAAGTATCCCCCCTTCCCTTCGGGAATTTCTTTTTACAGTTCAAAAAGAGATAAAAGCAACAACTAAAACTCTGCAGTTACCAGTTTGAGCCTTAGGGGAAGTAAATCCCAAATGTCCACCCAGACACAAGGCCCCTCCACCTTCAGCCTGGCCCTTCCCAGTCCGGCAGGCGCCAGGGGCTTGCTGTATTGGAATTGAGACACCCCCACTGCCACCACCAACGTGGCCCTGGGCAAGGCACCAAGGCCAGGCCTGTGGTGAAACCCTAGCCTGCCCGGGGCTCCCAGGAGGGGCTCCCCAGGGGACACGAGCCCACCATCCACCTGGGGTGGCCATTCAGTCTCCGGCGGCTTCCCCGAGTCACGACTCACTGTCTTTTCATGCGTTTTAATAATTTATCTGGCCCACTTCTTGGGCTGTATACTTCCAGTGCCACATCTTTTTCTTTGAAGATTTCCCATCCTTTGGGGGAGGAGAATGGGGAAGGAAGGCAAGGAAGAGATAAGAGAGGGAGATTATTACAGAACCGGGTTTCATGGGGCTGGAGGTTTAGCAAGGCTGGCTTAGGTGAAATCTGTCAGATGTGCAGCTGGGAAGCTTGGGGGCAAAAACACCACATCGCCTGGACTGGCCACCCCCACGCTTGTGCCCAGGTTCAGCCATCTGATCTGGTCCCCTTCAAATGCCACTTCCTATAGGAAGCCCTCCCTGACCTTCTAACCTGAAGAGCTCTGACCACTGCGAATAGGCAAGTTCCCCTCCCCTCTTTCTTCTCCTGGCACTCCTTTTTTTTTTTTTTTTAACACTGAAGCTAAAATTTCCTCCTAGAGCCTGGGTTTTCTGGGGCAGGGGGTCTTGCGGGCCTTGCATCTCAGGCTGCAGTACCCAGCACTGCCCACAGGAGGTGCTCTGTGTGGACGCAGAGGAACCCACCCAGCTTACCCTCCCGCCTTGGGGTGGGTTGGGGTCAACAGGAGACTGGGAAGGCTGCCAAGAATGCGATCGGGATATACTAAAGAAAAACATAATACCCAAGTCTCTGCTGGTTGCCACTCGGTGCTCAGAGTTGCTTCTTTCCACAGTCCCCTGGTGAGTGTAGGCATTGCTCGGCGGCTGGAAACCTGGTGTGGCCGAGGGGGGAGTGAAACTGTCCCACGGGAGAAAGTCACTGGGATTTTGGAGATGGCAACCAGGAAAGGGAAGAGAGACATAAACACGGCCTCAGAAGGGGCACAGCAGTGAGGAGGCGGGGACAGCCGGTTAACGCGCAGGGCAGCGATGACTAGTGTGTGATGGGCGGTCGGTCACCTGCTCAGTTCTGTGCCGGACTTACCCTCAGTTACCCAAACCTCAGCAAAACCCTCACCGCACCTCTGGGTTAGAAGGAAAGGAGAGAGGACAGAATGAAAGAATTAGACAGACGGCCCCACGCAGCTCCAACAAGGCAACAGGTCACGGTCTTGAACGGAGATGTTCCACGGGAGAACAGATGGGAGCCAGGAGGAGCCCCGCCCCCAGCATCGGCCTATGGAGATGGGGACAGAGGGTGAGGGCCCAAGCCAGTCTATTCAGGTATTAGAGAAAGGGGGCCCCAAAGATAGTTAGTTCCCGGAGCCTAAATGTGAGCTGATCTGAACTGGACTTTTGTGCTACTGACTCCTCCAGGGTCTAGGGTCTTTTAGCAAGTTCAGAGGGCACACAGGCTTCCCGGGTGATGCTGGGGGGGGGAGAGAGGCCACCCGGCCCTACCACACCCCTGCTCCCCTCTGCCACTGCCCCTCTACCCCGCTTCTCCCAGCTCGTCTGGGAAGCCCTTCCAGTCATGGTGCCAGTCTGCCCATTCACAGGCTGCTTTTACAACGAGGAGAAAGAAACTCCCATCTTGTCAAGCCTTCCCTTTCCAGTTTTGTGCAGTAAACCGACACCTCATCAACACACGCAGCCTCCCCATCTACAAAGCAGAAGGAAGGGTTGCGGAGATCAGCATTTCCCAAAACGGGTTCTGCTGCACTCCGGTTCTGTGCGAAGAGGCCCCACGGGAGACCCAGGGCCACCCTGGCTCGGCCACAGGGAGACGTGTCACCTTCCTGCAGGACGGGTCAGGGCCGCCCGTGGGCAGCCGAGCTGTGCCATTCTCCGAGAGGAGACCGTCCTAAGCGGGGGTTTGTGTTTTGTTTTGTTTTCATTGATTCACCAGACTGAGGAACAGTTTTTAGGAAGTTCAAGTGAAAGCGAGTGGAGCACACTTCAGCAAATGCCCGACTGGTCAGAGATGCCAAGCACTGAACCCAGGGACCCAACCAAAGGGGCGGACGGAGGAGAGCTCAGTGCAGACAGGGGGGGGAGGCTCCCCCAAGGGGCAGGCCCACCTGTGTCTGTGATGGCCGTTTCACTGTCTTAGGGTGCATTTGCCCACCTCCAGGCCGCTGAGCGATTAAATACGTACTACTCGTGAGGATCCATGTGGGGCCAGAGGCTCCTTAAAGCCACAGCTCAAGGCACAAGGAAACACCGCCTCTGTGGTGATGTGCTCGTGGCCAATTTGCCTGTCTCACCTGCCTTCCCTTCCAGCTCAGCCTCTTCCTCCCCCTCCTTCTCCTCCTCCCCTGTCCCCACCCCACTGGGCACAGCTTCAAGGTAACCTTCAATGTACTGTATTGGTACCACACGACCCCTTCACTCTTTGGCCACAGCTGATTGGATGCCTGACCCATAGCCTGACCAATCAGCATCTCCCTGAAGAATTTTAGTAGAGAGGCCCAGGGCCTGGGGTCTGTTCCTTGAAGGCTCCACAGTCCCAGGGCGTGGAGCAGCTGACGGAGTCTGTGAGGACTGATGAACAGACAGTGGAAGTAGGGACAGTCAGAGAGCCGCAGGCTAGCAAACCGAGTGGGGAGAGACAGAGAGACTGCCTTGCCCCGGACACTGCCTGCTCCCAGGCCCAAACCTTGTTAGTTGTCACCCCCTTTCTTGCCCAGGGTCAAACAGCCTAAATTAGGGCTGCTGGGAATGTACTGTGGCTGCCCCAGGAGCTTGTTGAAACGCAGTCTGGGGCAGAACCCGAGACTCGGCATTCCCAGTAAGCCCAGATGGGACAGACACCGCTGGTCTGCGGACCACACTCAGAGGCCCTGGAAAGGTAAGCTTTCTCAGCAGCTGCTGGGGTGATACACTTCACCGCCTCATTCAGTAACAGTCCTGGGGGGCAGGCAGGGCAGAAGAAACCGGGAGGCGGGACCCAGGAGATAAAGGTGTTTCTCTTTTGTTAAGTCCTTTAGCCAAGATTTGTTGAGGGCCCAGCTGACGCCAAGCTGTTATGTTACCTTTGTCTCTTAAACAGGCAGAAGTAAGCCAGTGAAATAAGTATGTGGTGTGCCCCTGGGGGGAAAAAATCAAGTGGGAAAAAGGAGAAAAAATTTGGAGGGTTTGCAATTTTAGGTAGAGGGTCCGAGAGGGCAGCGCTCTGAACACAGGCTTGAAAATCCCAGGGGAAAGCGGTCTGGGCAGAGAGAGCAGCAAGTGCAAAGGCCCTGAGGTGGGGGGGGGGGGGTGAATGTTTGCGAAACAAGGAGGCCAGGGCCCCTGAGGCAGAGAGAGGCAGAGGGCCTTTCCAGAGGAGATGATGAGGTTGGACAAGGCTCAGTTGTGAGAACCTTGTGGGCCTCAGGGAGGGTGTCAAGCTTCCGTGGAGGGAGGTGGGAGCCGCTGGAGGAGACCTGCTGTGTTGAGACCTGAGCACGGATTTGGGAGGGGTGGCAGGAGACCAGGCAGAAGCAAGGAGGCGGGGGGGTGGAGAGGTGACTGCAGCATCCAGGCATGACATGACAGTGGCTCAGACCTCGGTGACAGCCACGGAGAAGGTGAGTAGTCCGCTGCTGAGCGCATGTGGAAGTTAGAGGGGACAGGCTTAGCTCATGCATTGGATGCGGGGTGAAAGGGAAAGAGGGGAGTTAAGAAAAATGCCTTGGTTTTGGGCCTGGGCCTCTGCAAGGAGGGGCTGCCATTAACCAAGTGGAGGAAGCCTGCAGGGTGGGGGCGGTGCGGGCCCAGTCTGCAGGGCAGACCAGCTCAGTTCGTTATTCTGAGAGGCCCATGGAATATGGGAGCAGCGAGATCAAGCAGTCAGCTGGAGCTCAGAACCAAGCTGCAGGCTGGAGAGACACACCTGGGAGTCGTGAGCATGTAGGTGGAATTTAGGAGACTGACAGGGGGTGAGGCCCCCCGGAGAGTGAGTGTGGACACAGGGCCAAGGACAGGGGCCTGGGGCCTGCGAAGCCCAGCTCAGTGGGTGTCTGCCTATCTCCTCCCACTCCCAGCACCGTCATGACCTCCTGACCTCCACTCAGTCCTCAGGGCTCCCTCTTAGTGAACCCCCTTCTCAGTACATCCTTCTCGTACCTGCTCCCCCCGCCCCAGCGGGCAGGATTCCTGGTGCAGCAGCTGAACTCTGAAAGCCCTTCTTTGTTCCAACGGGCCCTGGAGATGAAGGAAACAATGTGTGTGAGACACTTAGTGCTTCCACTCCAGCTGATGCAGGACTAGGGCTGGGGGGGGCAGTGCCGCTGCCCCCAGATGAGGTGGGCAGAGCAGAGTGCCCCTCCCTGACCCCGGGTTAGTTCTGCCTATACCTGCCTCACACCACTCAGCGCCTGGCACACAGTAGGGGCTTTAGAAATGTTTGGTGCAGGCGGGAATGGCTGAGCAAATGGGCTGTCTGGCCAGAGGCGACTCTGTCCGCCATGGTGTCTCTGGCCCCCTCCAAGTCTGAGTCATTTTTCTTTCCTCTGCTGCTCTGCCCAAGGGAAGGTCACTGCTGCCTCATCGCTCTCTGAGGCTTTTGCCCACGTCACACCCACCGCCAGCTGGGGCAGACAGAGGACCCGGCCTCTCGTCCCTTCCCCAGAAGCACGCACAGGGGCCGCGTATTCTTCCTCGCAGAACTGACAATTCTCCAGCTGCATCTTCCAAGGGCGAGCTGGGGTGCATCCTCCACCTGGCGCCGCTTTTAACCTCATCGTCCGCTGTCTTCTCCGGGAGACAAGTATCTTTGTGCTGAGCCCCCTTCCCCAGCCCCTCCCTCTCTGCCTGGGTCCTAACTCCTCTCCAGCTTCCATCTGCACAAAGGGACCATTGAGAGGCAGGCCGTGGGACGCCGCCTTTGATCCAGGGTTCTAATAACGTGTGGATGTTTGCATCCCCAAACAATGTCCGCCTGGCAGGCTGACTGGAGGCAGGGGGAGGAAGGGAAGGCGGGCAGGAGGGTGCCAGCGCTGGCGGGCACGCTGGGTGAGCCCTTCCGCAGGTCCCCTCTGGTGAGCACACTTGTCACACAGATGAAAGCCCTGGCGTGGCCAGGATTTGCCAAACTGAGACCTGAAGGGTCAGCGAACGGCCCGCAAGCTCCATAGAAACAGGGGTCACACCATCACTGGGGGAAGGGCAGGAAATAAAAGAGAGGGTCTTGGAGTGGGTAGACCTGGGGGCATATGCCTGGCCTAACGGGGCACATGCAGCTCAATGCCAGTGACTATTGAGGGCCCGGAGTTGCCATATCTTCCAATTTTTTACGAGTAGCTGAAAATCCAGGTTTCTAGATGAAATCTCCAAATTTTCATATTGGCAACCAGTTTCAAATGTTAAAGTCATGGTCTAGAAGACCAAATGAAACGTATGTCCCTGTGGAGCCCAGCCTGTGGTCACCGGTTTCACCCTCTGCTTGGGTAAAGTCGTCCCAAAGGAAGTGTCCATCAGGGGCAGGGAGGGGATGGGAAGGCAGTAATCTGACCAGGCCCCCAGCTCTCACCCAAAGGGAAAAGGACAGGGTGCTGGGCCAATGGCTGCTGCCCCAGTTCTCCCACATACCCTCACTGCCCCCAGCAGTATGTGGGGGTGCCCCAGGCCCTAGGCAAGTGGGTTCCAAGCCCCCCCCCCAACGTGCCAGGACTGGGCTGGGCACAGAGCACACAGGAAGGACCCAGACAGGGCCCCTGCCTGCCCTCAAGTCCCGGCACAAAGGCAGGAGCAGGAGGAGCTAACCTGTGCTGAGGGCTCACCGGGGCCAGACTGCCTGTGAAGGGCCGGGCACACTTTGCCATCTCACCGGCTCCCCAGGCCAGCGGCCTTCTCCTGTCTGAGCCACTAGCCGGAGCCCTGGGGAGCCCGGGGAACGTCTGACCCTCAGCCCAGGTGGCTTAGCAGAAACAATTCCTTTCCCCGCCACGCGCAGCCCCCAGAAGGCATTCTGGAGCCAGCCGTTCAGTGCTGGCAGGAAAGGAGGAGCTGAGGCTGGGGTTTGCAGGGTGCGTAGGAGTAGGGATCCTTTCCACAGCCACCTCGGTCCCCAGCCAACTCCTGGCCACGGGACTGGCTCCATACGGCCTGTGGAACCCATGTGGTAGCGGGCAGCCTGCACTGACCACCTCATACACCTCACAACTGGATCCCAAAGTGACCCATCGAGGGGTGTCGCCAGACTGCCCTACACCCAGTTCAGGACAGGCACCAAGCTGGGTGCTCCCAAAGGATTGGGACAACCCCAGCCTCAGGGCGATGGGCACACAATAACACAGGCCGAGGTGACTCCTGAGCCACTGTGTGGAAGCACCCAGAATGAAGCCTGGGAAATGGGTGGAAAAAGAGCCTCTCAGTATCATTACTATAAAAGCACCCCAAAGCAATGTTTTTCTCTAGGACTTTTGGTTGTAAGTGACAGTGACAGAATGCAGCTAAAACTAGCCCAAATAGAAAGGAACCTCCTGGGTTCACGTAACCCAGGCACTGGGAGGACAGGACAGGAGCAGCTTCGGACTTATAATCGAACAAACTGCAGGAAGTGGGAAAGAGAATTATTCTTCCCCAGCTCCAGTGAGAAAACTCCTGGGGAAGGATTTTGATTGGCCCAGCTTGGGTCGTGTGCACATTCCCAGGCCAATCGTTAGAGGAGATTGGTTGGTCCAACTTGAGTTGGTTGCCCAATCCTGTGGCCAAATGGAGTTGATGGCAGGCCGCGGTTTTGGATGGCAGGCACAAGTCCCCCAAAGGAGAGGGGGAGGAAGAGTGGGAAGGGGGACATTATCTTACCTGAGCAAGACAGAATGTCCTCATAACTCCACCCCTCCTTGAATAGAACTCAGGGCCTGTGAGAGAGGCATTAAGCCCACTTTATGGAAGGAGCAAGGAAGACTCAAACCTATGAAAGAGCTTGCTCAGGGTCACATGATCAACAAATGGTGGCCTAGGATTCAGTCTATGACTTCTGCCTCCACAGCTGTCCTCACAACTAACTCCTACAAGCCTGGCATTCAGAGGAGGAGAAAACTTGACCACACCCAGGCAAAAAAGTTTCCCCAACTAAGTCAGCTACCTGCCTGGGCCAGTCCCGCCACATCCAGAACCAAGCCAGGTCTTTGGAGATGTCTTTAAATGGGTGAACTTGACCTCTTTGAACTGGCCACTCCTGACTATGACTCACTGTGTATCATCAGACAAGAGTCTCTCCCTCTGGGGCTTGGCCACCCTTCTATAGAATGAGGGGGCATCTCTAGGGTCCCTCCTACATCTAACAGGCTCGGATGTTTGGGGAAAATCTGAGAGCACATGGCCTAGGTCACATGTACAGATGGACAAGGTGAGGACAGGTGGCAGTGCCTAGGGGCTGAGTCCATGTCAGCTTCTCTGGGATTTCCCCCGAGAATTTCTTTGAAGTTGAGAGCCAACAGGTGCCACATGTTTGCCAACATTTTTCTCTCCTGATCCTACGCCACTCCTACTGTAGTAGAAACAGCTATCTGTGCCCCAACATCCACTTTCCCCTTATTTGTTTTAGTAATAGAACAGCCACATAGCCAGACACTCCATTTTCCCACCTCCCTTGCAGCTACGTGTGGCCATGTGTGCATGGGATGTGAGCAGAGTGTGGGCTTGCCCTTCACCTTGTGCTTCCTCCTTTTCACAGGCTAGAGCATAGACACGGTACAGAGGTCCAGCTTCAAGCATGAGGATGGGCAAATAATGAGATGGAGGTCGCTCAAGCCATAAGCCACTTTATGGAATCAAACAGCACCCTGCTCCTAGACCAACTCTTAACCTGGAGTTTTACACAAGAGAAAAAAAACTTCTATCTTGTTTAAGTTGCTGTATTTGGAAGCACAATTCTTATGGCAGCTTACCCTGTGCCCTAACTAATACCTCTTTCCCAGTTCATGCAAAATTCTCAGAGACTTTGCCAGCCAGGACCCAGCAGTGTGTCTCCACCAAGGAGAGAGGGAAGGAAGGTGAGAAGTGGGGGTGGAGGGAAGGGAAGGATAACACTTATCAAATGCTCATTCTGCCCCAGACATTTACCACCCTTATTCTGAAAGCTTGAATTTGATCATTGGCAATAAATACTCCCATTATTTTCCCCGAGGTGCCAAGCACATCTTACTTCTTTGCAAGACATTATCTGCCAATACTCAAGTGTAAATAACCACAATTTCTCTGCGAGTCTTTTTTCTTCTCCCAAACGGAAGTGACACTCAGCCGAGTCAGCTCACAACTCAAACAGTGGCACGGGCACTTTTCCTAAGGTAACCACCGCATGTTGGCTTTCGGTTGCACACAGCTTCTCGACACCGAGGATGGAGAAATCAGCAAATCGATCAATGGCTCCTGCTTTAAGGACTTCCTGGGTGATGCTGTCTCGCTTTCTGGTTTTCATCCCATGAGTGCAAGTCACAGCCTCACGGTGCTCCTCGAAGCAAGCACCCCTGCCAGCTCCTGCACCATTGGTGTGAACGTCCACACAGAGAAATGGGCATGTAATGCCTCTGCGTCACTAGGAAACAGCTCTGACCTTGGAGACCCCCTGAAGGGGCTGGGGGGCCTCCAGGCATCCTCAGACCGCATTTTGATCACTATTGAGCCTTTTTCTTCCATAACATACAAACATGCACACACACTCAGCATCTATAATTTGATTTTTAAGGGCACTTGAATGTCAAAAAGAAGAACCATGTCATCTCAGAAGAAAGTGTAGCCCGTTACCCTGAATGCACTTGGACGCACAAACAACTCACTGTATTGTCTTTACTGTTCTGGGTCTGCCAAGGCCAGAGGTCAGAGGGCAGCAAGGACGAGGGTGTTTGGAAACCGCCTACAGCCTGACACACCCCTTCCTGTGCAGATGGCAGGAGGTCATGCCCTGAAGGACCGGGCCAGGCCCAGCAGGGCGCACAGCTAGAAACTACCCGGCAGAGCTGCACCCTGGGTTTGCCTGGTGCCAGTGGCAGGAGGACCCAGGGCGAGCTTGCATACCTACCCCCCGCCCATCTAAGACAACTGGGGGCAGAGTGGGCCCCCTGCCAGCCCCCATGAGGCGTGCACGGACGGGGGAGTGTCTGCAGTGGGTGGTGCTCTTACTCCCCTATTCGGACCCCAGAGAAGCAGTTTTATTCCTTAAATATTAGGCAATTCCAGGAGGCCCCTGTCCGACTCCCTTGCACCCACCCCCCAGTTCGGCATCCCCAGCCCGGGGTCGCTCTGCAGGGCCCACACAGACCCCACACCTATTCACATGCACAGCACACACACCTGTCACATATACACTCCCCACCCGTAACCCATCACCTACGCCCTGTCTCCCCATCACGCCCACGGCCTGCACCTCACTCTGCCCCTTGGGGACACACAAAGATGGCCAGGGCCCGAGGGCTGGGGCAGCCACTCAGACATGTCCCTTCTCCTCTCTGGGCCTCAGCTTCCAGCTGTAAGGGGAGGAGGGGGCGGAGAAGATGCTCCATCTCCAAAGACGCTGCCAGTCCAGCATCCTACACACGGTGACAGAAGGAGAGCATTTTGAAGGCCACCCCAGCAGCCGCGATGGGGTGGGGAGAGAGTGGCCTGAGTGCGGCAGGAGGGGATGGGGTGTCCACCCTGAGGTGCAGGCAGCTGGGACCAGCCAGGGATGGAGGTGAAGGTGAGGGGGGATATGTGGAGGTGAGGAGTGTAATGCAACTCTGGGGTGTGTAGGGTGCAGCTGAGGGCGCTCATCAGCGAGGATGGGGTAGCTGGAACATGGTCACATTTACCCGAGGGATGCCCTACAGCGGCCCACCCAGTGACACGTGGCTTCCCTTCTGTGTGCGCAGACCTTGCCCCAGCAGTGCCGAGCCGGTGGGTGTAGGACACAGCTCTGTCTCTCCTTCAGGGACTCGGCTTCTGTGGGAGGTGGCGATGGTGAATTTCACGTGTCAACTTGCCTCAGCCGTGGGGTGCCCAGACACTGGGTCGCCCATGATCCTGGGTGTGTCTGTGAAAGTGTTTCTGGACGAGATTAACACTTGAATCTGTAGACCAAGTAAAGTAGACGGCCCTCCCTGGGCTGGCTGGGAAAGCCAGCTGCGATTCGCTGAGAAGGAGCCGGCAGCGCCCCGGAATCCTGGGAAGGCCAGGGCCCCTCCCTGCTGTGCTCTGGGTCCTGGTCAGATTTACACCTGGTCACATGGCCTGCCTGTTAGTGAGCACAGGTAGGACTTCATGATGGATTTCAAAAGTCTGTGACCAGAGAGAAGAAAAACACACAGCTGTCTCTAATGCTGCCTCCAGGGTGCCCTCCTGGATTGGCTTGTCCGGGAACTGGCTCCACCGCTCTGCGAGCTCCTGTTCAAGAGCTGAGTCACAGTTACCACTCTCGGACCACGGTCCTTGGGTCCTCCCCTCTGCCTCCTTGGAGCCGCCTGTCTTCTTTTAAAAAGTCGCTTCTCGTGTCCCTGAGTAGACAGGAACGAGGCTATTATCCCCGTTACACGTACTCACTGGCAGTTCAGAAGCAAGAGGTGTCAAGTTGTACCAAATTAGCTGAAGCGAACGGAAGAAAGAAGAGCTGAAGGAATTCCACCTCCAGGAAGGGACTACCGTCTGCTCCTACAGTACAGAACGGATGCGGGAAGTTCCCACGTGGAAATGACAAGGATCGGGCCAAGGAAACCGCCCCCTGGGCTCTCTCAGGTGAATGGAATCACCAGGTTGAAAGGGGGGAATCCCCCACGTCAGCCCAAGTAGCCAGACCAAGGGACGAATAATAAGGGTAAGGTCGTGTGGAGGTGACATCCAAGCTTTGAAGGCCCTGCTCCTTGATTTCAAACGTCTTTGAGCAAATTACCTCCACCGAGTCTCTACTCCACCCGGCTCCTTGCCCTTGTACAACGGAGGTGACCATCAGTGCGGCCACCTCCTCGGGTTGTGCGAGGATTCGACGGGTTCACGTACATGAAAGCTCAGACTAGAGTCCGCTCGACACCTGCTCTGGTCTGCCACGTTCAGGGTCACCTCCGGGTGTGCTAACATGAGGGCTTCCTGGACCAGCAGGATGCATGTCCCCAGCTGGCCATCTTGCTCGGGGGGATAGTATTCAACCCCTCTGAGCCTCAGTTTCCTCACTGCAGGAGGAGCACCTGCCCCGCCCAGACCTTCTGGTGACCGTGAAGAAAAATGGAGTCGTGGCAACAGCGCCCCCCTCAGCTGTACACAGCATCCCATGGTCATGCAGGGCACTTTCTGGCAGCAGCCCGGGAACGTGCACAGAGCAGGTGGCGGATCCCACCCTGTGCCTCCGTCTGCGACAACTTGCGTATCACCCCACTGATGTTAGGTCAGTATCCCCCCCCCCGTGTCCCCCCCCCAGACCGAGTGCCTGTCTACTCTGAGGAAGACCCGCCGTCCCAGTTCATGCAGTTTCTGCCTCCAAGGAACCAAAGCGTCTCGCAGGAAATCGTCCCAGGTCTTGACTCACTTGCTTTGAATGAAGGGGAACAGTCTGCCTCCGGGAGGAAGGGGTGGTGTCTGCAAAGGGGAGGGGGGCACGCTTCAGGAAATGGGGTCTTGCTGCCTTTCCCAGGCACCCAGGATGAGGGCGGCAGCCCCTGGTCCCCTCTCCCGTACCCTCAGCTAATCCACTTCAAATGGGCCCGCTCAGAGGGAACCCCAAAGTGACACCAGTTCTCTGTTCCCCTTCATTACTACCACTTAGATCTCCTGTTTTATGACAAACGTGTCTATAGCCCAGTGCGGGCCAGTCTCCTCCTCCGAGCTGCCCTCCACCCCGTCCAGATCAAAGCCGCCCTGTTTGTTTGTGGAGGACAGAGGATGAACCATCTCGCCCGCCTTTGAACATGAAGGCCCCTTTGTGTTGCAGCTGAAGTCATCCCTGGCACCAGGCAGGGTGTGAGCTGGGGGTGGGGGAGGCTTGTGTAGCCTGAACAGGGGCTCAGACCAGAGGCTCCGGCCGGGACGCATTCAGGGTAAGACCCCAAGCCTCCCTGCCAGCCTCAGGGGAGGGTCTCAAACGTGCAGCCGCACGGTGGGTCTTATTTGACCCCGAGGTGACTTTTGATTTAAATACTAACGCAAATATGAAAAGATTTGAAAAGTACACCAGATATTTAAATGTTTCTTGAAGAAATAGAATGTTTTATTCCTAATTTCTCTTTAAAAATCAGAATATCTGACAAGCCTGGGTCTCCACGGAAATCAGGAGCTGACCACTTTCCTGAGGGTTTTTCTGTGATCCCCAGGGCATCTGAGTTTTCAGCCCCACTCAGGTATCTTTTTTTCTTTTTAAGAACCCTCTAAATGATTTTTTTCCTTGAAGTTCCTGCTTTCGTCTCCCTGGGCCCACCAGAACCTCAGCCCTCCATTGCAGAAGGTAGCAGGTAGTGGGAGACTGGCGGCACCCACTTTACAGATGGAAAAACCGGGGTCCTGCAGCCCTCCATTAGCCACGCAGAGATAAATTAAAGACTCAACAAATAAGAATTGCAAGACCAAAGGAACTGACATGAATTTTTCCCTCTTATTTTGATATTATGGTCCATACAGCTATTTTTTGGCGGAGGCGGGGAGGGTGGGTGGGCACATTGAGGATCTTTCTGATGAAGACCGTCTCACATGGTCCTGGCCAGAGTTTCTCTCATCATTGTGGTTGTTGCCACTAACAAGCTTTAGTGGTCAGGAATACTAGCAGCAATCTTTGTACTTGAACAACAATTAAAAAAAAACAAACTAGCAGCAATTTCAACCGACGCCTCCACTTTGCAGGTTATGCACAAACTAACTTGTATCATCTGATGGCTTCTTCCCACCATCAGTTTGTCCAGGCTCAGGAAAGAGAATCATTTTATCGTCGGCTAAGCCCCTGCACTTTGAAGATGAAGGTGCCTATCACTAAAATTATGTGTAGCAGGTACGAGGCCTGTCCAGAAGGGATCCAGTCATGGACCATGAAAAATAAAGACATTTAATAAAGAGATACAAGAAACATTGTACACGGGACAAGGATGCCTCAGTCCCCTTCAAAGCAGGCACCTGGGGACCTCACACGGTTCTCCCAATCGCCGCCAGCTGCCCCGTCATATTTTCCTGAATCTCATTGATGGTCTGAAATCTCTTTTCTTTCAAATGTGATTTCAGTTTTGGGGAAAGCCAGAGGTCGCAGGGCTCCAAATCTGGACTGTAGAGGGGCTGAGTCACCTGGGTGATTTGATGTTTCACCAAAAAACCCTGCACAAGATGTAATGCGTGAGTGGGCGTGACTGCAAGAAGCTGCCACAGTTGCCCACAGCTGCGGCCTCTGAATCATCTGAATAGTTTCTGCAGAGGAAGGTTCAAGGTCAATGCAAAATCTGATGCAGATTCGTTGCTCTACTCGTTCATTTTGAATGCTCACGCAGTGGCATCGACCGCCCCCACTGCTGGTACAGTGACGTCGTCATTGTTCACACGTGCACACTCCAGTCCACTCTCCTTGGCTGCCAGGTGACAGCCCTACTGAGCAAACGGTTCTCGTTATATTAACAACGGCTGGACTTTTTCTGGACAGACCTCATATGAATTTTACTCCACAATCCTAGACGTGTTCAAAATAAGTCCTTATTCATATTTAGAATTTTGTCATTGAAACCAACCCCCCAGGCACCCCCCAGCAGCATGGCTAGAATGTGCCCCCGGTCTCTGTTGACGGCCCCCCATTCCAAGGCTGAGCTGGCAGCCCCCCAGGGCCCCTGGGAGCGTGCCGCTCAGAAGCCTCTGGCCACAGCTGGGCGTGGGGTCTTCGCTGAGGCCTGGGTCTTGGTCCAGCCATTTCTCTTGGAGGGTCTACTCCTCCCTTGGCCCCCCGCTCTATCCTGTTACTTTAGGGGTCTCGGAATTCCGCACTGCTTTCCTCCTTCAAGGAATGTGCTTCTCTTCTCCTGACCTCCTCTCCCTGGATCAGCCTCTCCCATTCGGTCACTGCCCCCTCCCCCATCCCCGCTGGGACCAGGCAGGACAGTGGTTCTCTAAGCTGGTCCTGGACCAGCATTCCCTGCATTACCTGGAAATTTGTTAGAAACACTCGTACTCAGGCCTCTCCTGAGACCTGCTGAATTGGGTACTCTGGGGGTGGAGCCGGGCGATATGGGCTCTAACAGGCCTCCCAGGTGCCCCTAGCGCACCCTGAAGCGGCTCCAGTGCACCCTGCAGTGTGAGAGCCACTGGGCCAATCTTTTCCGCTCAGTGAATTGACAAACTTGAACTCAAAAGCCAAGACAGCTGAGACAACTTTGGGTTCTAGTCTACTAGAACTACATAGCATCTTCCCTCCTGGTGAGCAGAGAAGAAACACTTGAGTCCTAGGCTAGGCAGGGACAAAGGACCAGGCTGGCCTGTGTGGTAGCCTGGGTGGTGCGCTGCACAACTCCAGGGGGCGCCATCTGCGCAAACTACTGCGTGAATGGCACAACGTGGTGGTCAGGTGGGGAACATCAAGGAACCAAGAGGCCTAAGGAGGGGCCTAGCGGTCCTTTGAATAAGTGGGTTTGGAAAGGAACAATGAGGAAGATGGGGGGAAATAGTGCGAAATCTGAACTCAGCCCCAAGGGGCGCTGTCGATGTGGACGGCACACATCATGGTCAAACAGAGAATCCTGCGTTATTCAGAGGGCCCCAAATTCAAACTCCCAGCGGGCTGGCTCGTCAAGCGGCCGGAGGCTGAAAGAAGCGGCCACGGGAAGACGCAGCCATTGCTCAGCCTTCACCGCCGCTGCCACGTGGGACGCTGGGCTCAGCCTTCCCAAAGCTTCCAGAAATCCAACCTTTACTTAGAATCTCTTTAAATATTATAAACAGATTCCAATTTAAACACACGCACACACACACACACACACACACACACACACACACACACACACACACTTTGTATTTTTTCCAGAATATCTAAATTACTTTTGAAGCCTAATTAAAAACAACCTAAACAAAAGATTTGGACACGACATTAAAGATGCGTGGACGGCAAACAGCCACACGAAAAGATGTTTAGCGTCGTTAGTCATTCAGGAAACGCAAATTAAAGCCATAGTCAGATAACACTACGCCCCCCCATAAGAAGGCTAATTTTTTAAAAAGTTGACAATACCAAGTGCTGACAAACATGAAACTGCAACCACCACGTGGGAAACAATTTGACGGTTTCTTATAAAGTTCAACATGCAACCCAGCGACCCCACACCTAGGTATGAGCCATGAGAAAGAAAAATGTCTACGCACACAGAAATCTGTATGTGTGCGTTTACAGTAGCACTATTTACAATCGCCAAAGGCTGGGGACGACCCAAACGTTCTTCAGCTGGGAATGAACAGGCTGTGGTATATCCATGTACTGGAATATCGATCGACAATAAAAGGAAAGAGCCACCCACACGTGGACCGACACCACTGATCCTCACGTGTACCCTGTTTAAGTGAAAGAGGTCAAAAGGCCCCACGGTGTGGACTCCATTTCTGTGACCTTCTGGAAAAGGCGAAAGTGTGGGAAGAGAACACTGATCGTGGCGCCAGGCGTGGAGGGGGGCCAGGGACAGACTAGAAGGGGCTGGTGGGGAATTTTGGGGGTGACGGAGACAATCCATATGTTGCTTATGATGATGGTTTACCCAAATTCACAGAACTGTCTACGGCAGTCCCTCTTCTCCCCGGGACCCCGCAAAGCTGCCGGCAGTCGAATAAATGCCTGCCCAGCCCCCCATGCCAGAGGTCACTCGGGCCCTGGGGTGTCCAATCCAGGGGAGAAATGGGACCGTTCTCTAGCCAGAGGTCTGGAGGAGTCAGGCTGGGTGGTTGCACAACATTCAAAGGAAAGAGATTCTGACCCATTGGATCTCGTCTGTAAAATGGGGATAAATAACATTCACGTTATTTATTCATGAAGATTAAACGATTGTAAAATATCAGTCACACAGTTGATGTGCAGAAATGCCAGTGTCCTCACGGACTGCCCCCACTCTCGGCAGCCACTGGCCCGGGTGACAAGTCGCCCAGATCCCTGGGAAGCTGTGCTCTGTCTCTCCCTAGCGGATCAGCCATGCCCAGAAGTGGGAGAAAGGCCTTTGTCCCCCAAGGATGTGCTAGAAGGACGGCCACAAAGAATGGAGGTGAGAACTGGGAGCCGGGCTCACGCTCCCCTGAGAACTAGAGGGACAGAACACAGAGGACAGGGGAAGAACGAGGGTCCCCAAGATGCTGCAGGAGGAGCTGGCGGGAGGAGAGGAGAGGTTGGGAAGGACCCAGGAGGACAAGCAGGAGTGTGGAGCCTGGATTCAGGAGCAAGTGACCCACGGCACCCAGCCCCTGCATCAGCTGTATTTCGCTCCGTTTTTCAGATGGAGAAGCAGATGCCCCGCCACACACGTGAGCACAGACTTAGCTTTCCAGAGTCACCTGGCTTGAGGGCCCCGCTCTACTGTTTACTCATAAAGGAGCTCGGGAAAGTCCATGCACCTCTGTGGGCCTCAGTTTCCCCTTGTTGTTGATGACTGGAAGGCCCTAGGTCCCAAATCCCCAGGTGGCAGAATGACCCCTGGTGGGCCGGCACCAGCTGCTCCCAGACCCCAGGATTGGTCACCCCTGTGGTGAACCCCACAGCCACACGCTGGCACTGACCCCCAGGCAGCCCTGCCCTACAAACGGTGGCCAGGACCCCTGCCCACGAGAGCTACCCCAGCTCTATGCACTCAGCCTTCTAGAAGAATGACCCCATTCTTCTTGCTCATCTCTGTCCCCGGCTACTCCAGGCCGCCTCCTCCCTCCGAGCCTCGGCAGACAATGCTCCAGGCCCAGGACAAACCCCCACTCCCTGCCCGGCCTGCCCTGTACCCCTCACACAGGCTCGCTCCCCCCTGCTCATTGGCACCAGGCACCTGCAGCCCTTCCAGAATCCGGGTCAGGCCGAGCAGAGCAAACGGGCCTCCGGTCCCAGAGCCCCTGCCCAGGTTGCTTGGGAAACCGTTTCAGGTCATTTGGGATGATGAGGAGTCTTAGGTCTGTTGTGAGCTAAACGACAGGCCTAAGGGACAAACCCCTGTCAGAGTCCGTCCACGCAGCCTCCTCCAGCTGGCCTTCCCTGGCCGCCCTCGGACGCTGCTCCACCGAGATGTATCGGGAGAGCTCCTGGGGGGCTGGCGTCAGTGTCCGCCGGGGAGATGGGGTGACAGGTGAGCACAGGACAGGGAGGGGAAGGAACTCCCAGAGGGGACAGACTTAGTCCGGCCCCCAGAGCTTCTCAGAGCAAAGGTGTTTGATATCCGAGCTGACTGCCTCATGTCCATCGCTTCTAAGTGTCCCCAGGATGGACAGCCACGTCCCAAACTGCCTGCCGTCCTCTTTCTCAAGGGAGCGGGACGCCTCGGTCCTCCCCGGGGGTCCGAGTGTGCACCGAGGGCAATTTATTACTTTTAAGATTAGAGGGCAAAGGCTTACAGGCTATATTCTTTTTAATACAAAGTTGATTTACTGGAGGTGGCTATAAAAGTTATTCTGCTCATTATAAAAATTCCGACAATAGCCGAGGAAGGGAAAAGTCGCTCCTCATCCCCTGTCCTTCCTTTTCTGACCCTCAGGGATGTAAGGCCTCGGGAAGCAGAACGGCTGGGCTGGGCGCTGGGTCCCGGGGTGGGGGGGCTCTGGGTCCACCTGCAGGCTCAGCCTGGGCTGGGGGAGGGGACTGGGAACATTCCCTCAGCCTGTGCTCCCTGGAACCACCATCCAGGACAGGTAGGGAGCTCCCCGTCAGGAGAGGAGTTCAGCAAACGCCGGTGTGCGCCTTCTCAGTGTGCTGGCAGCCAGACGTTCCCGGGCTTTGACCATCACTCAGCAGTGATATCTCCCCCAAACGTGGTCTATCAGTGGGACGGTGCCAGTTTTTAAAACCCGTGCCTTAGCCAAGCAAGGAAACTTAGAAAGGAGATCAGCCGCTATTCCCTGTCACCGGGATTTCACACCAGAGCGGACCTGCAAGCACGAACGTGGGGCGGACGGACTCCCAGCACCCAAGGCTTCACGAGAAGACGCAGTGGGCTGCCCTCGCTCTTGCTGTGGCTGCGCCCGCTGGGTGCAGACAGCTCGCTTGTCCCCCAGTGTGGACATTTCTGAGCAGTTAGATTTTTCTCTCCTTCCCGGCCCCTCCCCCCTACTCCCATCCCTCCCTGCAAATGGATAACAGGAAACAGCCAAAGCTTCTTAACTTTTCTTTAATCTTCCCCGCTTTGGCAAACTGAAAAATCAAACGGTAATTGTCTGGGTGATCTCATTATTGTCAACAAAATCCGAGCCTTGAAGTCCGAATCCGCTGAAACGCTGACACATGAAACACGAAAGGAAACTTTCGTGTGCACAAGGTTCAGTAAATAAATAAGGCTGGCGGGAGTTCGGGCAGGCCTGGCACTCGGCGGGCCGGGCTGTCGGGACAGCGGGGAGGCTGAGCCCACATCTCGACCTGGGAGCCGTGACCTTCGGAAGAGACTGGGTCCAGGGGACTGACGTCCCATCCTTCCTGTTTGTCTCCGTCCGGGCCCGGCAGGAAACACACGGCATCTTCCAGCTGAGGGGAGTTCATGATGGGGCCGTGTACAGAGGAAGGGAACGGGAAAGGGGTGGTAGGCACCCTGAGGTGGGCACCAGTGGGGAGCCCGAAAGGACGGGGCACAGAGGGGGTACCAGCACCAGGGAGGGCCGCATCTCGAGAGGCCACCAGCTAGGAGCTCTGGACTGGCAGGGAGAGAGGCAAAAACTCACAGCCTAACCGTTCTTTCCTGTGCCTTCTGGCCTCCCATTGACCAAACCCAAGCAAAAGCCAGAGGGCAAGGGGGTGTGGGCGGCAACACAGAGGGAGGAAGCTACCCGAGCACAAAGCAGGGCCTGGAGGGCTGTTCTGGCCTCGAGGGACACCCCTGCGGCAGGCTGCACCCCTCCAACCTCAACCGTGCACGCCCAGGGGTGGGAAGCGCACCCCACCTCCACCTGCAAGCTGCCCATCTATGTCTGAACATTCCAAACCTCAGCTCCTGGCAAAACCCAGTTCAGGGTTTAGAGTCACGTGCTTACCAAGGAGCAGGCTCTAGTTCAATGTCGGGAGGGCAAGCCTGGGAGGGCCAGGGCGGGGCCTGCACGGCCTGCTTCTCCCACGCATTGCTGTGAAGCGACAGCAAACAGAAAACAAGCTGTCCCCGCCTCATGCCTCTGGGTCTTGATCTTTCTGACATCTCCTGAGAATCCTAACAGATGCCGTGACAACATATCACCGATCACCTTATGGGAAAAGGGACGTCGGGGGACTGAAGTGTGGTGGGGTGTCACTCCCCTGCTTTGTGCCCACGGACTTCCCTTTCTTTCTGCCCCCAGGACAGCTGTGTAGGGAGAGGGTTGAGAGAGGGACTGGCATCCAGACACGTGAGTTGTCACCTCGCTCTGGCACTGCCTGCTTGTGTGACCCTGAGCAAGCTCTTCCCCCCTCTGGGTCTCAGCTTCCTCATCTTACAAGGAAAGGACATTTTCACCCTGACCTTGGCCAGCTTAAAACCCCAACATGGAGAAGAACCTCCCATCACTTTGCAGAATTTCCCCCGCCCTCCCCAAGTCCCTTTCACTCACAAGGGACCAGTGCCTGCTTCTACACTGAAAAGTTCATCTTATTTTTAAATTTATCTTAAATGAATTAACTTAGGTCACAAGAAACTCCTGTGAGCACCCTGGGTTTTTGCAAAGAGTCCCTCTCGTGTTGCCACACTGGGTGTTCTGCAGACAGCTCCCTCGGTTTTGCCATCTTGGCTGTGACGTGAGCAGAAGGGATGAGGGAGGACCCAGCATGCTTGACCCCCTCCTCAAGCCAACCCCCACCCCCCACCCCTCCCTCTTTGCACCATGGCTGCCTGACCTCAGCAGGAGAGTTCACCTCTGAGCCTCAGTTTCCTCATCTGGAAAATCAGTGTGCAGATGATAGCCCCATGAGTGACGGCACATACAGCACTTGGCTTGAGGCTTGACACACAGTAGGTCCTCCTTCCCATCTACAAAGAACTGCAGAGGGGCCAGCCTCACGCGCTCTGCCCTCCTCAGAGGCTTGGTGCGGGGGACTCCTCTGCAGAGTCAGGTGGTTCTGACCCTTGCCCATCCAGCCGCCACGCAGGTCCCAGCCCTTTATTCCCTCTGCTCATGTGCCAGGGGTAACATCGCCCCCAGGAGGCTATGCAAATGTGGTTGAGGACTCTGCTACAAGATGCAAAGGGCAGCCTGCTCCTAAGGATTGAGAAAGTACGTTTATCTTTTCATCTCCCTATGCCTTGTGGAAAATAAAGGCAGGAAGTTCATGGGAGGCACCACGAGGGCTCCCCAGTATCTAGTCCACTTCTCCTTCCTGGACATAAAGAAAATTATGTAGCTCAACGCCCCTGCATCAGATGGAGCTAAGCGATCGTTCAGGCCAAAAATCGAGGGCAAGAGTGCTCTACCCAATTTTTTAGTTAATCTCTTTCTCTGTCACAGTGAGGCCTCTTGATGATGTGATAGAAGCAGAACATGATCTTCTGGATCATGTGGGGGGAAAGCCACCTGAGATGTGGCCTGGACCTACAGCAAACTTTGTAAGAGCAGAAAAGAAACTTCTGTGGTGGTACGCCACTGACGGTCAGGGGATGTTTGTTACTGTGGCATAGCTTCATCTGGGCTGACAGATACAAGCACTAGCAGGTGCAAGTATCTCCTGGGCATCGTTATCTCGCCGCGCCATTCCCACAACCCTCAAGGAAGGTATGATTATTATCTCCACTTTCCAGGTGAGGAAATGGACTCCAACATCTTGGGTAATCGGCCCAAAGTCCATAAGAGGTAAAGCCTGGGAGAGAGCCAGGCCTACTTGCCTCCTCAGCTCTGAATCTAACAAGTAGATTGGGTTCCACCACCCAGATGAAGAAATTTTGGAGGCAGGCACGTACATAGCCAACTCGGGGCAAAAACGCCCCTAGTCAGTTTGGGGTCTTTGTTGAGTACATCTTAATCCCTCACGTGTGGCCTTTCTAGAGTCTGGGAAAAAAATGTTCCCAGCTAAAAGTAGCTGCAGCAGACGGTCCCAGCCAAAGGCCAGCTCTAGGCTGGCAGACTTCTCGGATGGCCTGGAATTCCTGCTGGCCTCCGCTGGCACGGACGTGTTTACACTCGCCTCAGATTAGTTCTCCCACGCCTTCCAGAGCCCCAGCCCATATTTGGGATGGAAAAGGGAAAATGATTCCCGGTGGGGATTCAAAAGCATCAGAAAAATGCCACAGGGGCCGCAGGCTCTCTGCACATGGGCCAGGACTCTGAGCAGTCTCTTCTTTGGTCCCTTACACCTGGACCCTGAGCCCAGCAGGGCAGCCAGGCCGGAAGGACATGAACCCCCCTCGCACGCTAATTCAGAAGGAAGGCATTTCTGAAAGGTTTCTCTGAGGTCCATTGCACCTTCTCTACTACCTTCCTTTCAGGAAGGCATCACATGATTGGTTTGCCTTTAACCCCAAATAAAAGTCTCTTCACGGAAAGGAAAATTCCCAGGAGACCACGCAGTGTGCATGCTCTGTAGAGGCAGGCCTGCAGAGACACAGCCCGCGGGTCCCAGAAGATTCCGTGCAAACTCCCACTTCACCATCCTGACCACCAATCCCTCGTGGCAGCATGGTGGCGACACATTCAGGTGTCCACTGACTTCCTGTCTCTCTCATCAATCCTGTTCTGACTTCCAGCCTCTTTCCAGGCCAAACCCTCCAAGGCTGCCTACCTGCGGGGCCCAACCCAGAGCATCCCTCTGATACCTAGGCAGGGGTGGCAAAAAGTGGCACAGGTACCGCCACGCCTCCTCCAGTGCCTGTGGCAGGCATCACTAATCGATCAAGAGTCTGTTCTCTACTGAGCAAGATAAAGGCCTCAGAATCCTATGGTTCAGTCCCTCGACAATTCAGCACTGGGCCTTGAGGGGACGTCGGTTTGCCAGCTATCATCTGTATCAATTTACCACACTCTGGGATCTTGGGAAGGTCCCTTCTCTCACGGCCTCATTTTCTTCACATGTAGTACGAAATGATTTGTTTATGTCCCCACCAGCTCTGTGATCCAGTGAATTCTATAATAGGTGGACTGGACAATTCTATGTTGTGCAGAGTAGAAGGAGTTCTGTTGGTTTCCAAAGAAAGTCGATGATGTTTTTAATATACTTTTTGGCAGATCTGCCCTCCCTGTTTTATTTCCATCATGGAGGTCATGCAGCCAGACATCGGGAGCTGATTGTGTTCCTGGCCAGCCATGTCACCAGTGCCATCTGGGGGCCATTTCCTCCTTCCTGGAAGGCCCCAGAGCCAAGAGAGTCCTAACACTTTCCTTCCAAGTGCGACTGTGCACCCCACCCGCCATCTCCCAGAAGGAGAGAGCCCCTTGCACAGACCCCCACCTGTCAGGTCCCCTATCCTGGGAGGGCAGCTCTGTCCCCTCACTGGGGCCTAGACAGGCTTTCTCAGTTGCCTGCCAGCCAGCCAGGCTGCCCTCTCCACCGGCCCTCCGCCAGGCAGACGGGATGCATCAGAGGGAGGGGAGAGGACAGGGCCGCCCCCTGGCCACCAAGCACTATAAAAGAGAGAGCATTAAATCTTGGCCCCACAGGGAACTGCCTTAATTAGGGTGGCGCCAAGCAGGACGCCATAATTAACTGCGTGTCTGTGTTTCCATCCCAAACACGCATTTCCAGAGCTTCGGGAGCCAGCCTTCTAAACGGAGCTCAGCCAGAAACTCGGCACGAGCAGCCCAGAGGGGAGGGATGGCCGGTTTTTTCCTGCTCCTTCCTCTCGCAGCCCCACTCAGGGGGAGTCGCTGGAGGTGAAAGCTGTGGGTCCTTCCTCTCCAGGTGTTATTTGTGGGCTCACAGCTACTGGCCCAGCCTGGGCCCCAAAGCCAGGGAAACCCAGAGGTGTGACATCAGTGTAGGTGGGGACATCTTAGCTTTACTTGGATGACAACCGTTATCCCAATGACTTTCACTTTCTTTGGGGAAACAGCCTCGGCCACCTGTAGCTCTAGGGCTAGCCCAAGATCTAGGCCAGCCAATCAGAGCGTTCACCTCCTGGCCACAGAGATTGGTTCAGGGTGGGTCATGTGTCTGATGATGGGCCAATAAGAGTCTGGTTGGACATACTGGGAATTGGGTATTCGCTTTCCGATGATCCAATGGGATGCTAAGCAGTAGTAGGTCAGCCTGGATTGCCAGAGACCACATTCGCCAGCTCTTGGGGAGGGTCTGCCTAAGAATAAGGCCACGATGAAGAAAGCATTGAAAGTAGACAGCATGTGCCAGAGAGAAAGAGCAACCTGATGACACCCTGTGAGCAACTGAATCCAGCCACACCTGAGGGGATGTCTCCAATTATAAGGGAGGCAGTAAATCCCCCATTTTTGTTTTTGTTGAAGTGAACTGGGTGCGTCGCCCTCATGGGCATTGGGACCTACGGTCTGTGGAAACAGGCAGCTGCACCTTCCACCAGCCTGGCTCTCGCTCGCCAGGAGTGCAGGCCACAGCCCAGTGGGAGCCCAGCTGAGTCCCATGGCCCCAGACCCAGGCCTCAGTGCCTGTCACAGCCAGTCCTCACTCTCCCCTCCCTCCTGGGAGAACTTTGTATCAGAGGCCTCATGCCTCCCTACCTGGCCCCAGTCTTGCTTGGAGGCCACTGTCGTCCCCTCCGACAAGTTTTAATAGCTCTGGACGTCTGGAAGGTGGTCCTCCCAGGAAACACCCAGACTGTTATGCAAAATTCCCCATGCCCTTCACATTAACCTTCGAGGTCCGCACAGTCTCTCTGCAAAATACGTGAAGTTCTTCTCACTAGCCTATGACACGCACACGCACATGCACACGCATGCACGTATGGGTTAGAAACGACTCAAATCTGGAGTCTTGCTTTGCGCCTTATCTGCTGCGCAGCCTCGAGCCACTCTGCGCCTGTGTTTCTTTATTTCCAAGGAGAGGGTAACGAAGCCTATGTTTAAGGATTGCTGAGGATTAAAGGAGATGGTGACGGTGAAGTGACTCATGGTCAAGACTCAGGGTGTCGGCTGTCACGTTATCGCCGCACCTCAGCATCTGCACGGGCTTCACATTATCATCTGAGATGCTCGGCACCCTAGGAAGTCACCAGGGCGCGTTTACACCCCGTGCTACAGGCAGGCAACTGAGAGCCAAATGGGCCAAGTGATTCAGCCAAGGTCACAGAGGCCACTCATCACTGATCTGGTGGTCAGGCCCTCCCACCCCTTCAACCCAACCTTTATCTGTGTGACCCAGCTACCAAAGGCCCGGAAAGTTTTGAAGGAATCAGGTCTAGGCCCTGGGTCCTCACGCGCTCAGCAGTAAGCACTGCGGTAGCTGCAAAGAGCTGGGAGCAGGGAGGGTGTTTCCAGTTCACGGGGCAGGAAGGGAGAGCAGCTTCTTAAAGGGCCCCAGTGAGGAGGGACCCTCCCAAACGCAAACCCAGAACACAGAAGTGAAACAGACAGACACACCTGGCTACAGGAAAACATTGCTTGTCGGTAAGGTAAGGCAAAAGCTACCATAAGCGAAGTGAATAGACAAACGATAAATTTGGGGGAAAAATATTTGTGACGTGGAGGACAAAGGGTTACCATCTATCCTACACAAAGGGCTCTTACAACTTGAAGAGAAAAGGGCAAACAACCCCAAAGAAATTGTGGCAAAGCACATAAATAGGCAATTCACAGAAGAATGAAGGCAAAGCGCCACGAACAAATGAAAAGATGCTCACACTCATTAGTGGTCAGGGAAATGCAAATTAAACTGACAATGAGATATCACAGAGGAAAATTTAAAAGAACAATCGCGGAGTCTCGCTGGCAGGGACTTAAGGAAAGGCTACATTCATGTGTGGTTGCTCAAAATGTAAGTGATTACAGCCTTTTCTGAGAAGAAATCTGGCAACACCAGGGAAAACTTCAGGAGTTAGGTTGAGCTTTTACAACGAAAAGTACACAAGTAGCTCCTTTGACCCAGCCACCCTAACCTTGGAAATCAGATAGAAATTAAACGACCGTATCCTGAGGACAAACGACAAAAATAGTTATTGAAGTATTATTCATAAAAAAAACAACTTCAAACGAAGTGCAGCAAAGACCGTCACACAGGGCCTTGTCTCCCAGCCTCCCTTGCAGCTTGGCCGGGGCCACGTGCCTGGGCCCTGGCCAGTGCACTGGGGGGAGCAGTGATGCGTGATCCCCTTGCCAACTTCCCCTTGATGGAGCTGGCAGGACCCCAGTCCCCGAGACCCTGTCTGGGGAACACTACCGCGGCTGCCCAACCACACTGCACTAGGCAGGAAAAGGAAGTAAACTTTTGTGTGAAGATGCTCCGATTTCAGGGCTTCCTCCTGGCCACAGCATAGCTTGGCTCACCTGAAGTAACGGGCAACGGGCAGCCAGAGTGTCCAATGGGAAATGACTGACTGATGGCCCCGCCCAGCCTGGACAGTTACTGGGCCTGTACCAAGAACAAAGGAGAGCAAGGAGTTTCCACAGCATCAGAGGAGACAAGTGAAACACAGAAAACATATATGATAACTCATTTGGGGAATACACTCATTGACTATGAAGACCACTAACAGTACATGTGGCCTGTGTCTATGCATGTGTGCCTATGTGGTTGTAGGAGCAAAAATAGGGACCCAGAGGATGCTCTCGGCTTGCCAGCATGGCTAGGGGGTGGCAGGGGGAGAGGGAGGAAGGAAGGTAGGGAACAGCAACCAATAAAGTGGGAAAGCGTATCAACACACATCGTTTACACGAGTACCTTTCTGCATTTAGGAGCGTGCAGATGTAAACGTAAAATGTTTAGCTGTTAAATAATAAAACCCAGAGCAAGAGATAAAGGCCCTCATGCAGCTGGTGCGTGCCGGAGAGCGGTGCCCCGGGAGTGGCTGCGGAAAACCCAGTGCTCATCTCCAATCCAAGGAGACCTTTCTCTCTGGCCAAGGCTGGTCAGGACGCCCCCCTCCCTGAGATGGGGGCCAAAAAAGGGAAAGAGACCAGGCTCGTGCCCATACTGGTTGGGAGGCTGGAACCAGAGGGTGGGGCCGCCTCCCAGTCCTCTAAGAAAATGGGGGGGGGGGGTTCAGGAGCTTATCCAGAGCTCAGAAGGTTGGGGAAAATCTGCTGGAATGGAAGGACCCTCAGGAGTCACCAGGGTCAAAGGCCACACACCGGGAGCCCCAGGGCCAAACCCAGTCCTCAGCCAGCTCTTGTTTGACTTGCACGGTGCTGTCTAAAAAAATTCAGATTGGTTGCCAACATGTTCAAAACTGGCAGGTTTTACACACACTCCAAATTTAATATCTCCTCCAGCTTATAGTGACACCACCGAACTGTATGTACACTTTAAAATGGCAAAAATGGTACAACTTATGTCGTGTACCTCTTACAACAATAAAATCCATTTGAAAACAAGAACATGTCCCCTTCACAGTAACATGGCACACGAGGTGCCTCGGAATGAACCCGACCAGAAGTCCACAGGCCCCCCGGGGAAAACCGCACACCCTCTGGAGCAGAGGTAAACAACACGAGAGTGGACATACCATGTTCATGGAGCGAAAGACGCCATGTCACCAGGAGGCAAACCTTCCCAAATTCATCTGCAATGCAATGCCCTTCCGACTGGCACTCGGCAGCATTTTTCGTGGAACCTGATACGCCGCTTCCAGAAATCCTTGAAGAACTACAGCACGAGAACAGCGGTACATGCAGAAAAGCACACACGCCGGCAATGCACAGCGCGGTGAAGTGTCACCCGGTGGCCACGCCCAGGTCCCTGAGACCCAGATGAGGGAATGGAATATTGCCCCAGAAGCCCTCTGCACCGCCCTGTAGTCACGACCGCCTTCAAGGGGAACCACCCTTCTGGCCTCCATCTCGATGAGCTAGCTTTGCCTGCCGCTGTACTTTCTAAATGTGGAGTCATATCCTGTGAATGCCTTTGTCAATTCATCTGTACTGTTGCCCGAGCTGTCAATGGTCTCTTCTCATTTCTCTGTGCCCCGTACCCCGATGCGGGACCACCACAGCAGACATTACCCTTTCTGCAGTCCACAGGCATTCGGGGAGTTGCCAGCTTGGAGCTCTTACAAATAGCCTTCTAGTACTTGTCCTTTGATCCACATTTTTGCACAAATTTGTTGGGCGTATTCCCAAAAGTGCAACTACTGGGTCATCAGAAAAAAAATTTTTTTAAAGAGCCTAGGATGTTTGTGCGGTGGGTGGGAATGGGGCAGCCTTGCCCTACTGGGGGTCGAAATAAATTATAAAGCCATGGTGATTAAAAGTCACACATATTAGCACCTACACGCACACACACACACAGGCACGCAGGCAGCACTCCTCCACACACAGGCGTGCCCTCCGCCCCACGGACTCCGCCAGCAGACAACTCTCGGCCGGACTTCCCAGGCCAGATAACTGAGTGCCTGAGTCCCTTTCAAGTGCTATCAGAGCACAGGCCTGCAAGTATCCAGGAGACGGCCGATGGTGAAGGGGAAGAAGAGAGGGAGCCCCCCCACCCGCCCACTGGCTTTAAAGGGAGAACAAAGTGAGCAGGATCAGAGGGGGCAAGGGGATGGCAAGCGATGCTGAAGCCATTTATCACTGCAGATGTGTGAAGATTCAGGCTGCAGGGCATGCTGGGAGGGCCACGGGGGTGCCTGGACCGCAGACACAGTGAGAAATAACCTGTCCTGGCGGCAAGGGACCAAGGAAGGGTTGCCAGGACCCTCTTCTTCACAAAATGACAATGCGCTTTCTTTTTCGTCCAGGCCAGAAGGGGCTGGGGGCCCGGGCAGAGGCAGCGACAGCTTAATGAAGGGCTGTCAGTCAAAACTCTAAAAATACACTCCCGCTGCCAGCAGGCTCACTCCCGCACCCGCCCTCGGGCTTACTGCCGCCTGAATGGTCCCTCGGTAACACACAAGGACAAATGTTTGCCCAGGGAGGCCTGGTGTCAGGCAGTACACAGGGTCCCACTATGGCCCCTGCCCCTCCCCCAACCAGGACCCTCCAACAGGCCCACCCGGGGCCAGGAAGCAGGACATGAGGATCCCAGAGTGAGGGTGCACCTCCACCCTGGCTTCTCCATCCCCTGGGCGAACGCAGACACCAGACACCTGTCCCTGCAGGCGGCTCCTGACCCCACAGAGAGCTGGAGACTCCCAGTCACATGGGAAAGGCATCACAAGCTGTAAGCAAGTCTGGGACCAAGAACCACTCCCGCTTCTCAAAGCCCCCAATTTGGTGGGAAGGACCGATGCTGTCCTTGGGAAGATTCCGGTCTGTTGGGGAAGCGTGGTCCCCCCCCCCCCCGTGGAAATGCGTCTGGTGTGAATGAGGCGGCTCAGCACCTGCCTTTGGGAGCTGCTGGTCTGAGGGGCGAGGCACCGCTTCCCACAGACAGGTTCCCAATCGGCAACAACGGCAGACTCTTAGCCAAAATGTCCTCCCAGTCCAGTGCTCCTCAAACTTTGATCCCTGAGGACCTTTCAAAGTACAGATTTATTCTGTAGGCCCAGGGAGGGGCCGCATTTCTGACGACACTCCCTGCGACGCCTACACTGCTGGTGCCAGTGGTAGGAAGAGGTGGATGAGGGTGTAGATAACCGAGCTCCATGTTCCCTAATCTGCTGCGAAAGGAGCCCTGAGCCGGGGCTACCTGGGAGGGCTCCCTGGAGGAAGTGGAGCAGAATCTGGCGGGCAGGGGGAAAACTGCAGCTAACTGCCTAACACACCCCTGGCACAAGGTAGGTGCTCACGACATACCAGCCACCGCTTTTGTAATAAACTATAACCATGTGCTCAGGGCTAGGAGGACCAGCTGAGATAGAGCCGGAAGGGGGTGTTCCTAAAGGAGGGGATGCAGGGAGGGAGGCCTGGAGGTATGGGGCAAGTCCTTGACGGTTCTGAGCCTTGGTTTTCTCGCCTGTAAAACGGGGGCACAGCATTGCCTGTCTCTGTAGATCACACACAGCTGCAGAGCTCCGCGCCTGGCACACAGTAGGCACTCAGTAAAGCGTTCTCCCAGCGGTGGGGGTTGGGGGACAGCAGTGCAAAGCGGGAGACACCCTGCTGGCCTGGGACCAGGCTGAGCGCAGGAAGCCAGCAAGCCCACCCCACCCCCCACCCATCCCGAGGCCGCCTTTGAGCCTGCGCTGCGCTTTGAAGTCCCAGATGGGCCGGGAGGAAAGAGGATCCCCGCGCCCAGCCCCCAGCCCGCACCTGGATAAACACGCGCCGCCAGCCCGGCCGCCAGCCCCGGACCGACGGGCTGGCGGCAGGGACGGCCAGGCGGCCGGAGCGGCCCGGCAGCGGCTCACTTCAAAGCGCCAGCGGCCGCCGGCGGGAGGGGCCCTAATCAGGCCCGGCTGCCGCCGCCCCGCCATCTGCTCCGCGTTAGAGCGCGCACCGATGGGGGCAGGGGCGGCGGGGATTGAATGGCAGCGTCACAGGCTGTCCGAGCTGGGAGCGGGCGGTCATCTCCCCCAGCTGATTCCATTACATCACCACTTCATTAATTCATTCGTTTATTCAGCAAGTGGTCCGAGTGCCTGCTGCAAAACACCGTGCCAGGCAAGGGGAATACCGTTTGTTTGTTCATTCGTTCGCTGAACAAATATTTATGGAACTCCTACTATATAGGAAAAGACCCTGGGGGTACAAGTCATTCATTCACTCATTCATCCAATAAACAGTTTTTGACCTTGGACAATATGCTACGTGGCGTCCCTGGTCTCAGCTCCCTCAAGCCCCGCTCCAGCCGCACCCAAACCTCCTGCTGCTCCTCCGCCCCTCTCCCCTCCCCCCTCTCTCCCTCTCCCCTCCCCACCCCCACCTGCCTGCGCTAGCCTCCTGCAAGAGCCCGATTCAAAGTTTCCTCCTTGGTGCAGCCTTCCTGCCTCTCCCAGTCCTCACTCATCCTAAGCCCACACGGGGCTTCCCTCCACGAGGAACCGCATAGCCTTGAATGACAAGGATCGCTTCCTTTACAGGGGCCTGCGTGCCCCCTACAGATGGGCACCTCCCACCTGGGCCCTGCCAGGCACCAGCTGGGTGGGCTCTGCAACCTCTTGGCCCCTCGGTTTTCTCATCTACAAACAAGAAAAGACACCCTGGCCGGCGTGGCTGGGTCAGAGCGTCATCCCATAAACCAAAAGGCTGCAGGTTCAATTCCCCGTCGGGTTGAGGGTTTGATCCCCAGTCCAGGCACATAGGACCCCCCATTCTGGCACACGGGGGAGGCAGCTAGTCAATGTTTTTCTTCCACACCTGTGTTTCCCTTTTTCTCAATCTCTCTAAAAAGCAATGAAAAATGTTCTCAGGTGAAGGTAGGAAAGAAAAGAAAAGACAAGATGCCCCTCGCGGGGTCATGGTAAATAAGCAGGTCAAATACAAGGCCAGGCTGGGGCAAGAGCCTGGTAAAGACAGCAGCTGTTGCCTGATTCTGTCCACAGCCTTCTGACTCCAGGAATCAAAGCCCCGTTCATGTTTCCTCCTCCAGGAGGCCCTCCTGACCTTCTGCGAACAGGCTTCCTCTCCCTCTGCTGAGTTCTCCCCACTGGCCACTGGCCTCCAGTTGCTCCTGGCTGCTTGGGGCCTGCCAGGCCTGTGCCCTGAGCCCCATGCTCCAGAGTGCGGGGAGCTGGCCCGCGTGCCCCTTGTCTCCCCCGCAGCGGCTGATACATTACTTAGCACGCCGCACACCCTGGATGCAGCAGATGAGGGTCCTTCTCAGGCCCTTGCTCTTCCCAGTGGGGAGCTTGGGCCAGGTGGGCCACTTGGGTACAATGTTACAGCCCCCAGGGGTGCAAGAAAGAGCCTGAGAGCAGAAACGTCACCCACAGGAGAGGTGAGGGATGGGCACAGGCTGCCTACCTGTGCCAACCTGTGGGCTGCTGAGTGCCCAGGAGCTGGGGACACCTCGGAACACTCAGGAGCCTTAAAGAGGCAGCCCCGGGGATTGAGGCCAGAGTGCCCGGACTTGTCAGGGAGTCTGACACTGAAGACAGACAGACAGAAGAGCCCTGGACCCCTGGGACCATGATCCTCTTGGGGGTCTCAGGTCCTTTCTCCCTTCCTCTCCATCCTCTGCTTCCTGCCAGCTCACAGTCTCTGTCCCGATGTGCCTCTCTGGGTCCTGGGCCCATTGGTCCCCTATAGGCAGGCAGTGGAAGAGAACTTGGAGGAGAGACTTGCCAGGGGGCGGGGGAAGCAGGGTGGGGAAGGGCAGGACCAAGCACATGTGACCTCAGGCAAAGCCCCACAGAGGAGAGCTTCTACCTGATCCCATGGGGGGCTCTGCAGCGGGGGGAGGGGGGCTACACTCGGAGTTGTCCCCACCAGGGTGAGGAAGAAGGGAGCTTCCACACACCCGTGCTCATGGGGCAGTGTTAATGCCCAGGAACCTCAGACGCTGAGCAGGTGCCATACAGAGCTGCACCTCCCAGGAGTCCCCCAATCTTGACGGCACCCAGTGGTGGGACTGGACACTAGAAGTGATGACAAGGGCCCGGGGGGGACTGCCCACCAATCCGAGATCTCCTTGGGCCTTGTCCTTTGGACACCTCCCAGGGCAGAGCTCGGTGGCCCCCCCGGGCCCGGCAGGCATGAAGAGTTCCCAGAGACCCCGAGCACATCCAGAAGGTCTGGGGGACCTGGCGCCCGTGGCCGGGCCCCTGCTGCTGCAGGGCAGGGGGTCCGAGAGGACGGGGCATAGAGCAGGATCTGAGGAAGCTGCTGTCCACCTGAAAGATGGTCCCTCTCAAAATCAGGACCAACCAGGGCGCAAGAGTCCTTGCCCTGGGGCCCCCAAATCTTCTACCATCTTTGACAAGCTGTGTGTACCTGGGCAAGTCATTTGGCCTCTCTCAGCCTGAGCTTCCTCAGCAGCAGAGTGGGGACAATTGTAACAACTACTGAACGGTGACAATGAGCTAGACACGGCTGAGCTGGGCCTCCCAGGCAACGGGGCCTCTGCGACCTCACCAACCAGCTCCCGTCCTGAATTCCATCCACGTCACCAGTGAGGACAAACTACTTCTATCCACAATCGTGCTAACAAGCAAATTCTTGGTGTTGATTTCGACAGCAATATTTGAAGGTGCACATGCCGGATGGTATGGCTGTGCCATCCCCGCAGGGGATACTACGTACAGACGCACGGTTGCACAAGTCCCCCAGGGACACGGCGAAACCACAGTCTGAATGCCCGCCCCTGGGCCTTCCCAGGGCTCCACCCACCCCATTGGCCTGCACAGCCCAGAGCCCAACCGATGCAGGCCCCTGATTCCTCCATCTCCAGGATGCAGAGCTACCTGGTCTGCACACCTACATCCCATGATTCCTTGGGAGGCATTTTGAAGGCAATCACGCAAGCAATAAAGCCAGCGCCTAGCCCCCAGCCTGGCCCACACCATGCTCAGTGCCCGGCACTGTTATTTCGGTTCTGCCTGCAGCACTTTTCTGCCCACATACCAGCCCCAGAGCAGATTTCAGCTTTCTGGGTCCCAGCTCCAGCTTTGGAGGAGACCCCAGCCTCCACCCGGGGCCCTCAGCTCCCACCCATAACACCCCGGCTCCCACAGAGACTGCCCCCAGAAACCCTGGGGGAAGAAAGGGTTGGATCGCAATGTGCCTTCTAGGCTCAGGTTCAAAGCTACCGCCAGCCCCCACGTGGCCGGCTCGATTTGTTTCTTATATTTAATTTTTTTTTGATCGAGCGGACCCCCTCCAGTTACTTTTTCCGCAGCATCTTACAGCATCTTTGGAGCGGGCAACAAAAGCCTTCTTTTCCAAGCGGCGGGGGGCCAGGGCAGAGCCACTTCAAAGGGAATGCAAAGCGGCAGCGATGTCCCTGTCATTGTCCTCCCCTGTGTGCCTGCCCCCCATTGTCCCCAGGCCGCCCTGAATAGGCAGGCACAAAGGCCACCGTTCAAAGTGGGCACCCCATGTTCCTCAGAAGGCCGGGCTTCGCCTCTGCTCTGTTCCCTTCATCCTCTGCACGCAGGTTTCCAGGAGGGGAGGGGGCTGGCCTTGACAGGGGCGCACTCTCTCTCTCTCTCTCTCTCTCATTCTCTCTGTCTCTCGTAGCCCCTGGCTGGCAACCCTGGCCTCCTGCTTTCTCCACAGAACAAGGATGCACTCTGGGGCTGCAGGTCAGCTGCAGGGCGGGAGCCTGGGTGGGACTGCTCTCCCCTCTGGTGGGGGATGGGAAGGGGCAAATCATCCCACCCCTGACATCCAGAGGCTTGAGACCTGCTGAGCCCATGGAAATTTAGACACAGACTATCCAACCTGGATTTTTTAAAGAAGAGGGAACTGAGGTCCAGAGATGGGAAGCAACTTCTCTATTATCATCCTCATTTGAGGGAGAAGGAAAACAAGGCTCAGAGAGGTTAAGGAACTTGCACAAAGTCACACAGCTGGCTAGTGGCAGCACTGGGCTTTGAACCCAGCTCTGCCTGACTTGGTGGGATGTTAAATAGCATTTGCCCTATGCTCCTGGGTTCTCTTCATAGACACACTGTGTGCAGTGTCTTGGGGAAGTAGCCAGAATCAGGTCCTTAGGGAGAAAAGTGTGTGATCGAGTCACTGAGTTGGGAATGAGGGGCTCGGTGACATCTTTGGCACTGAGCTCAGGGGGCCCAGGGGAGGGGACTGATCAGGGCAGACTCCATCCTCTGTAGGCTCAAGGACCACAGGAAAGGCAGGAGACACTTGTGTGGCAGCAGCCTGGCCACGTGACAATTGCGGCATCCCTGGGGAACCTGGGTCCCCATCCGGCTCTGGGGCCTGAGCTGTGCCACACCCTGGGCACCCACCCACACGATGGGGACGTGGGTCTGCCCTGCCCAGAAAGGGTCAGGCTTTACCCAGCACATAGGAGGCGCCCAAGAAGCAGTACAGCTGTCGTTTTCATTTTGCAAAAATCAAGAAAACAGGACAGAGAAGCAGAGAAGGGTCTGAGGCCTAAGTATCAGCCCTGTGGGGCCAGGGGAGCAGTCGGGGTCTGCTGGGTGGGTGGGGGGGGGCATGAGTGATAACAGCAAGAGCGGGGCTGAGCAGACCCAGCCTCAGCCTTGGGGCTGGCTTTAGGGTCTATTGCAGAAGGAACCCAGCCCCACAGGAGGGATGGGACAGGGTCCAGAGGGGGCTGCCTGGCTGCCAAGGCCTAGTACAGCCCGCAGCCATGCTGTGCAACCAAGGGGCAAGAGAAGCCCTCTCTGACGCTCAGCTCCCCAACCTATGAAATGACAGGGGTGATCTAGCTTTGCAGGGAGGCCTTGCTCCTCAGCTCCAAACAGCTGGAGGGGGAGGGGAGAGGTCCTACCCCAGGAACAGGGCCCCGAGCCCCCATCCTCAGCCTTGAGCAGCGCAGCCCTGCTGGGTCAGCATGGGTTGGCCCCCACCTAAGGTGGCCTTGGACTCAGGCGAGGAGCATTTAAAAAACAAGCCTGACAAACATACGGAGCCTCGGCAGAGTGCCGGGGTTTGATGAAGATGAAAAGGGCCTGTCCCTGCCCTTAAGCAGCTTATAGTCTGGTGGGAGGGGGGGACTGGGAAATGAAGAGCCAGGGCTGGGGACCCCAGCTTCTAGGGACTGGTGCTTCAGGGAGCCTTGGGGTGTACTGAGCTGATCTCTCTCTCTCTGTCACACACACAGGCTGACAGGGTCCCTAAGACACCCATCAGCCCCAGAACCCACTCACATCCACCTGTCTATGGTCAGAACCCACAGAATGAGCCTCTTCCAGGTGCGGAGATGGGAAAGCCCACCCTTGGCACAAATCAAGTTCATGTCCCTGGAACTCTGGTCAAGTTCCGCAGCCCCCAATAATAGAAATGTTAAGACCAGTTTCTAGGTATTGAGCCCAGACCACGTGCCCGACACCACACGGCAGACTTTCCGTCTACCCACCATATCACCCTCACGCCGACCCTCTGGGGTGCAGGCAGGTATTACAGCCGCGCCACCAAGAAGGACACCGGCTAAACTCGCTCTCTCCTTAGTCTCGAGGGGTGACAGAGGCTGCAGCCACATCCAGGCAGCCTCGCTCACAGGCTCGACTTGTAACCACTGCACCGTGCCACGTGGGCCGGGCAGCTTCTGGAAGGTGACAGGATACTGCTAGTTACTTTCTTAGGAGGGGCGCAGGAAGAAATAGGGACTTCCAAGGGGCTTCCTTGGCCTTTGCTCCTGGGCAGCGCCACCTCCATGTTCAGGTACCCAAGCTCTGCTGAATCTCATTCCCAAGACAACCAGCCCAGTGAAATCTCTTCTTCCTGGGAATTAACGCCTGGAGGAAAACAGCTGAATGGCAATACAGTTGCAGCTTCGCTTGGCGAGACACCGCTGACTTTCAAATCAGCTTCGGCAGCCCCCACGGCAGACAGAGAGTCAAAATGCAAATGTAGCATAAACGACTCTATAATAAATGCTCATTCAACATTTATTCTTTCTCAAATCATCTCTTAAAGCCCTTTCATGCTAATGTCTAGAAGATGTGACATTAGAAAAATTGCTTTGACATGCTAAGGGGCTCCAAGATTAACTAAAAAAGAAAGGACAAGATAAAGCTTTTGGAAGACCTATTTCGGAGGAATTATTCCTGCCTTTGAAAGCGTTCCAAGGTTGTGCACATTTCGGCTTGTTGGCATACATGCAAATGAAGTGGTACAAAAGTCTTCGGCTCAATTCCACTTGAACGAAATCTCCCTGCCGCCGGCGCGGGGACAGGGAGAGAGGCCAGACTTCGGAGGAGCCCTGGTGGGCCCGGAGGGGGCTTTCTTGTTCTGCAGGCAGGAGGGGCAGGCTCCAGCCTGAGTCAAGGATAACAACCCCAGGGGCCCGCATGGAGTCGAAGGAGCAATGTGTTTGGCTCATAACAAACCTGAACTACCGTCCTCGCCTCTGCGTGTCTGTGAGCTTCAGCAAGTGGTCTGACCTCTCTGGGCCTTTTAAATGGAGATAACAAGAGAGCCCACTCAGAGAGGAGTCGGAGACAGGTGACAGAAATTGCGGAGGGAGAGTGCTTAGTGAAGTGTCTGATACTTAGTAAGTGCTGGAGAAATGGCTTGTGGTGGCTGTCACCATTAGGACTTGGTCTCTGAAAGCCCAGGGTCGGGGGCAGGAGAGAGAGAAGGAAAAACAGGGATGTCACAGGTGAAGTGACCAAGACCCAGTGTCTCCATGAAGATGGCCCCAGGGTCCCCCAGCCACACAGATCGATGGGGTCATGACCAAGTCCACTGCATGGTTTATCTTGCTGCCCTTCCCCCAAGCCCAGCCTGGGCTCTTGCTTCCTGAGTGGCCCTCACACCTGCCACGTTTCATCTCACAGAGTCACTGTGTCATTTATGCGGTCCCACCAAAGGAGCAGACTTGGGACTAAGGGTCTGTAGTCCATCAAAACCCTGGACACCGTGTTTCGCGGCATGCAGGACGGGCTTTGGACCTCACTCTCAACCACTGGAGTGCCTCAGAGTTTCCGGAGAGCACGGGATGAGACGTCCACTGGGCATCTGCTCTCCGTCTGGGGGTCTGCTGGGCCACTGGGGGTCCGATCATGCCCCCAAAGTTCACATGTAGAAGTCTTACCCTCCAACACCTGGGAACGTCACTGTACTTGGGGACAGGGTATATATAAAATTTTATTTTATTTTATTTTATTTTATTTATTTTTAGAGAGAGAGGAAGGGGAGGAGAAAGGGAGAGAAACATCAGTGTGTGGTTGCTTCTCGTGCGCCCCCTACTGGGGACCTGGCCCACAACCCAGGCATGTATGTACCCTGACTGGGAATCGAACTGGCAACCCTTTGATTCGCAGGCCTGTGCTCCATCCACTGAGCCACACCAGCCAGGGCGATGGGGTCTTTAAAGAGGTGATTGAGTAAAAGTGGGGTCATTATGGTGAGCCCACCACAATGTTATAAGAGGAGGGACTTTGGCCACAGACATCTGCACAGGGAAGACCATGGGGGAACGCAGGGAGAGGGTTCCATCTACAAGCCAAGAAGAGCCTCGGGAGGAACCAACTCGGCCCTGAGCACCCAGAACCCTGAGACAATGCATTTCTGGTGTCGAAGCCCCCCAAGTACGGGGTCCTTTGTTACAGGGGCCCCAGGAAACTAGCATAGCATCTTCTAAACGGGTCGTGCCATGAATGTTAGCGACTGCCCATTGATGTCGGCATCATTCTTACTGTAAGTATTTCCATGTTAGTCAAGGTGGACAGACTACTCCAGTTGTCCTAAAAATAAAAGTTGACTCCCTACTCACACGGGTAAGAGCGTTTCTCAGTTATAGGCACGCAGTACACCCCCAACGATGAAGCTGAGCAAACACGACCTTTTCCGTCTTGTTTCGTTGCCAGGGGTTGCCCACCCACCGTCCCAGCACTTACTCAGCCCTGTTGAGAACCGTCTGGTCTTCGTTTCAGAGTGAAGGGAACAAAGTCACAGTTAGGTTACGTGACTTGTCTAAGGCCACGCGGCGGCTCAGAGGCAGGGCCAGGCCTCCCGCCTCTCTACCCAATACTCCTCCCCACGTACCCATCGGGTCCCCTGCAGCTGCTGGGTGTGACCAGCACACCCCCCGTCAGTGCCTTCCCTGCCCTGGGCCCAAGAGCCAGCTGCTGGGAGGTCTGAGGGAGGAGCCCAAGGGTGGGGGCCCGATGTCCCGGATGGGGCTGCACGGCCCACCCCGAGCACCCCTGCCCACTCCACCGCCAACCCCACTGATATATATTTTATGGGGCCAGTCTCCCTTCCTCGCAAACGGTGTCATTAATCCGCTCCCTGGCTGTGCGGAATAACATCCCTGCAGAACAGACTGCTTTCTGAATATTTTATCATTCCTTCTCCCCAAACCAATACGTATTTACACGGCCTACCTCCTGCAGGGGTTCTATTGTTTTCTCTCGGAGCCCGAGAACCTAGACACAGAATGGCGCATCAGTAAGAAAATGTACGCCTGGCCATTGATGTTGAAAGTGGGCACCAATCACTAATCAAGCTGTGAAGGAAGCCGAGAGGAAGATGTGTGTATGGTGAAAAAAAACAAAAGAAAAAAGAAAGAAAAAGAAGAAACCAGACGCCGCCCCCAGGAGAGGCGGCAGCAGACAGCTTTGGTCTTTCTCTGACAGAGAACCTCGGTTTCCGCGCCATCCTTCCTGCACTCAACAAACCTCAGCGGCGGGCAGAGCAAACAGCTGTTTTGTCGGCAAAGCCCAAAACTTCCTCCTCGGAGATCCGAGCCCAAGAGACCCAAGCTCTGCCCAAGTCTGACGGCGCCATTTTCATGGTCATGGAAGATTTACGGCAAGGAGGGTTCGAACGTGTGTGCGGCCCTTCTGTCACCTTGCAAATTATTCTGTTGTTATCGCATCCCCCCACACAGGCTCGGGACATGGCAAGTCAGAGAGGGTGACCCCATTTACAAACAAGGGGAGACAGACCCAGACGGGAATGCCCTGGCCTGCAGGGAAAGGGTAAAGAGAAATACGTATGAAAATAAACAAGATAACACTTGGTTCCAAAGTCCCTTTTCAAGAAAACAATCTGTTTAGGAAGATACCTGGCTGTGGCAGTTTGCAGGTGAAGGTGGGTCCTGATGGGCACGTTTGGGGGAGGATAAACTGAACTGCTGTGCACAAGGGTTTGGGGGGCGCTGGAGAAACCAGGGCGGGCCGGCGGGGCTGGAGCCCGCACTGAGAGGTGTTGGGAGGGAACCTTCCACGGGGGCGAGGGCTCCGGGGCTTTTCCTGGTCCGGGGCACTGATCCTGTCCTCAGCATGTCTACTTCTGTGCTGCAGCCTCCCTCACTCTGGAGCCAGCAACCAGTAAATTCTTCTGTGCACAGCGATGACTACTGGGAGTGGCCGCTGGGGCCCTGTGGGGCCCCAGGGCGGGTCCGCTTTGGGGCCACAGGAGAGCTCAGAGGAGCAGGCCGTCTGGACCAGAAGTGACTGGAGAAGTGTGTGGGCCTAGAAATCTGCAGAAATCTCAGCATCTGGCCCCTGCACCCCACTCCAAGGTGCAAATACGAGATTTGAGTCTATTTTATGAATGTCTTCCAAATGGGGTGCCCTCCACTGACATATGGGTGATGCAAAGATGAACAAGGCAGTCTCTTCTCGAAGGAGCTTACAGTTCATAGTTTAAAGACAGAGAGGCAGGCACAAGCCAGGCGATCACCTCTATGGGAGGGGCCTGGGCCAAGGACTCAGAGAATAGGAACAGCCTCTAGACTCCCAAAACAGTGCTCCTGCCCGGACCCACCTTGCCCCTGCCCCTGTGCAGAGTAAGCAGGCCATTCTGTCTCAGTCTCCCCTGACCTCCCAACCCAAGGTCTAGCCTTGGCCCTTGGCAGCCTTTGGCATCTAAAGAGTGACTGCCACATGAAATCGGTCAGGACGCCTGCACTCCAGGCCGGCTCTGCAACCAGCCGGCCTCGCTCTGTCCGCCTCTGAGCAATCCTGGCCTTCCTCTGACCTGCCGACCTCGCTTCTGTGGCCCTTGTCATCTGTGACTCAAATGACTATCACAGCTGCTGCCAGAGTACCTGGCCCAGGTCTCCTCTCCCCCAGGGTACTGACCACTTGGATCTCCGTCCCTCTTCCCAGCCCTGGCCTAAGCCACAGGGCAGGCTCCAGCCACTTTGTCTCTGGGGCCCGGGGACGGGGGGGCAGACCACAGCCACACACCTTCCACCAAACAGATGAGCGGGTGACCCTGCACCAATACAAGTTGTCCTCCTTATCAGGAAGGGTCACAAGGGCCATCACAACAGGTGCCCTTTATTAAGCATTTATTCTGCACCGCCCGAGGCGCCCACCTTTCATCCTCACAGCGAGAATTAAGTAAGCGATGGCAGGTCCCATCGTTCACTAACCCCCTCCTGTGAGTGAAGGGGCTCAGAGAGGTTGACCCGTCCCCCGAGGTCACCCAACTGTCCCAAGCCGGCATTTACTGCCCAACTGCACACAGCTCTCTCAGCTGTTCTGTTCGTTGATTTATAAACACTCCCGAGGGTTTTCTCTTGCATGAGCGCCATGAACGTGGGTTGGACTCAACTGGCCTGAAGTCTTGTCCTTCTTGAAGGGACAGGGTCTCTGTCCCCTCTCCAAGGCAAATGCCATGCAGCAGGGGTCCCAGTGGGAAGGCAGGTTTGTGGATGAACTACAAGGAAGACCAAGGAGGGAGCAGGTCCTAGCAGTTTGGGGAGGCCCCTGGCTGGAGTAGCTTCCTGGTTTTCATGGCCTGAGGTCAGCTCAAAGAGGCTGGAGGAAGAAGAGCAGGCAGGGAGGAGGAAGAGGCAGAGGAGGGAGCTGGCAGGCCCAGTGGGGAGTGCCCGCCACCCCAGACGGCCTGTGTGCCTCAGTACGTGGACACCTCCCCAGGCCTTCTCAGTTATCCCCCAGGCTCGGGCCACAGGGAGGGCTATGAGGTTTGGCGGTTCGTGGCTCCTTAGGTGGACCAAAAGAGAAAAGAATTTCGTTCTGTCTGCTTACCTCCTAACCTTATAAACACAGGATTAGCAGATCAAAGGCGGATTTGGCACAGCTGAGGGACGACAGTGGCTCCAGAGAGCAGTTTGGGCTCCATCCTTCGTGATCCAATGAGCTGAAGTCACTGATACATAAATGGCGTTTTGAATTCCTCTAACCGGGCATGCGGGTCCCACCCAAGCCTCACCAGCTGGCCAGCCCCCCAGGCAGAGGTAACCAGCTAAGGAGGGAGCAATGGCCACGAGCAGGGTTCCAGGGAGCCCCTATGGCAGCGGAAGGGGTCCGAGGACTGCCCTCCTCCACCAGCCCGACAGTTAAGGACACGTGTTCTGGAGCCGGAAGAGGCGGGTTCACACTCCCAGCACAGCCACCAATAGGCTAAGGGGCCCCAATTGGTGCCTTGACCTGGCCGTGCCTCTGTTTCCTCTGCTGCGAGATGGGAAATAATAACATTAACAGCTGCCCTGTACTAAGGGTGGCCCCCCTCGACCCAGGGCCCATGGAGGGGACACAGAGTCAGAGCAGGAGGCCAAGGTCACAGCTGGTTCTCCCAGTCCCTGGCTAGATGCTTCCTTTAACGGTAGTGCTTCGGTCTCCTTCTCTGTAACAGCGTGAGCCTGGGGCAATGAGGAGTCCGCTGTCACTGAGCGGAGAGCCCCTCAGGGGCCCTTGACAGGTGGCTGAGCCACAACCTCGGTGCAGAGTCCCGAATGATATTAATGACCCCATGCCACTCACTGCCCGTTGACCCCAGATCCCACCCTGGCCTTTCTCCTGCTTTGCTCCGTGTCCCAGGAACACTACACATTCCCCAGACTCCCCTGCCACCGGCATCTGGGAGGCACTGGCAAGTAAGGGAGAAGCCAAGGTGCTCTCCCAGTACCTGCTTCTGTTTTCTGCGTGTCTCCAACAACAGACGCTGTGCCCGGCCTCTGGGCCACCCCTGGACCCCATGCTAGGCAGCCCCCTCCCAGATTCCAGCTCCTGCCCCAGCTCCCAGGCTCTGCTAACAACCCTCCCCCCACCCCATCTGCCCCCAGCCCTGGGGGTGGCAGCAGCTTCCTGCTGTTGCTAGGTGCCCGGCTGTCTTTCCTTTCCCTGGTTGGCTTGTCTTCTCTTACTTCTCTTGTGCAATCAATCCCTCTGTTGAATTCTCTCTCGTGGACACACCTGGAGAGATTTCTGACTGATCTGGACCTCGGTCACCTGTATAGCATTTGTCATTCACCCGTGCAGTGACAATTCAGCAATCGCTCTCGGCCGGGTTCCGAGCCGTGGAGACATTTGCAGTGAGGCGTTCGGTGCTCAGAGGTGTCTCCATGAGGAGTTCTGAGCTGGCCTGGATCCGACCTGCCAAAAGGGGCCAAGGGCTCCCACGGCCTGGCAACGGGCAAGCGGCCCATCTGTTCACCAAGCGCTTTCACGTCCTCGACAGCTTGGGGGTCCAGCCTGAGGCACTGGTCCTGTGGACAGACAGACAGACAGACAGAGGCCCAGGGAGATGAGGTGACAGGACGTCTTGGCCTGGAGCACAGGGAGCCCTGGGGACGGCCCCTGGGGCGCCAAGTGACCTGGAGTCAGTGCCCTCCTCTCTCTGGGCCTCGGTTTCTCCAGCTGAGAAATGAACAGCCTGCAGCGGGTGAGCTTCATGGTTCCCCCATTTCCACATTTTGTAGCTTCTGACACTTCATCTAAAGGAGAGGACTTGGAATGAACACCTCTGAGCTGTTAGGTTCTTGACCCGAAGTCACCAGGTCCGCCCCCGAAGCATGCAGAAAGCGCTCCTCTGTGTCAGGCGAGCCTGGAGCTGAGTCTCCGCTCTGCCCAGACTCCCTGTGTGGCCCCGAGCAAGTCCCTCTCCTCCTGAGCCTCAGTTTCCCCATTAGAAAAATGAGGCCCACAGCAGTGCCTGTCCCCAAAAGGGTTGTGTGGTTTTAAAAAACATAGCGTGTGCAAAAAACCATTGAGCACAGAGTAGGTGCTCAGTAAAGGCTAGCGATCCAAAGTGCAGCTGATAGTTGAAAGCAGAGCAAAAGGAATGGGGGAGGGGGGACATGCAAATTCGACAGAAAAAGATGTTAATTATTTAGGATTTGATGACAACCTCTTCTGCAATGGCCACACCAGCTGCAGGGGGGAAGCCAGGAGCGAGGAAAGCCAGGTGCCCCCAGCAGCCAGGTCAGGTTTTGCAGCAGAAAAGGAGTTTCAAAGTGACATCCTCTCCCACAGAGTCTCTGAAGCGTGCTTGTCCCCTCCCCTGGGTGTCGCCTTACCCACAGCCAACACCTGCCAGGGGAGGGCATGAGCTCGCCCTGGGAGGGGCCACCCGGTGCAGAGAGGGCAGCTGCTTTAGTTGGCTGCACAACAGACAGCCTGGGTCCATGAGACCCGCCTCGCCCCCAGCGGAGGCCTGGCTCTGGCCAGCGCCCTGTGCTGGGCCCAGGTTGTGTGAACAGTGCCTAAGGCCACCCAGCAAGGGAGGGGTCCTTGGGTGAGGGGTGTGGTTTCTTTGGAGCCCCCCACTCCCTCACTCACAGGGTCTGCTTAAAATAATCCCTCCATGGGGGACCTGCCACTCCTGGCGTGGCTGGACATGCATTAAACATGGGCGGTCGGGTTTCCTCCTCTGAATGGCTTCATTGAGAGAGCGCAGGGGTGCAGGAGTGATGGGAGGACCACTTGGCTTCCTGGGACGACAGCACGGCCCTGCTCTGCCCAGGCCCCCACCTCCCACTCTGTGCCTGACACCTTGAGCCCATGGTGGCCCTCGCATAGGGCTCCCAGGTGGGAGCAGGCTGGGGGCGGCTCCCAGTACCAGCTCCCCAAGGCCTTTCTCTGGACCCCCTTAGTGGAGAAAAAGGAACCCTCTGGGCAGAAGTCAGGCAGCCCCAGGTTTGAATCCTGCTTCTTCCATGGTCCCACTGTGTGCTGGTGTTTGCATGTGCCTCACCTAGCAGAGAAGGAAGTACGCTCAGAGAGGTTGAGGCAGCTGCACAAAGACACACAGCCAGCTGTCCGACTCACTTACTGCTGCTCTTCAGTCACGGCCAAGGGCAGAGTGGTGCGAGGGAACTGGTCCTAGAGGAAGGAAACCCCCAGGGGGCGTCCATCCGAGGGGCAGTTCCTGAGAACCACGGGGTCAGGGCCTGCCCACAAAAACGCCTTCCTCTCGCCTTTTCTTTAATTCATTGCTCCCTTCTTTACGTTCTTTATTCACTCAACAAACACTTCCTTATAAATATTTTCTTAGTAATGAAAACATATGCTCATAATAAAAAAACTTGAAGTTTCCAGAAAAGCGTAGTTGAAAGAATAAAAATGTCTCGTAGTCCCCCATTCCAGCTCTCTGCCAATGCATAACTATCTAGTGACATGTAACATCTATGGGCATGTACACCACCCCAGGGTGCCTGCCGGCAGAGATCTGCCCGTATTGGTGCTCAGCGTCTGGGAGCCAGGAGCCTGGGGGGTGCCCAGCAGGGACGGCTGGCCTCCACTCCGCCATGTCTGAAGACAGCCAGAGAGGCTCACAGCTGGCTGGGGGCTAGAATCATCTAGAACAGGGGGGTCCAACTTTTTGGTGTCTCCAGGCCACACTGGAAGAAGAAGAGCTGTCTTGGGACACACACGCATTAAAGATACAAACACTAATGAAAACTGATGAGCAAAAACCAGGTCTGTGTATAATTTTTGTGGTGCCTGCCCGACAGATAAGGAAAAAAGTCCTCACGTAGTCACCCTAATTATGCAGCAGCTCTTTCGAAAACCTTTTAAAATCGTCGAGCAGGTCCTAAGTTTGTGATCACTAACATAGAACATGCACATGTCTACATAATAAGCCTTAGCAATAAAACTAAGTAATGATTTAAGTAAATTTATGGTCTTGTGTTGGGCCGCAGATTGGACACCCCTGATCTAGAAGCTTCTTCATTCACAAGTCTGGCTCCTGGGCTGGGCTGAGTCAACTGAGGCTGTGATTCAAGTCCCCCCTCTTCTTGTGGCCTGGGGGTCCTCATGTCACAGGGACCTCGGGGTAGATATGCTTCTGACCTAGAGGTTTAGGGCTCCGAGAGAGAGAGAGAAGGTTCTAGCCAGTGAAGGGAGACTCCATGGGCTTTTATGACCTAGTCTTGAAAGTTACAGGATGTCATTTCTGCATATCCTCTTGGTCAAAGCCATCACAAGCCTGCCCAGGTTCAAGGGGAAGAACCCTGCCGCAACCGGTAGTGACAGGCAGAACTGGGACCCAAACCTGGGGCCCCTGGCTGCAAAACCAGGTCTAAAACCACTGCCCCAACTACTGAGGACCACAGGGTGGGCTTCTGGCCTGGGAGGCGCCGGTCCTGAGGGCAGGGAAGAGAGGGACCCCCAGTGCCCGGGGAGGGACGGGGACCTGACTTGACCCCTCCTGAGCGTCCGGAGAGAGGCTGTGCAAACTGCTGCAGGATGGGGCCCAGCGCAGAGTTTTCTAGCTCTTTGATACCTTTTAGGGGGAAGACAGGGGCAGGCGAACGCCTCCTGTGGTGGGACCCGGTCCTGATGTCACATTTGCTTGAGTCACCTTCACCCCCCACCCCGCCCTGGGCTGTGGGCTCCACAGGGGCAGCCAGTGCCACCACCCTGCGTCTCCGAGTGCACCCGCAGGGCCTGGGGGTGCTCCCGAGAGACATGTGACGTCAGCGCGTCTGATTCTCCGGTGACAGCTACAACAGCGGCACCCAAGGCCGTGCCATGCCTTGGCTTCCATAGCAGGTCTTCCTGGAAGGTCCTTTTGCTGAACGTAGTTTCCGCGCGACACTGATGAGCTGCCGTAGGGTCCTTCTTCACTCTCGTTTCTGTCAGTTAGCCAACGTGAAACTGGTCCCAAGACCCAGTCGACTACGCTGAATGCGCACTCACCCTGCACCTGCTTCACCCTCACCAGTGAGGCATCACTATTGCCATCCCCCTTAAGGCTCCATGAGACTGTCACTCGCCCACAGTTCATACTTTGTGGGCCCAGGTGAGGGACAGCAGCAGAACTGGGGAGGTGTGGCTTCAGAGCAAAGCTGGCGGCCACCTGGCTCGGTCGGTGGTCACCCAGGCCAGCAGGCAGATGGTTCCACGCCAGCGAGTAGGAACCCCAGTGCCACAGCTCCAGCCAGCCAGCGACCGGAGTCAGGTGACTTATGGTTTTGACAACGTGCAGGGCCAGGGGGCCGACCCACGGGGAAAGTCATCGGCCTCCACGTGGGACAAGCCCTCATTCGCTTTGTGTCTGGTTCCTGCTGTGCAGTGCCCGCCGGGGGCTGCCAGGGCGGTGCTCTTTTCCACCTAACGGTTAAAATTCTTAGAAGCATTCTTCTCTGCTTTGCTTGGCGGCCTAGAACATCCCTCTGACGTGGCAGGTAACTGGATAGGCTCTCGGTCCCAGCAATTTGCTGAACACGGGGCTTTGAGCACAAAAACACATGACAGCACCGGGCCCGTCACTCAGGGCCACCGCCCGCCATGGTCGGAGTCCTGAGTGTCAGAGAGGAGGGAAGAGGGGTGCCCAGGAGAGGGAAGCTCAAGTTGGGGAGGTAGGAGCACCGCAGTGGGCAGCCAGGTGGACCCAGGGCGGTCCCCCACATCCACACTGGGCTGAGGCCCGAGGGTGAGAACACCAGCCTGACTGATGCCAGAGGGACTGAGAGTCGGGTCCAGCCTCACTGCCCCCGCTGTGCAACCTCAAGGAGCACAGTTCACCTCTCTGAGCCTCGGTTTGTAAAATGACCCGAATCAGAAGATTTAGCTTCTGGGGCTCCTGCAAGACACACGTGGGGTGGCCTGTGGGGAGCAGGATGTGACACACAGTAGGGACTCCATAGCTCTTTGTTGGGTAGGTCCACCTTGTTCATGGCTGTCTCCCCTGTACGCAGAGCGTGCAGTAGGCGCTTTTCAGCGCCTGCATGTTGCATTGGCTAATTGCTCCCAACTGTGCCCGAACACGGCACCCAGCACACGGCCGGCAGTGCTGACACAGGAAGCACTTTTGAATGAATGAAGGTGAAGCGTGTGGCAGAGGACACAGGGTTCAGTGCTTAATTTATGTTCGCGACTATCCTTTGTTCATTCAGCACAGACATCTCGAGGGCCTGGATATGTCTTCTTCTGACCCTGGGTCTCCAGGTCTCTGACACTAAGCGGATGTCCAACCGTTCAGTTCAGTCCTGACCCCAACTGCCTAGAGTGCGCGTCAGCCTCCCCGGGGTCAGGGTTCAGTGCCAAAGACAGCCCTTACTTCAGATGGCAGCCACAAGTGGGGTCCCCCGGTGACCCACACCTCCACCCCGGCAAGTACAAATTCAGGGGTCCCCACAACGCCCTCCTGGGGTTCTGTACTTTGCTGGAATTGGCTCCTGGAACTCCAGAGAGGGTTAACTCATAACCACGGGTTCATTACAAAGGAGACGACTCAAGAACAGCCAGATAGAAGCCCAGGGCAAGGTGTGGGGGGCAGCCCAGGGCCTCCTGGGCATAGCCCCCTCCCAGCTGCCAGTGTGTTCACCAGCCCCACCTCTCTGAATGTCCCAGTGCCAGAGTTTTTCTAACCCAACCCAACCTACAGCCGACCCAGGGGTCAGGTGCAGGGCTGAAAGTTCCCACCTCTAATCTCTCTGGTGACCACTCCCAGCCTGAAGCTATCTGGGGGGTCCAATCTGAATCATCTCATTAGCATAAACTCCAGTGTGGTCCAAAGGGCTCCTTAGGAATAACCTAAGGCACAGCTGCCCTGGCCCAGGACTCGGCCCGTTAGAGTGTCCTCCAGATACACCCAGGCTGCAGGTTCCATTGCCCGTCAGGGCACATACAAGAGTCAACCAACGAATGCATGGATAAGTGGAACAACAAGTTGACCCCTCTCTCTCCCTCCCTCTGTCTCTCTCTTTCTCTGTCAAATCAATAAATAAAATTTATTAAAAAGACACTCTTATCATTCTACAAAAAGCAAGATTTTAGGAGCTCTATGCCAGGAACCAGGGACAAACACCAAATACATTCTTCGTTATACCACAACCTGGCACCCAGGTCACCACCCTGGACACCGGGGACTTTGCGGTGCTCAAGCTAGCAGGGACCCGCCTCCTCCACTGAGCTCCCGGTACCAGCCATTCTCCGGAAACCCAGGGAAACTCAATGTGTATTGTGATGGGGGCAGGGGCTGTGGTTTGGTGTCAGGCTGACTTTTTTTGTGGATTTATTAAAAAGAAAGAAGTGCAAAAGCCATGGGGATAACCAAGGTGCTCCCAGAAACTGCGGGCCAACAAGGGGAGGGGGTGTCAGAGAAAGAGACAGAGGCAGAGAGAGACGGAGACCTCGCCCCCCCCCAGCACCCCACCCCACACACGCACTCCCTGGTCGCACGCTGGGTTCTCTGGAAATCGGAGCTGAGATGGCATCAGAAATGGCAAGCTCTTTACTAGGGCCCATACGTCCCTCATCAGCCTTCAGAGAGACGCCAACCAAAGCCACAATGAGGTACCACGTCGCACCCAATAAAATGGCCAAAATCAAAAACACAAACAACAAGTGCTGGCGAGGATGTGGAGAAAGCTGGGCCCTCCTGCACTGCTGCTGGGAACCAGACAGGGGGCGGCCCTGTGCCAACAGCCCGGCAGGTTCTCCAAAGATCAACCGCCGTTACCATAGCACCCAGCAATCCTGCTCCTAGGCCTACTTGCCAGGTAAGTAAAAGGTGTGTCCTATCGAAAACCAGCACACAGATGTGACGGTGGGGTTCTCCATGACCAACGGGGAAAACGACGCAAACATCCAGGGACTGATGAATGGATGATAAGTAAGAGAAGTAACTCCTAGAACCAGCAGATCCACAGAGATAGGAAGCAGATGAAGGGTTTCCAGGCCCTGGGAGGTTGAGGGCAGAGGGAGGCGGGGCGTGCCCGCTGATGAGCAGGGGGTTTCTTCGGGGGAGACAAAAACATTCTAAAATTGACTGCTGCCCAACTGTGAATGTGCTACATGTCGCTGAAGGGCATATTTCAAGGGCGTATTACTCGTATGGTATGGAAATCACATTTCAATAAAACTGTTAGCAAAAAACTGCATTAGAAGTAACACCTGTGAAAGGAAAAGGCTGGGAGCAGGGCTGGGCGGGGAGCCATCGGACGGCAGGCCTCCCTGACAAACCTCCACCAGCCCTGCGGGGAGGGGAGGAGCAAAGGCCGCCCCTGAGCCTTGCCCTGGCTGGGGAGTTCAGTGGTTAGAGCAGCGTCCTCATATGCCAAAGTTATGGGTTCAATCCCTGGGACATACAAGAAACAACCAATGCATGCTTCAGTAAGTGGAACAACAAAATGATGTTTCTTTCTCTCTCTCTCTCTTCCCCCACCACCTCTTTGTCGCTGGCCACCCCAGTGCTGGTAAAATGAAAGGAGTAGCCAGGAAGGAAATGCTACTTAGGAGCCAAAAGACGCGAGCTCACCAAAGTGGATCAAGCTACTGCCTCTGCAGAATGTCCGATCTGGCAGCGACAGACACAGCACTGAGCCCTCAGGGTGACACTATCATCTGAAAAGACCAACCAGTCCCTTGGTGACAAGTTGCCCACACTGGACCCCTTCCGCCCCCAAACTGAGCCCCGGTTTCCTCCTCCGTGCACTGCAAAGACGATGGCTGGGAGCCCTGGGGCAGCACCGTGCAGCAGGCTCAGCCCTGCGCCTGCCACTGAGCGTGCCCCCACAGATGTCAGCCTCCGAGTGAATCACCAGGGGTCCCTCCCAGCGCCTCCTGCTGGGTCCCCTTCCCAAGAAAAGCCACTCTACCTTGGGAATCGGTGAGAAAGGGGCCCTTGCTAGGAAGTCCCCCAAATTCCTCACTCCTCCAACAGGAGGGGATAAAAGCATTCCTTCCCTGGTGCCACAAAGACTTTCCGCCGAGGAAGCAGCAGAAGTTCCAAATGAAAGGCAGATTTCTCTGCAGGAGGGGCAGCGGGTCTGGAGTCGGAGCCCAGCTGCCGCGCTGTTTTCCAGGAGGCAGGCCAGGCGCAGGGCGTCTCCCGAGTGTCCCCATATTATCAGATGGGCACCTCCCGGTGGGTGGCGGTGCCGACATTGCTTGGCCGTGTCTCCAGCTGCAGCTTGGCTTGGCTAGTCCATTGTGATGGGGTCCCCGGGAGCGAGACAGTCCCCAGAGTGGCCACCCTGGCGGGCAGACAGGGCTCAGCCTCAGGAAGCTATACCCCCGGCGGAGCCCAGGGCATCGGGCAGGGGCGGGGCAGCAGCACACCCGGGTGCACCCCCCACGGGAGCAGGTCGCAGTCAGAGGCCCACTGAGAGGTCTCCCCGTGCAAGGATGGGCCCCCTGGATGAGAAAGAAAAAGGGAACCCAAAGCCAAGTGCAGATTCAGGAAGCTCAGGAGCCCGGGGTTAGGGCTAGATGAACATTCAGTCATCGCCTACCACGTGTTTATTCCTTCCTTTGCCAAGAAACATTCCAGAGAGAGCCACGACATACCCCAGGGCCCGGACACTCACCGGTGACGCAGTCAGGCCGCCTGGAGGTTTCAGGAAAGGGACGCCTGGGCCTCGACTTGCACACAGGCTGCTACAGAACTGTGTCCCCGACCCCCTCCCATCTGGGTCACCTCTGGCCCTGGGCCTAGTGAGGGTCTACTGCCGGATGGTCCCAGCTGAGGGGAGGTCAGGCCTCTGGAGGTCAAAGCCAGGCAGGTTTCAGACCAGACCCAAGTGTCGAAGACTGGAAAGGCTGGACCGAAAGTCCACCCTTGTCCCCTAATGAAATCACCAGTTCGGGCGAGAATCATCAGTTGATGTGTTAAACCATTATGTGAATGGCTGATGCACAACTGGACATTCGAATTGGGCAAAGAAAGACCCCACGGGTGTCCTCCCAGCCCAGGAGGATAGAACTGGCCCGGGAATCATCTTGCACAACCAGAGATGATGTGTCTCCGCACAGGTGATACAGTCTGAAGCTCTTGGTGTCTCCCACACGTTCCAGCCACGATATCTTTGCCGGGGTCCATCAAACTTCAGATCTGACTACGCTGTGTGGGCTGTAGCGGGGGTGCAGGGACACGCTAGGTGGTGACGAAAGGATGAGACCACGCTAACCAAGGCAGTGGCAGACCCACCCCGACAAGCAGCCACAGTAAAGGGCACCAGGCCGATGGAAAGCAGCCAAAGGGACCAGTGTCCAGAGGCACCACAAGGTCCTGGACTAAAGTCTGCTTTGGGCGAACCAGCAAAGGCAGGTTACTAAGACAACTGCTTCCCTCTCCGAATGTGGACCAGGTGTAAGATGGTATTTACAATTATATTTGTTCTACTAAGTGAGACAATGCTACTTTAGCTTGACCAGAAATGCTTTTTTTCCTCCTAATGATACACATGGGAAGAACAAAAACTCCAGAATGTTCACTGGTGCTGGCAATAGACAGATTCCAAGGTGGCCCCCAAGACCCCCATCGCCTGGTGTAAATGGACTTGATGGGGTGGCACTCTGTTATGTGGCAAAGGTGCCAGGACTTTGCAGATGTCCCCACTCAGCTGAGTTTCATCAGAGAGAAGAGTGTCCTGGGTGGGCCTGACCTAATCAGGTGAGTCCTATTAAAGACGGCCTGGGGGTCAGAGCTGGAAGAAGTCAGAGATATCTGACACAGTGGCAGACATACCCTTGTTGGCCTTGACACAATGAACTGCCATGTTGTGGAGAGAGAGCCACACAGCAGAGAACAGAAGGGTGTGTCTGGCCGTTGAGGACTTCAGTCCTACACACACAAGGAACTGAACTTCACCAAAACCTCTATAAACCTAGCAGAGAACCCAGGAGCTCAGATGAGTCCCCAGCCTGACCAGCACCTTGATTTCAGCCTGATGAGCCCCCACACCTGTGCCTGGACACCCAACTCACAGAAACTGGGAAATAATACATTTGTGTTGGGTTAAGCCACCGAATTTATGGCCCTTTGTGACACAGCCACAGAAAACTTGATAGCTGAAAGCCAGAAACTCCCCAAGTATCCAACCCAAATAACCAGAGAACAGATAAGCCAACCATGCTACCTTCGCACAGTGGACTAATCCTCAGCCATACAGAGGAGCGAACGGCTGATACGTGTAACCATTGGGTGAGCTTCAGAAACAATGTTGACCGAAAGAAGCCAGACACAAAAAGGACCGAGAGTTTATGCTGATATTCTATCATTTTATTTAGATGCTGTTTAAGAGCAAGCAAAAGCCGTGTGGGGAAGCAGCACCATTGTTGCCTGCATGGGGGCGGCGGTGCGGGGAGGAGGCACTGGACAGCAACATAAAGAACCTTCCATGGTGATGAAAATGTTTTAAATCTTCGTTGGGGTATGAGTTGCATGAGTTTTACTCACGTGTGAAAACTCACCACAACTATACACTTAAGATCTCTACATTCGCTGCCTGGAGCTTATCCCTCGATTTGGAAAGAATAATTCCATCCTCGTTGTCTGGAGATTGGCAGGAGGTTCTTCCTGAATCTGGGGCCAAGACACAATGGGTGGAGGGGATGATCACACACTCACGTTTGCGCACACACGCACACACGCGTGCGCGCACACAGATGGCGGCATCCCAGGCCAAGTACGCCTCCCCTTTGGCCTTTGCCTCATTTAATGTGGGGAAGGCAGCTGCCTCCCAGCTCCCAGGTCATGGCTCCGTGTGTCCGCCTGTCAAGATAAGAAGGCAAAGGCAGATGCTGCTAATTACCTGGCCTTTCAAGTGGTCCCCCAGCCTCACATCTGGCTCCATCTCCAACATCCAGCTTGAGCCAATAAAAGCCAAATAAAATCACAAAGAGCTAATTTGGTGGCCAGGCTCCGACAGGCTGCACATGAGGCAATGGCGGGTTGGGGGGGGGGGGTGGGCAGACAAAAGCCTGGCTGGGAGCATGGGGCAGGGAGAGGGCCCACTGACCCTCAGCCTCCATGCCAACAGGACAAAGCAGGCGAGAATGCCACCCTCTCCTCCTGGGAAACTGCTTCTGCCTGAGCCCAGAGCAGGTCCCAGATGACTGTTTGCAGCCGGATTTCTTTTACCCAAGGAGGAAGTCACCCTCTTCCATGGTGGCCAGTGGCCAGAGCCAAAGTTGTCTTGGGAACTTCACACTAGACCTGCAGGTGTGACAATGCCAAATGTGAGCCCCAGAATTCCGGTGGCCCGGTTTTTCATGGGACCCACCATATGGGAGATCAGGGACCTGTCTCAATTGTTGCTGGGGGAAAACATTCCCCAGGAACCACAGGGGACAGGGCAGAGTGGACAGTCACCTAGCGTTTGAAGGACTTTTGAAAAGCACCCCACTCCCCACAGCCTTGCCCCTTTGTCTGAAATTCCACCGCTCCTTTGAGTTGTAAAGGCTTTATAAAAACACAAGTCCGGGGGTCAGCACACCTTGGAGAATGACTTTCTTAAGTCTTACAGCTTGGAGGAGAGAGGCAATTGAGGAGATCTCTAGGTGATGGGCCTCAGTTTCCCCACCTGTAAAATGAAACCATGGGCCTCTCGGATTGCAGCGGTTCTCGGTGTGCAGTGGAAAGGTGAGCCGGACCTCCCCAGTCCTTATCTCTGCCCCTTCATCGGGGAGTGGAAACTGACAGCCAGATTCAGCCAGCAGGCATGTTTGCTTTGGCCTGCAGGGTGTTTGAAAAGAACTGGGCCAACATTTCAAAACGGACAGATTTCACATTTTACAAATGCCAGCTGCTTGCTTCTTTGGGAAAACGGGAAGCTCCGAGGGCCCTGGGCCCACATTCCCACACGGTGACAATTGTCCCACACTGAGGCCGGCAGCCCCAGTTAAAGAGAGCATGCAAGGTGTCCAGTTTGCCTCAGTCCCCACCGCTCCTCATTGTCCCAAGTCCCCGGCTCACTTGGCCCCTTTCCTGCATGTGCCTGACCCTTGCAGGCATCTGAGTTAGAGAGCCTACTCTGGACAGTCCTCGCAGGCCCCCCTACACCCGCTCCCGGGTGCCGCACTCCAGAGCCTGGTTCTGCTCCCTCCTTGGAAGGTGGGATGGAGCTGGGGAGCACACGATGCTAGGAGTCCTTTGAAGGCAATGCCGCGGGACTATTTTGCTAAACATAAAACCCCAAAGGCAGCGGGACCACTTTCTGCAAATGCCAGCAAATTAAAAAAATGTGTGTGCAGAATGCCATTGGGGGGCCGGGGCCTGGCTTTCATGAAAGAATAAGTTGTTGGCCAAGACAAAGCAGCACGTTAACTTTTACAGGGTATGTTTCTTCTGGGGTGCAGCTCCCCCAGGCAGGCTCCTCGCGGCTGCCGCGGCGAGAGGTGCCACTTCACCCTTTATCTGCAGCCAGCGGAGCCACCGAGGCCAGCGGCGAGCCTGGTGTAGAACTTGAAATGGCTCAGCAGCAAATGTCAAAACCGTTTGATCCGCTTTTAGAAAATCACCTTTTCGGGCACTGGAAGACACTTGACACTTTGCAAAGAGATTAGAAACTTTTCAGCTGACTTGGAAAAAGAGCCCAGGCAGGTTTGATTCCTGTGGACTCGGGGCGGGGGGGGGAACCCCAGTGGTGCCCAGGGTCAGTAAGCCTAAAGCCAACAGTTTCTCTTGAAAGGGAAGAGCCAGCCCGAGTGTGGGCTGGCTGCCAGCATCTGCCCTTGGTATCTGGCATGGTCCCCAAGAGGTCTCCTTTTCTCGGGAGGAGGAGGTGGCTGCAGGCAGGGCTGTTATTCAGAGTACAACTGGTAACATGGACATCAGCGTTCAGTCTGCTGCAAACAACCTGCCCCACTGTCCCAGCTCGCCAGCTGGTCTGCAGAACTCAGGGCGGGGCCTGGGCTGGCTGGACCGAAGGGTGAAATCACACCTGTGAACACGGGTGACTTGAGCCGTGATGAGAGATGTTGCACAAGTGTCACCATGGCCCAGCTTCTCCTTCCCCAGCTCTCTCACGCTGTCCTTCTCTAGCATTACCCACTGTGCCCACACAACCACTGCTTACATGGTCCCCTTCCAGCTGGCCCCCTTCCAGCTGGTCCCCTTCCCCTGCCCTCCCCCACACTCCATCATCCTAAACCATTCTGGTGCGCTCATGTCTCCCAGTCACCTACTAGACAAAAATCCTGGCATTCAAATGTCCACCGTCTTCCCCTAAGAGCTGTGACTATTTACTGTGGCTCTGAGTCACGTATCAAGTGGTTTATATGGTTTAACTAATGTAACCCAATCTCTTTTTATCGCCTCATTTTATAGCTGAGAAAATGGAGGCCCAATGAGATTAATTGGCTCACCTGAGGTCACAGAACTTTCTTAGAAAGAGGGACTCAAACTTGGGTCTCCCTGGCCTAAAGTCATGCACAGAATCATCACACCATACACACACTCTCCCTTCTCACAGAACATCACCAGAAAAGCCCAGGCTTCCACAACTGTCAGAGATCAGGGAGAACTGGAAGGCAGGCTGCACCCACACACTGGGAGTGGCCCATGAGCACAATGAATGAGCCTGCATAATCACAGGAAATGATGCTTTTGAAATGTAGGCTAATAGTAGGATTTCAGGCACAGGAACAATGAAATGAGAGAGTCAGGCCAGCCTCCTGCAGAAAGCTGCCCACACTGTCAGAAGCCAGTGAGGAAGAATCTGGAAAAGGGGTTGGGCACGCGAGTTTCATCCCTATTTCTAGAACTAAGTTGGTTGTATGATACTGAGCAAGCTCCAGGGGCTCAGGTTCCTGATGCATAGAACAAGGATTATAGCACTGCCTGCTTTCCTAATCAGGACAAGCTAGGTTTTGCTGCAGTAACAAACAAAGCCCCAGAATTGGCCACAGTAAAGGTTTGTGTCTCATGCACATGACATGTACCATGCAGGTCGGAAAACAACTGAGCTCTAATGTAATAGTCATTCCCCGGGGCTCAAGGTGACAAAGGCTATATCCCATAAGCATAACCTTAAGACAAGGCTTCCAGCTTCTCTGCAGCTGGCAAAGAGAAGGCTGGAGAGTGAACGCCAGCAATTAAGTGCTTCAACCAACCTGGTAATGACACATGTCCCTTCTGGCTACATTTTATTGGCCAGAACTCACCACAGGATGCTGCCTCACTGTACAAAGTTATAGAATCATAATCCTACCTACCCATAAGCAGATAAGAAGTCTATCTGAATGGGCATGGGTCTCATCCACCACACCTGCCTCTGAGGTCACTGTCAGTGTCAGATGAGTTTCCAAGGAAAATCCACTGGCCAGCCAGCTTAGGCCATGACTCTTATCCCAGACAGACATAAATTCAAGCTCTGGTTCCAGGCAGGTGCATGTGACCTTGGGAAAATGACTTAACCCCTCAGTTTCTATGTTCTCATCTATAAAATGGGCATATTAAAACCTATCTCATTCAGCTATTGTGAAAAGGAGATAAGGCATCCAGTGCTCTGGGCATAGTGCTTAGCAGGTCCTTAATCAATGGCTGGTGGAATAAATGAAACAGGATGGGCCATGAGTTGATAATATTGGAGACTGGTTGATAAATTTATGGCAGTCTCTTTGAATACCCTCCCAACTTCTGTGTGTGCTTAAACTTTTTCATTAGAAATAAATAAGTAACCCTCTGGGAGAAGTAAAGTGATGTTGCAGAAACGGAGAAGTAGGGAGCTCCAAGAATTGATCTCCCCAAAGAAGCAACCATTCAACTAAAAAAAAACAAAAACAAAAAACATAAAAAACCCTGACAGAATCAATTCTGTTGGAATTCTAAAATTTAATTTTAAAAAAATTGAAGAAACTAGGGGAGTGCTCAACTAAGAAACAAGCTACTAAATTTCACTAAGAATATGTAGCATTTTTGCTTACCTGAAAAAGGAGGAGGCCAAGGAGGAGGATTTTCTGGGGGCGGGGGTGGGGGGGGCAAGGGGTAATGAGGGCTTCAAAGGACTACCACATTCGCCAGGGCTCTGGAGTATGAGGTACATGCCCAGGGCTGGACGCATGCTCAGAAAAGATCTGATAGGACCCCAGGTTTCCACCTTCGGCTGACCTTCAGGATCTGCACAAGCAGGAGATAAAGGCTAAGGCAGGACCCTGGCCCTGCCCTGACGGAATGTTCCAGCTTGGAGTCAATCTGCAAAGATCAAAGTAACATATTTCTTCTTTTTGGCTCCAGGCACTTAAGAAAATGTCTGTCAGGTCACTGGCAAATCTCGTAGTTAAAGGTACAGGGACATCAGTGACCACACACAAGAAGGAATAGAGTCTTTTCAAAAAATCGTTTGGAAGGGTGATGAAACAGTGGCCGCAGCCCTTGGCAGTTAACAACAGCAAACCCTGGGGAGAATCTTATTTCAAGAGTTATCCTGTTACAATATTTACATTTTCTATTGATGACCAAAAAAGTTACAAGTCATATAAACAAACAGGAAATACAGCTCCTTCACGAGGGAAAAGATCTTACCGGAAACTTTCCTTGGGGGAGCACAGATATGAGATTTACTAAATAAAGACTTTAAGTCATCTATCTTAAATATGTTCAATAGGCCAAAGAAAACCATGAACAAAAACCTGAAATAAAACAGAAGAACAATATGTAAACAAATACCAAAAAAAATTGGTACAGATAGGATATAAAAAAAGTCAAATTAAAATTCTGAAGCTAAAAACGATAGTAGCTGAAATGAAGATTTTACTAGAAAGATTCAACAGCAGATTTGATCAAGCAAATGTAAGAATCAGCAAACTAGAAGATGGTCTGTTAGGGTAGGAACCCGCCACCTTCTCAGATCGCCGTCCATCTGAATAAAGCGCCCATAAAGATTCAATCCCTGTCTCTGCCTATTGGGTTTGGTAGGTACAGGCAGCCCGAACTCCGGTGTCTCTACTGGTTTCATGCTTTGGCGACTCTGGTGGGGTAGACTTGGGGACTCTCCAAGACCTCTCCCCAACAGGTTTGCTGCCTTCCTTTGAGACTGCAGACAAAGTGCTACTCAAGACTTGGATGACCGCATCTCCAGAGAGCCAACTAGAAGAAAAGTGTACTGGACTTTGGGATGCATTCCTCGCCATCCCCACCATGGTGAAGTTGGCCAAAAAAACAAAAACCCTCGAACTCATCACACCGGAATAAAGAAAGCACTGGAGGAAGACCTGAAAGTCATCTTTCAGAAACAGTGACTCCTATTCCTTTATTTACCTCTTGTTTAACCCCTTGTTGTGGACAACTTACTCCCTTCAAATGGGATGAAAATATTTGGGTATTTTTAGCAAAAATTGTTCTGAATATTTCTGACTTTTGTCTTGCAGGAGGAACTTCTGTTGAACAAACTTTCACTTCATGTCGTGTAGGTATCTATACTCCTTTGGAAAGCCTTAGAAATTATACTGTGTTTGAGCATATGGAAAAGAAAATGACCTACTCTGATATTTATAATTGGGGACCAGTGGTGACTATAAAGGACAGGGAAATGTTTTCACTGAAAGTTGCTAATGTAGCCCCAGCTAGAGAGTGTGCAACTGTTGTCAACTGCACTAAAACTGTCTTGTGCTCTCAGCAGGTGTGAAGGTGAACCGCACCATCACCACTGACAAATCTTACGCTTATGCTGATGTTAAACTGCCAACAGGATGGCTTCTGATACGTGGAATGACTGTCTATTCCTATGTTCCAGTGAACGGTTCTGGGGGACCACACTCTCTGGGGGAAGACTGACGGTGTTTATGCCTCAGAAGCCCCACCTGACCCGGGTTCAACGGGACCTCTCCCTTACACCCTACTGTAAAAGTGATTTACACAGCGATGGGCTACCTTCTTTGAAGGCATAGTCATGGTTGTGAAGAATTTAGAGGACTCGGCTGTTTTACCCTAACTGATAGTTCACAGCTCATAGAACATAAAGTAAAGCCAGTGATTGATGCGGTGTCCAGTACAAAACAGAGAGAGGGATTCTTGGGCCTTCACGTGTCTAAACTAACCTTCTAGCTGCCTAGTATATCTGGTCTTCGAGAGACATTTATTGTTTTTATCTTTGCCACTTTCTTCAGTATCATAGCTTGTTGTTGCATGCAGTGTGCCCCTTTATGTGGGTCTGCAATTAGGTGTGTTCCTACCCCCCACACCGGACAGTCCAATGTCAAGTCACATGTCCAAGGACAAAATGAATACTTCCTTATGAAGATGATCTCATAGGAATGAGATAGTTTAATACTAATGGTGGGAAATGACACGGGACTTAAAGAGTTGGAAAATTTAGCTGATAAGCTTAGTCATCAATGCATGTAAAAGCTTTTGTTCCAGGAACTGAAGGTATAACCCACCCTGACTCCAAGAGACCATAAGCAGTTTCACCTTTGTTCCTCAGGAGGATTGTAAGCAACTCAAGATGCTATCTGAGCCATTGTACTCCAGGGTGAGATAACCACCACCCGGGACAGAGGTAAAGACCACCACCCAGGACAAGAATGCTGAAGTCATTTTTTAAATCCAATGAGCATTTCCCTGAATTTCAAACCCCCTCACCACACCTTGTTCATTCCCTGCTAGAAAAATCTTAGCCTGGAAAGAAAAGACAAGATGGTCTGTTAGGGTATGAACCCACCATCTTCTCAGATCCCCAGCCATCTGAATAAAGCACCCATAAAGATTAAAAAAAAAAGAATCAGCAAACTAGAAGATAAGACAATGAAAATTATCCAGTCTGCTTTGCAATAACTTGTGTTTCCCAGAAATTTGTGTCAAAGCCCCAACTCCCAATGCCATTGTCTTTGGAGACAGACCCTTTAAAAGGTCATGGAGATGAAATATGGTCATAAGCAGCCCTGACCGGATCAGATTGGTGCCCTTACACGAAGATAAAGAAAAACGGGAGTTCCAGTTGCACAACCGGTTAGTACACGAGGAAGAAAAACAATAGAGAAAATCAGCTAAAAAAGCTGATTCTTTGTAATGTCAACAAAGTTGGTGAAACTTTAGCTATATTGACTGAGCAAAAAAGAAAAAGCTCAGCAACTAAAATCAGAGATGAAAGGGGGTACATGACTATCAATTTTACAGAAGTAAAAGGGATTTTTAAGAGAGTACTATGAACAATTAGATGCCAGCAAATCACATAATCTAGATGAAACAGACAAATCCTGGAAACACACAAACTACCAAAACAGATTCCAGAAGAAATATGAAATCCGAGTAGGCCCGTAACAAGGAAGGAGATTGAATTAACCGTCCAAGCCTCCCAACGAAGACAAGTCTGGGACCAAAGAACTTTGCTGGTGAGTTCTACCAAAACATTTAAAGAAGAATTAACAGCAAAACTTCTCAAGGTCTTTCCACCAAATTGAAGAATAGGCAACACTTTCTCCACATCCGATGAGGCCAGCATTTCTCTGATACCAAAGTGACACAAAAATAGTATAAGAAAACTACAGGCCAATATCTTTTAAGGATATAGATCCAAAATCCTAAACAGAATATGAGGAGATAGCTCAGCAGCCATGTACCAAAGCCAAGTGGGTTCAGCGTCAGGAAACCTACCAATGTGATATATACCACGTTGATAGAACGAGGGGAAAAAAACCACATCATCTCCACTGATGGAGAAGTGCTTGCGAAATTCAACCACCTTTCATGATGGAAACATTCTATAAACTGGGGAGAGAGCATCGCTTCCTCGACGTGATAAAGGCTATATGTGAAAAGCCTGCAGCCAACATCACACTCAATGGTGAAAGGCAGAGGGCTTCCCCCCCTAAGATCAGGAACAAGACAAGATGCTCGCGTTTGTCACTTCAGTCCAAAACAATGCTAGGAGCTCCAGCCACAGCGGCTAAGCCAGGAAAGAAATGAAAGGACAGGAAGTTTGGAAAGGAAGAAATAAAAGGGCCTCTGTTCGCAGATGACATGGTCTTCTATGTAGAAAATCCTAAAGAAGTCACACCAAAAAACAAAAACAAAAAACCCTGTCAGAGCTAAAACACTCAGCAAAGTTGCGGGATGTAAAATCAACACACAAAAAATCAGTTGTGTTTCTATACGCTAGCAATAAACAACCCCACAAGGAAATTAATAAAATAATTCAATTCACAGCTGCAGCTAAAAAAAAAGAAATACTTGGGAATAAATTTAACCGAGAAAGGGAGAGGCTTACGCACAGAAGACTACCAAACATTGCTGATAGAATAAAGATGACCTAATATAAGAAAAGCCATCCTGTGTTCCTGGATTGGAAGATGTAATCTTGTTAAGATGACAATATTTCCAGCTGGTGCCATCCCTGTCAAAATCCCAGGAGTGTGGGTTTTTTTGTTTTTTGTTTTTGTTTTTCAGAAATAGAAAAGCCTATCCTAAAATCCATAGCAATTTCAAGTCAGCCCAGTCAAAAGAACCTTGAAGAAGAACAAAGTGGGAAGACTTGCTCTTTCCAATTTCAAAACATACTATAGCGACAGTAATCAGAACAGCGTGGGAAGGATAGACACATAGACCAATGGAACAGAATAAAGAGCCCAGAACTAAACCCTCTCACATGCGGCCAACTGCCTTATGACTGTCCTTATTCAATGGGGAAAGGACAACCTGTTTGGTGAATGGTGCCGGGAAAACTGGAGGGCCCCAAGCAAAAGATCGAAGTAGGACCCTCACCTTAGACCATGTACAAAAACGAATCAAAGAGCTAAAACCATAAAACAGAAGGACACGTAGGAGAAAATTTTAATGACCTTGGATTTGGCAATGGTCTGTTAAGAATTACACTAAGAGTACAGGCCACAAAAGAAACAAGTAGACCATGTGGAGTTCATCAAAATTAAAACTCGTATCCAAAGACACTACCAAGAGAGTAAAAAGAACCCACACCTCGACAACAAGAAAATAACAAAACTCAAAAGTGGGCAGAGAGGACTTGCTGTTTCTCCAAAGCAGACAGACACATGGCCAATGCGCACAGGTTAAGATGCTCGACACAGCAGTCACTAGGGAAATGCCCATCGAAGCCAGTTTGCACACACTGGCAGGGCTGCGCTCAAAACCCGGAAAACAGCAGTCAGTCAGGATGCGGAGCAGCCGGAACCCTCCAGCTTCGCTGGCGGGGATGGGACATGGTTTGCCCACTGCAGAAACCAGTCTAGCTGCTCTTCCTAAAGTTAAACGGGGAATCACCACGTGACCCGATTTTACTCTTATGGAGGCACCCGAAAGAACTGGGAACAGAGTGCAAACAAATGCTTGTACAGTTTGGCGTCCAACCCACAGCCCGGGATGGCTGTGAATGCAGCCCAACACAAAACGGTAAATTTACTTAAAACACGATGAGATTTTTTTTGTGTGATCACATGTCACAGTGTATTTAACGTGTGGCCCAAAACAACTCTTCTTCTTCCAGTGTGGCCCAGAGACTCCAAAAGGTTGGACACCCCTGTTAGTATGACTATTGCAACACCATTCATGGTGGCCGCCACCAGATGAATGGGTAAACAAATGGCGGTCTGTCCGTACAGATTACTCAGCCACAAAAGGAATGAAGTGCTTACTACGCTTGCTAAGACATGGACGAACCTTGAAAACACCCCGTTAAAGCGACGGAAGCCAGACACCAAGGCCATGCGTGTACCGTGCCATTCATCTGCCATGCCCACAGCAGGTAAATTCATAGGCATGAAAAGATGACTGGCGGCCCCCGGGGGCTGGGGAAGGGTGATTGTTTGAGGAATAGAGTTTCCGTTTAGGAAGATCAAAAAGCTCCACTGCACAAGCCTGTGGGTGTTCCAAATACCACTGGATTCTTCACTTTCAAATAGTCAATGTACGTTATGTGTTTTACCACCCCCACAAAAAAACCCCACCTGAGAGACAGACTTTGTCATTCTCCATTTACTGATGAGAAATGGAATGCCCCCAGGAGGCAAGTAGCTTGTTCAAGGTCACCCAGGGCTTTCTTAGCAAACAAGGTCAAGAATCACAGCTCCTGAATCAGAGGGCAAGCGGGGCCAGCCTCAACCTCAGGGGAGGTGACAGTACTGTCAGGAGGATGGGGGTGAGGGGAGACCCAGTTTGTAGATTCCATATGGAATTTATAGACCTGGTGGGTTGTTTGGTTTTAAAAAAAGTCAGATTTTCTGAGGGCTCCCCCACCTTTCCAAGGGCACGCATGTATTTCTTGTGCAGGTGCCAAAGTATTGAGTGAATTTCGTAAACCCGACCATAAACCCAGGCAAGGGCTCCCGTAGGAGCCGGCGGGCCACCAGCACGGGCGTCCCACACACTGAGGTGCAGTCACAGCTGGCCACACCCAGCCCCCGCCACCCACGTCTCCCTCGGGTTACTGTTGCCACGGGGGCCGTAAAGCCAGCTTTTTACAGCCCACCCAACTTTTTTCTAAATCAGCCGCTGCCCCTGTATTTTTGCTGTTTGTGCACGGGCATATTTTAAAGGTTTTTTAAAGACATGAGTGAAATAGACTAAAAAAAATAAAAGACTAGGAAAATGAAAATCAGTAAATTTCCCTCTCGATTTAACATGCTTATTTCATTTTTTTAAAAATTTTGCTAAAGCATTTGTAAGTAAATTTCAGGCATCATGACAGTAAAACTTCGACATGCGTTGTCCAGAATAAGGCTATTTTTCCACGATGCCATTATCTTGTCTGACAAAGTCGATACTAATTCCCTGATATCCTCTAATAATCAGTCACATTCAAATCCTCATTTGCGGGAATTCTAGCCGAGATGGAGGTGTAGACAGACACACTTTGCCTTCTCGCACAGCCCAGAGAAGGACAACAAATTTGAAAACAAAAAACCAGAACTGACAGAAAATTGAACTGTATGTAAGTCCAACAACCAAGGAGTTAAAGAAGGTACGTGGAATAAGAAGCATAAATGGTAGCTTCTTAGACAGGGGGAGGTTAAGAATAGTATGAGAAATGGAGAAGCACAAAAAACTTGTATGTACGATACATGGACACGAACTCGGGTGGGGGGGCTGCTGGTGGGCGGGGGATGGACAAGGAGGAAGGGAATAAAGGGGGGGCAATGAGACAAGTATAATCCCATAATCACTAAAATGTATTTTATAAAAACAAATCCTCGTCTGCTCTAAAAGATCTCTCTGAAAGGTGTTTAAACTAGAACCTAATCAAAGACCAACCTTGCATTTGGCTGGTAGGCCTCTGAGGCCTCTTTGAGTCTAGAACAATCCCCTCAATCTTGTCCCGTTTTTTAAATTTCAAAATCACTTTCAGGCCACTCTGGCTGCCCCCATGACCTCAGCACATTGTCATAAATGTTTACATGTGTCTCAGGTGCTAAGTGAAATGCCCAGAATGAATCTGGCCCGAATGAACGTTCTCATTGATCACGCTGGTGCACCCAATGGTGATTTCTTTTTTACAGTTTTCTAAAACTTACTTTGAGGACTACTCTCAGCAAACTGGTTTTGCATTTTAAATTCTCAATGCCTTTAACCCAATGCTGCTCGCTTTACATGGTCAGCGATGCTTCTCACGCTTTTATTGCATATTGACCTTGTACTCAAGTAGTCTTCACCAGGAAAAGCAAAACTCCCAAAAAGTGGCCAAGGCACGCACGATTTCTTTTATTGGCTATTCCTGAAAACAACATTAAGGTTTTCAATGTTTCGTTAAGGTTGGAATGTGAAGTAAAAGAGGTGACACGCCATTTCATAAACCCTTTCTCGAGTTCAGCACTCATTCGTCAGGGACGCAGCCGTGGCTCTCTCCCCGGCGTTGGACCCTCTCTGTGGGTGGTGCCACGACTTCAGGTGGACGAATGGTGGTCAGGGAAGTGCCAAGCCTTCTCCATCTGGCTATTCTTTGTTTCAGGCAGCAAAGTCACTGTCATGAAAAAAATAACTCAAGAGCCCTGGCTGGGTGGCTCAGTTTGTCAGAACCTGGCCTTGTATACCCAAAGGTCGCGAGTTCAATTCCCAGTCCAGGCACATACCCAGGTCTCAGGTTTGATGCTCTGTTGGGGATATGTACAGCAGGCAAGCAATCAATGTTTGTCTGTTTGTCTGTCTCTCTCCCCCGCTCACATTCCTACCCAGAGTCCATCTGCCCTTCCTATTCCACAGGAACATCCCTGGAACATCTGGGAGAGCCTGGGTTCCACACACTCCAAACTGCCGTTCATTCTTGGAGCTACCCAAAATCCTTCCCTTCTCTTCTTCTTACGCTTACGTTTGCCATCTCCCATGTCTGTTGCATGAAACCAGAATCCAGACTGAAGCAAGACCTGTAAATTATAAATCCCCCTGAAGGAAAGAAAAGTCCAGTGTTAGGAGCCAAACTTGGCAACTGAGTATGCTAAGGTGCTCACCCTGCTGGCTCCTATCTAAGCCCCTCCCAGGAAGTGGTCTGAGAGCTGGGGCACCTGGGGGCCAAGCGGTTCTGCGGTGGGGTCCCTCTGTCAGGGCCCCAGGGCCGTTCCCCTGCTCATTTCCTGCGGGGTATGGGTGGCAGTTCACCAGATGGCAGCCTAAGGGAGACCAAGGGAGGATGGCACCAGACAGTGGCCTGGAGACAAATGACCCACTGAGGGCAGCCGCCTGAGCAGGACAGCGAGAGTGTGGCTACATGGCCAAGCCGGGCAGGAGGAAGAGGTGGTCCAGGGACTATAGCACAGGCCTGGGCAGCGGACAGTGTGGGATAAGGGTTAGGAAGAGAGGCAGTGAAGCCAGACTCCGTGGGGTTTGGTATTGGTGCTGCCACCTACCAGCTGCGTATCCTTGCACAAGTAACCTCCCCTCACTGTGCCTCAGTTTCCCCGTGTGTAAGCGCACCTGCATCAGAGGGTCGCTGCAGCACGGGGTCCGTGTCTACAACTCTACAGAGGAAGGCGAGAAGGGGCGGGAGCTCTCCTATCAGGCAGAGCCCGCTGGACACCGTCGGTGGCGCATTTGAACTCACCGGCTGGTGAAGTTTACAGGCATCCAGAACACCCGGAAACACAGTGGCTGGTCGCAAGCCCTGAGGTCATCACGGGGCAAAGAGAACTCTGCGGCCCTGGGGTGGGAATTGTATCAAACCAGAGCTAAGCATTTGCTCCTCCAGGACGCAACTCACACTGCTACGTAGATACCCCGTAGAAATTCACATGCGTGGTCACCAAAGCCACTTCAAGGACGTTCATACTAACAGTACGCAGAATGGGCACCAAGGCGAACTCCCCAAATGCCCAGTAACGGTGGAACAGATAAATGATGAGACAGAAGGTGGTAGAGATACGAATCTGCTTCATGAGAGTTATCTGTAGTTTCTCATATACAGAGAGGAGTATGTGGAATACGCATGATATACGTATCACCAGATGCTTCTTCAACAATGAAAATAAGCAAACTAAAGCTACACCCAACCAACAACGTGGATGAACCCCAAACACGATATTGAGTCAAAGGAGCCAAACACAAAAGAACGCTCACTGATGATTCCACGTATATAAAGTTCAAGTACACAAGCAGGAAAGACTAATCTATGCTGTTAGAAGCCAGGAGAGTGGCTGCCCTTGGGAGGTGGGGGGTATCTGGCAGGAGATTGGAGAAGAGTTTCTGAGGTGCTGGTGAAATTCTGTTTCTTGATTTGGGTGCTCAGAGGTTGATCCACTTGGTAAAAATTCATCACACTTAGGACCTGAGCATTTTTCTGTACACGTTATATGTCAATAAAGATTTATTTTTTTAATGTCTGGAAAAGGTCACTTTTAATTAGCTCACGCTCAAGCAAATTTTCTGCTGCTCCCCATTAAATGCCAGGCACAGCGCTAACTACAGAGGGGTCCTATGTGGTCCAGGCACAGCCCTTGACCCTGTGGGCTCAGGTAGAACCTTAATACTTAGCACATGGGCTGGAGCCTCAGCCTTTTTGTGATTCAAGTCATTCCCTTGTCCTGGGCCTGGGTCTCCAGTTGCCGACCCCGCAGAGGAGTTTTCTGCTTCCAGCCTGCGTCTCAGACCTGCTGGAGCGGGAGCCTTAGCCAGAGATGCTCCCTCCCCTCTGGGCACCATAGAGCCAAGTGGGCTCTAAGCTCCACCCCCAGGAGCACCCTGGCCTTTCTCTGCCAGGCCCAGCCCTCCTCACGAGCCCCCACAAGACGGATGAGAATGGGATGTGACTTGGCATCAAACAGATGCGCTTTCATGGGCTGGCGCTACCTTGTCCCAGCTGTGTGACCTTGGGCAAGTCACCTGCACACACCTTCGCACCCTCAGCTGGAAAAGGAGCTTCCACTTATACCTACTCCACAGGGCGTTGGGAGGACAAAGGGGGCCAATGCCTGTAAAATACTTAGGGCGGTGCCAGCGCACAGCGGTGCCCAGGTGTACACTAACTAAATTTCCCAGGGAGAGGTCTCGGGCAAGGGATGTCCAGAGGCCAGAGGACCACAGCAGACGGACGGGCCCTCCTGACTCCTCTCTGCCCCGAGTCGACGGCTGAAAACTCGGTCGGCAGGACACGAAGACACAGGAGCTCAGGGACAGAGCAGCAGGAGAGCAGACGGCACCTCTGGGGGCGACAGTGACGGTAGGTGTACTTACGGCCCGGTATGAGGGTCCACCAACTTGCAAGTCCAACCTGGCTCACCCTTGTGTTTGTAAATAAAGTTTTATTAGAACACAGCCGTGCTCATTCGCTTTCTCACAGCCTGTGGCTGCTTTGGAGCTTCAGCGGCAGAGCCCAGGGGTTGCAGCCACCCACGAACCCTGAAATATTTACTGTCTCCCTCTTCCTGGAAAGGTTGCTAACCTCTGACCTATGACCCAGTGACCCAGTGACCCCGTGACCCCACTCCTAGGAGGAGAAGTCCTTCCACGAGTCTACAAGGGGAAGTTCACTGCCACGTTGCCCATTAGGGGTCCACCTCAGGAGGGCCAGAAAGTAAAAGGTGGGCAGTGCACCCTGGGGAAGACAGTAACTAAGGAACAGATGCACGGGCACCAGCCGCACTGGGCCGAGTGACAGGAGAAGGTGTGAGAAGTAGAAAAATAAACAGCCAACACTTTCTGAGCATTTAGCATATGTCAGGCAGTATTCGGAACGCTTATGAAGTTTTACCTCATTTAATCCTGCCGACAGCCCTGTGAAATCGGAGCAAGTGCACCACCCCATTTCACAGGTAGAGACGCTGGGGCGCCCAGCGACCGTGCAGCAGAACTGAGCCACACACACGGGCAGTTGGACCCAGAGCCTGGACTCTTGACCGCTGCACAGCACAGAACAAGACGGCATTCTCTGTGCATTAAAACCCCCACATTAAAGCGGTATACGTTACCCCTTTTGCCACAACAGAGAAAGAAACACATTGTCAGACAAAGCAACATTATGTATTCAAGGATATTTTCCCAGCACATTGGAGGTGGCCTCCATGCTGGTGGGATGGGGAGGGGGGTAGAAATGGGGGGTGTGAAAAGGACAAATGACAGTCACCTACTGTCAATTGAACAGGTAGAGACACTCCATCCCTTGCACCTAAGGCCCAGAATTTTGCAGCTCCAAATTTTTAAAGAGAATTCTAGCACTCCCGAGCCCAGCACAGGGTCCAGTTGGAGGCTGAAGCCGGCACTGCCTGCGGCCTGGTCCCCCACCTCCTCCTCGCCCCGTCCTCCGTCCTCTGGCCCAGTGGCTCCATGGGCCGTCCCCGGCACCGCCGGCAGTGCAGGTTCCAGGGCCGGCGCAGTGGGGTCAGCAGGCCACCGCGGGCTGTCTGCCTTATCACGCCGGACAGAACGCACAGCGTGGGGCCTGACACGGGCCCTCCCCGTGGCCGCAGCGGGACGGCCGGCTCTTTCGCCTGACCATCTTTGAGCTCGAGATCAGACGCAGGGAAAGATTAAAACAAATATGAATTTAATCAAGGGATTCTGCTGTCCTGGGGTGGAAACAGGAGCCTGCTGACATGAAGAGAGTCCTCAGCACCAGGGAGCCGCGGTCAAATCAAAGCCGCCTGCTTACCACTAACCACTCAGATGATCCAGACCGTCACAACAAAAAAGAAAAACAATTATTTATTCTTTTTGATGTTGCGGCTCAGCAGCAACTTGCTTTTGGAAGAGAGCAAGGTCAAAACCAAGTTATTGTTTTTGCCTGAAACTTTGACAGGGACTCAGGGTTCTTCCGTGTGACCTACTTAGATGAGAGGTGTGGGGAGCAGGAGCTGCTTCTGGTCCACGGAGACTTCTTTTCTTCTCCTGCCCTGCCTCCTCCTCCTCCTCCTCCTCCTCCTCCTCCTCCTCCTCCTTCTCCTGCTCCTTGTGTCCCTCTGGCCCCTCTCTCCCCTGTAGGGACCTGAACACGCTGGGTGTCATGGGGACACAAAGGCTGCCCATCGGCTCTGTCTGTCCCGGGAGAGGGAAGGCCCTGTCTCACCGCAGCACCCAGGCGTGGTGCCAAATGCCAGGGATACAACCAAGAAAGACTCAGACGTGGCCCCTGCTCCATGAGTTTGCCTGTCAAAGGAGACATGTGATTGAGCCACTGATGTGACTCAGGGGATCCATGTACACAGAGGTTCCTGAGCAAAAGGACCCTGGGAGCCCAGGCTGGGGACCTAGAGGCGTGGCCAACCCCGAAGGAGGCGTCGGGTTGGCCGGGGAGGAGGGAGGAAGAACGCTGGGGCGGAGGGAACAGCAGGTGTGAGAACACTCAAGGAACTAAAGGCAGTTTCGGTCGGCAGGGTGTGAAAGAGAGCAAAGAAGGTAGACACTGGGGTGCTGAAGGGCACTGGCTCCCGCAGCACCTTCTTAGGCCACCAGGAGGAACTTGGACTTCTTCAGGGCGATTGGGAGCTGCAGGCAGTGCTTTTCAGTGAGAAACAACATGGCCGAGGTTGTTCCAAAGGAGGGTCTCCAGAGAGATGAGACTGGCAGAGATGGGCGGCGCCAGCAGGGGTCAGGGAGGCAGAGAGAAGTAGAGAGCTTCCAGAAAGATGCGCACAGTACTGGAACAAGCCCGTGCGTGGCCCAGAGAAAGAGAGGCTGGGGCAGTGCCCACCTTCAGCGCCTGGGACCAGCCTCCTACGAGAGGGGCACGCTGGCTGTGGAGGGTGGGCGGGGATGGTAAGTTACACTTTGAGCCTGGGGGTCCAGGGGGACCCATCCAGTCCGATGGAGGAGTCTGGAGCTCGGGAGATGGAGGTGGGCAGGCATGCAGACTTGGGAGGACACAGCACCTACAAACCTCGCCATTCCTGTGTCCCCTTCAGGCTATCGCTGGTGCCTCCTGGGATTGGGATTTTCATTCTTGGAAACCCTGGAGAGCTCCTGATGCTGTGCCCAGCCCCCATGTGGATGTAAGCAGCTTATCAGGAAGTGGCCCCCGGAAGCTCCTGCAGCGAGGTGAGGGGGGTTCAAGGCAGGGGGCAAGGCGGCCAATGCAGGGTGGGCAAGTTAGCAGGTCACTGCTCTGGGCAAAAGGGGCTTGTTCCCAACCAGACCCCCGGGACATGCCTGAGAGGTGTCCCACTCAAGAGGCTGAGGTGCTAAATGCCAGGGATACAACCAGAAGCAAATCATATCATCCACCAGGATGAGAACACCGCAGACTGGTCAGCGCGTCCAGGGGGAGAAAGACAGAGAAGGCAAACAGAACCGCCCTAGCGAACCGCCTCAGACAAGCTCGGTCTGGGGCAGAGCCTTCGGCCAAACCACAGACGGGCGAAGCAGCAAGGGCTTCCTGCTGCAGGCTTCCAGGTCTTGAAGTTGTTACAATAAAGGGAACCATCCCCACCCACTCTCAGTCCACATGCTTCAGGAGCAGCTGACCCCATTTCCCAGTTCCAGAATAGCCATTGCCAATCAATATACTCTGCACCCTGGCATCCTGACCGCGGCCACCGTTTCACAAATGGGCGTTTGAGAGCCAGGTCAGGTCAATGAGACGCAACCCTGGGACTCCTGCTGGAACTCGGGGGACACAGTTGCCCACTCCCCGCCACAGTTGCATGTGTGGTGAAACAAAAGCCAGCTGCTGTGGCACCATCCTGGGAAGGTGCCCCTGGGGAAGTGATGTTTGGAGAATGGAACACTCATGTTCTGGTGAGCTCACTCCCCACCCCCCGCCAAAAAAAAAAGCCCTGATTTGTAGCATTAACCAACTTCCATGATAGAAATACCCCTACATGGTCAACTTCATGGTACCAATGGTTTAACAACACTGCCTCAAATTCCTGAATGTTCTAAGATTGGCTTCAGCACATCTCTGAAATGGAACCTATACCATGGACAACAGAGGCAAAAGATGGAGCAATAAACAGAACCCTGGTGATACTATTGGAGCCCCTAGATAGAGCCATGCCTGAAATCCATGTGAACCCTTGGACTCTAGTCTTATGTGAGCCAACAACTTCCTTTTGTTTGTTTGTTTTTTCTTGGTTTTATTTTATTTATTTTTTTACCTCCTCAAAGTGCACTTCTCTAGGGAGAAGCCACTAGACCCTGGGGAGTTGGCCAAGTTGGTTCTTTTTTTTCCCCCCTCAAGCCAATTTGAGTTTCTTCTATTTGCAACTAAAGGGAGATTAATAATACACACCATGCTCCTCCATGCCCCCATGCCTTGAGAACTAATAATAAATCACTAAAAAATAACTAGAGTAGCAAAGCAACTCTCTACCAAGCACCAGGCGCTTTAGAGAAAAGTCTGCCAATAACCTTCATGACAACCTCACAAGATTAACATCCCTTTTCAGATGAGGAACTGAGACACGAGGAGGTTAAAGGACTCGCCATAGGTCATCCACTTGAGCCAGATCCAACTGACCCCAGAGCCTGTGGCTCACCCGCCTCCCTCGGGGACCTCTCTCACCAAAGAAGCTGCCAGCCAGTTCTTCGGCCTATAATGTGTCTTCTCCAGCTGGTGACCTGTGACTCATCTCCCGAGCTACTAAGTGCTTTGCTCAAGGTCAGCAGGACAGAGCATAGCCGACCCAGGCTGTGAACCCTGATCTTTAGCCTGCCCAGTCTGCTTTCTTCGCTTTGCCAAGAACGGACTGTCTGGTTCCTACGATTTCCCAGAAAACTCGGACAAAAACAGAAAGAGAGCTGCCGCGTCCATCTGCATCGCTGAAACGCTTGGTGGTGAATGGTCAGTAAAGCGCGGACCACCGCGGCACTCAGTGGCCCGGGATGGACTCAGCCAGCGGCCCAGTCCTCCAGACCAACATGGTTTCTCGGAATTTGCTTCTTTCTCCCCAGAGAAAATACTTAGCCACCTTTGGTTTGGGCTGGTATGTTGGATTCTGGTGGACTCTGCCCCGTGCCATGAAAATGCCCCCTTCTTCCGGTCCCTGCTGCGTGTTCCACCGACCTGTCAGGTCCTGGGGCCCTGACCACTCCTTCCTCCTTCGATCCTTCCCCTTCCCCTGGGCACACACACAGCACACACAAAGCAAGTCCGTAGCTTAAGCTGGTCACTGCAACTACATCTGTCTTGGGGACTCTTGTTTGCAAATGACAGGAAACAAGTACCTCAAATTCACCGTCCCAGGTACCTGACATTCCTGCAGGCGTGTCTGATTCCCCAACTCCAACAATGATGGTGTCAAAGCGTGGTCTCATTCTCCCCATCGGGTCACTCTGCTTTCTTCTGTGCAACTCCATTCTTTCTTTTCTTCTTTAAGATTTCATTTATTTATTTTTAGAGAGCGGGGCAGGGAGGGAGAAAGAGAAGGAGAGTAATGTCAATGGGAAAAAGAAATATCGACCAACGTCGACTGGCTGCCTCTTGCACATACCCCAACCAGGCACCGAACCCGCAACCTGGGCCCTGACGGAGACTCAAACCAGTGACCTTTTGCTTTGTGGAAGGACTGCCGACCCACAAAGCCGCACCCATCAGGGTGAGACTCCATCCTGCCTCGGACAGGCCCCTGGAGCTCCAGGCTCACTTCCTCACTCACCAGTCCCCTGGAAAACAGAATTCCCTTTCTCTAACCCATCCTGCAAAAACGGTGGGAGGACCACTTTCACATCCAAACCGGGAACAAGGCCACACTGTGCTCGAGGGTTGGATGCATGGGTTAGCGTAGGCGAGAGCCCCCCGCCCTGCCCTGGGCCTGGGTGTGAGGTCGGTTCCACCTAAACCAGGCAGAGGACTGCATTCGGGGGAGGGGTGGCTTCCCCCGAGGAAAATGGGGAAGGTCTCCGCGGAAGGGGTGACAATGGATGCTGAACATAAAAACGACGCACTCCCTGATACCCAGCCACCTCCGTTCCGGGCCAGCATCCACCTGCAGACTGCCGTTGTTACTCCCCCCATCCCCTGACTGGCCCCCTGACTCCAGCCTCCCCACCGCAACCTCACTCTCCGCAGCGCTGCATCCTTCAACTGACACTCAAAAACAGACACACTCCAATGGCTCTCTATGGTCCGACCCGTAAAATCCAAGGTCCGAGACCTGAAACTGAAGACCTTCTCCACGCCGCTCTCAGGAGACTCCAAGGGAACCCTCGGCCTCATCGCCTGCAGTTTTCGTCTCCCCCTGTACCGGACACTGCGGCCAAACCAAAGGAGCTGCTGCTCTTTTCAGGCACTTTATGTGTTCTCTGCCCTGCGCCTTTAGCCCATGCTGCGCCCTTCACCTGGAACACTCGCCCACCCCCCTCCATTTCTCCGAGGCCCTGGAATCAAGCCCAGGTCCACAGCCACCACCGCCAGAATGGCTCATGTTCTGCCAAGTCCGTGCCAACTCCGCTTCCCCAGGCCGGCCACTCGGGCCTCTGACGCTCAGCCCTTCGCCCCCTGGTCCTTCTGGGCATCACTGTCATAGTGCTGCTTCCCCGTTAAAAAGGCTGTGTGCTCCTATGGGTGAGAGGACTGGGAGGGGAAGGCAGGCGCCTGGGTAACCAAGCCAGCCTTGCCGCTGAGCTAACTCTCTTTCTCTCTCTTTCTTTCCTTCTTTCTCCTCACCTGAGCACATGTTTTCATTGCTTTTAGAGAGGGAGGAAGGGAAAGGGGAAGAGAGAAACATCAGTTGGTTGCCTCCCATATGCACCCGGACCGGGAATCTTACTCACCTGGACTGAGGACGGAACCCACAACCTTTGGGTTATGGGATGACGCTCCAGCCAACTGAGCCACACTGGCCAGGGCAAGCCAACCCTTTCAATTCAACCTCTTAAGTGCAAAAGGCTACTGGTCCAGCCATGAGCACACACAGAACAAGAATGCCTATGTGGTAGGATTCAGGATGTAATTCTCTCTCTCCCTCCCTCTCTCTTTCCACCTTTGTGTCTTATTTCTACTTTTCTTGATGTGATGGCCTCCTGACCTCCTACTGTAGCTCCCTTCACGCAGCTGGAGAAGGTGGCTTCTAGCAATTCCAGCTTCCGTCACCCTCAGAACATGGGATCTCAGGGGATAAAAGCCATCTTTCTTTATAGTTCTGGCAGCAAAATTCTGGGAAGGGCTCTGGCCTGGTTTGGGTCCTAGGACTTTTTTGAACCAATCAATCACTGTGGCCTAAGGATAAGGTTCTCTGATTGGCCAGGCCTGTGTCACATGGCCATGGCAAGCTCCACCCCTCCTACAAAACCACATGAAGTAGGCTCCCAGGAGAGAGGGGCCTGCTGTCAGAAGACAAGGAAAGACAGAAAACAGTCATTTGCCCCAGCAGGTCTGCAACACCCGAGCACGAGGACTGGTCCACAGAGTGGATTATCAACGTAGCTGACCTTGAAAATGACGGCTGAAGGGATGGGGACCGGAACAACGCCAGCTCACACTTGCTGGGTGCCAATATGCCCGGCCCTACTCTAAGCACTTGACAAGTATTCACTCATTTATTCCTCGTGACCACCCTATCCGCTGAGTCCAATCACTGGTCCCAGCTCACAGGAGACACAAAAAGGACAAGCCACGCGCCCGAGTTCCCCAGGTAAGAAAGAGAGGAGGCACGATTCAAACCTCAGAATGTGGTCCCCGAACCTGGGTGTGCCCGGCGTGCTATACCGCAGACAGGGGAGCCTGGTGCTCACCGTACATACGTGAGAGCAGGAGAGGTGTACCCCTCCAGGGTTATAACCTCTAATCTGCCCAAATTCTCCTTCATTAAACTAGCCCACGGGCCTGGCGGGCAGCTTCTGCCTGGCTCTGCCCCATGGGAAGAAGCAGGACGTGACACCCCCATTCTCACCCCCTCACCATTGCTTCCTCCACCCTTGACCGGCTTCAACCCCTCAGTTACTTGGGGTTCTCCACCTCCAGATACCCCCAGCTCCAGGACCCGTGACAGGTGCAGCAGGAGCACTGGGAGGCCACGGAGGCCACGGGGACAAGAACAGAAAGCAGAGCCCCAGGCAGGACACCCTGGAGAGAGATGAAGAGGAGACAGACAGAGAGACAGAGGAAGTGGGAGACACACAGGGAAAGAGCAAAGGCAGGAAGAGGGAGAGTGACCAGGGCCACCTCCTCGGCCCTCCCTGCAGGCGCTGGCCCGTCACCGCATCTCCCTGTCTCTTCTCTGGGCAGAGAGCAAGCTGGAGAGAAGGGAAGACCCTTCCGAACAGGCAGGTGAAGGTTGGGCGGCCCCATTTCTGTAGTTCCCCTTCTCCTCGAGGCTTCTGTGCAGGACAAGGGCCTCCAGAGGTGAGCTGAGGGGAAGCCGAGGTGGCAGGGAGCCCCTCGAAGGATCCCGCCCTGGGCGGCGGGTCCTCATGATGCTCAGAAACCCTCAGGAACAGCTCTCGGCCGAGTCTCCAGAGGACAAAGTCCCCGAGCCCTGCAAAGTGACAAAGGGCGACAGCGGGACACCCAGGGGAACATGCCGGACCCCATCCTTCTCTCCCAAAGGGACCCGTGCTCTCTTCTGGCCCCACGCTATACCAGAGCCCCATTCTGTCAGAATATCTGATTCCTCTGGTGGAACATGGACTTGAAACCTTGCTTTGTTCCTAGCCAGCTGTGTGACCTTGGTTAACCCCTACCCCTCCAGGGGCCCCAGTCTGCCATTTCTACTTTGAGCAGCTCTTTTGGGGCTGACACTCTTGGGTCTTGTGACCCTGCTGGTCTTCACCAAACTTCAGGGCCCTCCCAGGGACACACCCCTACTGTCCACCTGCATCCCCCCCCTCCCAAGCACCCTACACCGACTCCCCGCCTGCCTCTAAACCTTAGCTGGCCCACTCCTGCAAGCGACCCACAGAAGCTATGATGACGTCAGGGAGGGTAGGCGACAGCAGCCTGGGGCGCCACCCCCGCTGGGGAACACAGGGGCACCAGTGGTAGGGCCTGACCTTGGGCTGATGGCCAGGACCTAGGGCAGTGCGTGTCCCCAAAAGAGCAGTAGGTTCCACTACCTCTATGACTCCGTCAGAATAGGGCTGATCTCGCAAAGAGAGAGCATGTGGGGGTGGAAAGGCAGGTCAGGAAACCCCTCCCCGGCTCCCAAGAAGTAGATCTTAAAACCTTAGGGGAGGGCGAATGGGAAGGGAAGGTGGCCCAAGGGCACACCCGCCTCCTTCCGGGCATGGTGGGGCGCTGGCGGCCTCCGCGCACCTATGTGGGAGGAAGCGTAACATCTCACGGCCTTAGCCTGCGCCAGTGTCAGCTGCGTCGCGCAGCGGCCCCTCCCATTCCCGAAAACCAAAGGCACCCTTCCAGAGGAGAAGAAGGAGGGAGCCTCATCATTAATAGCGCTGGCGGCAAGGTAAGGCCGCCCGCTCGCTCCGGAGCACCCTCGCCCATAATTATGCCAGCGAGCCTTTCATACGCACGCGCGCACGCGGAAAGTTTATTGTTGTATTTCGGCCTTTTTTCAGTCTCCTCCGCCTTTCATGCCACGGGAAGGGTGCGGAGGGGTCAAAGCATCCTCCCCCAGCTCCTCTCCCTGCTTCAGTCCTTTTAGAAAAATACCCAAAGCCATAATTTGTCTTAGAATTTCTTTTGAAACAGCTACAAGAAAGACTAACGACCGCTCTTTTCCCTCTGTGTCTGATCCCAGCCATCCCTTTATCTGGCTTTCATTAGAGCCGCGGCCGCGCCTCCTTTGTGGGGGAGACTTGAGAGAGCCAGGCAGTTTTCCCGGCCGCTGTGATGTTGCTAAAGATTAGAAAGGGGCTTTGAAGCCGCACCAGCTCTGTGCGCGCCCCCTCGGTCCAGGACCTCAGAAAGACCCAAGCCATCTGGCAAACCTGACATAAGGACAAAATAAAGTGATTGAAACAGTCTCTTCAAAGCCACAATGGCAGATTTGTTGATTTGGGCGTTATCTTTCATGCGAGGCCCTCAGAAGTCACCAGAACACCTAGGTAATCTCAGGCAGGCCTGAGTGGAGTGGATGGAGCTGTCCAGGCCGAGGCTCCGAAAAGCTGCGCCTGGCAGGGCTGAGTGAGGGACTGAGGGCTGCTGGCCGTGGGCCCCGGGAAACGCAACAGTTGGGTGCAGAGCCGAGCCCTGGCAAAGGTTCACAGAGAGGCCTGCTCGGCCCGGCTCCCACCTGGTGTCCCACCGCTCGAGGGGCGCCTGACACTCGCCAGACGGAGTCGGGAGGGGAAGCTGCCTACCGCAAGGTGGTCCGGAGCAGAAGGGGCGTGGCGGGGACATGAAAGGCTGCCGCCCTAATTTCAACCGACAGCCCATTAGTGACGCCCTGGCAGCTTCCAGATCAGAACCTGCTTCACAGGGCTCCCGGCTGGGCAAAGCCTGGGCAGATGGCTGTCTGCTGGGGCCCATGGGAGCATGTCCCTTGGCTGGCTGAGCCGGAGACAAGTGAAGATCCTGAAGGGACAGGACCAAAGACAGCTCTGATTCAGCCCAGTATGAACACCTGCCTGCCACCCACATAACCCAGAGCCTCATCCCCTCTGGACCTCAGCTCGCACTCCTGCGAAAGGATAGTGTCCACCCTCGTGGGCAGGGTTCCTCCTGTCCTGTTGGGTAGCGATGCCCCAAGCCCAAAGCCTGGGTCATGGGTGTATCACCAGCCTGGATGGAGGACCTGGGGGAGATGTCCTCAGAGCCAGGGCCACACCTGAACAGAGCTCCCGCACTCTGAGTTGCAGTCCAGGAATTTGGGGGACACACACACCTGCTGCAGAGGAGAGGTTACACAAATCATTCTCTCAGTGACTCAGCTGTCCTAGTAACAAATGTTGGGAGTTGGGGTACAGCATTCTGGCGCTAGGGAACACTGGGTTCCACAAATGGTCCTGAGAGGGCCCAGGTGGGGTCAAGAGGAAGCCGTGGGAGTCCCCCACTTCCCTCCAGATGCACTTCTCTGCTTATATCTGTGACACAGATTGGGCTCAGGTAAAATCATCCCTTGCTTTAAGGTTTTGTGCATTCAGTTTAAAAGCTGCGGGTCTGAAGGGTCTCCGCTACTTCCTTCTAACCTCCTCGAATCTGCAATGCTAACCGGGCCCTGATGAGCTCATCTAACAGCTAACCCTCATTCTACCCAGGTTTAGCAAGATGATGAACTCATAAGGTCTGAGCCCTGAGCAGCCACCAGAACCTATGAAGGCCTATTCTGCACCGCACCCAGGAGAAGGTGACACCTGCCAGTCCCCAGAAAAGCTGCCTAAGGGATGTCCCTATTCACAGAGGGTGTGGTCAGTTGCATTTTACTTTCTAGACCAGAGAGAGAGGGCTACTGGTCACAGACCTGGGGGACAACGGACCTGTCCCCATCCTTCCTTGCCTCCTCCCTCTGACCCATTGCAGGACCAGGGTCCTATGTGCCCTTCACTGCCCTGTACCCTTCAGAGGACCCGAAGAGAAAATTCCCCCTCACAGCTGGCCCCCCACTCCTCGCAGAGATTTCCTGGCGTCTTGGCAGTAAGGCACCCGCGTAAGATTGGGCTGCCATCTGCCTGCCTACCCAAAGGGGGGTGGTGGGGGAGCTGCCAGGGAGGCAGGGCCGCAGGACAGCCCACGTGGGAGGGGCAGATGGATAACATGCCTGTGTTTTTCTAACCATGACTCCTCATCTTGTCTGCCTGGTGAACTCCTACTCATCCTTCAAAACCCATCTCCAAGTCTGAAATTAAGTGGCAATAATATTTCCAGGAAGAGGGCAAAGATCTGGAAATCAAATTCCTGCTCTCTTATTCACCAGCTGTGAGAACTTGGACATGCCACTGAGTCTCTCTGAGTCCCAAGTTCCTCCTCAATAAAGTTGAAAAAAGGAGATATTCTCTAAGGTTATTCTGAGGATTATATGAGGTCATGCACATGAAAGAGGCTAAAATTATGTCCAACACACAGAGGCACTTGAGAGAAGTGATCGTCATTCCTTCCCTAATAGAAGGAACTTCTCAAGGGCAAGAACCAGATCTTCATTCATTCATTCAATCATTCATTCACTCTGCCTTCATCACTGAGCTACCGTTCAGGAGCTAGCCCTGAGCCAGGAGCCAGGTTCTACAGCAGGCCCCTGAATCTCCCAGCTGGTCTTCCTCACCCATGCACCTCCAGCACCCGCTTCAGCTGACACTTCCCAGGCAGTTGAGACAAGGACCGGCCTGCAGAGTTCAAGCCAAAAGTTGCCTGACCCCAGGACGGACAGCAGGCCTGTCTCCTGCACGGGGCGCCCTCTGGGAGCAGAGCTTCGTCTAAATGCTCTGGGAGGGGAGAGGTTCCCCTGTGAGTTCCCAGTAGACGCAGCTGAACAGGATCTCCTGGTCTGATGAGGGAGACACGCGCCTCGTCCCCCAGGGAGTTTGAGGCCTGATGAAAGGGACAGACACAGAGTCCTCAACCTGCAGAGCTCCCTCGGTCTGCTGGCGGTCACATGGTCTGGGTCTGAGGAACTCCTGGTATCACGGTCCCGCTTCCCCTGGCTCCGCGGACTCTTAGTTTGATGGGAAAAACACACTTATCGTAGACTGTAGACTTCCCAGTCCGACAGAAGGGACACACCGCCCCTGAATGTGGCCCCACCCATCACAGATGGGCTGAGATTGTCCCTGTGACAGGAGCGCACCCTCTGAAGGGACAGGCGTCTGTGCCCACAGATAGCCCGCAAGTCAGATAAAACAACAAGCACAAAAAGAAGAGATAAATCTCCAGTCCCTTTGAAAACCTAGCTGCACAGAGTCTGTCTGTGGACTCAGAAGTAATATTCGTGGCTCTGCAGACACACCAACCTAATCCACTGGGCCGGACACCAATGACCCAGCCTGGTCGCCTCACGAGCACCCAGCTGAGCCCCCTCACCGGAGAATCGGAGCCAAAGCTGGCCTCGGGCCCGCGTCGCTGGCATCCCCCGCCAGCCTTGCCAGGGGAGCCTTTCTCATGATCAGGGACATCTGGGCTGGCTTGACATGAAAAGCGAGGGGCTCGGCGGAAACACCATCTGCACATCATAAAGCCGCTCGGTGGTTCCCAGGGGCCGCCTCCAGCTGCAGCTGTGCTGCCCAGGCTAAAGCAGAGGAAGACACCAAGTGGCCGGGATGGGGACAGAGAGGACGGCCGGGGGGGCGGGGGGGGGGACGGGCTGGAGTCATTCCCACTTAATATTCAACACACTTCAGAAATTAAAGTCACCTGGTTTGTTTTCCTGTCGCTGCCCAGGACGGCTTGTTACGCCCGTCCCTGAGGCTGGCTTGGTGACGTGAGCAGTATGCAGTAATGCTTGTGCACTCAGACCCTGGGTTCAAATCCTGGGTCCAGCCCTTAGGTGAGTGGATGGACTTCACTGGGCCTGTTTGAGACCTGCACATTGGAGATGATAAGAATCATATCCTGTATCATGGGGGTGCTGTGAGGATGAAAAGTAATGCATGTATTGAGCCTTACACTTGAGATGTTTGCACTTGTTATTCCTCGACAGAACTGCACTGGGAAAGAGGTCACGTGTATCCCACGCTGATTTAAAGGAGCGCTCAGGCACTCTTGGCTCCTGCTATCATCGTTAGCATAGCTCCCCTCCCAGGCACTGTTCCAAGAATCTGGAGCAGGCACCTGCAGGGGTGGAGCTACTGAGGATGTTTCATTGGCCACCCTCTGTAAGACCCTGCCCCTAGCACCACGGCCACAGCTGATTGGCTGAGGCGTAGGACACAGCCAAGGGCAGCTCATCTCTTGGTGGTTGAATAGACTGTGTGACTTGTGGACTGATGATCACATTGGGCCAGGTAGGAGCAAAAGCAAGAAGCAGAGAGGAGAGAGAAGCAGCTGAGAACAACAGGAGAGAGATACAAGGCTCTGGAGAGACAGAAAAAGACGAGAGGGAGGAGGAGGCCTTGATCCCGGCTTTTGGGACCCCATGCGAATTCCCAGTAGTCAAGGCTGAACCTTATCTCCTGACCTGGAGCCTGGGCAATGAGTCCTGCCAAGAAGCAGAACATGCGTGCACACGAGCACGCATGCCGCCCAGCGCCTGCCATGCACCCTACCAACATTGATGCACTCACTCCCTGTTACTTTCTCTTCACAGTGCCCACCCACACCTGCACAACTGCTGATGTGAATCCCCAAGGAGACTAATTTTGTTGAGTGGGTGCAGAAACTAAGATAAACAGAGATGACTAGCTCTGGACAATTGAATTTTTGGAGAGGGCAGAGACAGAGGGGAGCTGGCTCGCTGTAGAGAAGAGATACAGGGTCCCAGGGATCTCACGGGGAATCAGGCAGAGTGGCTCAACTGTGTGTGTGTTCTTTACACCGCAGTAAAGTCACATCGCTTGCCGCCTCTCGGTTTCGCTCTCCTCCATGCCGGCAGCCTTGCTGGAGGGTTTGTGCCTCGTGGCTGGTGAGACAGTGGCCAGCAGCTCCTAGGGCTTCATTAGTTTTGATCCACAGCCAACAACAGGGTCCTAGTTAGTGTCTTGGTGAAGGTCCCCCAAAGCAGACCCTGAGACAAGGATTTGAGTACGAGTGGTTGGTTGGGAAGTGGGCGAGGACAGAGACTGAAGCCAATGACGGATGTCTTATCTCGGTGGGCATCTGGAGCCTAGCCTCCCAGGAAGCTGCGAGAGACGGGGCAGAGGAGGTGGTGAGAGACAAGTGCGTGAACAGCATTCCGGGACACGGGAACAGCACGTACGAAGGCCGTGCACGGTGGGAGAGCGTGGCATGGTCCAAGGACTGAAATTGGGCAAATTAGGTCTGTAGTACAATGAGTAAAAGTGGGCTGTGGCCCAGGATTGGGTGGGAGAGGAGGGCCTGGGGCCAGGTCACACAGAGCTTTGTAGGCCCAGGACAAGAGCTGGGGTCTTATCTGCGTGGGAGGGGGGCTGCTGAAGGTTTGTGAACAGGATGATGGTACGATCTCAGCTCATCGGTTTGTAAAGGTCACTCTGGCTGTCCAGGGTGAGCAGGTTGAGATTGGGGCAGAAGGGAGGCTGTAAGACATGGCAGCCCTTGCTCAGTCAATGTCAAGGGGAAAGAGACGAGACCCTCTGCGAAGGCTTTGCAGAGGGGATTGTAACCCAAGTGAAAGCTGAACAGACAGGAATGAAGAAAAAGGCTGTATTTCCCACTCTAAGCTTTCTCCTCCTGAATAAAGGGGAAACTTGTGTTTTTCCTTCCTTTTGCTCCCTCAGAAACTAGAAAGAGATGGTCATTCATCCACCAGGGCCCTCCGAGCCACATCCAATAGGATTACGCAACAATGACAGCAAAGCATCAGCAGTTCTGAGTGCAAATAACTCAACAACGTGGTAAATTGGGCATAAATAGATCTGGCTGAGCCTCACGAATTTTCTCCTGGGACCCGACAGTGTCAGCAATTCCAAGCCTGATCCCTACTGGCCTCTGAAAGACAAGATCACAGGATGGGGGGTGGGGGGGAGGGGGGAGCAGAAAAACCTCCCTGGTTGCATTTCTGTGAGCAAACGGGCACATCTGTGTCTTGGGTGAGCAGGGCAAGTGTGGGCCATGCCGGTCAGAATGTGATTAGGAGGAAAGAGCGGCTCTGCTGGCTCTTCGCTGGTGACCATTCTCGGAAAGGACAGGAGCCCACATCTTGTGAAGCGTGTTCATGTTTGTTAAACACCGTATATTTATGTTGAACTGAGCATTGCCTGCCAGCCACGTTTGCACAGTGACACGCCTCGGGGTTCTGTCCATCTCAGACCCAGTAGAGTCCTTCCTCTTGGTCACGTCTTCCTTCTCTGCCCCCTCACATTGGTAGTCCCCTCCAGGAATGTAGAGACACTGAGCTTAGAAACGGCTACATTTTCTTTCTTCCTCCTTGCTTTGCCCATCCAGCGTCTGTCCACTCTCAGACTCTGCAGTAAGAGCACACTGATTTTTCTTGAGGATCTCGACTTAGGCAATATGGTTCAGGTAGCACCAACCTCCCATCTGAGACCCCAAGTAGACTTGCAACTTTGTCTGTCACTGAATTATACCACCATCATGGCCACCCCACATCCTTCATGGTTAGGGGTTCAGGGTGGGCACCTGATCTACATCAGTACCACCAGATAACCCCATGACTCGAGCTAGATTCATGCAATGGCAGGATGCAGGCCACGGGAGCTGGTCTGAGAAGGGCCCAAGGGCAGAGGAAGCAAGCCAAGGGTTAGAGAAGGCCTGGATCTTGCAACATCATTTGAGCCCCTGGATACAGCCATACCTGGAGCTCACCCTCATGAGGGGTGGGTTTCTGACACCAAACTAAAGCATTCTCACCACCACATGGAGGCTGAGCAATGTGAGGATGAGGGCCAGGTATCTTGATTTCTCTTACCCTGGATTGTGGTCCAGCTGACAGCCTCCAGCTGCTCAATCAAACTTGACTAATTCGTGTGGCTTTATGGTCTGCTAAAAGGCGGATATTTTAAAAATAAAAACATCTGATCATAACAGTGGTGTGTCTTACTGAATCACGGAGTCCTGGAAGAGCTCCTGGAGACGTCATCGCTGGGTGGTTTTCAAAGATTGGTTTGCAACCCCTTGTTTCAAATGCAGGTGTAAGCAGAGCTCTTAGGCATGAGAAGTAAAAAGTGTGTCTTGCAGTGCAAATATATCTTATCTTTTAAGTTAAAAGTCTTAACATTTACTTTTTACCATCAATAAAGACCCAAATTTTAATGTGTTTCCAAGATATACAAATGGGTTATATTGGAAATCATTAGAGAAAAATCAATGAAACCAAAAGTTGTTTCTTTAAAAAGATCAATAAGATCAATTAGCCTCTAGACAGGCTAAGAAAAATTACTAATTGGTAATTTTTAATATCAAATGAAAAAGAAGATAGCACTGCAGATCCTGTGGACATTAAGGAATAATAAAGCGACCCTATGAACATTTCTATGCCCACAAATTTGATAACCTCAATGAAATGAACCACTTCCCTGCAAAGCACAACTAGCCAAATTCATACAAGAAGAAACAGACCATCTGGATAGACCTATATCTATTAAAGGTACTGAATCAATAATAAACAAGTTTTCAAAACAGAAAGCACCAGGCCACATGGCATTATTGGCAAAATCTACCGAATATTTAAAGAACTATACTGAATATAATATTGTACATCAACTGTAATTGAAAACTAAAAAATAATTTTTTTAAAAAAGTTATAACAATTTTCTGCAGCCTCCTTCAGAGACTGGGAGCTGAGGGAACACTTTCTAATCCATTCTATGACACTGACATCACCCCCCCAAAAAAACTAGACAACAACATTACAAGAAAAGAAAACTACAAATGAATATTTCTCTTGAACGTAGATATAAAAATCCTCAACAAGATATGGCACATAGAACCTAGTAAAGTATAAGAAAATTATACACTGTGAGGAAATGGCATTTATCCCAGGCATGCAAAGCTGGTTCAACATTCACCATCAATTAAGGTAACCCATCATGTCAACAGGCTAGAGAAGAAAAATTTACACAATCATGTCAACAAATGCAAAAAAAGCATTTGACGAAATCCAACACTCATTCATAATTTAAAAATATGTCTCAATAAACTAGAGATAGGAACTTCCTCAACTTGATTAAGATATCTGCAAAAAATACCTATAGCTCACATACTTAATGGTGAGAAACCAGATGTTTTCCCTCTAAGATCAAGGTCAGGGCAAGGATGTCCCTTCTCAACCACCACTTTTGGAAGCCATACTTGAAGTTCTAGATAATGCAATAAGACAAAGAGAAGGAAATACATATAAGAAGGAAGAAATTGTCTTTGTTCACAGCTTGTATGATCCTCTGCATACAAAATCTGAATCAACAACAAAAAAACCCCCTTGGAACTAATAAATGATTACAGAGAGGTTGCAGGATACAAGGTTAATACACAAAAGCCAATCATTTTCCTATACACTAGCAATGAATAAGTACAGCAAATTCCCATCAACCCAGAAGGTTCTGCATCTAGGGCACCCAGCCTAAGACTCACCCTCCAGGTCAGTGTGGCTTCCCCACAGGGCCTTGCCTAACCCTCCAAGGAGGCTCCTACTTTACATCACCTTCTTGTTTTTCTTCATAACAATTAGTACAACTGTCATTAAATAATTATCTGTGTAGCTACCTGCTTCATGTGTGTCTCTCTCATCAGACTGCAAACTCCGCAGGGGGAGGGCCACGACTACTTTGCTCCCACTGTGTTCTAGCACCTAGCACATGCCTGGCATGATAGTAGGCACTCAACAAAACTGGATGAAGGAAAGGAGGCAGGGAGGGACGTCCTGATGTTTCCTCTCTCCTATTAGAGAGAGGACTTCAGGTTCATCTTTGTCGTGGCAGAATCTGAGTCCCAGTGACTTTTGGGGTTGTCAGCAGTGGACACTATGGCTGGGCTCACTGTCCCCCAGGAGGCAGCTCCAAAACCACCAGGGCAGAGGCAGTCCTGATCCCCACATGGACAGCTGCCATCTGCTGCCCCTGTCCTGTTCACTCAGAGGAAGCTCAGCTGTGACCGCAAGCAACCCTGGAAGCTGTGCTGTCAGCAGCCTGTCACAGCGAATCACCTCGAGCCGCTGCATCTCCAAAGAGCTGCCCAGTGAACCAGCCTCGGCCCCGCGAGGGCCTCTCCCAGCCTTGGTGGTTGGTTGGCCCGTCTGTACTGCCAAACTGGGGCACCTGGCACAGCCTCTGGGAACCTAGGCTCAGGAAACGCCACCTCCCTCCCTGCCCCTGGGGACAAAGGGCAGGGTGCCCCCAGCATACCCAGGAAAATGGGCCCTTTTGTACTCCTTTTCTGTTCTTTCGCACTAGGGCAAGAAGGCTTTTCACTCCTCACTTCCCTGCCCCTCACGCCCAACACGCAGGCTGCGCAGGGCTGGGCCTGCCCAGTCCCCCGAGGGGAAACCTGAGGTTCACACAGACCAGAGAGGAAGTAAGTAGCCTAAGAACAGCCAGACTTGTGGGTGCCTCGCCCAGGCTCCCTGCTGCATGAGGGGCTCTGAGGAGTTCTGAGGACCACAGAGGGGCACAGGTGAGCATCTGGGAAGTCCCTGGTGTTCATGGCTTTCTGGTCTGTCCGGATCAGGGGGTCTGCTCCCCGTAAGCCTCTTCCATCTATCGGCCATGAGGGGAAACTTGCCAAGGGTCCCCACTGGCCCTTTCAGAACTACCCCAACCCGGAGAGGCCACACTCTACCCCCAGGATCAAGTGTCCAACCCATCAGCTGTGTCCCAGAGGTCCCTCTCCATTGGGACACTGATGTGTAAAGGCCCAGCTAAGGTGGGAGCCTGGCCAGCCCCTGCCTCTCCTAAGGCCTGGGCCTGAGAGAGCTGGGCAAAGGCCATTTCCTAGGAATGCCACACCCCCCAGTGGCCAGCCTTCCTCAGTGCCTCCCTCCTCCTCCTCCTCTGACTCTTCTGGAGGCCACCAGTGTCCAACCATAAAGACCGTCCAGAGAGGAGGAATCATCATTACAAAACAGTACCTAACATTCACTCATTCATCCAACAAGTGTTTCTGGAGGGGACTTCTGCAGGCCCACAGTTCCTTGTACGTGGGCCTCTGCAACATGGCAACTTCCATCATCAAAGTGCTTGAGCCAAGAAGGCAAGAGGGTTGCCTAGCAATGCAGAAGTCACAATCTTATGTAGCTGAATCACGAAAGTGCCATCTCATCACCCTTGCCATACTCTGTTGGTTAGAAGCAAGTCTCGAGGCCGTCCCCACTCAGGTGGAAGACACAAATACCAGCAGGCAGGAGTCTTTTGGGGTCATTTGAGAGTCTGCCCGACACAGCATGGCTCAGTTCAACTAGCATCTTCTGGTGCCTTTTATGTGCCAGGCACTGGCCTGGAGCTGGGAGTAAAACAATTAGGTGAATTAGCATTTCGGACTCCAGGAACTTTTTCTTTGAAGCATCTGCTTCAGGCGGTTCCTCATTTTTCCCAGCTGTGAACACCAGGGGAACTGTATAGGGACCTCTGTTGAGGGGGATAGGGAAACCACTCACTCCGTGGTGTGAAAGTGCTAGCCAGACCCTTTTCCAACATTCCAGAGCTGTCAGAGGGACAAAAAAAGACACACAGAGAGAGTAAGCTAGCTCCGAGGGGTGTCTGCACAGCAGTGGCCACGGTGCTGGGTGCTGTGGACACCAAGGGAACCAGACCAGACCCTGCCCTGGGTAAGCTGATTGCACACCTCAGAGGAGACACGTAAACTCACGGGTTCAACCTGGAGTCAGCATGCCGCCATGGAGGCAGCTCACAAGGCAGCTGGCACTGCAGTCCTCCTTCAGCAAAAGGAGTTATAGCCAATGGCTGAAACCAAGCTTTGCCCTGTACTTGGAGGTCTTTACACGTCATCATATTAGTTTTTTTTTTTTTAAAGATTAGAATCCCTCGGTTACTGATATGATGGGGTTTGCTGGATCTGGCATCCAGTACGGGGCTCCATGTTAAATATTGTTAAATACTGAAACAGAGATAGAGGGCAGGAGTCGGTGAAGGAGGAGGGATATGACCAAAAGGGAGAAAAGGGGAGGGAGGAAGGGAAGAGAGAAAGGAGAGAAAAGGGGAAGAGAGAGGAAGAAGAGGAAGAAAGAGATGAAGGGAGGGAAAGAGGCCGTCAGGAAAAGTTGGAAAGAGGAAGAGACAAGAGAGAGACAGAAAGAGAGGGGAAGGGAGCAAGGCAGTGAGGGAAGTAAGAGAGAAGTGGGAAAGGAGGGAAAGAAGAAAGGGGACGTTCAGAGCGTGGGCCACGCCCCACCACGCCCCCAGCTCGAACTCCGCCCCCAGCCCGCAGTCTGCAGCGATACCTCCAGCCGCCAGGGGCCGCTACGCGCAGTTGGCCGCATGCTGCGTGTCCGCCGGGCCCTCTCTCCCGCCTTTGCGCTGGCCGCTCGCTGACCTGCTGCCTCTCTCGGCTCCGGCCGCGTCTCGCTTGCCGTCTTCTCCTGAGGGGCCTCGCGCCGCTCGGCGCGCGCCGTCCCCCTGCCTCGCGGCGCGGGGTCTCGCGGGCCCCGCTCTCGCCCTCCGCTCGCCTGGCCCGGACCGGAAGCGGCGCCGCACGGCCTGGGCCTGGCGCGGGGGGCGGGCACCGGGGCCCGGTCCGACATGGGCAAGAAGCACAAGAAGCACAAGTCGGACAAACACCTCTACGAGGGTGAGGAGTGGGCCGCGGTGGGGGGCGGCAAGCCCGCGGCCCTTCGGGGGGCTTTTCGCGTCTTCCGCACCCCCTCGAGCGCCCGAGACGGACCAGGGCCGCGCCTCCCACAGGCAGGCCCGGACCCGCGAAGGGGGCGCGACCGCCGGACGCGGCGCGGACCGGGGGCAGGGGCGGCGGCGACACCCGGGACCCCTGGCCCCGGCAGGTGGCGTAGGGAGGCGTGAGACGGGCCCGAGAGGCCCTGAGAGGCCCAGCGGCGTTCGGGGCACCCACTCAGCGAGCGCCCGTCATTCAACAGGTGCTTCGGGGGCGCCCGCTGCGTGCCTGGCCCCGCCGGGGCTTCCTCCGCCTCCCCTTCTCTCCCCTCCCCGCGGCCCGGCGCTGTGCACGCCACCCCATGAGTGCCTCTTTTAATCCAGCCCTTTCCCTCTCTTTAAAGAGTACGTAGAGAAGCCCCTGAAGCTGGTTCTCAAAGTGGGAGGGAACGAAGTCACCGAGCTCTCCACCGGCAGCTCGGGGCACGACTCGAGCCTCTTCGAAGACAAGAATGATCATGACAAACACAAGGACCGAAAGCGGAAAAAGAGAAAGAAAGGCGAGAAGCAGGTTCCAGGGGAAGAGAAGGGGAGAAAACGCCGGCGCGTGAAGGTAAATGTGGCTGCGCGGCTTCTTTTTCGCACAGGTGGCCCCTGTCCCTGCTCCCGCCTCCTGCTGCCCACGAGCCGCCGGCGCGACTGGAAAGGCCGCGAAAGGCCGCCTTGTTTTGAGCAGGCGCGGGGCTGAGTGGAAACTCGAATCACCCGTGCGTTTCAGCAGTTCTGTTTTTCTGTTTAATTATACCCGGAGACAGCTGCGTTCACCCATCAGGTACCTGATCAGCTCGCCCTGATTGCCAGGAGCTGTTTCTGAGCGCCGGTTCCACCTCCGAGAGCCTCAGGTTCCAGGATTGTCAAGTACTCATTTAAAAAGTGCAGGGGACCGCCTTGGCAGGGTGGCCCAGTTGGTTGGAACGTGGGCCCCATACAATAAAGTTGCAGATACGATCCCCAGTCAGGGCACATGCAGGAATCGACCAGTGAGTGTATCAATAAGTGGAAAAACAAGTCGGTGTTTCTCTCTGTCTCCCTTGTGTGCGCTCGCTTTCTCTAAAATCAGTAAATTTTCAAAAATAAAGTGAATGGGATCTATAAAGGTTCACATTTTGCTCCAAAACAAAGCTACAATGCCAAGTGTTTAACAGGCAACTTCCATCTTTTAAAACAAAGTTTGGGTCATTGAGGAGGAAAACTTGATTGAGACTTTTAAGGGATGTGACACCAGTAATAAAAATAAGCATTTTTTTTTGACCATTGACAGTTAATAGACAAAAAGTAAGTAGCTGCCTCCTTGGTTTGTAAGCTGGGCAGAACTGTACTAATTAATTAACCTTGAACCCAGGGATGATTGAAGGCTTGCCCAGAATTCTACTAGACCCCCGCCGGTCCCATCCCATCCCTGTCACTAAGGGCCTCATTAAGTCTACTGCTGTATCTTGAAGATAGATTCCCTAGGTTAGTTTCATAGTTTCTCTTCTGTTTAGATTCACAACAGAAGTGTTCTGTTCCGCGGGACCGAACACGTGGGGGAGTCGTTAAATCTCAGCCTCTCTGCTCAGTTCCTATTGCCTTTCCTGAGACTGACAGTATATTGAACTATCCTGTGTTTCCCTTTCTTAAATCATAAAGTCCAGATATGCATAGGATTTTTTAACGAGAATTTCTAGTGGTACGGGAGTGAACAAAGTGGGGGAGGGAGTTTTCCTCATCCCAAACCCTCATGTAGCCTCTCTCTCCAGAGGTAACTAGTTTTGTTTTTTTTCATTAGTAGTATAATAATTTGTGACCATCGTTTTAAAAAGAGTATTGCATGGCTTTTGAGACAAAAGTGTTCTGCTCCATCCTGGAGATTTACTTCCCAAACGTTTTAGTTTCTCTTTGTACACTCATCTCCATTCCTAAACATAGGTTTGCATTGCCGATAACTGAAGTCTCCGCTTATGTCTTTTACTGACTTCATGTTACAGAAGACAGGAATGTAAATTAGCAATCTCATACTGCTTCGCACCCCCACTTCTTCCCCCGTCCGCCCAGTGTAGGTACAGCACACTCATTGGTGGAACCAGTGTTTGGTGTTGGTGTGTAGTTACTGCTCGTCAGAGGCAAATGGGACGTACAGACCTGAAAACCCGTCCGACTGCTGTTTCACACCCAGTCAGGCACTCCCCTTTGTTTCAGGACATCATTCGTGCAGCCCGTGTCCCCTCCTGCTCCGGCCTGGATTAGGGTGTTCCAGGCCTGCGGGAACCCACGTCTTCCTCTTGATTTATTCCCTAGTTCTGGGGAGTCTTAACTCTGGCAGCTTCCTAAGAAAGCGTTCGTGGGAGGTGGATTTTTATAAGGTCTCACAGGGTGAAAACTTTTGTCCTACCTTCGTGTAGTGTCCTCATGGAGGTTGGTGGCTTGACTCGGCCTGGAACTCCGGAGTGAAAACTCTCTCCTCCCAGGACCGTGACACTGTCACCGTGTTGTCCTCTGGCCTCCAGATTTGCTGGTGAGCGGTCTGTTGCTGTCGTGATTCTTAGCGCTTTGTGTGGGACCATATGTGCTCTCTCCAAGTCTCCAGGATCCTCCCCTCTGTCTGCGGTGCTGTGTTTCACAATAACGGTCTTGCTTTCCGTTCTGAGGTGTGAGCTCCAAGTGTGTCCATGCACACTCCCTTCGCGCTGCACACTCTCCGGCACCCCTGCCGCCTCTGTGGTGGCCTCCTGGGCTCATCCTCTGAATTTTCTTCTCTCTCCTTTTCTCTCTCTCTGCTTCTTTGTGTTCTTCCTTCAAGGAGAGTGCCTAATTGTTATCCTCTGGTTCTGCTACTGAGTTTATTCAGATCTTGCTTTTTGAATGTCTAAGAAATCTTCTTGTTCTCTAAAGGTCCTTGTTTTAGTAGCATCTTGTTTGTTTGGTTTTTTTTTTTTTAAGTTTTCTGTTGCTCTCTGTAGTGTGTTTATGTCCCCTAAAGTTCTTTAATTTATCTGGTCTCTTCTGTCATAATCATCCTTCAGTTATCTGTTGCGCCTTTATAGCCCGTCGGGGGATAAATGTGCAGCACAAAAAGGCTGGGTAAGTGCTTTGCACCTAAACAAGGTCTTGTCGGTGGGCAGACTTCACTGTAGTCACTGAGCAGAGACCTCATCATTGGAGGGGACCCCCAAATGTCCCTTCAGGATGCTTTGTCAGGGCTTCTCTGTTTCCACAGAGAAAAGCCACCCTGCTCTCAGCCCTACTCCCCCCTCCACTTCCAACCGGGCCCAGATCTGGAGGCCCTGGTGCCCTGCATCTGTTGCACGTTCTGAGGTTTTCCGGGTTCTAGGGTGTGTGCTTTGCTCATAGCTGTCTGCCTCTTCATGCAGGAGGTAGCTTGCCTTCTCCAATCTGCAAACCCCCTACTCACCTTGCATTTATTTCCCCAAGGTGTTGGCATCTTTTATCCACTGTTGTCCCTTCTGCCATCGTCTCCTTTATCTGGACGCTGGGGTGTATCCCCTTTAACCACTTCCAGTTTTACTTCCGCCAGTTACCCCAGAATGCCAGCTGATGTGTTCTTTATGTCGCGTTTGGTCAGCTATCTCCTCGTTCACCACACCACACTTCAGTTAAATTGATGCACCACGTTTTATTTCATGTGACAGTACTGTTAATGTTACATGTAAGGCTGCAGTGAGCCTCACTGTACACGTGTCTTGTACACTTTTCTAAGGATGTCCTCAGGGTAGGTTCTTGGAAGTCTCCCCTTCCATTCCAGCCACGCCACCCTATCCTGACAGTGGCTTTAAATATCATTAACCACCATTATATTTTCATCCCCTGCAGATTCAGATGCTGTTGCACCCACAGTCTCATGTAGACAACACCTTGCACAGTAGGACAGGTAGGAAAGGTGAAGTGGAAGCTCAGAGGAGTGAAGTGAATTTGCCCAGGGTCTCACTGCCTGGGGACTCGGGACTAGAAATCATGGGACATTCCAGGTTCCCTGAGGTCATTGGCTCTGTAGAGGCCGTTTGAGTCATCTCTTTTTTCTAGGCCAGAACAATGAGAAGATAAACCCTATAATTTTCCAAAGGCATCTCAGTTAAGTTTTTAAGTAGGAAATCCCTGAGCATGTTGGTTTGAAATGCCCCGACCCACAGGACCGGCAGTATTTCTCCCTGCAGAGCATTGAGCGCGCGGCGCGCCGTGGTTGTAACTGCGCCGTAATCTCAACATTGCTGCTGCGGAAGTGTGTTGGCTGCTTCTCCTTAAACATCTGCGTGCTGAGCAGTTGGCAGAGAATTTACACACTGGCATAACTGTTACACAAGATTGCCCTTTCCTAAAGATTCAGCCTTAAACGTTTTCGACTCACTATTCCCATGTTATTAAAAAAAAAAAAAAAAAAAGACGGCTCATGAAAAATGCGCACACCACATGATGTAACCATACGGGGACACGAGGACAGTTAAGTAAAACTAAGGTGCCAGAGGTACAGCTCTGTGTGGGCCGTTGCGCTGATAAAGTGGCGACTCACAAAAATTACAGAAGTGTTTGTGAAATAATAAGTAACATGACACAGTCATGTACCCGTTATGATTGCTGAAAACTAGGCACTTTCCAGAGGATGGCACTTTGTAGGCACATATTACTTGCTGGGTTCTGTGCTCCGTGCTGTATGTATGAGGTCTGTCCAGAAGGTATCTAGCCACATAATATAAAAAGGAGAGACATTTGTTGAAGAAGTCATAAGAAACACTGTCCATAAGACAATAACGCCTCGGTCCCCTTCAAATTAGGCACTTTGGGACCTCACACAGTTCTCCCAACTGCTATCAGCTGCCCCATCATATTTTCCTGAATCTCACCGACAGCCTGAAATCTCTCCCCTTTCAAAGGTGATTTTAGTTTTGGGAAAAGCCAGAGTTGCAGAGCACCAAATCTGGGCTGAGGGGGGCTGAGTCACCTGGGTGACTTGATGTTTCGCCAAAAAACTCTTTACAGAGACATGATGCATGAGCAGGTGCATTGTCGTGATGAAGCTGCCAATCACCAGGTGCCCACAGATGATGCAGCCTCTGAATCATCCGAACAGTTTCCGCAGAGGAGTGTTCAAGCTCAGTGCAGAATCTGATGCAGATTTGTTGCTCTGTTCAGTCATTTTATTTATTTATTTATTTTAGATTTTATTTATTTATCTTTAGAGGGCATGGGAAGGAGAGAGGGAGAGAAATATCAGTGTGTGGTTGCTTCTTGTACATCCCCTGCTGGGAACCGGCCTACAACCCAGGCATGTGCCCTGACTGGGAATTGAACCACGATCCTTTGGTTCACAGGCCCACGCTCAATCCACTGAGCTACACCAGCCAGGGCTGCTCAGTCATTTTTTAATGTGACAGCCACATAGTACGCACATTTACTCAGTGGGTGTCTACTGACCATACTGACTAGTACAGCGCAGTCGACGTTGTTCACCCATGTGCGCTCCTGTCCACCCTCCTTGGCTGCCAGGTGACATCGGTGTTGCACAAACTGCTCTTGTCATATTAACCACGGTTGGACTTTTCCCAACAGACCTTGAATGTCAAAGGGAGAAATGGGTGGTTAGAATTTAATGGGCATGAAAAAGTTCTGGAAGTTGGGTGTACAGAACGTGAACGTACTTAGCACTACTCCTCACTCCTCACCATTAGTCTTATCGTCTTCTTCCCTTTTCTAATATTACTTATTAGAGGAGAAGGGAAGGAGAAGGAGAGAGGAACATCAGTCAGTTGCCTCTCTCACACATGCCCCGACCGGGGCCCAGGCCTGCGCCCTGACTGGAGTCCACCTGGCGACCCTCCGCTTTGCAGGACGCCGCCCAACCCACTGAGCCTGCCCATCAGGGTTCATCTCTCTCTTTAAAAAATGCGGTAAAATACGTATAACATAAAATCCACTATCTTAATCACTTTTGAGTATTCCGTTTAGTAGTGTTGCATACACTCACACTGTGGCACAACCAGCTTTCAGGACTTCCTCACACCCACTGGCTACTGACTCCCCACTGCCCCTTCCGCCAGTGCCTGATGAGCACTGTCCTCTTGGTACGTTACGTCTCCGAGTGAGGCTGCTCTAGGGACCTCACGCGGGGGAGTCGTGCAGTCTTTGTCTTTCTGCATCAGGCTTGTTTCACTTGGCATGATGTCATCAGGGTTCATCCATGTTGTGACGTGTAGACCGAGCAGCCTGTGCTGTGTGTACGTGCCACACTGTGTCTGCCTCCCTCACCGGACGTCAGCTTCACTCCCGCCTTCTCACTGTTGGAAACAGTGCTGCCGTGAGCACGGACGCCATCGTCCCAGGACCCTGCTTCAGTGTGTTCGGGCACATTCCCAGAAGTGCGACGGCTGGGTCGTGTTATCCTGTCTTTTATCATCAAGAAGACAGGGGCTCAGAGAGGTTGGGTTAGTGTCCTTGTGGTCACGCAGTCAGAGCCAGAGAAGGAAATGACACTCTGCCCTCGTGGGGTCTTCAGTCTAAAAGTGTCATTAACGTGGACACCAGCCTCCACCCCTTCACGGCACGTGAAAGAGTAGGATCGAGGCCCCGGCAGATGCTGAATCTTCATTATGTTCCCGAGTTTCGGCTGGGGGAGCCCAGGAGACTCCACTCGGGGAGCTGCCACATCGGAGCAGGTCTTCAGAAATCTGAAGGCGGCCAGTGTGCGGTCAGCCACCTGCTCAGCTGTGGCTGCGTTCTTCACGTGTTGTGCAGTTAAACATAAAGGACCACACGTATGAAGCCCCAAGTCGAGTTTTATGGCCTGCTGCAGGTGTTTTCAAGGCAGCCTGGCACCCAGCCTTCAGTCCCGAGCTGGTTTGAAAAGCCGGCCCCTGATGGAATGCTGCGCTGCTGCCTGGAGACGTGTGGTGAGGGAGCTTGCGCCCCAAGTCGGGAATTAAGGACGGGAGCCTGAAGGCGGGCAGGTGTGAGGGTGTGTGTAGGGACATGAAGTAGCGTGAAGCGGAGGGCGGGATGAGGTGTGCGAGGCAGCTGTGAACAGGCAGGCCGTGCGGGGTCCAGTGTTCTGAATGGAAGAGCAATCGAAGTGGAGGCTCAGTGATGTTGGTCTGTTAACAGTGGAGATCGGGTGAGGGGCCCACTGCAAGGCTTCGCCCTGGAAGAGTTCGGGAAAGGCCTGAACCCTTCACCGAGACCCGGGCTACTCAGAAAAACGCCGCTGCTCCGGGTTCCATCCAGACAGCCTTGCAGGTCGGCTGCAGGTTTCGCTGCTCAAGAAGCTAGCTGGTCCCATCACCAGGGATGTTGTCAGAATAAAATGAGTTATTTTAAATGTTTTTAATTTTAAGCATTAACATGTATAAAGCCGAAGTTAAGTAGAACTTAATGAAAATGGAAAGCTTGTTTTACGTAAATAAATTCTAATGAGCACTGTACCAGGCCCCAGGGGAATGCACACCCATGAAAGCGGACACTGGAGTGTTTGCTGTATGCCAGGCACGGGTCTCAGTTCTTTGTTTAGTGCGGTGGCCCTTTAATCCCAAGAGCCCTGTGGCCGGCAGGGGTGGGGTGGGGTAGGTGGGGTGCCCTATCCTTTCCTTGAGGAGTTAACTGTGGTGTGGAGGTTGAGGTAGCTTGTAACTATGGAGGAGAAACGAGCAACTGTAATTATTAACAAAGTGGGAATTCTCTCAAAACACAAGTCATTGACCTGTGTGCTGTGACATCCGCCACACCCAGGACCTCAAGGCTGCTGTGGCTTATCTGGGGTGGCAGCCAGCCCTGCCCCTTGCTCCTCTCAAGGACACGTCTTCCCAGAGAAGGGAGGGCTCCAAGGCGTCAGGGCAGTGTCTTGCCTCTGCGCCGACCGAGGCCCATTTACCCATCTGTTTATTTATGCAGCAGACTGTTACCAGGTTCGCGTCCCCACCAGACTCTGCTCCGGGCTCCCTGAGGAGCTGGCAAGCACAGCACCTACCCTCGGCCCCTGCCCAGTGGCAGGAGCTCAGCAGGCAGGGTGGGAACGAGGTGCAAGAGGGCAGGTGAAGGCCTGGGCCTGGCGAGTGTGGACAGGGGTGTGACCAGAATGCCCTGGGAGTCCCAAGGACAGCCCCTCATTCCGCCGTGGGGGCTGGGGAGTGCCGCCCAGAGGGTTGGCCAGGCTGTGTGACCGGTGGGTGCATTTTCTACCTGAGGCCAAAAGTGAGGGCCAGCTTCCAGGTAATAGAACTAGTTCCTTCAACTGAATTCTAAAGTCGCCTGTTCAAGGGAAGTTCTGAAATTGTTTTACACACCAGAAGCATTATACACACTCACAATATATAAAATACATATTATTTTTCCAAATACATATGTATAAAATCCCCAAACTAGCCGGTCTGAAGGTCAGACAGGGCTCACCCCCCAGACTTCAGCGGTTCAGTTGCATACCTGCACGCTGCTCTTTCATGCTGCCTCCTGTGGGGCAGGGGCCTTACCCGTAGGGACCGCCAGCAAAGCAGGCAGGCACACGTGTCTGTGATAGAGAGCAGTGAGTGTTACTAATGTCAGTGAGCCAAGATTTGCTTCTGAAGTGTCACAGCTTCATGGAATAGCCTGCCATTGAGTCATGGGCAAATTAGAACGCAGTCTGAAATCCGTACGATTGTTACAGAAGTAGCCACTTCTCCTCTGTCCTGCTCCAGACCCGCAGGCCCCGGGAGGCCTCCTCTGCCTGAATGTGCCCGCCGCCGCCACCCAGCCTGGCTGAGTCCTCTGCCCTCAGATCACGGCCCTGGTGTTTCTCCCGAGAAGCTTTCTTGCCCTCCTCCAGTCTAAATTAGACTCACTCAGCAGTTCCACTGTCCTCGAAATCTGGTTTTTGACATGAGCTGTTTAATGTCCGTCTCTTTTGTCACACAGCCAGCCTCAGGGGCAGGACTGTGCGTGGGCTCTCCCCAGTGTGTGTCCCAGCAGTGGAGCTCATGTCTTGCTGACGGCAGGACCCGCCCTGTGCAGGGTTCCACCCTCAGATTCCACAGATGCTGCCTCATTTGGTCCCTGTGGCATCCCCTGAGGCGTGCAGGTCTGTCTTAAAGACTCGAAAATGGGTCTCCCCTAGGTGACAGTGTATCTGCGACCTTTTAACCGGCAGGCGGCGATGTCAGGACCCAAACCCACTCTATAAGCCGCCAACTGTGAACCCCTCTTCCTCGGCTGCCTGGAGGTCAGCGGCTCCAGTGCTTCTGTCCCGTGTTCCGTCTGTGTCTGGCCATGCACACCAGCTGCTGAGCGGACCCGTGTTAGCTGCACTTTTATGTGTCGTCTCCCGGAGGACACTGGAAGTAGGATTCTGGAGTGCATGCCACACCACGGAAGGGAGGTTGGGGCCGAGTCAGAACGGTGCAAGGAGAGAACTGGAGAGGTCAGGCTCTTGCTGGATGGGTGGAACCAAGGCTGGCACAATGGGGTGACTAGTTCATGGTCACATTCCAGTAAACCAGAAGCTAGTTCTCCGGATTCCTAGTCTGGCAAAAGTGTGTTGCAGTGTCTCATTCAGTCTGTGGTGGTTTCCAAGTGCGTGTTCTTAAGCCCCTTTGCTCTCTGGGACTGCAGTTTAGCAGGCTGTATGCTTTTCCCATACTAGTAGTGAGACGGCCAGTGTAGGCTGGGCCAGCGCGACAAAGGTGCTAGCGGGGGTGGTTCACAGACCTCATACCTTCCTTTGGTACCTTTTCAACATTTGTGTTCCATGGCCTCATTTCGCCACCTCGTTCACCCTAAGGTAAGTAAGATCAACAGTCAGGTCTCTGTCTCGCAGGTGACACAGAGGCCTGGTGAGAACACATGCTGCCTGAGGAGGTCTCAGAGTATGTTAGGGGACGTGGAAGCTTGAGCTCAAGCCTCTGGACCCTAGGCAGCAAACTGGGCAGCACCACCTTAGTTATAAATAAAGTTTTATTGGCACACAGCCACACCTACTTATTTACATACTGTCCGAGGCGGTTTCTACAGCGCAGCAGCAGGGATTAGTATGGTGGCAGACCTCGTGGATCACAGAGGCTGAACACATCCTGTCTGGCCCCGCTCACAAAGACCTTGGCTGACCCCGCTCTAGACCCGCGGCACGGCGGCCCTAGCTCGGTCCACCTGGCAGAGCGCTCGCTGCCTTCCCAGCTGCCTTCTCTCCTCGTTTCCATCAGACAGGAAGGGGTCTCCACCTCTGGGGTCTTTTTTACACTAAACAGAGCTTTGAGCCTGCAAACCAGGAAAGGAGTCACGCGGTGTTTTCTGAGCAAAAGATGCAGCACTTTCCAAAGTCAGAAATCGCTGCTTTAGGGTGTGTCGTGAAGCCATAAAAAACAGACACCAGTCAACATCATGGCACCTGAGGTCAAGTGCACAGTGAGGACAGTTCACAGCGTTGTTCCCTGGAGCCAGCCGGTCTCCTGTGATACAGGTGTGGGCCTCAAAATAAGAGCATGCGTGACCTCTCAGTGGTCCCTGCCCAGCAACACCTTCGGCCTGGGAACCTGTCGGTCGCGCCACTCACGGGCCCTGTCCTAGGCCTGCTGGGTCCCTCATTCTGGGGACGGGCCCAGGCCAGGGGGCCTACCAAGACCTTCAGGTGATTGGTAGGTGTTCTAACAAGACCTTCTGGCGATTCCGATGCACATGGGAATCTGACACCAAAATGAGAACTCGGAATTCGCATTTCTAGCAACACCCCAGATAATGCTGATGCTGCTGGTCAGTTGGTTGGGGGCCACACTTTGAGCCAATAAGATCCTGTTGAGACTTGATTCTCAAGAGCCTAGAATAGGCATTTTTTGCACAATTTTACTTCAGGTTTTAATTTATAAAAATGCAAACCACAAAGAACAGTAAAACCGTGACTGTGATAGTGATACCACCAAACATCCGGCTTTAGCAGGTCTCCACATTGTGCTTTCTGCTTGTTTTTGTTTGAGAAACGAGTACAGGCACAGGCGAAGCCTTCTGCGCCTTGTTCCTGAACCCCACTCCTCCCCCTTCCCTAGAGAGGACCATTGCGGTGAGTGTGGTGTGCACCACACGTGTCCCTGTTCCTGTAATCCCACTCGTGCTCACGCATCTGTAAACAGTACACACTTCCGTGTGTCCAGACATCACGTGACTGATCTTGTGACAGTTCTCAATGATCTCTAGAACTTATATCTGAATACTGTGCATGCTGATACAGTGTAACTTCGGCTCGTTAGTTTTACCTGCTGTGTAAATAACATGTTCATCCATTTTCCCTTTAGGAGGCAGTGCAGCGTTTCTCATTTTTCACTATTCCAGCCAGTGCTTCAGTGAATATTGTACATCTCATGTACAGTTGACCCTTAAACAACACACGGGTTAGCAGCACTGACCCCCCCCCCACAGTCAGAAATCTGCAGAAACTTAAGTTGTCCCTCAGTGTCCGAGAGGCCAGGGCACCCCCGTGGGTATCAGAATCCCAAAACGCCTAAATGCCCTGTGTAAGGCAACACAGATCCTCCCCACCTGGGACTCCAACTCTGGGTGGGAAACGGCACAGTCATTTGCTGAAGAAAACGCCCGGGGTCAGCTGCACTGTGTGAAGAGAGGCATCTGCAGGGCGCGCGGCCGGCTGCAGAAGAGCCGAGAAGAGGCCAGTGGGTCCTTGGCCTCGCTCGTGTCGCTCACCGCCCCGCCGGCAGCTGCGCCTGGGTGCCCGCCTGTGTGCCGGTTACAAGTCCCGTTTCTCCACATTCCCTGTATTTAATTTTTGTGGTTTTTTTTAAAAGATTTTGTTTGTTTATTTTTTTGGGGGGGGGAGGAGAAAGGTACAGAAACATCAATGTGCAGTTGCCTCTTGCGCCCCACACTGAGGACTTGCCTGCAACCCAGGCATGTGCCCTGACTGGGAATCGAACCGCGATCCTTTAGTTTGCAGGCCGGCACTCAATCCATTGAGCTACACTATCCATGGCTACAGAGATTTTAATTTTTGCCATTCAGAGAGATGTGAAATGCATTCCTATTTTTAAATTTTAACTCTCAGAGTTCTAGGAAGCTAATTTTCATCTTTCTTGACATTTTAGGTTTCTTCTGAGGAAAAAGATACTGTGATCAAAGATACCTATGATTCTCTACTAATTTTTTATTGGCTTATTTACCTTTTTACATGAATCTGGAGATGTTTATGTAATCTTTGCTAATACTTTGAGTTATTTATGTCTCAAGCACTTTATCTCAGTCAGTAGCCCACCTTGTAGCTTTGTTTATGGGTAAGAAGAATTTTCCCCACTCTTGGGTCACGGAGACTCTTGATCTGAATTTGAGAGCTTTGCTTTGTACACTAAGTCTCCGTGTGTCTGGGGCTTGCGTTTGAGTGTGGAGTGAGGCCCAGAACGTGGGGCCCAGCCCTGCCCTGGCCCCCGACTCGCTCTCCGAGTGCGTCCGTCACCGTTCTTCTCGGCCCGTCTGTGTCTCCCTGCGTCAGCCCCACACGGTGCTGTCCGTGTTGTCACTTCACACACACACCGTGTGGCTAGTAAGACACATGCTGGGGGGACCGTGTGCGAACCATCCCGATTCTGACGGTTCTGGGTCTGAGCCTCAGAGTGCGCTCCGTGACGGGCTTGTCAGAGCCCCTGACGCGGGGGACCCCGTCTTACAGTTTGGCATCACATTTTCTTTGTAGGTTACTCTGGGGAGAGTCTACTTCATTCACGCACATGGTATGTTTCCTTCACTCGGGTCTTCCACAGTGGCCTCTTAATAGTATTTCATAATTGGTTCCCAGGTGTATTAGGTTTGTTAATCAGATTTATTCCTAGGTATGCTATCTTGCTTTTAGGAATAGTATTATTTTTCTGAGTGTTTTCTCCTGGCATCCACTGTCAAATCCCTATCCCCCCCTTTATGAACATGGTATTCTCTCCTTTTCCAGTAGGTGGCAGTAAAATACATCAAGATTTTATTAAGAATTCTCAGTGGTGTCTTATTTTTTTCCACTGAAATTAAAGTGATTTGTTCTGAAGGTATTCTGAAAGACTTAATTCTTAGTGACCTTCTTTGCTGTGTTCAGGAGGACAGAAGGAAGCGAGACCGGGACCGTGGGGAGAGTGAGGCGGAGAAGGACCTCCAGGGCCCCGCCCCTGCCAGACTGGACTTGCCTCTGGAGAAGCCTCCCGCCAGCTCCCTGGCCAAGCAGGAAGGTGGGAGCAGCTGGGGGAGGGGCTGGGCTTATTTGAGTTAAAATGCGTTTTAATAGAATTTTTAAGTTTCTTATTGCTCCAACATATAAGAGCTTTAAGTTAGCTTCAGTTTGAATTCATACTTATTTGTAAAATAAATGGAATTTCTTCGTGAACTATTTAATGATGGATATGAGATGTCATATAGAAATAAAATAAGCTAAATACTACCTAGAATCTTCCTTTTCAAAACACTCTTTTCCTTTCTTCTTCGCTTTAGAAGTAGAACAGACACCCCTTCAAGAAGCTTTGAATCAACTGATGAGACAGTTGCAGAGGTAAATGTTTTTTCCAGTATTTTTATGACATGGAAATTGAAATGAGAAATACGGCAGCCAAACCACTTTTCTATTTTTGATTATTTAAAGCTGCATTTTGTGGCCTAGATCCAAGTGTATGTGATTGTAGAGTGGATGATAAATATTTTGCCTGGCGATAGAAGCCTCCGAGGGGCGGGCTATTAGATGTGCTCACTGAGTTTGTTTTAACTGGCCACTCGAAGAGTGTTACGTAATACTGCTAATGGCAGGTTTCTTTCCAACTCGAAGTACCTTTTGACGTTAAAGCTTTAGACCAGAAGTAAACAGCACAGATATTTCCACTTTGCTACAGATCCAAATGCCTTTGTGAGTTTGTGCTTATCGTGCTGCGAGGACCCAGCAGTCACCAAGTCCGGGAGAGGTGACAAAACACTGCCAATAGGGTCAGCGACCTTCGTAAATGCAGAAATTGTTCTCAAAGTTACGGTATCCAGATTAAGCTGATGTTCAGTTCCTAAAAGGGAAAAGAATAACTCAGTCTTTATTAAAGTACTTACTTGGATATGTTTCTTTACTCAGAATTGCAGTTTTCAGCTGAAAGATAGTGACCCGACTGGCAGGGGGCTCGTGGGTGCAGGGCTTGCATGCTCACGAGAACTACTTCTCGCTGTTTTGTAGTTTCACTTCGACCCCAGAGCACATCAGGAACCTTTTTTGAAGATAGAACCACCGGCAGGGGTCTCCAGCCTTGTGGCGTCTCTGGGCCACACTGGAAGAAGAGTTGTCTTGGGCCACACAGTACATACACTGCCACATGTACTCACACAAAAAAAGTCTCATGATGTTTTAAGTAAATTTACGATTTTGTGTCAGGCTACAGTCAAAGCCATCCTGGGCTGCCTGCCAGCCGCCAGCCGGCCACCCCGTGATGCTGTCTGTGTTATCACCTGTTCATCTTTGCAGGCAGTTCGGTCACAAGTTAGCAGCCTCCCCCCTTTTTGGCTTTACAGAGTAGTTGAGAAAATTGCATCTCAAGTCTTTACACTCAAATAAGTAATTCCTTACTTGTCCCAAAAGGGTGAGTGGGTAAGCATTGGACATCCCAACTCAATTAGAATGTGTGACTAGTGTGCTTTGGCGGCCTTTTAATTTTCTCGTGAGACTGGAATGTAAGTTAAAAATGTCGCCATGAAAGAAATCTGCTTAAGATCGTATCTCAGTCCAGGGATCGTCACATGGCTCAGGATGTTACAGGAATGACAGTCTAGGCCACGCAGTTCTGAGTGGCTTCAGGTGGCTGGATGAGTCAGGCCCTGGTGCTGGTAGAGAACGTCACTGACCACGGGGAGGGGTGCTGTCCTTGGTCGGCCCAGTGGCCAGTTTGCGGGGCACAGACAGTCTGCTCTGAGGGGGTCCCCAGAGACGACGTGTTGTCATTCGCAGGAACTGCTGCAGATGGCACGCGTTTGCACGTGCAGGTTCCAGACAGGATGTTTCTGCTATTCTCATCACTTTCTGGGCTCACTGTGCTAGGAAGAGCAGAGGTGGATTCATGGAGACCCGAGTCCCCACTTCAACTGTCTTTTCTGAGACCTGTGACCTAGAACAGATGACCTGACCGCTGAGTCAGTGTCCTCGCCTCTGGGCAGAGGTCACACTCCCTGGAGGGCTTCTGTGAGGGCTGGCTGTCACTCAGGTCGGGCCAGACCACTGGGCCTGGCGCATGGCAGATGCACGCTAGAAGTTGCTGCTGTCATTATCCTGTAAGCTATTTTTATTGTTGTGATTTCTCAGAGTAAGGAAACTTCAGTGTGCGGGCGCGTAGCATCTGTTGTGGGAATGTGCCACTTTCTTGTCTGCTCACGTGCTGGTGGAACCTTGGGCTGTTTGCAGACCGTGCCTGTTGGGAACAACATTGCAGTGAACCAAGGGTGCATGTGTGCTTTCAAATCGGTGTTCTGGGGTTCTCAGGATCACTGGGTCAAGAGGCAGTTCCTTTTTTGTTTTTTAGAAAACTACTGCTTCCCCTGGTGGCTGCCCCAGTCTGCATTCCCAGCAGCAGTGCACGAGGGTGCCCTTATCCCACATTCTCGCCAGCACTTGTTTGCTGATTCATAGTATCCTGGCTGGTGTGAGGTAATAGCTCACTGTAGTTTTAATGTGCATTTCTCTGATGACTAGTGACACCGAGCATCTTTTCATGTCTATTGGCCATCTATATGTCCTCTTTGGAAGTGTCTATTCAGGTCCTTTGCCGTTTCTTAATTGGATTGTCTTCCTGGTGTGTAAATCCTTTGTATATGTTGGAGATTAACCCCTCACCACATGTATCATTAGCAGATACGTTCTACCACACAGCAGGTCCTCTGTGCATTTGCTGACGGTTTTCTTTAGCTGTACACCAGCTCTTCGGTTTGATGTAGTCCTGCGTATTTGCATGTGTCTGTCTAGTTTTCCCAGCACCGTTTATTGACGAGGCTGTCTTTATACCATTGTAGGCTCCTGCCCCCTCTGTCGAGTATTAATTGACCATAGAGACGTGGGCTCATTTCTCGGCTCTCTGTTCTGTTCCATTGATCTATATGCCTGTTCTTATGCCAGTACTGGGCTGTTCTGAGTACAGTGGCCTTGCAGTATAGTCTCGTATCAGGTATTGCGATATCTCCAGCTTTGTTCTTCTTTCTCAGGATTGCTGAGCTGTTTGGAGTCTTTCTTGGAGTCACGTAAATTTTGGGGGTATCCATTGAATTTTTTGTAGAGCTCCTCCGATGGTTCTCACGTGTGGCCATGAGGACCTCCCCAGCGTCAGTTCCTTAAACGGCTCCCCAACCCTCCCTCCACAGTCACATCTGTCAGCTCAGAACTCACGCTTGCTCCCAGGGACACCATCCCTGTGGCCCACGAAGGGTCCGAGCTGGTGGTCAGAGCCCCTGGGAAAGGCTGCACGCGTGGGCTCGCACTTACTGCCTCTGCCCCTGGTAAAAATGCGTGGTGCTGATCTCCCACAGGCCAACACGCTGGTCCTTGCTCGGTTAGGCTCTGTGTTTATTTTTCCCGTGTAGGACGTGCTGCTTTAAGAGTACAGTTAGTATGTAAAACATCTTAACTATGTTATTAATTAGTTACTACTCTTTCAAATTCTTCCTTCGGTTTTCGTGGAAGACATGTCAGCGCACCGCAGACTCCTTCTGTGTCTGAGGGGTCTGCTGACCGCTGCGCCTCCACCAGTGGGTTGGTTTGTAGTAGAAGTAAAACTGCATTTTTTATCTCTTCACAGAAAAGACCCAAGTGCTTTCTTTTCATTTCCTGTCACTGACTTTATTGCCCCCGGCTACTCCATGATCATTAAACACCCGATGGACTTCAGCACCATGAGGGAGAAGATCAGGAACAATGACTACCAGTCCATAGAGGAGCTGAAGGTAATCGCAGCGGCCTGTGTGGCAGCGGGGCAGATGAGAACTGCGACACAAGTTCCTTATCTTTGGTTGTTTGAGAATCAGGCTCTTGGGTCCTGTATATACAGAATCTTGGTAGAAGCCTGCATGTCGAGTATTCATAACCTTTCTAATTGAGTTTGTGCTTTGCAAATAATTATGTTTATTTTAATCAAAAATCTTTGTATATTTTTGTCTTTGAAAATATTTTTAAGGTTGGAGATACAAAAATCAGATGAATTAAGTTATCTTTTCTTTTATGATTAGCATGTTAGGGTTTTTTTTTTAATTTTTTATTTTTTATTTTTTTTTAATTGATTATGCTGTTACAGTTGTTCTATTCCCCCCTTCATTCCCCTCCACCCTGCCCCCCATCCCCACCATTACCCCCCTTTAGTTTATGTCCATGTGTCTCAGGTCCTTTAGGTTCTATATTTCCCATGCTATTCTTGCCCCCCCCATCTATTTTCTATCTACTGTCTACGCTACTTATTTTCTGTACCTTCTCCCCCCATCTCCTCCTCCCACTCCCCTGTTGCTAACCCTCCTTGAGATCTTCATTTCTATATTTCCACTCCTGATCTAGCTGTTCTTTTAGTTTGCTTTCGTTTTAGGTGTGGTTGTTAATAACTGTGAGCTTGTTGTTCTTTCACTGTTCATGTTTCTTTAACTTCTTTTTCTTAGATAAGTCCCTTTAACATTTCATATAATAAGGGCTTGGTGATGATGAACTCCTTGAATTTGGTCTTATCTGAGAAGCACCTTATCTGTCCTTCCATTCTAAATGAAAGTTTTGCTGGATAGAGCAATCTTGGTTGTAGGTCTTTAGATTTCATGACTTGGAATATTTCTTTCCAGCCCCTTCTTGCCTGTAAGGTCTCTTTTGAGAAATCTGCTGACAGTCTGATGGGGACTCCTTTGTAGGTGACTGTCCCCTTAGCTCTTGCTGCTTCTAGGATTCTCTCCTTCATTTTAATTTTGGCTAATGTAATTATGATATGCCTTGGTGTGTTTCTTCTTGAGTCCAACTTTTTTGGTACTCTCTGGCCTTCTTGGATTTCTTGGAAGTCTATTTCCTTTGCCAGATTGGGGAAATTTTCTTTTTATTATTTGTTCAAATAATTTTTCCACTGGTGGTTGTGTCTTTCCCCCTTCTGGTACCCCTATAATTCGGATATTGGAGCGTTTAAAGATGTCCTGGAGGTTCCTAAGACTCTCCTCATTTCTTTGAATTCTTGCTTCTTGACTCTTTTCTGTTTAGCCATTATTTGCTTTCTTCTGGTCCACTCCATTGATTTGAGTCCCAGTTTCCTTTTCATCTCTATGGGTTTCCTGTGGAATTCCATTCATTTCCCTTAATTTAGCCTTCATATGTTTCTCTAATTTGTGGCTATAATCAACCAGATCTATGAGGAAGCTGATGACCAGTGTTTTAAACTGTGCGTCTGAGAGTTTTGCTATTTCTTCGTCGCTTAGATTTATCTCTGGGGCTTTGAGGTCTTCCTGAGACATTTTTGGTCTGTTCTGACCCTTTAAATGTGAGAAGCGGCGCCTTGGACTCCCAGGTCGCTGGGTTGTGACGCTGTATGTGGGGGCGTGGTCAGAGCGGGGAAATGGCGGCGCCCTCTATCGCCGCCGCGGCCGGTCCAACTGCCCACTCCCTCGCTCGCGCACAATTAGGCAACCGCAGTCAACACGCTGCACCGCCTCCCCACTGTCTCCTCTGCAGTTGCTCACCTGGTGGGTTGCTCGGTCGCTCAGTAGGTCCAATCCTGCGTTTGGAACCCGTGCATCTGGATTTGCGTCTGGATTCCGCGCCCGGGTCTGACCGAGCCCTCCTTTGCAACTCCTCACCAGACGCCGGTTTCGCCCCTTACCGGTCGGGCTGAAGAATTTGTTGTTAGCGGACTTTCGAAAAGTTCAGTTTTCCGTGTTCTGGTTGTGTTTTCTGATGCTAATATTTAGTTGTCCCTAAACTTGGTTGTGTGAGAAGGCACGGCACATCCACCTATACCTCCATCTTGACAGAAGTAGCATGTTAGGGTTTTTAAAAAGATACTTGCTTTTTTTTTTTTAGCAGTTAAAAATTTTTAATATCTTAGAATTGTCTTTTTTTATATAGGTTTTTTATTGATTATGCTGTTACAGTTGTTCTATTCCCCCTTTATTCCCCTCCACCCTACCCCCATCCCCACCATCACCCCCCCTTTAGTTTATGACCATGTGTCTCAAGTCCTTTAGATTCTATATTTCCCATGCTATTCTTGCCCCCCCCATCTATTTTCTATCTACTGTCTATGCTACTTATTTTCTGTACCCTCCCCCTTCTCCTCCTCCCACTCCCCTGTTGCTAACCCTCCTTGAGATCTTCATTTCTATGTTTCCACTCCTGATCTAGTTGTCCTTTTAGTTTGCTTTCGTTTTAGGTGTGGTTGTTAATAACTGTGAGTTTGTTGTTCTTTCACTGTTCGTGTTTCTTTAACTTCTTTTTCTTAGATAAGTCCCTTTAACGTTTCATATTATAAGGGCTTGGTGATGATGAACTCCTTGAATTTGATCTTATCTGAGAAGCACCTTATCTGTCCTTCCATTCTAAATGAAAGTTTTGCTGGATAGAGCAATCTTGGTTGTAGGTCTTTAGATTTCATGACTTGGAATATTTCTTTCCAGCCCCTTCTTGCCTGTAAGGTCTCTTTTGAGAAATCTGCTGACAGTCTGATGGGGACTCCTTTGTAGGTGACTGTCCCCTTAGCTCTTGCTGCTTCTAGGATTCTCTCCTTCATTTTAATCTTGGCTAATGTATTACGATGTGCCTTGGTGTGTTCCTTCTTGGGTCCAAGTTCTTTGGTACTCTCTGAGCTTCCTGGATTTCCTGGAAGTCTCTTTCCTTTGCCAGATTGGGGAAATTCTCCTTTATTATTTGTTCAAATAAGTTTTCCACTGGTGGTTGTGTCTTTCCCCCTTCTGGTACCCCTATAATTCGGATGTTGGAGCGTTTAAAGATGTCCTGGAGGTTCCTAAGACTCTCCTCATTTCTTTGAATTCTTGCTTCTTGACTCTTTTCTGTTTGGCCATTATTTGCTTTCTTCTGGTCCACTCCATTGATTTGAGTCCCAGTTTCCTTTTCATTGCTATTGGTATCCTGTGCAATTCCATTCGTTTCAATTAGTTTCGCCTTCATATATTTGTCTAATTTGTCCGTATAATCAACCAGTTCTGTGAGGATCCTGATCACCAGTGTTTTAAACTGTGCGTCTGTGAGTTTTGCTATTTCTTCATCGCTTAGATTTATTGGCTCTGGGGCTCTGAGATCCTCCTGCGCCATTCTTGGTCTGTTCGGGCCCTTTAAGTGTGAGAAGCGGCGCCTTGGATTCCCAGGTCGCTGGGTTGTGACGCTGTATGTGGGGGCGTGGCCAGAGCGGGGAAATGGCGACCCCCTCTGCCGCTTCTCACAGCTGGGTGCGGAGGAGCAGTGCCTTAGGTGGTTCACCTGGGCCGGGCCACTCAGAGTCGCTGGGTTATGACGCTGTATGTAGAGGTGGGGTCAGAGCAGGGAAATGGCGGCGCCCTCCACTGCCGCTTGCCGTGGGGACCTGCCGGCCCGGTCCAACCGCCCACTCCCTTGCCTGTCCACCCTCACACAAATGCGCGACCTCAGTCAACACGCAGCCCCGGGCCCGGCTGTCTCCCCTGAGGTCGCTCGCCTGGTTGCTCGCTGGGTCGCTCACTAGGTCTGACCCTGCGTCTGGATTCCGTGGGCCTGAGTGTGTCTGGCCGAGTCCTCCTGTACAACCCTGCTCTGCCAGCCGCTGGTTTCGCCCCTTACCGGTCAGGCTGAAGAATTTGTTGTTAACGGACTTCCGAAAAGTTCAATTTTCCGTGTTCTGGCTGTGTTTTCTGTTGCTAATATTTAATTTTCTCTAATCTTGGTTGTGTGAGAAAGCACGGCACATCCACCTATGCCTCCATCTTGGCGGAAGTCCAGATACTTGCTTTTTTAATTTCAGATCAACACACGTAAAATTGAAACTTTAATGAAATTGAATTAGAGTAGTTTCTTTTCCTAGACATCTAATGTGTGCATAAATTTTGAAATAGAGAGTGAATTGGCTTGTCCAGAGATACTGAATGGAGGTTTAATTACATTTTCTAATTTGATGAAAGTCAGTTGCTCCCCGAGTTCATTCACTTGGGCAATATTTGTTGAGAACATTTCTTTCCATTTTAATAGGGAGAAATTGAAAAACTTGCAAGAAGCCATAAGCCACCAAAATTATGTATATGCCTAACATTATAGTGGGGTTTTTTGTCTTTACATATTCTTGGTATATGTTGGTTTGAGAGTTAATACTTTTTAGTCTTCCACCGAAAAAAACAGCCACGTGCTTTTAAATCGGCTTTGTACCAACGACCGCACACTGACTGGTGCGGATGCCTGTTCGTCTTCCTTTTTCCTGCAGGCACGTGGCTGTGTCCCCCTGACTGGAGGGCAGGGCCCTGGTCAATCACAAAACGAAAACGAGACAGTGAACCGTCTTCACTTGCTCTTTTCTTTCACCCATGTGTCAGTCAGCTGAGATTTATGATAACACCGGGATCCCATTCTGTCTTTACTGTCAGTCTGCGTGTGTAGATAATATTCCACTACTCCAAGGGATTGGTGTTACATCCTCGTCTGTTCAGAGAGATGGGAGTTTTTCCCAACTTTTCATCTGGAGAGAATTAGGCTAGAACTGTTTATTGCAGCATATTTCTGACTTTATTATTGCTTAATGGAAAAAATCTTCACAGTTTTGGGGTTTTTTTCTTTTTGTGAACAGTTTTCCTATGATCTTTCTCCTGTGGTGACAGGAGGAGGAAGAAGTGTGCTCCTAAGTGTTTTTGAGCAAATGGTTCAGGCTGATCATAATGGAAATGACAAGTATTTTTAAACTCTTGGAATTTTCCACATTACTGCATTTTTTTAATAACCCAAAGTAATATTTATTAGCTTATCCAGCTCATTAGGCTGTTTAAGATATTTTTTAGTTACATGAAAAGTATGCAGAAAGGTCGTTCAGCATTTCGGATAACCAGGTGCCCATACACAAGAGCCCAGCAAAGCCTAGCACATGACAGCCGAGCCCACGGAGTCCCCAGCAGCCTTCCTAGACCAGGCCCGGGAGCGGTGGGGTAACCCAGCACTCCCTCCCTGTTGTAGGCCCGGTGCTCATTTAGTGTAGATAATAGTCATCTTATGTCTCCCCTCACCTGCCTTTCCTTCCCCCAAATATATATCTAATAATTCCTAATGGATGGAGGAAGCTTCTCAGAATATCCGCACCACCCTAACCTGTGGTCCTTTGGGTAGCCACGAACGAGCCCTGCGGGGGACTGGGAACCTGCTGCCGTCACATGGAAAGTCCCGTGTGCGGTGTGCGTGTGCAGGCGCACGGGCCTGAGGAATGCGCGGGCCCACGGCTCTGATCATGTGAGAGATGCAGGGCCTGGCGAAGCCCTGAATGATTAGCGAGTTGGCCAGGGACTGAGGTCCACGTGGACTTTGTCCACTTTTGACCTCAGTAGCAGCTGTGACCCTTGAGTCAGTCTTCTCATGTGCTTGCTGCTAAACGACGCTCAGTCCACCGGTTGTGTTGAGTTGCAGTGTTCTCGGTGGTCATCACTGATTAAGTGGCAGGCTTTGAAGGATTTGATTGGAGGAGTTCATTTGGGGCAGTCAGACCCTTATTTTGTTTGCTTTTTAATCGTTTTAACTTAGTAAGGCTTTGGCACAATTACTCTCACATGTATACGAAGTAAAAGTTACTGAACCGTGAAGACATGCTGTGGGGTCGTGTAACCCGCACGTCTGTACACTTTGACATTCAGACTGAAAGTGCCGTTCGCTAACTCGGCAGCTCCACTTACGCGTTTCAGCTCTCTGAGATTGTGTGGTTTATTTCACATTGGCATGATTTTTGCAACACTCTGCAAATTATGTTTAGCTTATAATAGCACCCAAACAGATAAAAGAAAACTAGTATAAGTGTGGTAACATTTTTGCTCAGTTAGTTTGCATTTAGTAGGATCAGTTGTGGTAATTTAGCACTCATTGTTCCCAGTTTTCAGTCAAGATCTTAAATAAAATGATTAATTCATAAATAGATGGAAACTTAAGATATTTTATAAAACCAAGAGTAATATTTCTAATCAGATTAGCTACTCCATCAAGAGTATTCTATTAAATACATGATAATATTTTTTTTGTGCAGTAAGATTAAAATTTTTATCTTGGTATCTAAGTTTATATACAGTTGTGGGGGCTTCCAGTCAAGATGGCAGCACAGGCAGACACAGCTCACCTCCTTGCTCAACCACATCAAAGTTACAACTAAAACATAGAACCACCACTCAGAACCATCAGAAATCAAGTTCAATGGAAGTCTGACAACTACAGAATTAAAGAAATCACATCCAACCAGACTGGTTGGAGGGGCACAGACACGAAACAGTCTGGTCCCTCACCCACCTGCAGTGGGTAAAAATTTGGGAGGGATGTCTCAGGAGCAAGGAGTCCCAGACCCACACCAGGCCCCCCAGTCCAGGGCTCCAGTACCAGGAAGATAAGTTTTCACAACAGCTGGTTACAAAATCCAGCGGGGATTGAGTTGGTGAAAGAAGCTGCTGGAGCCCCAAGCAGTTCCTCTTGAAGAACCCACACACGGACTCACCTGCTCAGACTCACTCCCTCTGGGCTCCAGCACTGGGGCAGCTGCTTGAAGGGCACCAGTGGCATAAAGGGAGGAACTGGAGTGTCTGGCATCCAGGAGAACAGAGCCCTTCCTCTCTTTTCTAAATCCTCCCTCCACAGAGCCGGCAAGCGGGCGCCATTTCTGAGACTCCATCACCCTGGCGAAAACTGTTTGACCTGCCTCGGAGATCCCCAGAGACTCCGCCCCACTCAGCTGAAGGACCCTCCCAAGCTGTTTTTCCACGTGAATGGCTGGTCTTGGCTCCTGCTTCACAACTTCCTAAATCCTATCAAACAGGCACAGCTGGCCTCAGAGAGCCCCCCAAGCCAGGAACTAGCAGCCTAGATTCACAGTTTGGCTTCACCTGGGATTCCCTAAGCCCAATACAAGTAGCAGCTATCTCAGACTGCTTTACAGCTCAGGAAGGGGGGGGGGTCCTCAGACAAAACAGGTGGGGCTGACCTTGGTCTGTACCACCTGGGAAGCCCCAGGGCCAGTGGACAATCTATCAGATGCAGAGTTCAAAATACTGCTCGAGGAACTTAGTGAGGACCTCAAAAGCTTAAAAAGATCCAGTCAGAAACGAAGGCTACACTGAGTGAAATAAAGAACAATTGACAGGGAAACAACAGTACAGCTGAGCAGAGTGAGACTCAAATCAGTGGTGTGGGACGTAAGGAAGCAGAGAGCAACCAAGAGGAAAAAGTCCAAAAAACGGAGGAGAGTGTAAGCAGCCTCCGGGACAGCATCAGGAGGTCCAACATTCACATTTCTAGAGATGCCAGAAAGAAAGGAGAAGGAACAAGAAATTGAAAACGTATTTGAAAAAATAGTAAAAGAAAACTTCCCTAATTTGGTGAAGGAGATAGACATGTAAGTCCAGGAAGCATGGAGTCCTGAACAAGATGGATGCAAAGAGGCCCACTCCAAGACACATCATAATTAAAGTGCCAGTGGTTAAAAACAAAGAGAGGATCTTAAAAGCAGCAAGAGAAAAGAAGTCAGTTACCTACAGGGAAGTTCCCATAAGACTGTCAGCTGATTTCTCAAACTTTGTAGGGAAGAAGGAATTGGCGAGAAATGTTCAAAGTCATGAAAAGCAGGGACCTCCAGCCAAGATTGCTGTGCCCAGCAAAGCTACCATTTAAAGTTGAAGGGCAGATAAAGAGCTTCCCCGATGAGGAAAAACTGGAGGAGTTCATCATCGCCAAACCATTATTACATGAAATGTTAAAGGGACTTATTTAAGGAAAAGAAGATCAAAACTATGAACAGTAAAGTGGCAAAAATACAAATCTATTGACTCTAAACAAACCAGCCAAACAAGAACAGAGACAGAATCATGGGTACAGAGAGCATTTTGATGCTTGCCAGATGGGAGGGGGTGTGGGGGACGAGTGAAGAGGTGAGGGGACTAAGAAGCACAAATCGGTTACAGGATGGCCATGGGGATGTGAAGTACAGCGTAGGAAATGGAGAGGCCGAAACATGCATGATGGACATGAGCAATGGTGGGGGGACCGCCTGAGGGAGCGGGAGTGCTGGGTGGAAGGGGTGTAAGGGGGGAAATCAGCACAACTGTAATAGCATACTCAGTAAAATATAAAGACTAAAAATAAGGTTTATATGTAGTTATGAAAAGTTTCAGAATTTGGAAAAGAATATAGTAGGATATTTAAATCAATCTAGCAGTACTTGTTTGTGAGTCTTAAAACTTAATAAATTGCTATTGATGTCTGATAAGTAGTGAAAGAAGGGGGCAGGGGTTTTTGGTTGTTAATTTTTCGAAGACCTGTATGATTTCAAAACAGGAAAAGGTACCGTGTTTTGTTTTAATGCATCTTCCCCCTTGATACTCTCTCTGCAGGATCACTTCAAACTCATGTGTACTAATGCCATGATTTACAACAAGCCAGAGACCATTTATTATAAAGCTGCAAAGAAGCTATTGCACTCAGGAATGAAAATTCTTAGCCAGGTAAAGAAAATTATTTGCCATAAGTAATAATTATTAAAAATTTCATATTCCTTTGTGTTTTGGTCACAGTGGTCCAGGTCCAGTTCAGAACTGGTTTATTGTGTGGTAGGCAGATCCTGTTAAAGTGGAAATAGTACATGAAAAAGACAGTAAATACAGAGGAGAAAATTAAGTGGGAAGGTTATTCTTTGGAAATGTTACAAATAAATACTGGCATTTGCTTGTAATTATTTACATGAGGCCCTTGAATTGATATTTGCTGTGAATCTGAACATCAACCTGAACTCCAGGATAAGACTGACCAGGTGAATTGTGAAACCTTTCAGGAGGAAAGCTCTCTGTAGGGCTGGAGTCTGGAGTTCTGGTGAAGCACGGGAACTGACTGGGAACTGTCAGCGGCCTCGGCTGCCCAGGAGCAGGCCCTCCATCCCCGGAGGCTGAGCTCTGGGGCCTGGAGGCCTTCCAGGTGGGAGGGGCGGGTGCAGGGGCGCAGATGCCTCTGCAGGCCACGTGCTCGGAGGTTCTGTAGGTGGTGGCAGAAGGTGGCGTGCGGCCTTCTGGGGGCGAGGCCCTGACCCCCGTGGGAGGTGATCTGTGCAGGAGAGGAAGAGGGCTCCCAGGACAGTGCACATCTCTGAGGTTTCACTCTGCCCTGTGTGGGAGGGGAAGTGGCCCGAGACAGTGCTGGCACCTCCCCACAGCAGGAGTCAGAGGCTCCTTCGCCCTCACTGAGGGCTTCCAAGTTCTCCTCCTTCCAGGAGGAGGTTTGGCCCGTGCCCACCAACATACCTGCTAGCAGTGAGTGCTGGTGCCGGATGGGACCTGGCGTGGGGAGGGGCAGTGACAGATGGGCAGGGTGGGAGAGGGGTTCGAGAAGCAGGAGTGAGCAGGGCTGAGGCGGCAGGAAGGAAAAGAGCCAGAATTAAGAGTGTGAGCTCAGACCCAGGGGAGTGTCAGGACAGTGGGGGTGAGTCACAGCTGCAGCGGTTTCCCAGCTTTGATGGGATCATCTGTGTCAGTGTCACGCTGACAGTCCCCCGGGTGAGCTCGCGTCTGCGTGTCTATGCTGGGCTCTGAGAGGTTCTTGGATCCACTTGACAGGGGAAAGAAAACCATTTGGATTGACGACACTTCTTGCGCTCCTCTAATGTTTAGCCAGCGTCCATTCCCATCCTCTCCTAGAGGCTGGGGGACTGATGTAAGCCAGTTACCCGTCTTGTGCAAGATTAGTAGGAGGCAACAGAGTGTGAAACGTTCATCCGCAGAAAGACCTGGGGTACGGAACCAGCCATAGTCTGGGTTTAAAAACCTGCAGGAGCTGGTCGTTACTGTATCCGAAGGTAACCACGACCATTAGTCACTCCAGAATGTGTCCATCGAGTTTGTAGGGGAAATTTAATTCATGGGGATAGCACATCCAGAGTGAGTTCATCCACTTTGGTTCACCGCTGCTGCCGGTACTTGTCACTGCTCGTCCCTGCTAAATCCTGTAGCTGAGGTAGTGTGCGGAAGAGCCCGGGATCCCTGGGTTTCCCTGGGGGTGGGGTGGTTGGAGGCACAGGACATTAAGTGTCCTCTCCACTGTCCCTTTTCTGTCTGGTCTCTCCTTTTTCAAACCTCTTCCTGTTAAGGCTGCCTGCCCGTCCTGTGTGCGAGCTTTCTATGGACTGGGCTCTCCGCCCCAGATGGGAGGGGTCCTCACTTACTATGGTGATTTTGAATGTTTAAATTGAGGCCTTTTGAGTTAATTCCTCAAAGAGCAGTGTTCCCAGAAGAGCCCCTCATGCCCTTCATTAACAGTGTCTTTTGGAAGGTCATTGTCCTGAGTGCTCAGTGCCGAGGTTGTAGAGTGCCCCCCCATTATTTTTCCAGACACACACACACACAGGACAGTGACTGGCCCGCGTCACTCTCATAAAGACAGGCACAAAGCGTGGCTCTTCTGGGCGTCCAAACAGGGACGAGGGTGCCGCTCCTTGGTAACAGGAACAGAGCAGTACAGGAAGCAGCATTTGTAGCACAGTGGCCCTGGGATCAGACCGGCCAGGGGTTTGTGGCCTGGCTGCCAGCTTCCTTCCCGTCGGCTGGGCCGGGATGGCAGGTGAGCTCTCCCGAAGGGGGGCTGGTAAACAGTGTGCTAATTTGGAGACATTATAATTGCCAAAAAAGAAAGTCATTGCTTTCAAAGTAAAATTAAACTCAACCTTTTCCCATTACTCATGTCAAAATGTTGAAAATTTCTCTAAATGAATTATTTTAATTTTGTTCATGTTATGTTACCAAAAAAAGAGTCCCCAAACGTTGTTACTGAGGTTCTGCTTCAGTTCTGGAGCGGAACGAAGGTTACCGAGAAGTCAGCGCCCGGGCCATCCTGAGAGGTCACAGGGCACTGGAGGGGGTGAGCGGCGGGAAGTGGCCTCCGGGACGGAACACAAGTGGCAAGTGGCCGATGACAGTGCAGCAATGGTCACGTTCCCTGATATTTTTTAAATATGCATTCAAATAAGAGATGTTTTTAGTAGTCAAATTAGCACATTTTCTTTAATTACACTGTTTGACAGGGACTCAGAGAAACTTTCAAACAGTAACAGAAATTGGTACTGCTTTTCTGAAAGGCAGTCTGGCAGAAAATATCAAAAGCCTGAAAAATATTACCTTTGACCTTGTGTTTTCATTTTTAGGAATTTATCCTAAAGAGAGATTAAGATTCTTCGATTATTTACAATAATCTTCATGAGGCTTGTGTTTGTAATGGTGGAAACTTGGAAATAATCTAAATGTCTAATGGGAAGTTATTAACTAAATCGTGGTACATAGAATAGGATGAATTACTACACAGTCATTAAAAGCACTGAAGAGTATTTAATGATATGGAGGGGAAATGCTTGTGATCTATTAAGTGAAAAAATTCTGGTACCCAAATATTTGGTATAATTCCAGTTTGCTAATCTGTATAATGCTTAGAAAAACACTGGGATGATAAAGCTGTTAGCCCTGTTGCTTGCTAGGTAATAAATTAACAAGGCTTTTATTTTCCTCTCTACCCACATCTTTGTCTAGAATAAAATGTATTACTTTAGTACTTTTAAGATGACTTTAAAATAAAAGTTCAGTAAAAGTGACAAGCTCGTGTTCTTGAGGCTCTCACAACCCGCACTGCAGTCACCGGAGACAGGGAGGCCTCTCTCGGGCCCTGGCTCCGAGTGACCTCAGATGAGTCACTGGCATTTCTGGACTGCACCGCTCTTATCTGAATGCCCTCTGGTCCTTAGTTTCTGTTGTTCTGCTGAAGGCTTAGCTGCTGTTGCTATGCAACCCTGAGGAGACCTCCCTCCTCCGGGCCTCCAGTGACAGGCTCAGAGTTCAAAGGTGAGAGTCGGCACAGAGCAGACCTGCCTCCCGAACCTCAGGCCTCGGCCACGGCACAACCCCACAGCACGTCAGTGTGCTGGGGAGTTAGACGTGAGTTTCACAAAACAGAAACAAGACTTCTTTGGTGAGAAGAGCCATTACGCACTCTGAGAAAGAAGCCATGCCCGCCGCCTTTCATTCTCTGAAGCGTGGCGTTCCCCAGTGGCGTCGGTGACCGCCGGCCGTCCTAGGGTGCCAGAATGTATGGAGACTTCACGTGCCATGGGGTTTAAAAACTCGATAGTTACTAAAATTCAAACAAAAAGCCATTCGGTTAAATAGAAAATGTCAACATGCTATTAAACCAAATTTGACTTGTTAAACTTAGTCCTGCAAAGAATATTTAGTCTTAATATATACGCCCTCTTCTGCGAGCTTGCTGGTGATGCAGGAAACCCATAAAGACTTCTCCTGTGCTGGAAATTCGGGCGTCTGCATTGAAGGAGTGAACTCTGGCCTGGTCCCTTGGTACAACACTCAGCACAATGGCATGTCATTGGTTTTCTTCCCGAGTCGGTCACAAGGGAAGTGCAGGCTCTTAGGAGAAACACAGTGCATTGCTTTAAAAATGAATGACAGCCCTATGGTAAGAATATTCTTGAATGTTTTCAGGAGAGAATTCAGAGCCTGAAGCAGAGCATAGAATTCATGGCAGACTTGCAGAAGAGCCGGAAGCAGGACGGAGCAGACACCTCACAGAGCGGCGAGGACAGCGGCTGCTGGCCCACAGAGCGGGAGGACGCGGGCGAGACGGACACCCGAGCCTTCAAGAGCCCCAGCAAGGAGAACAAAAAGTAAAGCGTCCGCCGAGCTGCGGTCGGGCTGTCTTTCTCGAGCCCTTCAGTGCTCGCTGTGGGCGAAAAGGAGCTGTTTGTTTAGGGGAAACGTGCTTATTACCTCGTTCCATAAAGAGGTGGAGAGGCAGGGACGCCTTGCCGAGATAGGCCGCATCTCCCCCGGACGCCCGCACATGGGAGCAGTGACTTCCCCCGGCCCCTCGGGGCGGCGGCAGCAGGGCCAGCTCCTCGCACAGCTGATGCCCACCCCTCACTGTGGCCTCAGGAGAGGGTTCTGGTCGGCAGTCTGGGACCCCTGCTGTCACGGCGAAAAGAACAGAACCTTGTGACAAGTTTTTGTCTCCAAGGTTTATACATTGTAAATGTATACTCATTTTTAATTTGAAAAGTCAAAATTCTCTGCCTTCAAAATACGTTCATGGCGGAACTAATTTTCGTGGGTGTCCTGAGAAATAGGTTCAGGGTAAATGGCTCTGCCCGAAGGCAGGGAGCCAGCCGACAGACCCGGGTCGCCCTTCCCAGGGGTCCGATTGGGCCGTTGTGTTCGAGGTGGGAGCGCTTTTTAACGTCTCCACTCCTCCGCTCTCGTGCTCAGCGTTAGTGTGTGCTTTCAGGAAGGACAGAGACGTGCTCGAGGACAGAGCCAGGAGCCAGAGTCTGGAAAGAGAGCAAGAGCAGATCGACCGCCTCGTGAGGGAGTCCGGGGGAAAGCTGACCCGGCGGCCGGCGAACAGTCAGGTGACGGCGCGTCTCCTTCCTTCCCGGGGCCCTGAGCCAGGCTGTGCCCCTGGCCCACGCCTGCCTCGGAGCTCCCCGCACGGCACGCGGGGCAGAAAAGTGAGCGTGTGTTCGAGAGTTCCATGGTCAGTCTTACCCTCTAGTACTGGGGGTTTTTTAGTGAAGTTAATGTGTTCTAAAACTGGAAAATGAACCACATACTTTATTTTAAGCTTACAAGAAAACATTTATACTCTGGTCTTTTGAAATGATGTTGTTTAACACACTGGTTTTAAAAGCAGGTGGGTTGGTACGTGACTTAGGCAAGCCACCCTCCTGGTCTTCAGTGTCCTCTCTGAGCTGCGCAGGCAGATCAAGGTGGCCTTAAGGACCCGCCAAGCTCTTCCAAACCCTGAAGTTTTCCTAGCCATCGTCTTTAGCCCATCGCGTCTGCAGACAGATGCGGCAGTCGATCTGGGTGTAGTGAGACAGTACCCGTAGTGAGTGTGGCTGTAGTAAGGTTCTTGGTGCCAGCCACACGTGCGCACACACGTACAACACGTACAGAACCGTTGATGCGAATGCTTCGGGTCATTGCAGTGCGAGTTTGAAAGAAGAAAGCCAGATGGGACGACGACGCTGGGCCTCCTGCACCCGGTGGACCCTGTGGTTGGAGGTGGGTTCGGGGAAGGCGTCACGAGAGAACTCACACCTGCAGAGAGCGGCGGCGGCAGTGGGGGGGGCTCAGCGGGCCTGGGGGGGGCGACTGGCTGCCTCGTGGTCTACAAAGAACTCGGCCCGGCAGCGCGTGTCTCGTGCTAACAGCCACCTGACTTTCCCTCGCCCTAAAGAAGCGCTCTGCGGGCCAGGTCTTCCGTGAATGCAGAGTCCTGGGGCCGGACGCCACACCCACCATTACCAGCGCCCGGTGGCCAGGTGTTGGTTTCTGGCCTGGTGCTGGGGGCCTGTGGTCTCTGCCCTCAGTCACTTCCATGGGCATCACAGAGCCCCCAGTTGTGACGCTAGCCACACGACCATCTCGGGGACCCGCAGAGTGTGCGTGCTGTGTGGCTGCCTTTGTAGTGACGGGGGACACTCACTCACAGTCACAGCACCGTCTTTCCCTGTGGTCAGGAGAAAGCTTGTGATGGTCGGGAGTCACCGCTTTATAACTTCAGTTGTGTCATCTTCTCGGGTGACATTTGATCGGAAATAGCACAGGAGAGGGTTGGAGATCTGATGGGAATCTGATGGGATCTGTTGGTCGTTGCTCTGTGGGGAAGCGATCGTGTGCTGTGATCAGCAGCTGTGCGGGTGGTGATTCATAAATCTCCTTCCTCCTGCTGCCATTGTGAGAGAGGGAGGAGGGCACCAAAATGAGTGACGGCAGAGTCCCTGTGCTTTGGGAAACAGTCTCCAGTGTTTGTTGTTCACAGTGGGCCAGGTGCTATCTGGGGGCCTGGGGGCGGGTCTAGGGGTACGGGAGGGGATAGATGGAGAGACCCATCCCTTCTGCTCCGAGGGGCAGAGAGAGGAGGCACCGACAGACACCTCGTGGGTCAGGCCACAAAGGGGTGTAACAGCTGTGCCTTCTAGTGTCTCAGTCCAAGAGGGCTTCCTTAGCCAGGTCATGGTTGGCTTGACTCCAAAAAGGTGGGCAAGGGAGGGGGGAACCCCAGGTGAGAAAACCTGGGGGCAGGGAAGAAGCCAGTGCGTTTGGAGACTGAGAGGGTGGGCCAGCTGGCGTTGGCTGGCCCCACCCTTGAAGCGCTCCAGAGGGGCCGCTCCCTCGGAGGGGGAGGCACTGTGGCCACGCTTCCCAGTGGAACTCTGTGCCTGTGTGGGAACTTCCCACGGCAGGGGTGTGTGTGGTCTCAGGCCACAGAAACTGCCACTAAATTGAGAGCGTGGCTCTTTCTAGTGTGGTGCTGGGGAAACCCGGGTACCAGGAGAGGCAGCTGGCCTGATCAGGGTGACACTCTGAGCCTGCCCCTTCCTCCTTCGTGACTGGGCTCTGGCCCCTAGAGACCAGCAAGCTGGCGAAGCTGGCATGGCCCCCTGGGCCCGCTCCTGGTTTAGGGTGGAAGGTGCCCATTTACGTCTCACTTTCGTCGTCCTGGTGGAGGGCCAGTGCCCATCAGGCCACCAGCTCAGGGCTGCTTCCTGAGAGGGGAGAGGAGCTGCTGCAGTCATCTGTCGTAGCCGCAGGGCGGTGGCAGGGCGCTCACGGCTCAAAGGCCAGGGCTCTCGTCGAGGGGGACGCACCCATGTCTGTGGGTGCAGCCAGAGACCATGTCACCTCCTGGCACCATCCTGCTCATTTCAGAGCCCAGTGTTGTCCCCGGGGCTTGTTCCTGGTGTGTGGAGGTCACGTTGTCATTGATCTTTTGTGAAAGAGAGAAACACCAATTTGTTGTCCCACTTACTGATGCAGTCATTGGCTGAGTCTTACATGTGCCCTGACCGGGGATCGAACTTGCAACCTTGGTGTATCGGGACGGCGCTCCAGCCGCCGGGCTCCGTGGCCAGAGTCCAGAGATAGCATCTTCAGAGGCTGCTCCTCAGTGCACACGCTCCTCCCGAATGTATTACGAGTGCACGTCCTCACCAGGCTGCCGTCCCCCACTCGGCCTTTCACGAGCCCTTCCTGCTGGTCTGCGTCCGTCGTAACAGGCGAAGGTCTCCTTCTCCATCTTGGTCTCAGGGAGACGCAGTGCGACTGTAAAGAATTCCAGGAGGCGGTAGCGTTGGGACGGGGCTGACCAGGTTGGGTCCTGGCCACCTGCCTGCCTTTCGAAGCTCAGGTTTTCTTACCTTAAAAGTGGGGACAGCGAGGGCTCCCCCAGCTCGTCCGTCACACAGGTGGCGTGAAGCTGCGTGTGCGCCAGCACGGGCGCCGCTCAGCGAGCCTCCCGGCGGCGCCCGACTCACCGCTCGGCCTTGTGTTCCAGAGCCCGGCTACTGCCCGGTGCGGCTGGGCATGACCACGGGCCGGCTGCAGTCCGGAGTGAACACCCTGCAGGGCTTCAAGGAGGACAAAAGGAACAGAGTGACCCCGGGTGAGGCGCCCCCTCGTGGCCGGTACTGTTTACTGCTTCCTTCGCTCTCTCGCTGATATTTTTGCTACTTTAATTCTTTAGCTATTTTACTAAACTCAGAAGAAACTGAGAAGTTGCATATTAGTGTTCAAAACAAGTTTCGCTCTATTCCCTCTCCCCTCTGTGGGGGAGAGGTCATGGGAGTAGCGACTCCGTGGGTGGCTGTTGGGGGCATGTCCACCTTAGATTTGCACACCAGTCGACACAGGAGTGAAGCTGGAGGGGAGCAGCCCCCCCTGCAGCACAGCACGGACTGACGCACGCGGCAGCCCGTAGCAGTGAGGGTTCCACCTTTGCCGACAGTGTTGTACCTGAACTACGGGCCCTACAGCTCCTACGCACCTCACTATGACTCCACGTTTGCCAATATCAGCAAGGACGATTCGGATTTAATCTACTCGACCTACGGGGAAGATGACGCTGACGTGCCCAGCGATTTCAGGTGAGTCTCCCGCCCTTCAGTGTTCCAAGTGCCTCGTTTTTCTGCGGCACTGATCTACACGTGTGTGCCTGAAGGGCGTGGTCCAGGCTGGCCGTGGGACTTGGAGAGGCTGAGTGCTGGTGGGGGTCTTCAGATGGGGAAGATCCCCTGGGGGGCGGGGCACAGGGCCCCAGGTCTGCGCCCTCACTCTCCTCGGCCTGGCTTCCAAGCGTCTCACCTCACGGTCCTGTTCTCTCCTGGGGAGTCCGTGCCTGGTGGGTGAGTGTGTGGCTGCAGAGGTGGACCTGGGCGGACACTGGACGTCACACTCTGGCCATGGAGGGCATCCGTTGCAACAGCGCTGACCCCCCAACACTCTCTTTCAGCATCCAGGAGTTTCTGGCCACGTGCCAGGATTACCCATACGTCATGGCAGACAGTCTACTGGATGTTTTAACTAAAGGAGGCCATTCCAGAGCCCTGCAGGAGTTGGAGACGGTAAGAATGCTTCCAAAAAGTCAGCCATTTATCACCAGCACCCAAGCGTTAGTCATGCAGTGTTGTGAAACCTCGGGACTAACCAGTGTGGCAGCTGTCCTCCGTCCTCCGAGAAGAGGCCCAGCCGGGCAGAGACCACGGGCGGAGGACAGTGAATGGGGTCAGGTGGTACGGGCACCAGGACCTGAGGGCCAGGGACTGTCGTCATCCCCTGGGCCTGGGCCTGAGGATGCAGAAGTGGGATTTGCTTTCTCATCACTGTCTCTTAGTGACACTTGGGAGCCAGCCCCAGTTCAGGGGGACAGAGTTCGTAATCCAGAGTAAGTTAGAGACTCGGCTCCAAGACCAGGACAACAAGGTGTGCGTGCCTTCTGCCGTAGAGGGGGCTGGTCCCCTGCCTGCCCTGTCACCACAGGGGACCCTCTGTCACAGGGGGTTGTGACTTCCTGGTGGCTATGGCCAGAGTGGCCTCGTCTTCTGCCCTCGCTGCACCTGCCAGCAGAGTGGAAGCAGCCCCGTGGGTCCCACGGGCCTGCCGTGGGTGCGCACGCAGGAGCTGAGTTCCACGCCCGAAGACGTTTTTGCTGCACCCTCCCTGTTAGTTCCTCTGAGGGAGTGAATGGGCTTGAGCTCCAGTCGAATAGCCTTCGTTCAGCTAATGTGTTTCCAGTTTACAGTTTCTCCTCTCCTCAATCTAATAGTGCTTCTCAGAACTGATTCTAGGAAATAAGAAAAGTTACCTCTAAGGACATAAAAATTGGGGATTGGTTAAATGAATCACAACGCCCTCTTTCCAAACGAGGGGACGTTGTGACTGGCTTGTGAGCACACCACAGGCGTCCATTCCATCTGCCTGGTCCTTGCGGTCTGGGGCCAGGGCGCAGCTGGGTCTGGAACAGCAGCCCTCCCCACTGGGCGCGCACCTCTGTCAGCGGGGACACCGGAGCCCCTGCGCTCTCCTCCTTAGTCGCCTGCTGTGGAGAGGGGCCTGCGTCTCTGCAGGCACTTAGGCTGCGCTGCGCGCGTGCGGGTTTTGAACCAGGCACGGAGCTGCCTGTCGTGGGTCGTTAGTAGTGGGTGCTCTTGACTCACACTCTCAGATGCCAGTAATTGTAACTAATTCATTTTTGGTTCAAAGCTTATATTCCCATAATCCATATTCTTACTCCTTTTCTCTTGCCACGAGACTCTGCCTATTTTTCTATTTCCTTGATATTTGCCTTTTTCTACACCTTCTAACACAAAGTTGGTTTTCTTCACCCTCATAGGCATCACCTGAAGATGACGGCCAGACAAGGACACGTGACACAGCGAAGGAAACAGAGGTGACTGTTCTTTCTGAAAGACTTTTAAATGGAGAGTAAGCTGAAAGGCCGAAGTGGTCAGGCTCTGTGTGGAAAGGGCACCGAGGACCCAGTGCAATGAAGGGCCGTCTCCCCGCCGAGCGCACCGTGGCGGCCGGTGCAGGAGTCGGGCCCAAGGGCGGGGCGAGAGGTGGGGACCCAGCACTGAGAGGCTGAGGACCCCCTCCCAAGTGGTGCCAGTGACCTGGGTCTGGATGGACAGATGGACCTTTTCTCACAGGCAAAGCTGAGAAAGTAGGTGACCACAGGACATAGGGGGAGGCTTAGGTGCCGGTCTCGTGCGCAGCGCTAAGAAGTCCCAGTTTTCTCCCGGAGCACAGGGCACCATAGTGCCAAAGAGAGGGTAGAGGGAGGGGACCCGTGAGGAGCAGTGGGGCTTGTCTAAGCAAAAAAAAAAACCCAACAACTAGCAGAAGGGACACGAAGGAAGAGACTGAGGCTGTGGGGTGAACCACGTCCTTCCCAGAAGGTTCTGTGCTCGGTGAGGGGCAGGTGTGAGAGAGAGGTTCGGAGGGAAAGGGAGCTGGGGGCTAAGGAGAAGAGCCGGAGGGGTCCGGGGCTCCTGACAGCACCGCATGCCAGCAGAGAGACGGAGCGCAGTGCCGGTGTCTGGCGGGCCCCACTGGCTTCGGCTCCTGACTGTCTGGGTTGATCATTCCTAAAAAGCAGAGCTGAAGTTACGGAAACCATCTTCCAGTTCCAGAATTACAACTCTACCTTCCTGGGGTTTTGTTTCTCCCAAGCAGCGCTGACAGTCTGTCACTGGGGCACAGAGGAGACCAGGGAGGGTCTTAGTACAGTGTCTCCGACAGGAGTGCTGGGAGCCAGACGGGCCGATGTGCGCCACGGGCCTGGAGGATAGGAGGCCTGGTCGCAGTGACAGCCGTCCCAGGCTGCTGTCCCTTTACATGCAGAGTGGCTGACACGTGAGAGCAAATGGTGCAGCTCGTGTGAGACGCAGCATTACCTTATGAGCACAGTGGATTCATGGACACTTTTTTGCCAGGCTTTGGGAATGGCACAATTATAGGCAGTGAGTTTTAACTGCAAAGGACATGAGTGTAATAACAGGGCCTGTGAACACGAGCCATCCCGCCGAGCTCTCAGGCTGGCCCTGTCGGGCTCAGCGGGCTGCAGCCATCTGTGCTCCTTTCTTTAAAGCAGGTCGCGGAGGTGGAGCCAGTGGGGCGGCTGGACGCCGGCAGCCAGGACAGGCTGGCGGCGCTGGAAGCAGTAGCCAGCTTTGGCGCTCCAGCTGAAGTTTTTGACTCTGAAGGTGAGTGTCTCTGGAGGGCTTGAGAGGAGTACCACCAGACACGGCAGTGGGGGCCCACCGTCCCCAACAAACGGACTCACGGAGCCGTTTGACCACTGGCCAGGCTTCAGGGACAGCAGGGCGCATCTGCGATGGTGGTCTCGTTGGAGGGGAGGAGACTGACCGGTGCACCCTGAAGCTGGCGAGCTGCAGGTGAGCTCGCCTCAGTGTGCTCTCATCTCGCCCCAGAAGCCGAGGTGTTCCAGAGGAAGCTGGACGAGACCACCAGGCTGCTCCGGGAGCTCCAGGAAGCCCAGAACGAGCGCCTGAGCACCAGGCCGCCTCCCAACACCATCTGCCTCCTGGGCCCCTCCTACAGGGAAATGCATCTCGGTAGGCGGCCCCTCCGGGGGAGGGGTACCAAGTGGCCAGAGTGGACACTGTAGCCTTGGCATCTGTACCCTTGGTCCCTGAAGCAGCTACATTTCCATACCTAGAATAGTTTCCACTTTCATCTTTTTTCTTCCAGCGGAGCAGGTGACCAACAACCTTAAAGAACTCGCACAGCAAGTGACACCAGGCGACGTCGTCAGCACGTACGGGGTTCGGAAGGCCATGGGCATCTCCGTCCCCTGCCCCATCATGGGAGACAGCCTGGTGGACCTGACAGAAGGTGCGTGCCTGGCCCTGTTGGGAATGGCAGCCTTCTCGCTCGAGTGGCCTGGGGCAGGTCCCAGCGCTGCGTGGCGGTCGGGCGCGGACGACTCTCGGTTCCCATCCCGTGTTGTCCACACAGTCAGAGAAAGAGTCCCATGAGCCCCTGAAAATGCACGCCGCCCTCACCTGCCCCAGTGAGGGGCCACCAGCGCTGTCCCTCCCTTCCCGGCCCTTTGTTCACCGGGAGAACGAGGCGCTGAAAGAAGGATCTTTTCGTTTCAGATCCCGAAGGAGCTAAAAAGCCTGCTGTTGCCGAGTGCAGGCCTGACGGGAGTGGAAGCTGACTGGTATTTGAGTATACATTATGTACATACTTTTTCATCCTTACCTTGGAAGTGCTTTTCACAAGATACTAAGTATTTGTAAATTGTGTTTTTAATTAAACTTTGGAACAATTAACTTGAACGTTCCAGAGACTGGACTCCTGTTGGGGAACGAGGCTGAACCTGGACGAGGCAGAGCAGCTAAGTCCCCCTTTGACCTCTGCTGGTAACGCAGGGGAGCGGCAAGTCCCTCAGGTTTCCGCGTTCACCACCGTCCCCGCTAAAGAGACCAGAGCCCTCCTGACTTCCCAGATTGTGTCTGTTGAGCTCCCCAGACAGTGGCCCTTGTGAGGAGGGCGGCGGCTTTGCTTGTGGCCACCCTCAGTGTCAGAGAGCAGGGGCAGCAGTGCCCCTACTGCCCCCTGGCCCCATCAGATGACGGGGTGTTATCGGCCCTTGAACAGGAGGGCTGCTCTCGCTAGGCTAAGATCCTGAAGGCCGAGAGAGGATTAAAGTCAAGACATTCAGGTTTTCCATGCTGGTGATTTAATACAAGAAAAGCTAAACCAAGTAGAAACATAGGTTCTTTATAAAAACAAAATGTTTTGAAATGCTACAGGTCTATAATACTCAGTACACAGAGTACCCCCAGTTATTTGCATACACCTTCTTGAAGTGCATTTCTGCACAGTCACCTGTTAGGTGCACGTGTCTGCAGTGGCTGAGGTCCCCTTTTCCAGTTAGGAAGTTAAATAAACCAGGAAACTTCAGGGGGTGGGTTTCACTGGAGTCAGTGAAGCCACCTTCGGGGAAACTTTAAAGCAAGTCCTTGACCCATAGAAAAAGGCCAGTGTTAGGAAAAATGCCTGTCCTGTCATCCACAGAACAAACTGGGACATGGAGGAGTGACTCAGTAATTAGAAAACATTTATACGAAACAACTGCAGGTAACTTCTATGGTCAGTTACATTGATTTGAACATCGAAAACTTAATCTTATTTGAGCACAGTGCTTTAACTGGACATAAAGGTACATTAAGGGCGACCAATTGTTTTTTAAACTCCCGATTGGGATTTCTGTTACTGGAAGAAAAAGTAACGGATATTGCGAGAGGCGGAGCAGGCCCAGCACCCGGAGTGCCAGCCAGCAGCCCTGCTCCCCGCTGGCGTTTGGGGGTCTAGACTTGGGCACAGCGCTCACCCAAAGCCGGCCCCCTACGCAGTGTGAGTGGGGCTGGCTGTCCGCACGAGCCACCTCAGTGCCAACACTAGCCCACCCACTCCTCTGCAGCGGGACTGGCCCCACACACTGCACTCAGCCACCAGGCTGGCCGCCGACCCCGGGCCTCAGCCCCGGGTGGCCCTCGACGCTGAGCCGCCCTACCTGCGGCCGTGTCATCTCCTGAAGCTGCCTCTGTGCACAGTGGTAATTCCAGGGGGTGCGTGGGTGACTTCAGGCTGAGAGCCCGGCCATACGGTGACAATCACCTGTGTGTGTGAGGGCACGTGGGTGGCTCTGCTCACGAGGCGGGGGTCCGTTCAGAAAAAGGAACGAGCTGGCTGGTTGGGTCTCACCTTAGAACCTCCTCTAACTGACTGCATTAGATCAAGAGTTGAAGCTCACAAACCTGGCTTTTTGCAGCTGCCTCGATTCACTCAATCAGAACAAGAAGGTCTCACCATCCGAGAGGGGGCTGGCCTCCCAGGTGGGGGCCTCTCCACGCGCCCTCACTGAGCACCAGCTCCCGGTCCAGGGCTCCTCGGGTTGGTGCTGGACTTAAAGGCCAGGGGGGCGTCCCAGCTCTCCCACCTCCTTCTCTTCCCACCCAGCGTGGAAGTAGGACGCAGGGAAGCCTGCAGGCCGAGCTCGGAAGTGCACGGGTGGTGAGAGGAGGGCCAAGAGGCTGGTGGGGCCTGATCTCGTAGCATTTCTGCTCACTGAACCTGACCTCAATGCTGGACTCAAAGCGGTCTGATTCGGCATGAGGGCCACACCACACCCCAGAGCTGGGATGGTCCCCCAAGCGGACACGGGGCAGCGGCCTGCTTCCTGCTGGTGATTAAAAAGGCAGATAACATGCTGCAGGGGAGGCAACTGGCCGGCCTCCAAGAAGTCATTAAAACGGGAAAGACCTCCATTAAGGATGGATCCGTGCAGAACAAAGGCAGGGCAGAGATGGCATGCAGCACGGGTGTCTGCTGTGCCTCTCTCTCCTCCTGACGCCCTTCACAGGTCTGCAGCCCCTGGCCAGCTGTTGACCAGCCCGCCTGGGTGAGAAGTGTGGGATCCCGCAGCTGGTCTGCTGGGTGTCCCCGGCCGGCCCCACACACCTGTCCGTAGTCCTCCTGCACCTAGGAAATGGGGTGCTTGTGCAGCTCCAGCCACCAGGCAGTGTGTGTGCGGGCAGGATCTGGAGGAGGACGTGGAACTCTTGAGTGAGCATCGTCCTGCTGTGCCGGAGGCCGCGTTCCCAATGCCAGCAGCTCAGAGGGTCTGGCTGGCTGTGTGTCAGGCGGCTCTGTGGTCCCCTTGAGTGGGGGGTAGGCGCACGTATCTAAAAAGTCCTTTTGTGCAAATACAAGGAGCCACACATGCCGTCTGTCAGGAGGTAGTGGTGGCCAAGGCCGTGGAAGGCCATGATCAGCAGTGCTGGCTGAGTCCTCCCGTCGGTTTGCTCTCCAACGGACATCAGCCTCGAGTGTGTCTGGCCCACCTCACCCTCAGTTCAGCCCGGGCCCTTGGAACTTGGCAGTGTCTGTGCAGACAAAGTATGTCCTGAGCTCCCCTTTGCCTTTGACATTAATCAGTCCTCGACATTCACAAGAGTAACCGAGTCCCTGGAGGATGGTGCATGTCTCTTCTGTCACCTGGAAAGAAACCGAAGCCTTTATAAGCTGGAAGCACACACTGCGCGGAGGGGCAGTGAGCAGCCCGAGTCTGGTTTTCCTTGTGGGCCCGACAGCCGGGCTCCCAGCAGCCCGAGGCCCGGGCACCCTCCCCTCCAGGAAGTCCTGTCGTCCGCAGCCACGAGTCCCGGCTGGGGCTCACCTGGATCTTCCCGAGCTCGCCAGTGCTCTCCATCCTGCTGGCCACGTTGACTGTGTTGCCCCAGATGTCGTACTGGGGCTTCCGTGCCCCGATCACGCCGGCAATCACAGGCCCGTGGTTGATGCCTAGAGTGACATTCCCAGCTGTCAGGTCACAGAGACCGTGCCTCAGGCTTCCCTGGGGCGGGGGTCACAGACTCTACCGCCCACCACAGAAAGCACCTACGGAGCAGCCAGAGGAAGGTGAGTGCGTGCTTCGCAGACCTGGCGGCACTGCCTGAGCCTGGGCAGCATTCGCTGCTCTAGCATCTGCTCGTCTCCTAACAGAACATGGGCTCTGAGCAGGGCCTGTCAGCTAACAGTGACGGCTTGGTTAACGGGGCCCTTGGTGCATTCGAAGGTCACCTAGCTGCAGCTGGCAGCTGGGGACTCCCCACTTTCTGCAGGAATGTGTTACGACTAAACCTAATCAAAATGGCTCTGGAGCCTTTCAGGGGAGACGGTGGGGTGCACCGCACAGGCCCCGCCCACCCCGGGCCTCACCCACGCGCAGGCGGAAGGAGTTGAAGGAGTGCCTGTTGATGCCATCCAGCTTGCTCATCAGGGCCACACTGAACTCCACCATGATGCCGATGTGGGCGTGCTGCCGCTCCAGGTCCTGCAGGACAGAGCGCTGTCCTGGTGTCCCTGGGGCCGCCGCGGGCCACCCCCGTGGGCCACCCCCGTCTTCCTGCCCCGACTGGGCCTGGCGGACATTCAGAGCACCCTGACCTGCCGCGCCCATGGGCACAAGGCCTGCAGGAGAGGCTATCGGCCAGCAGAGACCTGCCCCCTCCCTGCTGACCCCCCTCCCCCCACAGGTCAGGGCCTGGGAGGGACCCTCATTGAAGTGACAGGTCTGGGGACTGCTGGATTTCACATTTGGGGCCAAGACTCTTAGGCCCCCAACCTGGCTGAGTACCTGGGTCTCCTTCCCGGAGGGGCCACTGAGCCCAGCAGCTGCCATGTAGGTACTACCAATGGTCTTGATCTTCTCCACGCTGCTGAACTTGGGCTTCAGCAGCAGCTGCGGGACAGAGCGGGCAGGGCCATGACAGCCACAGCAGCAGGCAGGCCTGCCCCGGGTTCCCGCGGGGTCGAGCCCTCCCTGCGCCTCCCGTCCGTGCCCCTGGCTGCCTGTCTTCCGTCCCTTCCTCTCTCCTCCGGCTCTTGCTCTGCAGCAATGAGCTCTGCGGCTCTTGCTCTCAGGACCTTCGGCCGCATGGGCTCAGTTGGAAACGACCGCTCTACAAGGGCCCACAGCTACCCAGGCAGCTGCCTATCGCAGAGAGACCTACAGCTCGAATAAAACAAAAAAGCCACCAGGAGCACTGGGCGTTTGCCCGCTGGGGCACAGGACGCTGCTGCCCGCCCGCCAGGCCGCACCTCGTCGAAGTCGGCAATAATCTCGTTGAGCAGGCGCAGGCACTCCAGCCCCTCCTTGTTGACGTCGCACTCTGTGTAGAAGACCTTGAACTCCGGCACGGAGGCGAACATGACGCAGACGCAGTCGTAGGACTGATGGTACCAGTCCTGGGGACAGGGAGGAACGGGCCTCAGGGCACCACCCGACCTCGCCATGGAGGGCCCCCAGGGGGGCCGGGTGGCAGTCCTCAGCCTGGTGGCCCAGGGGGTTCCTTCCATGGGAGGGGGCCTTTAAAGAGGCACTCTGAGTCGGCTGTGGCGGGGGGGCAGGCTCGGGCTGGTCTTTTGCTCTAAAACACCCTGAGTCTGCAAAGCAGGGTTGGGAACCCCCAGGTGGAAGGCAGAAATCAGGAGGCGGGTTCTCCGTGACACATGCCTTCATCACAGGTGGCCCAGGTTACGGACACCGGCCACATGAGCCCTGCGCCATCCTGCCCAGCAAGTTCCTGACAAATAACCTGAGGCCTAAGGGTTGGGACGTCCCATCCACCCAGGCCCCCGACTCCCCAGCCCGTGCCCCTCCAGCTGCCAGCTCACGCTGTCACCAGGGCACACGGGCAAGGCCCACACCCACAGGAAGCTCTTTGCTGTAGCTGTGAACCTCCCCTGACCTCGGGCAGCCCAGCCCAACACCACACCTCGTCCAGCTTGTCCCCGACGAAGTGGGCCGCCACGTGGGCCGGCAGGACGTTCTCCAGGAGGAGGCGGTTCACGCTCTCCATGGTCTCAAACTCCTCACGCTCCTTCTTGAACTTCTTCTTCCACAGGCAGTCCAGGCGGCAGTAGTAGTCGATCTGCAGGCGGCGGCACAGCCGTGTCCCGGCCCCAGTGGGCGCCATGCAGACCGGGAACAGGGCTCCCCCACAGGGCTGTGCTCTAGGGCAGAGGCAGCCCGCCCCCCCCCGCCCCCACAAGGAGGGCAGGTGAGCTCAGCAGAGCGAGGGACGCAGCAGGGGCTCCCTGGGCTCACCTGTCTGGAGAGCATGACGAGAGTGGCGTAGAAGAGAACTAGGTAGAAGCTGGTCGTGGTCTTCAGATCCCTGCAGGCACAGGCTGGGGAGCTGCTGGGTGTGAAGGGGGAGGGCAGGGGGATGGCAGGGGTCGTTCCCAGGCCCCACATGCGGGGGCGTGTGCACCCAGGGGCAAGCCACAGAGACAGTACAGACATACCGTCTGCAGACAGTAAACAAGACAAGAGAACTTTGAGCAGAGAAAAGGGGTGGGAGTGGGGGGGCCTCCGAGGTGACAGCTGAGCTCACACCTGTGTGGTGAGGACCAGTCCCCCTCTGAAGAGAAAGCCCCCAGGCCACAGCCTGGCCCACAGGGCGGGGCCAGGGCTCCTGCTGGGGGTGGGGGAAGAGGCCTGGGCAGCTACAGACTGGCAGGACTTAGCGGGTGCCAGCCAGACCCCCAAGGGCGGGTTTTGCTCTGGGGCCCATGTGCCAGCCTTTTAGTTCAAGGGGGGCCAGGCTCTCCTCTCCACCTGGGAGGGGCCCAGAGCCCCCAGAATAACACACACACCAGCCCTTCCTGGGACAGAGGTGCTACTGTGGGCCCCAGTCACAGTGGGCAGGGGACCAGGGTCCTGCAGTGAGCGACTTGGGCCCCACCTGAGGGTGGCATTGGTCTCGCTGAGGTTGCCCAGGCCGAGGCCACAGCAGCCCCACTGCGCGCACTGGGAGACGTTGAAGAGCACCAGGTAGACCACCAAGGCCACTGTCAGCAGCACCACTTTCAGCTCCAGGCTCATGCGCAGGAAGACGGAGCAGGCGACAAAGGCCAGAATGCAGCTGCAGGTGTAATACTGGGGAGACAGGGCACGGGTCACCCCCCGCCTCTCACCCCGGAGAGATGCCATCTGGGCCAGCCCTCGCAGCTCGGGGACTCTGAACAGCCCGTGGCTCCTCCACCTCCCTGCTGAGTGACGAGCAGGCACTGGCATCTCCAACTTCCTACCCCTGGGTCATTTTTACGTTTAATTTTACTTTCACTTCGAGCAAGCGAACTCATTTAAAGGAAACCACTGTAATAAAATGCCCGTGGTGTGCAGATGTGACAAAGGGCAGGCGTGGCGGGCACACACCTTGACAGCCTCCGGGCCACGAGCATGCCCTTCCCAAGGCGCATCCCTGCCCATGCCACTCTCCCGTTCCAGGTCACGCGTGGCTCCCCACAGCCCCCAGCACCCAGACCCAGCCCCTGGCCACCCCTGCACCAAGAGCTGAAACCTGTTCCCACTACACGCTTTGCTTTTCCTCACTGCCCTGTCCCCACCCATAACCTTTTGGCCCTTTAGGGAATGGCTCAAAATTTTCTGCCATGGCCCCCGAAGTCCCACATCCTCCATCCTGCTGGGGAACTTCGGCGTTAGTCTGCCTAGGTCCCGGTCCCAGCCCTGTGACCGATGGCAACCTCCCCAAGCCGCTTCGCAGTCATCAAAATGGAGACCCTAACAGCCACCCAGAGCCTGGGGGTCAGGACACTCAAACCAGTGTGGGGGGCTCCCACCGGCACACCCTGGACCGTTGTACCAGCGCCCAGACCCTCGTGGCCCCCGTGGGCCCTGCCTGTGCCAGGAGGGGGAGCCGGACCCGGCTCCACAACAGCCCGGGCACCGGGGCCAGCACACTCACCGGGAGGAGCTCGCACGGGGTCCCCTCTCTACTGCCCAGGGCCCTCGGGCTCGTCTGGTTCCCGGCCGGCAGCCCTGGGGCCGGGGAAGGCGGCAACGGCTGCAGAGGAGACAGGCCCTGTGACAGGCGGTCAGGGCCTGCCGGGCCCAGCCTCGGGGCCCTGGAGGGGGTCGCCCCGCCTATGGCTTTTAGGCAACGAGATTCTGGGGGTCTCGGATCTAGAGGTCCCCAGGTCCAGGTCTGGCTCTCCCCACCCAGGAGGCGGGCACAGGGGGTCTTTACCCGCCCAGGACGCACCAGGTTGACGATGGCGACAGTGAGCAGGCTGCCGATGGTCAGGATGGCCAGGGACAAGCGCAGCAGCGGGTGGGTCTCCACCTTCTCAGAGATGGCCGGGAGCGTCCCCCAGGCTGGGCAGCACCTCTATGGGACCACAGGGCCCTGTCAGCAGACTCCGGCCCAGGACAGGGGGGTGCAGATGGGAGGGGCAGCTGGCCCTGGGGGCCGTGAGCGGGCAGGGTCGGGGGATGCTGACAGAACTCTCGGGAGGAGCATCGGGAGCACTAAGTGACGGTCCTTGAGACAGGGACGGGAGGGGCTCAGGTGGGCAAAGCCCCCCAGGGAGGGTCCAGGAGGCAGTGGCTCACCCCTCCCCAACCCACTACCCGTGGGGCCCAGGTAGGTACCCCGCCCGGGGCCTCCCACTCACCACAAACTGGTCGGCAAAGCACAGGCCCAGCACCAGCCCCAGCACACAGGCCACCAGCCCGAAGGACACCCCCAGGGCCGCCGTCCTAGACAGGAGGGGACCACCTAAGCTCTGGGGCTCATATGCAGAACCAAGCCTCCCGGAGCCCCAGGCCCCAGGTGCACAGGCGCCTCCTGCCCCACCCCCCCAACTGCTGCCCTTTTTGCTCAGCGGAGGGGCCCTTTGCAATCCGGCCCAACTGCCCCGAGAACAGCACACAGGCCTAGCCAAAACACGGTCAGCCGCACAACCCCTTCCTGAGTCACACGTGTAAGAGACGAGACTCGGGTCTGGTACCGTATAAACGTACTTGGTTTTTAGGCCTCACCGCCCCGCCCTCCCCAGACCCACCTGGGCATCAGCAGGACATGGACCAGCAGGATGCAGAGGAAGACGAGGCCGGCACAGGCGAAGTAGTGGCGGACCCGGGGGATGGGCGCCAGGCGGTACTGGGGGCGACAGAGACCATGAGCGGTGGCTAGGACCCCAGAGGGCCCCACCCGCAGGCCCACCGCCCGCCCCCTTCTCGGGAGGCAGGGCGGCTCAAGTTAACCTCCTTAAAACTCCCTCACACCCTCCCTGCGCCGCAGGTGAGGATGTCCCACCACCACCAACAAACAACTTGTTCCCAGTGTCTTTAGAGGCCACACCTTCCCCTCCCACACCCTGCTCAGGTCTCCCTCTTGATTTCCGAGGCCCCCAAGGAGCCCAGGGCCCAAGTCTGCCCCGGGAACCAGACCTGGGCTCCGGGGCTGCTGTGACTTGGGGCGGGCAGGGGATCCTGTCCTCACCCCAGACTGAGGAGTAAGGCCGGGCCGCCAAGCTGCTGCACCCCCCCGCCCACCCCCACATGTAGCACATCACACGGCCTCTGCCCACAAGGTTCCCTGGTGCAGGACATGTGACAGGGGACGGTGCCCAAACCCAGTGGGCACTCGGCAAACCAGTCCGCTGGCCACCAGTGGTACAAAAGCCAGTTGCTACAGTGGCTGGACCGCCAGGTAGTCCCCGTGCCGCTGGTACCAGGCGGGGGGCTTTCCCTGGCAGCGGCGCTTGAAGGGAGTAAGTGAGGGCCTGTGGGGTGCCGGGTGGAGGCCACAGGTTGAGCCTCTGTCCCCTTCCCCAACAGCCCACTGGAGCGACTCCACGCCACCTCCCCGAAAAGATCTGGGGGTGCAGCTGCCCATGGCCTGCACCCTCTGCCACCCCCCAGGCCTTGGAGCCCCCTCCCTGGGACCACCCGGGGCCCTCACCTCTCGCTCGAAGCCCTTCTCCAGGAAGATGGACCCAAAGGTGTAGAAGTCATCGGACTTGGAGCAGCAGGGCCTGCGGGGGGGGGGGGGCAGGTGTGGGTGGGCAGGTGGGGGAGGGACACCACCCTCAGGAGACAGTGCCAGGAAGGGAAAACGGCGCCCACGGATGTGACTGGAGCAGGGTCACTGGGGGCCTGGCCACATGGGGAGCCCCCGCTTGAGGGGGGCTGGGTAGGCGGAGGCCCGGGCCCCTCACCTCGTGGAACTGAGCCCCTCGATGGCTGACAGCATCTCGTCATCATCTGAGTCATCCTCCGACCGGCCCTTGGGGGACGCACCTCTGGAATCGGACACCCACAGGCGTCAGCTCAGGGCCCCGAGCCCGCTGTGTAGCGGTGGCCGTGTGGAGCCCGTGCGGGACAGTGAAGGGCCAGCAGGAAACAGAGCCACCAGCCCCCAAGGCCTCCCACACACCAACCCCTCTGATGGACACTGCCACTGGGCGGGCACACAGCAGGCGCTCAAACATTGTGCAGCTCTGTTTTCTAGAACACTCGGACCCGGGCCATGCATGGCAAGCTCTGTGGTCAGGGTCGGGCCTCCCAGAGCTGCCCTTGTTGCCAAAAGCTAGTCAAGGCAGCCAGCCTGGAGGAGGCAGCTAGGACAGGACTTGCTAGAAAGGTAGGCCACATAGTGTCGAGGGAGGGGACCGCACGCCTACCTGTCAGGGGCCCGGTAGCGCCGCAAGGGGATGGCCTGGAAGGGGGGAGAAGAGACCATTACTCACCAGGGCGCAGGGCCAAGAGTCCATTTTGGGGCCATGTCCACTGCCTTGGACACACGGGCAGGGTGGCAGGGACATCCCAGCTGGGGGCAGCCGGAACCAAAGCTGACCTCCTCTGAGCACTGAGGGGTGGAGACGTCCCAGCCGCCCTTGAGCACTGCCCGCGTGCCTTCATTCCCCCGGGAGGGTGGGCAGAAAGCCGACCCACTGCACAGATGGGGACAGTGAGGCCGGCTGGGAGGACCCTGCGTGCCCCCTGCTCTGCTGTCCCCTTCAGAGAGCATCCGGTGCCCAGCGCCCTGAGGGACGGGCCCTACCTTGAGCCTCCGGCTGGTGGGGACGGGGTTCTCGCTGCTGCTCACGCTCTCTCGGTGGTTGAGGTGGGCGAAGGGCCGCGCTGCCCCCCAGGACTCGAGGTAGCGGGTCATGCGCAGCGACGCCCGCATCTTCAGGGCGGCGTCCCCCTTGGGCTTGGAGAGGTGGTGGCTGGGTGGGGGTGGCTGCTGGCTCTGTGGGCGGCACAGAGTCTGTCTCACCCCTTGCCTCCCGGCCCCCAACACACAACGCAGCCCGGAATGGGGGGCCCACCAGCTGCTCCACCTGGGTCTGCAGTCGTGGGGGCCTGGCTGAAGCCCAGTGCACACTTTGGCCAGGCCGGTGGGGTGTGCCCAGTAGGGTGTGGCCCTCCACACTCCGGAAGTAAACGGGTCACACACCTGTGCACAGCCCTCACACCTGTGCCTCCACCTCCCCAGGGACAGATGTAGGGGCGGGTCCTAAGCCCAAAGGCCCCACTTGCCCTCCTGGGAACCAGACGCCGTCCTTGGGGCCCCTTCCTATGAAGGCTCCCTGGGGAGACAGGTCCCGGGGAGACGGGTCCCAGGAAGCGAAACGCGTCTGGCCCTACCCTCCCATGTGTGGCCGGCACATGTCCTTCTGTGGGGACCAGCTGGGAGGGCACAGAGTGCTGGTTGCAACCTGGAGAGACAGCGAGATGCCCCTCCCCCTCTGGGGCACCATTTTGGTCGCTCCCACTGTGCAGCCCCCAAACGCAGCCCAGGTCCATCACTTGCCATGTGTCTGCCGCGGCCACTGCCAGGGGCGCAGTGGCTTAGCCAGCTCTGCCTCCTCCCCCAGGGTCCCAGCCCCAAAGAGCACCACACCTCGGACCTTCCCTGGCTGGGAGGCTGGGCAGGACTTAAAAGGGGGAGGATGAGAAAGACCCCAAGGCCACCAGGAACAAGCTTGGGCCCTCTCGAGTCCCCCTAACCCCTGACATTACAGCCCTCTAGGAGTCCCCATCTCCTCGGGGCCCCACCAGCACCTACACCCACAAACTCACGCAGCCACAGAGCAACTTCTCTGGAAACCTCTAGCCTTCCTTTGGGACAGAAGCATTTCTAGACCCCGAGAGGTGCCTGTCGGCCTGGCCCAGGGGAACAGCGTGGGAGCCGGCCATTGTGAGCATCCGAGGGCCCCAGAATGTACCGCACCCTGCGGTGGGCACCTGCCCTGGAGTGGGGGCAGGTCACCTGTCTGTCTCCCCCTCTCGTCAGACATCCCTGGGGCAGGAACTCAAAAAATCACAGGCCCCCTTTAGGGGGACGTGCTGGCCGTGGACAAGGCCCATGGAAAATCTCCACCATGTGCTCTCCAAGCTATTTGCATTTGAACTATGAGAATGAAGATTCCACAAGGTGGGGTGGGAGGCAGGGCACCAGAAGCAATATTGGCACCCAGTTCCACCCTGCAGGGGACGCTGTCACCGAGCACTCGGTGGTTTGTGAGGTGGGGTGGGGGCGGGGGCTGGGGGAGGCAGGCAGGCAGGCCAGCCCTGAGGACGGCCAAGGACAAGGCTGGAGTGAGAGGGAGCTCAAAGAGCCTGCGTGGCCGACATTCTTGAGCGAGCCCCAAGGATGATTCACCAGTGGCTCCAGGACACGCCAGCCTCCCGGGGGGGTGGATGTGGGGTGGGCTGGGAGCAGCCCCAGGGCCTCCGCCACCACAGGGTCATGATGGAAGCAGGAGCGTTGGCCGAGCAGACCCACTCCACAGGTCGTAGTCCAGGATGCATGGAGGACCAGCCCCTGCTTTCCTGAGGCTGTCTCAGAGCGTGTTTTTAAAATGGGTCTCTGGAAAACTGGGGAATGAGTGACAACCACATGGAAAGTGAACTCATGGGGACTTCCTTCCCAGCTGTTTAGGATGCACCCGGTGAGGGCTTTGCTCGGACCAGCAGACTCCCCTTTGGGGGCGCTGTTGTCACGCCCATTTCTCAGGGGATGAACGCTGAGGCCCTGGGAAAGTTGGTTCTGTACCCAGTGACGGGGAGCTCACTCCCACCCCGGGCAGGCCTCTGATCCACCCTCCCCCCAGGGCCCTCCCCCTGGGTGTGGACCCCGCAGCCTGCTGTGTCCAAGCCCTCGTACCCGGGGGTCGATGACCAGGTAGGTGCGGATGTTCATCTCTTTCAGGTAGGGGTCTCGCTGCTGCCCATGCCCCTCCTCCACCTCGTATGCCTTGTCCAGGTGGCTCAGTGTCGCCTCCGTGATGTGCACCCGGCTGGGGAAACGGAGGTCAGACGGAGCAGTAGGGCCCGCAGCGGGCCGGCACCTGCCCCACAGTGACCAGCAGACGGGAGTCCAGGCCAGCTCCCCCCACCTCGAGGTCACTGCTTCCACCTCTGACCCACCCTGACCCCCCAGTTCAGAGGGGTCGGCCAGCCTCACCCAGGGACTCCAGCTGCCTCCATCCTGTTGGCGAGGGACACATCATGGGACCACACATCATACTGCCACTTGCGCAGCCCGATGACACCACACAGAACATTCCCCGAGTGGATGCCCACGCGCATGCTGATGTCCACGCCCGTGGCCTCCCGCACCTGCCTGAGGGGGAAGTGGGGTCACCTCGGCCCAGCCAGGGCTGCTCGTGGGGCCCTGAACCCCACCCAGGGCAGGCTCGCGGCCCCAGCGTGGGGTGGGACAGAGCAAGGCAGTGGGAGAGGGTGCAGGGACGTCCTCGGCCCCGTGGGGCTGCCTCCTGGAGGGAGCTCAGCGCCCCATCTCCAGGAGTGTGCAAAGGGGTGTGGCCACCCCAAGGTCAAAGGCTGGAGAAGGAGGAAATTCCAAGCCTCATCAGTCTCTGCAACTCACACTGAAGACCCTAAAATGCTCCCTCTGGGTGTTCCCCACCTGGAGGCCCTGCCTGGGTCCCTCTCCAAACCCCCAGACACCAAGATCGCAGGGGCCACCAGCCTTTGGGGGCCTTCTCCAGGCACAGGGACTCTGGGGGTCAGGCGTTAGCATCACTCAGGACAAGGAGAGCCCAAGTAAGACCTTCCCCAGGGCACAGAGCGCCCCCCACAGGAGCAGGCCTCTGGGTCCCTTTGAGAAGAGAATGACGATCGGGGAGCAGCCAGGGCAGTGTGTCCATGAACGAGGCTGGGGAAGGACACGCCTACCAGGGCCAAAGGCAGAGGGAGCAGAAGGGGACCCGCACAAACGCCACACATTCTAGGGGTGGGGCTGCCTGAAGTCAGGTGGGCGGAGCTGCAGCAGGGCAGCCTCCGGTGGGCCCCTGTGTCTGCCTGCCAGCACCTCCGGCCACCGCTGTGACCCTCCTGGGAGGAAGGCAGCCCCGCTGCCCGGCCTCAGGCTCCCTGACAAGGAGTCGCAGAGGGAGGGGCACAAAACCGACGGCGAGACCATCCAGGCGAAGCCCCCTGCTCTCCTCATCCGACCGAGGGGGACGACGCGCTCCCCACCGTGCCCTGGCCTCAGACACGCCCGAGGTACCTACTTAATGGCCTCGCACATGTCCAGCCCCATCTTCACGCAGTTGCGGGCGTGCGTGGGCAGCGAAACAGGCAGGCCGGACACGCAGTAGTAGCAGTCACCCAGGATCTTGATGCGCATGCACTCGTTGGCCTGCAGGACAGGGTCAGCAGGGGTCAGGGGTCAGGGGTCACATGGGCAGCCACCCCACTTCCCAGCCAGGACTCCCTCCTGGGGTGCCAGCCACCAGGAGCTGCTCCTGGGCCTGCCGAGAGGACAGGGGACCCAGGGGACCCAGGGGACCCAGGGGACCCGGGGGACCCGGGGGGCCTCCAGGGGGAATGCCAAGCTTCAGCGGCGAAAACAAGTATTTTCACCAGCCACCCGAACGACCCTGGAGGAGGCACTCCCTGTGCTTTTCATCCCTGCAATGTTTGAGCACCTACTGATTGCCCAGCCCAGGCACGGGGGCACAGCAGTGAACAAAGACAAAACTCCCTGCAGCCGTGGGGTTCACACACTGGTGGGCAGGACTGCACCCTATGCTGGATGCAATCTTAGACATCCAAAGGTGATAAGGGCTGAGGGGGGAAATCAGGCAAGGGAGGGGAGTGGACGTTCCCAGAAGGCCAGAGAATGCCTCTCAGAGAAGGTGATGTCAGAGCAAAGACCTAAAAAAGGAGGAAGCAAGCCACAGCAGTATCCGGAAGAAGAGCGGTCCAGGCGGAAGGAGGAAGTAGCATGAGCAAAGGCCCTGGGGCCACAAAGCCAGGGCCGCACGGCAGTCAGTGTGGCTGAAGCGGATCGTGGATCGAGCCGGTGGGGAAGACAGAGAGGTGGCTCTGCTGCTCGGGCAGCAGGGTTTGGGGTGTGGGCCGAGAGCAGAGAGGAAATATGGGGGCGAGAGAGGCTGAGTCACACAGGAAAATGCCCACGGCAGGCGGGGAGGCCCAGACCAGCTGTCTGGTTGTCCCATCTGAGGTGCCTCTGTGACCACTAGAGCCTCTGTAAGCCCTCAGCAAAGGTGGCCACACACACCAAGACCCTGGGCATGGGGTTTTCGGGGACATGCACAGGGAGCTCCATGCTGGACACTCTGCCCACCCCGAGTGCCCACAGGGGCCTCAGCAAGTAGCTTTGCCCCTGGTGGGGGGGGGGAAGGAGGCCAGGGCTGGGGCACCACTACCTCCGCTCTCCTTCAGCCAAGGCCTCCTCTGTGTCCAGGTCGAGTGCCCACTCCCTCCCACACCAGGTGGTGATGGCCCTGCGTCCATGACCGGGGGGACACCACCCCTCTGTCCAGGTCCCTGTACCTCTCACACCTTTCTGACAGGTCCCCTTTCTACACCCTCCTCCAGCAACCCCACCTGAGTCTAGGCCAGCTGCGCCCTGCAGGGCCCTGTGTGACCTCTACTCGGCCTGGCCTACGGACATGAGGAAAGCAGCTTTCCTAGAAGGCAGCAGGAAGTCGGGGGTTAGGGGGGTCGGGGCTGACGCCCAGACACAGGTCAGTGCTCCTGCTGCTCCCAGAGGGCCCGCCCAGCCACACCCCACCTCGCCCCCCGGGGTCTTCCAGGAGCCCACACCCCCAGGCTGCTCCCTGACCGGCTCGCCACCTCTGACACACACAACTGAGGACACTGTGCAGCCGTGTGACGGGTAGTAGGTTCCTGAGCCCAGATGTGACGTGACACCTCAGCGGGCGGGCGTCTACCCAGGGAGTCACAGTCCTGGAAGCCACTGCTGGTGGAAGAAGAGGCTGGGCCTGGCCCTGCCCAGCTCTCAGCTGGGGGGCTGCCGCCTGCCACAGCATTCCTGTCCCCATCTAAGATGGGGCTGCCGCCTGAGCCTGCCCCAGCAGGAGGGACGGAGGGTGGGCTGTTTCTAAGAGACCACAGAGGTTCTCGGACTCTGTGGCAGGGAGAGGGCCAGCAGTGGCCAGGGAACCTGGCCCCTGGCCCACATAAGGCCCAGCTTCTGGGAACTCCCATCGGCCAGTTCGGAAGAAGTCACAAAGGCAGGCTGCAGGCTAGACAGGCCCGCCGGGTCACTCAGTCCCCAACACCCAGGGAGTCGAAGAGCAGGGACGGGACAGTCCACCAGGGCACCATCGGCCAGTGGTGTCCAACTGTAATTTGGTTTCCCCTGTGATGGGAGGCTCATCCCCAGAGACTGAGCCCACTCCTGACACAGCAGTCCCTCCTAGGACTGAACGGTTCTGACTGTGACAGTTTCTTCCCAGTGCAGGCCAGACCTGGCCTCTCACCAAGCTGGGACCACTGGTCCTCTGCACATGAAGCCGCCCAGGCATGGAGAGTAGGCTGCTTTAAGTTTTCCACGTGATCCGAACACGCAGCCAAGATAAAGAACCCCTGCCTCACGTCTCACATCTGGGTCTCTCGTTAGCAGCCACTGCTTCCGGGAAGCCTGCCTTGACCACCTGAGTCGGGGCTAGGTGCTCCCCAGTCCCAGCCCTTGCAGCCCTCTGCAACTGGAGGACATGTCAGCCCAGAACAACTTCCAGACAAGCCCAAGGCCCCATGCAAGCTCAGGGCTGCCACTCAGCAGGGCTTGAGACCATATGTAAATTAATGAATGACTGAGGCCCCTCCCCCTAGTACCTGCCCCGCCCCAGGTACAGACAACATAGCGAGATCTGGGTTCAGCCAGTCTGGTCTCCGCCTCTCTCCCACCAGCTGCGTCCTGGAGACCCTTTGCCCAACGACCTCCCCTGCTTGGCACCTGCCAGGCTCTCTAGGGGCCTAGGTCAAGTCCCACTCCTTCCCTCGGCCCTCAGGTCCTTGCGGGTCCAACCCTGTGACCTTGTCCCCTTCACGCTGAGCCACTTTCGCATATGCTTTTCCCTCTGCCCTGAACACTGTTCCCTCCCCCTCAGGTCTCTTTTGACATCTCTCGGACTTTAATGTCCACGCCATCCCCCGGGGACACTGCCGGAGGCAGATGTGGGCACACCTTGCAGCCCACAGTCCCCCCAGGCTCCCAGGTGAAGCCAAGGCCACGGCCTGGCATAGTAAGGGGGTGCCTTCTCCTCCAGGCAGCCTTCCGGAGCCCCAACCTGAGCTCCTGAGCCCCTGTGCTCCCCTGCTGTGGACGGTGAGTCTCCCCACCGGCCTCACATTCTGGGGGACAGGATTCTAGCCACCTCAGCCACCACTCAACCTCTACCTTCTAACACGGGGCGCTCGAAAGTGTTTGTTGACTGAAGACGAAAATTCCGCCCAGGCCTCCTGCACCAGTCCCTGCACAGCGCTGGGCACAGGACCCCAGGACGCCACGAGAGGGGCTCCTGACTGTCCCCCAGCAGAGGTGGGGGCAGCACAACCGGCAGGCTCACCTTGGCGATCTGGTCAAACTTGCCGAAGAGCTCATTCAGCATCACCACCAGCTCTTTGGGGGAGCAGTCACTGGCCAGCCGCGTGAAGCCCACGATGTCGGCATAGAGAATGCTGGGGGCAGGGGGCCAGTGGTCAGAGCCAGCCCCATGGGACACGGAGACCGGGCGGGGCCCCAGTCACCCCTGCTACTCCACAGCCTCCACAGGGACAGGAGGGGCACTCCGGCCACAAAGGCCAAGTAGAGTTCCAGAGGGTTCCAGTGGAGGCGAACCCCACTGCAGGTGCTGGATGGCACTCCTACGGGCCATCGCGCTGGCACCTGGCAACTCCCTTCTCCTCCCCGGATGTCCACGTTCCCTCTGACTTCTGAGCTGAGCTACCTCATACTTTGCAACCCCAGCCTCCCCTGGCAGGGCTCCCATTCTACAGATGAGCAAACTGAGGCTCGGGGAGGCCAAGGCTGCCCGGACACGCCATCTGCTCCAGACCTCCCAGCTCTGAGCTCTGGGCCCCCACAGCTCAGAAGGGCGGCAGGGAGGCCTTGCCGGGAAACACCATGAGCCTCCCCTACCCGCCCCCCGCCTGCCCACCTGACATTCTGGTGCCGCTTAACGTAGAGGCTGTGGAAGTTGTTATCGGGCATGCGGTGACGGTCCCCACACTCCTTGAGCCGTTCGATGATGGTCAGCTTCATGCCCATGGAGATGTGGGCCGGGAGCACGGAGAGAAGCAGGTTCTCCTGGACACCGGGGGGTGGGGCATGCGGGGGACAGGCAGGGGGATGTCAAGCCCCAGGCTTGGCCCACACGCCTTTCCTTCCTGCTCTGCCCACTGCCCCCTCCACCTCTGCTGGCCTGTCCTGCCACCACCCCTGCCAGGTCCCCATCCCCCTGTCCCCAGCAGCGCCCTGGGGTGAGGCCTGCATTCGCATCTGGCCATACCGCCCACGCACAGGCTGCCCGATGTCCACAGAGAAAGGACTCAGGGCGTGGGGCCGGGGGTCGGCTAGGGCGGGCGGGGAGCGGGACCCCCACCTGCTGGCGCTTCTCAATGCGCAGCTTCCGGCGGATCTGGATGCACTTTGCAGTGTAGGTGAAGAGGTCGCGGGAGGCATCCTGCATCTGGTGCTTGTGGAAGGCGCCCGTGAGGTTCCCGCACAGGAAGATGACCGCGTTGGCCAGCAGCTGCGGGTAGGTAGGCGGAGGCAGCTCACATCTGGCCTGGTTGGAGCCCCGGGGCACTGTCCCCTTGGGGAGCTGGCATCGGATGGCACTCCTGCCCATGCCTTGACCTCCGGCCCACTGAGGTGCACCGTCCCAGGGCAGGCAGGGAAACTGAGCTCCAGGCAGGAAGTCACTGTGACGGCAGGACCGGGGCAGAGGCCCCACACAGCAGCTACCGTCCACCTGCTGGTCCGGAGGGCTGGGCCCCAAACACCAGGGAGCCAGTCCCTTCAGGGAAGGCAGGGGCACAGTGCCTCATAGAGCCCGAGGGAGCGCCATGGGCTGTCATTGGGGGCACGGTGTCCCCTGGCTGTCTGGCTTCTACCCCCTGGAGCAGACACTAGGTCCAGTCAGGAGGGAAACCCGTGTAATTCACCGCTACATGTGTGCAAATTTTGCTCACTCAACACAAAGACACAGGCAGAATGTCCAGGCGCGTCCCCAGCCCTATCAGGCCACGGCCCTGAGGGTGAGACCCCAGGGACAGCTCTGTATCCCAGGACAGTGCCCCACACTCAGGAAGGGGCCCAGAGGGCCTGGGATCGAGGGAGGGGCTGAGCCTTGGGGGCACGGGCACAGACCACAGGGCCAGACCGCCTTCCGGGGGGGGTGGGGGCGGCCTCCTGAGGAAGTCTGCCCGGAAGGCTGCTGGTCTGCACACTCAGCCCCCCAGCTTCGGGACCTACTCACCCCTGTCACCCCCGGGGGCCTGGCTGCCCTCAGCCCGGACCTCAGTCCCCACCCAGGCCCCCTCAAGGCCCTCACCTGCAGCCCCACCCCGACGCTGGGGGATGAGAAGACTTCCATCAGAACGCCCAGCACCAGGAGGTGGGAGACACTGGAGATGAGCCCCACTGCCACGGCCCCCTGCATGCTGAAGGGCAGCAGCGTGTACACCACGAAGGTCACGAACAGGAAGAAGGGGACCTGGGGACAGAACATCGGGACGTGAGGTGCGGGGCCTGGCCACGCCACCCGCAGCCCAGGACACAGCCCCAGACTGCGCCCTCTGCCCTCAGGAAGGCCCCACCCTCCCCTGCAGGGGAGACGGGGTGACAGATGCCCAGAGCAGACAGAAAAAGTCACAATCTTCCTGTGGGTCAGACCAGCCAACTTGATCCTTCATTTCCTATGAGCTGATTTACAATCGGGGCCGAGACCAAGCCTCCCCGGCCCCTCGGGTGGGACCAGGGAGCCCCGGCGTGCTGTCCTCTGTCTGCAGCCCTCCCCCACACGAAAGGTAACGACCAGACGCTGGGCAGGGCCCGCTCACCCGCCCCGTCCACACTCAGCGCCGGCCACTGCCACCCCGCCTGCCCTGCACCCGCCCCTCCGGGGAACGAGCTTTTGTCCGCATGGCGGCCACCAGCCCAATCTGTTACCTGCTCCCACGCGCAGGTGGCCTTCCTGCACGAGTCGAACACCAGCACATAGCCCAGCGTCAAGAGGCAGGCCCAGGTGAGCAGCGCCGAGGCCCAGAGCCACCGCCGGCTGAGGCACTCGATGTACACCAGCACGTAGAGCACGACGAACACGGCCAGCGTCAGGAACGCCGTCCCCAGCACGGCCTGCTGTCGGGAGGGCTCCTGGGCACGGAAAACATGTGTGGAGATGCCACCTCCTCCAGAGAGCCCGCCAGGGTGGCCTCTCCAGCCTGCCCTGAGCTCCCAGCCCCCTGCGGCTCCTTCCGCGTGGGTGGTGTCTACGCTCCTGCTAAACGGCAGGTCCCTTCTCACCAGCAGGCCCAGTCCACGCTGTTGCCTCCGCCAGGGCTGCCTGCGCAGCCTGCACAGCCGGGCCCTGCCTCGCTGGCTCCCTGCCCAGCCCCTCATCAGGGCTCCCTGGGCTCCCTGGGCACACCCGCTGGGACAGGCCCCTGGTCCTTAAAGAACCAGCAGGGTTATGAGGACAGGGCGAGCAGACCGTTGTAGACCACTCTGCCTGATTTTAGGAATTGTATCTCTACCCCTTGTGGCTAAGGGCGAGGGATGACCTTTGGAATGCGAGCTGCAGGAGACAAAGCTTGTCTCTGGTAGCAAACGCTGCCTCAGTTTCCTCTCCCTGGCCCCAGAGCTTGGTCAGAAGTCAATGACGGGTAAGACCCCTCACAATCGGGGGGCAACCTAAGCCAGGCTCGATTACTTGAGAGGCCTTCATGGAAGGACTGGGGGGGGGGGCTGCAACAAAGAGCAATGGACTCTCGCCCCCAGCTTTGACAATGCCTGAGTCCACATGTCTCCTGGGAGAGGTGCTTCCTGGCTCTAATCCCCTTAAGCCTGAATACCTGATGGGGAGGGGTGCAGCTCCTTGCCTTGCTAGAGCGTGCCCTGGGGAAAAATCTGACATCACAAAGACTTCCTGATAAACCTGTGAAATCTGCTCTGCTAAGAGTGCTTTCATTCATATGATAAGGGTCCGAGAGGAAATGAGTATGTCTCCCAAAGTTTCTGCAACTCTCTTCCTGACAGACACTGACTCAGACTCTGAAGCCCTCAGACCTCTTTGTAATGTTATCTGCTGTTTGATCCTTGCCGCCCTGTATTCCTGTGTATTACAACCCAATAAAAGGCTATGGAAGAGGGCACCTGGGGCCTTTTTCTCCTTGGAGAAACTGGCTGCTGCTGGCCTTTGTGTCCCCTGAGAAACTGGCCACAGCCCACTCCTCCTCCCCTAAACAGATCTCAGCATGTCTCGGTCATTATTCATTCACTTGTGTCCGTGGCACTGGGGGGACCCTCGAAGGAGTCGTCGCTCCCGCAACACCCCACACGGGGAAGAGCTGGAGTGAAGGCACAGACTAGGATACGGTGGGGGGTGGGGGCTGCAGGAGAGACAGGTCTCTGCAGGGACAGCACCTGGTGTCCCCCGCGGCCCTCGGCTCCATGCACACAGAGGCTGAGGGGGCACCTGCACACAGTAGGTACTCAATCACTGTTTGCTGAATGCTGGAATGTCCCCTGGTTTAAGCAGCGCCTACTGGGTGCCGGGCACACCCTCCACCCTCCACCCTGGCGGCGCTCTCGTGCTTCTGTCTCAGGCGCTGCTGTTCATGCAGCCATTGAAAATCAAGTTTCCACGAGGAGAGATCAGTTAGAAATCAGCACCTCAGCCACAGGTCAAGTGCTCTGCGGCTGCCCCTAGGCAGTGGCTGGGGCAGGCGGGGTCAGAGACGGGGATCAGTGGTGGCGGTGGGGCAGCTGCAGCCCCCACGGACTCGGCTCCGCCGAGACCACAGCCCGGCTCCGCCAGGAGGTGCCAGCACTGAGTCTCGATGTCTGCCGTGGGACCAGAAGAGGCAGCAGTGACACACAGGCCACCCCTGACCACGCTCTTCGATAGAATCCAAGTTCACAGGGGAGAAACGTGAGGGCAGCCTATTCGGCCAAATTCACGTCACATCTAAAACCGCCCCAGACTTCAAAATTTTAAAACCCTGCCCGCCACCGGCAGAGCACTTTACAGAGGCAGAAACGAGGAGGTCTGCCCAAGGCTTCACCAAGACCGGGCGTCACAGCCGAGATCCGAACCCCAGCGGAACCCCCACTGCCCAGGGGGGCGGCCCTGACTTACCCCGAAGCTGAAGGCGATGACGATGAGGGCGACGCAGGCCACGATGGCCACCAAGAGCAGCGTGAGCAGCAGCGGGCCGTGCTGGCTGGTGAGGCGGTACTTCTCGTACAGGGCGTCGCGGTCCAGGCCCTCCTCGCCCTCGTTGAGAAAGTAACGCCCCTTGGCCGGCATGCTCCCGCCTTGGCGCACCTGGCTGGCCGTCCACTCAGGAGCCCGCACGGCCCGGGGGGCATCGGGGGGCCAGCACCTCCCCTGCAGGCCTAGGCCTCTGGCCTCTCCCAGCCTGGCAGACGGGGCTGGGGAAAGGCCCCCTCGGCCTGCATGGGCGACTCAGGGTCTGCCTGCTCCACCGCCAGGCTGCGGTCACTGCGCTGCGGTCATCTTCCTTTGCGTCCAGGCCGGGCTGACCAGACACGTGGGCTCCTCAGCTCTGTGGACACACAAGGCAACCCGGATTTGACCTGGGTGGGCCGAGGCGGGGACGGGCTGGCATTGGGGGCAGCGGAGCGGGGCCTCACAGTCCGGGGTCGGATCTATCTGCCCGAGCTTGAACTTGACTCTGAGTCCTGTTTAAAGCTCCGCACACCCCGCGCTCACGAAGCCTTGTGTTTCCTGGAACTGCTCTGTGGGGTGCCGTCGTCACCAGCCCTGCGTGGCCCCCTTAAAATCAAAGGCAATTCACAGGAAATGAACTTGGCCCCTCCGTCACTCCAGTCACATTCCGAGCGCTCAGCTACCACACACCACTAGTGACTATTCTACTGGACGTGCGGAAACGGCCGCGCCTGATCACTCTGCCCGTGTCATTCTCACCACTCCCAGGTCCAGCTGACACTCTGGTGTGAGGCAGAGGTCCAGCCTCACCCCCTCGTCCAAGAGGCTCACTGTTCATCCCGGCAGCGGCCACTGAAGCCGCCTTCTCCCTTCCCAGGGAGTTTCCGAGGGGCCACCTTTGTGCTACGTGGGTGCGCCCGCCTGTGGACATGGGCCCGCCACTGCAGGCTCTCCCCTGCCCCCACAGCCCTGCTGTGAGGACCCCGCTTCTTAGTGAGCCCCGAGTCTCAGGCCCCTGCCCGCTTCAGCCAGACGTCCCCCCCCTGTGTTATGTTACCTTTGCACGCACGACCACACTCTTTACAAAGGGCCCCTGACAGGAAGTGGAGAAGTTCGCAGGCCCCACTTCACAGAAAAGGAACTGAACCTCGGAGAGGAAACCCGGTGGACCCCTTGTCACAGAGTGGAGAACAGACCCCAGGCTTGCGATGCTCAGCCCAGATGGGCCCCGTTTCCCCGACTCCAGAAAGGCTTGGCGGCCCCGCCTTGGGCCTGACAGGCTCACGGCACTGCCCGAGTGCCAAGCTGGCTCTCTGTGCCCGGGGCTCCCGGTCCCCAGTGATGGGAAGTGGCCCGAAACTGTGCAGGCCCCAGACACAGGGGGTGGGGCTGGGGTCTTGAGCCGAGGGAGCAGCCCTGGGCCAGGTGTCCAGCTCCTGACCACACCCCCATCCAGGAGCATGAACCCCAGGAAAAAAAACAGGAAAACCACATGCTTGGGGGTGCAGGGGAGTTCCGGCTGGGGCTGGGGCCCTGGCCCCCTCCAGGCCCAGGCAGGTCCACGAGCCTCAGCAGGCCGCCCCTCCTGGGCGACCCGGCCGAGGGTGGCCAGGCTGCCGGAGCGCTTAGACCAGCTACGATCTCATCTCTCCACCGAATGCAGCTTGTAAACGTCAACTTTTACATCTGAGCAGCGTAGTCCGCCGGTTACCGCCTCACTCCAAACCTGCCGGGTCTCCATCCCACAGACGGCATCTTTCCATTGCCCACCACCACGCCAGCCCTGTGTTGTGGGGTCTGCTGGGCAGGATAAGGCCCCTGTCCTGAGACACCCCCAAGCCAGGGCACCCCCAGAACCGCCACACCGTACCCACTGCCCCCTTCATAACCCGCTAAGGCCAAAGCGTGACAGCCATTTCACAGATACATATCTGAGCCCAGAGGCTGAGGGGCTCGTCCCAGGTCACGCAGCCGGAGCTGGCCGGTAGCAGGCTTGGAATTTCACCCCGGGTCTGCCAGCTCCCAACCTGGTGCTCCGGGGGGCGCCCAGGCAGGCCCCGCTGCCTCGCTGAGCCGAGCAGCTTCCCCACGGAGCTCCTCCCGGCAGCGGCAGCTCCAGACCGAGCACTGGCCGTGCCTTGGGCCTGGCGCCAAAGCCGGTGCGGCAGGGCTGCCAGGCTGAGAAACCCCAAACACTGGGGGGCTGGGCGACCCCACAGCTGCTCCCCCGGGGAAAACCACACTCACAGACACCCAGACACACACGCCCTGCACCGCCGTTCAGCCCCGGCTGCCAACCTCCCCCTCCAGGCTGAGCCGGGCGTGCAGAGAGGAGGACCAGCTGCGCAGGTCCATGGGACTCGGGCCTGGTAAACATCGCTCTCAGGGTCTAATTAGGCCACTTCCCGGGCAACGGCAGGGGGGCAGGAGGTGGGCGATGACAGCACTAGGCCCTGGGCCCACCCAGAGACCTCGAATCGCTCCTCGGCAGGGCAGGGCCTGGAGGAAGCCTGCGTCTGTCACCCCTCAAGAGACGGCTCCTCCTTGGGAGCCAACCCCCAAACTCGGTCCAGAGGCCCCCTCTGCTAGGGAAGGTCTCCGGGCCCTTCTGTCCGACCACCAGTTCTCGGCAGCTGACTCAGCGGCAGCTGGAGGGCCCCTCTGAGACCCCGGCCGGACACAGGGTCCCCTCTGCCATGTCTCCAACCAATACCCTGCAGCCTCAGCCTGCGGAGCCCAGCGCCTCCTCCACGGGGCCGTCCGGGCTGGCAGGTCCACCTCAGGCCGAGCCCAGCCCTGCCTCCCTGTCCCTGCACCCAGACACCTGCACCTGGGAGAGCCAAGACCCTCTGCTCGGAGGGATGGAGGTCTCAGGTCCCTCGGGTGTGCCAAACGTCACGGTGAGTCTGGTGGGAATGTGGGGGCAGGGGGCAGCCCCATTTTGTAGAGGAAGAGGACCCCTGAGGGTCCAGTTGGGGGGGGGGTTTCTCCTACTTCTGCTGCACTGTCGCCTCCCCCAGTCCCGGTCCCCTGGCTCAGGGGCCGCATGTCCCTGGATCGGCTCATCCACAGCCTCTCCCGAGCCCCAGGGACTGGTTTGAGGAAGGACATGCGCCAAAATCGCCTCCCTGAGTGTCTTCTCTGTGGGACACTGGCTGACCAGGGGAGCCCTCTCTGCTCCCGGCAGACACCTGAACGCCCGCGAGGACGGACACAGCCCGCCTGAGAATGAAGCCCACCCAGAGAGCTGGTGAGAGACCCCCGGGCCCGGCTCTGGCCAAAGCTCAGCAGCCTGCGCCATCTGGGTCGCATGGGACCGGCGGTACCACTCGCAGCTGAAGCCAGTTTTCAGCTTCTGTCACTCACAGCCCCGGTCACCAAGGTCTGTGTTGGGGCCCCACCCCCATCTGCTGTACCCAGGACGCGCCTGCGGCCCCTTGATGGGTTCAGAGCTGGGAGTGAGGGCCCCACCTAAGTGGGAGGCGAGCATGCAGCCCTGCAGACACGGGCAGGCCAAGGCCTTCCTCTGGGAGGGGCTGGGCCAGGCAGGGGACCCCCCTCGCACCCACACCTCTGCCACTGTGTCCCTGTCAACCCGGCTCAGGCCTGCAGGAGGTGGGGGCGGGGGCGGGGGCGCTCCCCTCATCCTCTGTAATGGCCTCCCAGGGAGGACTCGGGCAGCTCGGGCACACCGAGGTAGGAGCGGAAACCAGGAGTGCGAACCTCCTCCCCCCGACGTCCTGCCGGTGGGCCCCCCCCACCAACACACACACAGGTATGTGGGCCCAGGGCCCTGGCTCCCTAAACCCTCTCTCCCGCCCTGCAGGTGGGTGGCACTGCTGCTGCCATCGCACACACGTGGGAACTGAAGCACAGAGAGGGTCAGTCACTTCCCTGAGGTCACACAGCTAGTGACACCGGCCCCGGGGTCCTGCCCGACACCCCCACGGCGCCGACTCCCACAGAGCCCGTGACGTCTGAAACGCCCGCCCCTTCCTACCCTCCCTCATCAGGGCCCGGGGCAGGCTCCGGAAGCCTCCCCTCAGCCAGCAGGACCCAGGAAGCCCTCTGAGCTTCCCGACCAGCAAGGCAGGGCCGCCCGCGGGGCCTCCGGGCCCCTTCGCCAGAGGAGCCGAGGGAGTCAGAGCTCGGACCTCACGTGAGGACGGCAGGGCCAGCCTTTGGGGGCCCTCCTTTCCCTGCACGGCTGGCTCGTCTGAGGCAGCAGCACCCCCACACCCTGGGGCCACCCCGGCTTCGCAGACACAGGGCCCCACTTCCTCCTCAAGCCGTGCTGGCGGCAGGAACTCCAGCGTGGCTGCCTCTGGCCCTGCAACTGCAGGGCCTGGGGCCCCAGTGGCCGCAGGAAGAGGAAGTGGGGGGGCAGGCCCACCCCACACCCCACCAGGGCGACCAGGGTGCTGCAGCCAGAGCCCCAGCAGCACAGGCTCACCCCCCGGACTGGCCCAGCGCTTGGGGTCAGGTCACAGTGTACGGGGTCATCCTCTGCTGAGAGGGGTCCCACGCCCAGGCTGTCCCCTCAGCAGACGCTGCTCTCCCGTGCACAACGGGGAACCTCGTGGGGCCACAGGACGCCAGCCTTAGGCCCTCGAGTCCAGCACCACCTAGCACCCCCCTAGCACCCCCCCACCAGCCTCTGCACCCAGGACTTGTGCCTGCCCCCAACCCCCGCCCCACCTGGGACGCCTTCCCAGACGCCTGTCAACCGCCCAGCACCTGCTCACCACACCACGGTGGCAGGATTTGTGTCTGTGTCCTCGCTGAGCCTTAGAGATTGGGGGTGGCAGGGACGGACGAGCCAACCAGCTGGAACCCCGAACCAGGCAGAACGTGGAGGCGGCCTTGGGGCCGGAGGAGATGGAGACAGATACAAAAGGGTCCGCCCCCACCTCCAGCCCCAGAACAAGAAGCAAGCACAGGGTGCCCACCTCTCCCCAGGGGAGCTGGGCCTGGGGGAGGGGAGGGGCCTCGGGTCCGCAGCCCGGCTCCCTGCCGCTGACCCCGGGAGCAGCGGGCTGCCCACTCCCTGGGCCTCGCCCTCCCCACCCACAAACTGAGGTGCCGACACCTGAGCTGGGGGTGGGGCGTGAGGCGCAGGTCGCGATGCTGGCAGGCAAGGCTGCAGGACGCGGCAGCCAAGCGGCCCAAAGAGAAGGCTTGGTCCCCAGAACCGAGGGGCCGACCACAGGGCAGAGGCGCCAACGGGGCAGGGTCCCAAGGACCGGCCGCTTCATCTCCCTGCCTCCCGGTGACAGCCTGCAAAGCCACCAAGCAGGGTGAAGCCTGAAGTCCCCCAGTGACACCAGCAGCCCCACTGCCCACCCCCCGGCCTGCTCCCCAGAACGCCCAGGCTGACTACACCGGCTCCGGGGGCCGCAGGCTGCCAACCAGTCTTGGGGGCCCCCCACAACCTGCCCCGCAGCCCTGGGCAGGCCCCTTCCCCGACCTGGGCCTCCGGTTCCCCTGGCCAAGGCCGGCGCTGTCAGAGCTCTGCGGCCCAGCTGCAGGGGCATAGGGGGGGGAGCTGCAGGGAAGCAGGCGGGCAGGCGCGGCCAGGCTGATGCCACCTGGCCCCCGGGAGGGGGGTGGGCAGGTCATGGAGCGGGTGTTGTGTTGGGGCAGGTAGGGACTTTAAGCACTACCCTAGTCAGTCTCTCCTCTTCAAAACTCGAATACCCTGTTCATCCCTCCCCCAACCCCGCCACAGAAGCTGCCAGATATAATAAATCCCTTCGCTATCTCCTGTGCCAATTTAAAGCCACTGAAGTCACTGCTTGGGAAAAGCTCATCCATTCATTCACCGTGAGAGAAGCATGTGTTCATTCATCCAACAGACAGGCACTAGAACTGGCTGTGCGCCAGGCCCCAGGTGCGGTGCAGCTTGGGTGGTGCTCCCCGCACAAGCTCCCAGAGGCAGAGCCCCAGGGTCCACTCCCCCGGGTGCCTGCAAATGCTCAGCACACAGTGGGTGGCACCTGACCAACCCACCACCCAGGCGCCCCTCCTGGAAAGCACAACAGTGTCTTCCCCCACTTGTGCCTGAAATTTCACCATTAGGGATTCATTCCTTTGACACTACCCTCACAAGTCTCCCCTTGCAGAATGGAAACATTTTCATGCCCATGTTGAACACATTTCTGATCCTTTTCCCCTTGATAAGGGAAAAGCAAAAAGGGGAAGTCTAACGAGCCTGCAGGGACCTCACGGGATGTGAGTCCCGCCCAGGATTACAGGGTGGTGGGCGTTGTGGGGCGGGGGGCCCACCGGACAGCAGGGTGGGAAGGGGAGTGGGAGGAGGGAGGAGAGCCCCATTTCACTGACAGGCAGGCAGAAACAAGTGCAGTCACCGCTGACCAGGAAGGGCCAGAAGGATGCACGTTTGATTCTTAAGTCCTACGCTGCTGCCAGGAGCGGAGCAAGCAGAAGTCGTGACTTTTGCCAGGGTGGGTGCCAGAGCGTGAGAAGCCGCGACACAATTCTCACGTAACGCTGTGGTGAGTGAGTCCTTTCTCACCTCACCTAAGCACCAAAGGGCCATAACGAAAAGACCAATAAATTCTGTTACATTTTTAAGAACTCTTCTATACAGTAAAAAAACAAAGCAAAATCAAAAGAGATCAGAAAAACATTTGCAACTCTTATCAGGAGGAATTAATCCTCCTTCTACAGAAAGAGATCCTACAAGGATTAAAAAAAGAAAGATCAATCACCCAGAAGAAAAGGGAGAGAAGGGTAGGAATGGAGAGTTCACGGAAAGGTGCCATGACTGGCTCTGAAACCCAGCACGAGGGTGACGCTCACTCAAGCCGCAGTGCAACGCCGTTTTTGCACGCCCAGCGGGCGGAGACCCCAGCGTGTCGCAGATCTGCGCGGGCTGGGCCGGGTGCAAACGGGCTCCCGTTCACCCCTGACCAGCGTGTGATTCGGCGCCACCCGGGGAAGGTCGCTAATGTGCACACACACCTGTGCCCCAGCAGACCCCCTTCAGCAGTGGGCTGGCCCTGTGCACACTTGCAGGTGTGTGTGATGGCCTGCACACCTCACTCACTACGACCTGGTCTGCAGCAGCAGCAGGCGGAAAAGTGTGTGTCTGTTGGCGACAGCCTGGGAAGGGAAGACAACTCGACTATCGGAAAAGGGGGCAGCAGAGGGAGCCTCGGGGGCCCAGAACGGCTGCCACCTCCACGCAAGTGAGCGGATCTCCCTTCTCTTCCTCCTCTGTTTCCATTTCCACGGTCTTCATGTCGCGTGTGCGACTTTCTCATAGAAAAACCAGGACCTGCTGTGCACCGGTGCCTCTAGTTAGCACCGTACTGCGTACTCGAAAGACTTTTCCCTAAGGGAGTGCAGTCGGTTTGTTATCGCAGACATAACAAACGGAGTGGAAGAAAACTTCCTCGGGTGGCGGAAGATCGGTGGCATAGAGTGTGGTGGCGGTCTCACGGGTGCACGCGTGTCCCCGCGCTCAGGCAGCTGTGCCCCTGCGACGGGCGCAGCTCCGTGGTGTGTCCGTCACACCGCCGGAGGGTGGCTTTTAAAATAAGTGGAGCAAACAACAAAGACACTAGTAGAAAAACCCAAGCTGACCCTGTAAGTTTAATACACAGACACAGAAAGATGTGTCCTAGCGTGTCTGTTGGTGTGTGTACACACGTACGTATGTGTACAAAAATACACGAAGCGTCTCCGAAAGAAAGAAAACCGACTGTACACCTGATGTCCAAGCTGCACAGCCTTCAGGGGGTCACTGACCTCTCTGCACCTTGGTTCCCAGCTTGGAAAGGGGAAGAATGACGCCGACCACAAAGGGCTTTGGGAGGGATCGCAGGTGTGACGCAGGCAGGCCACCTGGGCCGCGCCCGGCATGAGAGGATAGAGGTGACAGGCTGGCGGTGAGCCCCGACCCGGGCATGGCCCACCGCACCGGAGGGGTCAAGTGGCCCTGGCGCCCACTCTACCCTGAGAGTGGCCTGGCCTCTGGGGGCGCAGAGGGCAGAGGGCAGCCGGGCTGGGTCCTTCCATCCCGACCCCCAGGGTGGGGTGGGGTCGCCCCCACTCTGGTTCCAGCCAGGAGACGACACAGAGACCCTAACCTACTCGTCCGAAGTCCCCGGCTGGGAAGCCACAGAGCTGAGGCTGGAACCCAGGCTGTTTCTCAGCCCCGCGCCTGCCTTTCCCGAGATGTGCTCTGCCCGGCAGCCGGCGTGAGGAGCTGTGCGCCACGGTGACAGGTCGGCACCAGCGCCTGGTGAGCCTCCTCCTTCCTGGATCCCCGGGGCCCGTTAGCAAACCGAAGGCTCTGACAAGTCCTGCGGGGGGGGGGGGGAACCCTGAATTCAACGCAGCTGAATGTTTCCCGGTCTCTCTGGTTCAAGGGACCCCTGGGGCAGGAGCCTTCTTCGGGAAACACCGACTTTGGAGTCTCCAAGAGTCCACTCGGGGCTCGCTCCCCAAGAACACTTCCTGGGCAGCTGTGGCCCAGGCAGGCCGCTCTCCTCCCCTCTCCCAATAGCTGGGGGGCTTCCTCGGGCTGGGGCCCCCACTCCCCCACACCCGCCTGCCCACCTGACTTGGGCTGCATGGCACATGGAGGCAGGGGATGAGCCCGTGTACCTTCCGTGTGCCAGGGGACCAGCCCCAAGCTTGGCCCCTGGGGTAGGGGTGAGGGGAAGACAAAGGGACAAAGTGGGAGACAGCCCCTGCCTCCCCCAGAGAGTTTTCAGTTCGGGAGGCGCAAGCAGGAAAGAGCTAAATACCAGCCAGGAAAGGAGCCTCCCATCTCACTTCCTGCTTCTCCCGGGTGATGCAAGGAGGTGGCCCCCTGCCTCAGTCTCCCCACCTGCCCTGAGCAATGCAGTGCTGGGGGCCAGAGCCCAGGGCTGCCTGTTCGGGGCCACTCAGCTCTGCCCCTGCCCCTCCCTGGCCCGATTCCCCCAGGGCAGGAAGGCCTCCTCCCATGTCTGAGTCCCCAATCTGGCTCCTGCAATGCCAGCTGCCACAGTTCCCAGGCCTACTCCAAGGGGCTGGGACCCCACCTTCCCCATGGTTTCCGAGAACCCGGGCGAGGCACTGGGGCCGCCTGGCAAAGCCCGGCCCAGAGCCGGAAGAGCCCTTCGGCAGGGGAGCAGCCCCGGCCGATCACCCCTACACCACAGCCCGGGTTCCGGAGCGGCGCCCACACGAGGGCTCAAGAAGCATCCCCACAGCCGGCCCTGGAGCCGAGTCCCTGTCCCCGGTCACTCGCTCCTTCCTCCCACAAACCTCTGCTTTCCGGAGCCAGGGTCAGGCTGGGCATGCCAAGTGCCCCAACACAGTCTTAGTCTGCTGTCCCCCCACACCCCCCAAACCCAAGCGCCCACCCCTGGGATGATCTACCAGGGCTCCTGCACCTGCCCAGGACCCCAGGAACACCCAGCCCAGCCCTGCTCACCCCCTGGCCAAAACACTCCTCCGGGGCCACCCGAGGCCTTCTTCGGGACTGCATGATTCGACTTATTTCGGTTCCCCAAACAGGCTCCACCCTTCGGTCTCCAGGCTGTGCAGGCCTCAAAGCACTGCCTGCCGCCCCGCCCCCAAACGCCTGTGCCTGGCAGACTTGCGCCGCCCTTCAGGGCCGGCTCAGCTGCCGCCTCCTCCAGGAGGGCCTCCGATCCTCCACCTAATTTGGATGTGGAGCCTGCCTCAGCGCCCCTGCTGCTGCCCACACTTCCCACGGCCGCACAGGGCAGCTGGCCTGCCACCTGGCGGGGGGACACGGCCCCCGAGGCTGAAGGCTGGCCATGCACCGTCCAGCTTCCAAGGTCCAACAGAGCCTGCCCCGGACTGGCGGTCAGACGCGCATCCCCCGTCCTGCTGGCGTGAGCTCTGGCTGCTCGCCGGCCTCTCGGCACCCAGGTTCTCACCTGAGCCACGGGGATAAAAGATCCCCCACTCCACCACCTATTCAGACAGTGACTGACCTCGGGGCTATAGAAACTCATAAATCCAGAAACTGCCTGTGGCAGGGGCCGACCTTGACCTCACTGTGCTGTTTCTGCTAAAGGAAAACAGGCCCTGGGGGGAGCCCCGCACCCCCACCCAACAAGTCCTCACTGGGCCCCTGACCACACCAGAGCCCCCGGCGGGCAAGGTGCCAACTCCGCAACATGGAGACCTTGAGGTCTCCATGCTGTGGGGACGGGAAAGACGAGGGACAACAAACCCAGGTGGGCAGAGGTGTTGGGGGGGGCGGCCAGGAAAGCCGGCCGGTTGAGTACACAGGTCCAGAGATCACACGGGGGGTGGACCCCAGCTCCGCATCAGAGCCGCTGTGTGACCTGGGTGGGCCCGTTAGCCTCTCTGGGCCTCAGTGACCTCAGTCACAGGGCGGACTCGTAACGGCACCAATGCCCAGGGCTTCACACTGAGGTTGGCTGGCTCTGAACATGGGGACAGGGGCAGCTGCACAGAGCTTGACATTGACAGGCACCGGGGGACACACTCCGAGTCCCAGGGGTCACAGTCTCACTTCCTGCCGGCCCCCAAAGGCACTTCTCCCTTGCCCCTGCCCAGGAAGCAGGGCCTGACAGAGGGATGCAGAGGCGCTGCCCCAGCCCTGGGCCTGCTGGGCGCTGAGGTGCCCCCTCCCCAGGGACCTGGGCGGGAACTCCGGGGCGTCTGCTTGTTCTGAAGAGGACGCTTCCCCATGAGCCCAGGCCCCACAGGAAACAGCACCAGCCCTCTCCCGGCTGGGGGGCCCCAGGGACACAGGTCTGGGAGGCCAGCAGCAGGGGTGGGCAGGCCCCGGAGACGCCTGGCTGCCCACTGCAGACATGGGGAGACTGAGGCTGGGAGGAGAGACCGCTGGTCCCTAGTCCACTCCCCCGACCGAGTGAGTGCAGGGGAAGTGAGCTTCCATCATGGCTCCTCTACCAGGAAAACTCACATGAGCCCCAAGGCAGGGGAGCCCCCGGGCCTCTGTTTCCCCAGATGTGCAAACAGCAGCTGCACCCCAGCATCCGGGACACCTCAGCCTGCTCAGCATCAGTGACTCGGGAAGGCAACGACCCAAGTCAGCTGTACCCCCTCTTCTCCTGAGCTGGAGGACCCCATCGGGGAACCCCTCACATGGAGGACATGGAGAGGACGGCATGGCCAACGCAGGAGAGGGGGTGCGCCGGCCTCCTGGCCAAGTCCGGGCCTGGCCCAGAGGGCCCTGGGGGCCAAAATGACAGGCCTGGAGGGTGGGGACCCCAAGAGCCAGGAGAAGGGCTTCCACCGTGACGCCAGCCAGGAGAGGCCCATCAAATGAGAGCGTGTTAGAGGGACCCAGATGCCCCCAGGTGGTTCTCTGGGCTCAGGGCCAGCTGGTCCCCCCACCTTGACACTGGGTCAGCACAGGCGTGGCGCCCCAGCACAGCGCTGGGTGGGGCTCAGGAAACACCCGGAAACAGCCCTGTCCAAGATGTCGGCAGGTGGGAGGAGAAAGGATGGTCCCAAGTGTCACAAGAGGAGGGAGACGTCACCTAAGAGGAGCTGAGCCCACCTCTGACCCAAGGCTCACCGCCCACCCCACCAACACAAAGAGGACTTCCAGGGTGGGGGTGGGGTGGGGACAGAGGAGAGCAGGGCCAGAAGCTGCTTCTGCACCCAGGTGCTCGCCCAGAATTGGGTGATGCCCAGCCCCGACGGGGCCAGGTGTGAGGTCCCTGGGCAGTGGCAGGTGGAGCCAGATGCTGATGGGTATTGCGTGGCCACGCTGCCACCATCCTTTGGGGATGAGGGTGGCAGGAGCCACAGGTGGACAAGGGGGCTGGGAGGGAGCAGAAGGGCACACGGCAGAAAAGGGGCTGGAGAGAGGGCTCCAGCCGTGGCCTGGGAAGCCCTAGGCCTGAGCTGGCTGCTCTCAGATGCCTGGGCCCTGAGGAATGCCGATCAGCCGCGGGCAGGACGCAGGCTGCCAGGGAGGCCCGCCCTCACCTGGCCCTGCCCAGCCTCCCCTCCCAGCATCCCTTCCCTCACGTGTCTGCCCTCGCCACACCCGGTCACAAGACAGTGACGACAGTGACAACCACCACCGGGGTCGCTGGCTCTCTCCTCTGCTGAGCCCAGTTCTGGCACCTCCTCCTCCTCCAGCTCCACCAGCACCTGACACTCCAGGCACCGAGAACGGCCTCTCCCCAGAGGTGAGGAGCCCTCTCAGGCCCTCGCTCATCTCCCACTCTGCAGGGAGGAGTGGCCCCCAGCTCTGCCTGGGGGTGGGGGACAGGGCACTGGACCCCACGACCTCCAGGAGACCCCTGCTTCTCGCTGCTGTTGGGTGCGGTGACCTCACTCACTCTGTGACCCAGGCCACAAGAGCCCCTGGCTCCGGGCTATGTAGGTCCCTTTAAGCAGAGCAGACGCCCCCCGTGTCCTCCGTCAGCACCTGGTCCCACCCGAGAGACGGACCCCACAAAAGACCAGACTCGGCAGCTCTGACGCAGGGGTGCAGCGTGACGGCACAGAACTTTCCAGTAGGTTCTGGCCTGTCCTCCGACTGGGCAGAGCCGCCATCAGCTCAGTGTGAACGTGCCCCCCCCCCAGGACAGGAGGAGGGGTGAGGACCAGCCTCCTCTCTGTGGCCCCTGGTGGTGGTGGGCTGGCTAGTTATGGAAAAGCCCACAGGGCCCATCATCTGCCCCCCCCACCTGAGGACGGCCTGAGCGCATGTCCAAGGCTCGTGGCCTGACTCAGGCCTGGCCACCTGCGGCCGGTGCAGGTGGGGCGCCAGGCCCAAGCCTCCCTCAGAGGAACCCGTGTCCTCACCCCACCTGTGAGGGCCACCCCCCGCCCCCCTTGCCCCCCCTTGTCCCGCTCCGTCGCACCTGCCTCTCCACAGGCCGACACAGGGTCCTGACCTCCAACATGGCAGCTCTCGGCGGGGGTGGGGGGGGTGAGTGCACCCCAGAAACCCACCAACTGTGTGAGCAGGACAGGACAGTCCCCACTGGGCCTCTGTCTCCTCCTCTGTCAACTGGGCATAGAAGTCACCTCCCACACAGGGCAGCAGGCGGCAGGCAGGGACCAGGTTAACGCAGCAGCTACGAACTGTAAAGAGGGGTCCGTGACATCCAGGCAGACCTCTGTCTCCCCTAGAAGAGCCCCTGCAGCCTATTTGGGGCCCAGGCCTGCCGTGTCCCACCACTCACGGCCCACAGATGACGCCCCCAGACCCCGCCCTGGCACAGAGGCCCTTTGAGACCACCCCCACCCCTGGAAAATGGCCACTTCTTTTCCATAAATGCCACTGGACACTCTTCCAAAGCACACACCTTCCCTTCTGAGGACCCAGCGTCTGGAGCAGCCCCTCCCTCCCTCTTCCACACCCCACAGCCCCAGTCTGCTCACTCCAGCACCTTCCTCGGTCATGTCCGGGGCCGAGACACATTCGTGAGCACGCACACTCACAGTCCTCGTCACAGACCGTCTCTCCTGATGTGTGAAACAGCCAACAGATTTAAACACGGTCATCCACAGAGAGGCCTGCTCCACCAGAGGGTCCCGAGGCGAGCAGGCCCCCAATCTGAGAAAGGCCGGCCTGGTCCCCCCTCACACTATCCACCTGCACTTCGAGGCTGAGAGCGCTGTGACAGTCCCCACAGAGCCAGCCCTGGGGCCAGGGGCCCTGAGGCTCAGCGCCCAGCTCAGCCCTCAGCTTCCCTCCCCCACCCGTCCCTGCCCCTGTCCCCTCCCCCCAGGGCCGGCCACGGAGGAAGCCTGCGGTGCCAGCTGTCCTGGACGCCATGTGGCGGTGGCAGCAAAGAGGCTGTTGCTCCCCCGCGTGTCTGCGCACACGTGTTTGATGAACTCGTGGGAAGGTCCGGAAGGAGCCCCTGGCCATGGCCCACACTGGTCCCGGGGCCTCCGGCTGGGAGGGGCTGCCAGGAACCAGTCCGTTCTCCTCCAGCCTCTTGGTTCTGTGTCAGCATGCATCCCTTCCCGAGTTTGGGCTTTTTGTTTATTTTTTGACCTAATAAATTCAATTGCCCTTCCCACACTCACTTTTAGTCATTGAGAAAAGTGAAGAGGACTTGGACACACACAATTGCGACCTGGACAGAGTCCAGGGTCCCAGAAGTCCACGGGGGACGGGCCCAATAAATGAACGACGCCGTGGTAGCAACGGCCACCTTCCTGCCAGGCAGCAAAAGGCCAGGACACATGATCGCTGCTCCTGTGTCCAGCAGCCAGCCCACCCGGCTGGCTGCCCGGGAGCGTCTGAGAGCACCCCAACCCCCAGCCCAGACCCTGTCCTTTCCATCCAGTGCCCGACCCTGCCTGCCCTGGGGGGGGGGGCGTGATGCTGTCCAGTGGCCCCCGTAGGCCCATCCCCACATCCCGGTTTACCTGGCTCTGCTCCAGGGCGCCTGGGCAGCGGGGCCAGGGTCTGAGCCCGCCTGCCCCTCCACAGCCGGCACCCGGCTCACACATGGGAAGGCTCTTTCCCAGACACCTAATGCCAGTGACTCACATCTGGGACCCACAACTTCCTGCTCATTGGTGGGGGCAGCAGAGCCTCGGGCTCCGCACCTCTCAGGGTCCATGGGCTCCCCCCTCCCAGATGCGGCGTAGCCCTCAACGGCAGTAGGGGGGAGCCGTCAGGCTGGGCTCTTGGCTCCAATGACTTCATGGAAATTGGAAGCTTGAAGCTGGAACAATTTTCAAAAAGTGAAAATAAAACAAGCACCAAAAAACTCCATCAGAAGCCCTGAGACGATGGTTGGGGCAGGGAGGAAAAGCACCCTTAATGGGCAATTAGAGGCGAGGGCTGCCTGGCGTGGAGCCCCGCGCTGCCCACCCACTGCAGGACCCGAGCCTCAGCCTCCCCACCCACGTGGCGGGGGGCTGGTCCACGCCCGAGCAGTCCAAGGCCTCCAGCTGGCCTGCTGCCTCTGCGTCCGCATCGCAGCTGCCCCGCACCGGGGCCAGGCTCGCCCTAGGCCTGGAGTTTCGAACAGCCAGAACCCTCGGAGAACCCCGCAGTCCTGGGCCCCACGCCGCCACGCACCAGAGCTTGGGTCCCCTTCTGCTTCCCCGGACCTCAGTTTCCCCACTGGGATCATGTGGGGCTCGGTGGTGAGGCAGCCGACTAGGAGGGGCTGGGAGGCAGGAAGCGGAGACCCCTAGACAGAGGAGGGGCATCTCCTGGTCCTCGGGGAGCCCTTCTGTGCACGCAGCTGGGTGCTGGGGTCATTTTCTACTTCTTATCCTTACAGGAAGCCCCGCTGTTTGGTAACAGGGTGGGGAACAGGGGAACAAAGGCCCATGTCCCCACGGACACCGCCTGCGCACCCCAGGTCCCCCCTCCAGCTCTGTCCTCAGAGGAGGTCATCAGGGTCAGGTGCTTCCCTGCTGCACAGCCCGCCCGGCCCCCCCCTTTACCCCCAGTGTGCAGTCCTGGCAGGCAAGACCTGTGCACATGAGTAACGGGACCCGTGGTCAGCGTATAGATACTGTGCTGGCCTCAGGCACGGCCTGTTGAGGGTCCTGCTCTTACCTCTCCTCCAGGGAAGGCTGCGGGCCAGAGGCCCCTCCCTCGCCCAAGCACACACGGCTGAGAGAAGGCAGAGCCGGGACACAGGCAGGTCCGTCCGACTGGACTCCCCGGGCTCTCAACCCCTCACACCACGACCCTCCCAGGGGCAAGGCAGGGCCTCCCCGGGGACGGGCTGCTCCAAGTCCCCTCTGCCACCTCCGCAAGGTGCCCTTGCCCACAATCTCCGGGCCCTGGCACTCAGCGCCCCCAAACCTGGGGGAACAGCCTCTCCAAAGGAGGGACCACCTCAGGCTCCGAGGGTCAGGGAAGACTGGCTTCTCCTCGCTCCCAGTGACCCTTTCCTGTCCGTCCCACTCTGCAACACCCAGCCCCTCCCTGTGGGCGGGACCCCTCTCAGGTGCTGGAGATAGACCATGGCTCGGACTCAGCCCCTGACACCAAGCGCCCAGGCTAAGACGAGGACCGACGGCACAGCCCAGGGGTCAGGGAGAAGCACCCGGGAGGGCCAGCAACATAGTCCCACGCTCAGGGGGGACAGACTGCATCCACCTGGGGGAGGTTTGGCGCCTTCCTGCAGGAGGGAACCCTAGATGGCATGTCCTAAAACGCGACCCTGACAGCCCCTGGCTGGTGCGTGGGGGCCACGGGCTGTAGAGAGTGAAATAGTGAGCAAGGAAAAGAAGTCGAGCAAAACCGGGGTTACCAGTCGGCCACGGGGCAACTAACGGCGAGCACTGAGCTAACAGCTGGGCCCACTGAACAAACCCAGAAGTTGAGCCCTTCCCCTGGGGGAGAAGCCCTACGGCCCCCCGTGCGCCGTGATCTCCAGGCGGGTTTCTGGGAGGGGGCGTGAGCAGGAAAATAACCGTCTGTGCTATGGTCACCACTTGTCTCTCCCGCCCTTGGGGACAGTCGGGGGGCCCGCCACACTGAGGCAGAGCCCTGCACTTCCCACCTGGCCACTCACTCCCAGCCCAGCCCCTCGGCCCGGTGGGCCAAGGCAGCTTCAGCGCTCTGGAGTGAGAGCCCCGCCGTGGCTCTGACCCCGGCAGCTCAGGGAGCCCACCTGAGGAAGTCAGGGCAACGCCGTCTGACTCCCTGGGAGGCCAGGAGGCCAGGTGAGGTGTCCTCTCAGCCCCAAGCCCTGGTCAAAGGGGGTCAAAGACCCTCCCTGGCTTTCCTGGGCCTCCCGAGCCTGCTCCTGACTCCCACGCCCCACACCTGGCCCAACCCGTCTTTCTGCCCTCGTGGCTGTGACTCTGCCCCCTGGAATGGTAAAAATGCTCTTCTACCTTGGTGGTCATCTGCTCCCGGCCACAGTGTCCCAGGCCTCTCTGCAGAGACATGCTGTGACCTTCCTTCTGCTCTCGTGACAGCGACCTGCTCCTACGGGAAGCTGGTCCACTGAGAAATGGGACTGGGACTCAAAGTGGCCCAGGGAGACGCCGTCCCGGAACCTTTCTCTTTGCTACATCGGGGGGCCTGCTCCCAGTCACTGGGCCACTGTGGTCATCGTCCACCCAGGGGGCCTGCCACCACTCACGGCCCTGCGGGGACTTCCGCCCTCCCTGAGTGGTCAAGGAAAGAACATGGAAACACCACGAGGGGCTTCTGGGGCCGTGAATGACACCACGCCTCCCCCTCACTCCCTTCTGAACCAGCTGGTGGGTTCGGCCAGCCACCACGTGGCGAGGGCTCGTGGTGAAGGCACATGCCCTCCCTCACCACGTGGGAACCGAGGCCTCCCGCCAACCAGCACCGACTTGCCCGCCACGGAAGCAGGTCCCCCAGGCCAGGCCCAGACGGAACTGACTCATTCTCAGTGTCACCTGCCCCTGAAACAGGCACGCAACACGCACCCATGGCATTTCTGCCGAAGGGACCTGCACCCAGACTGTCCCGAGGAGCTCCCAAGACACAGAGCCACCCCGAGGGACCAGCAGCATATGTCCCCACAGGCCCCCCTCGCCTGGGCGGCTGCAGACTGATGTTTCCCAGCAGGGGCGGGAGGCGCATTCCAATGCATCGACTCACCTTGACCTTCAGGGCTCAGGGACACGCGTCTTCCCTTCCTGGGAACACAGGGAGGTACTCTGGCTTGTCCCTTCCCTTGACAGGCAGGACGCTGGGTTTCCAGAGTAGAAGGGGCTCCCTGGGGTCAGCTACACGTTCCGGGACGGAACCAGGGCCTTTGGACTCCTCCTCAGGGGATGCTAAGGGGAGCCTCAAAACCATCCACATAAACACCTGTGCTACGCAAGCAGCGCCTTTGCTCACACCCTGGCCCCCCCCCCCCCCCGCCTCTGGTAGCCACTGCCCCGGTGCAGGAATCAATCTGAATGGTGGCCACATGTCCCAGTTCCGACACCAGAGCAGAGAGATGAGCAACTGCACATCGTGTTGGCACGGCACCCGGGGGCTGGGGGGCTGGGTCCCGCCGCCCCCTCCTTTCTGCCTCAGCCGAGCCTGGACAACAGGGCTCAGGCTGAGGACAGGGCCAGCCGGGGTCAGGCAGCGTGTGGAATAACAGCGGAGGAACCTAAAAGAACAGATGTGAAAGGAGCAGCCCTGCCAACCCCAAGGCCTTGCTTTGTTTGAAAAACTTGGCAGCGGGGCCGCCCCAGCGGACACTGTCCCTCCCCAGGCCCAGCCGTCGGGGGAGCCGGCCGCCCCTCGGGTCCTGGAAGGGGGAACAGCGCACCCGAGCGTGGCAGTGCATGCGGGGGGGGGGGGCGCAGCTCGCTTTCATTCAACGGCCTCGCATGCAAGCAAGGCTGTGTCACGAGGCGACACGCTGACCTCGCACGCTCCCAACCGCGTCTTGGTCTCCTGCTTGCTGGCTGTTTCCAGTCGCTCCGGTGGGATACTCTGCCATGTGGTTCATCGGTAACAGGTCAAGGCAATAAAACAAGACCACAGCCCAAGGCTGGGAGTTCTCCACCCAAGACCGAACTCAGCAGCACGTAACCAGGTAGAAATGGAGCGATTTTATGATCGTTAAGAACACTACCTTAAGCCCTGGCTGGTGTGGCTTGGTGGACTGAGTGCCAGCCTGCGAACCAAAGGGTCGCTGGTTCGATTCCCAGTCAGGGCACATGCCTGGGTTGCGGGCCAGGTCCCGAGTAGGGATGCACAAGAGGCAACACACTGATGTTTCTCTCCCTGTCTTTCTCCCTTCCTCTCGCTCTAAAAATGAATTAAATCTTTAAAAAAATACGACCTTAAGCCACTGCACATCAGGGGCTGCCTGCAAAATGCCAGCATCCTAGAAGTTGGCAACCCTACCTCCGAGGTGTTCTTACATGAAAAAAAAAAAAAGGAGTGGATTCCAGTCAGCCTCCTGCTACAACGGCAGTGTGTACAGGTGGCTCAGGGATGTCACACGGGACAGGGGACCCAACCTCCAAACACAAGCAGGGTGCACGAGTAGAGGTAGGCTGAGCAACCTCCTCACCCAGCCCTCGCTTGGGTCCTGCCTTTAAAACACCCAAACACAGAGCGTGTGTCTAAAGCGATTAAAAATCTGAACGCTGAATGGACAGTTACGATTTTTCATCCTCACCTGAGGACATGCTTAGTGATTTTTAGAGGGAGGGACGCAGCGGGAAACACTGATGTGACAGAGACACCTGGACCGGTCGCCTCTCACTCCTGCCCTGACCGGGAACGGAACCCACAACCTGGACAGACGGTGCCTTGGCTGGGAATCGAACCGGGCCACCCCGGTTCATGGGAGCAGGACGCTCCGACCAGCTGAGCCACACCCGCCAGGGGGGCAGCTGCAACCGTGAAGGGCCTTGTTTGAGAAACTCAGCCTTCGGCTTCAGCATACACAGCAGCACGAGGTCTGGAGGCGGCGTGGGTGGGACCGATGTCGAGTTTGCTGAGAACTGGAGAGCAGACAAGCTGAGGGAGGGGCGTGTGGGGGCAGCCACGGCGCTCCTGGACCTTCGTGCGTGTTTAATTTTTCTGAATGGAGTGTTGAGACGCTGTCGCCATCAGAGCTCCGATACCTGCGCCTCACATTTGAGCCTCCTGTAACAACGGGGCCCTTTTCAGCCCCCTCCTACGGGTGACGGCAAGGGTGGCCCTGCAGGGGGAGGTGGCTCACCCAGGTCTCAGAGCCAGTCTGCACCCCACTGGAGTGGCGAGCCCCCCCCCGCCCCCACTCCAACCTGGATGCCCGGCATGATCAACAGACGACCCCAGGCCCCAGGGCAGGGTCCAGGTGTGGGGTCCAGGCCACCCCTCCTCCGCTCCCCCCCCCAGGAGCTTAATGGCTTTGGTACCAGCCTGAGCACGGGCGTCTCAGCTCCTGTCCTGCGTGGCTCCCCAGTGCATCCTCTGTGTGCAGAGCAGTTTCCAGGGGGAGCGCAGCGCTCCCAGCACCGGAGGCCTCCGGCAGTGGCCTGACCACAAATCTGCATCCAGTCTGCAGCCCCCGCAAAGCAGAGACATGGACCCACCTTCCCTGACCCCTCGGACAGAACCCCAACAGTACACAGACTTTGCTCCCGGAGCCTCAGTGCGGTGCTCTCACCACCAAAGCACCGAAACTGCCTGAACACCGGCAGTGGGGCACAGAAGCTCAACCAGGACCCTCACGGACACACGGGGGCCAGCCCGCCCCTGAGCAGCCCCCAACTCCACTCACAGCCGGGGGCAAGCTGGGCAGCAAGGAGCTGGACCTCAAGGAACACTAGGCGCTCAACACTTTCTAGCGCCCTGGGGTTTTGGGGTGCTTTTTAAAAAGCTGCCTGGAAAGACGCACAACAGCATCATCTCAGGCTACTTCCAACACTACAGGTTCTGGGTTGTCCCTCTTTGTCACTTAGGGTTTCTCATTTCAGTGGCACAAAATCATAGCCACTGAAGAGAAGAAAGGAGGTGATGTCCCCCCTTACCCCCGGGGACACGGCTCCGAGCCCGGGCCCAGCAGCCCGACGCTGCCCGACTGGGGGACCCCTGGGGGTGGCTCTGCCTCTCTGAGCCCCCGCGTCCTGAAGCCCCGAAACTGCCTGACCAGAGCCGCACACTGAGCTCGCCTGGTCGGGCGGCTCCCACCATCGTGGCCGCGAGCTGGGGACCGGAAGGCTCGCTTACAAGGCCCAGTGAGCCAGCGCCAGCCAGCCCTGCCCCACCCGTCCCCTGCAGCCGGTTGCTCTGTCCTTCTCCTCGTGGGCGCCCACGGACCCTGCACCCTGGCCGCTGGGAAACCAGAGGCCAAAGGCGGCACAGAAGTACTCACAGCCACGCACAGAGCTCCCCACGCCCAGGCTGCAGGCCAGGCCCGCCAACCCGTCCGACCGCCCTCCAGGAAGGCGGTATGGGCCCACTTCACAGAAGGCCAGGCGTTGAGAGAGAGAGAGACGCCCACCTACATAACCAAACCATGAGGCAGACTGCAGCTGGGGGCCCCTCTGTGAGTGCCACCTGGGGCGGCTGGCGCCCTACCCGGCACCCCTCCTGAGGAGCCAGGGGAAGCCCAAGTTCACCGACTGCATCTGACTGTCATGCCTCTTTGGTCTCCTTCAATCTGGACCTGCTCCTTGGCCGTGGAGACAAGTCTTCTTAGCGCCTCCATTTTGTGCATGAGGAACTGAAGCCCCTGATGAAAAGCCACACAGCTAGGAAAGGGGAGCGGGACTCAAGCCCGGGCGGGGTGGGGGGTTCCCCCAGACAGAGGACCTTGCAACACCAGCCTTTGTTAATCATTGAAAACACTCTCCTTGTGCAAACAGCTGGACTACGGCTGCTGACAGCCACTCACTCGGCAGGTGGCCATGCACGGAAGGCGCAGGCCGCCAACCCCGCACCTGGCCTGGTGCCCAGCACCCCGCCCCGCAGGGCCCCTGCCAGCCCCCTCTGTACAAGCCGGGGGGGCAGAGAGGGCCATGCAGGGCTGGGTGGGGCGAGGGCAGCATCTCCTGCCTTTCTCTTCCCCTCTCAAAGCAACCGTCCAGTTGGGGGGACCCCCAGGCCATGTCCCTGACCCACAGACCAGCTGTGCTCATGGGGGTCCCTGAGGTCTGCCACCCAAGGGAGAGCTGAGCGCACGCAAAGACACGATGGGGCTGCACCGCAGGGAGGGCTTTCCAGGAGGGAGGAACATGAGGGCTGGAGGGGAGGAAATGGGGGTCACACAGCAGGACCTGCCAGGAGGAGGAGGAGGAGCCCATCAGCTGATCCCCCCAGCTCAGCTTGCCCCAGAGGACCCACCGGAAGAAGGGGCTGCCCTTTCCTCTCGGGCCCAGAGCCCTCTGTGCCCCATTCCACCCCAGGCCAGGTGCCCCAGTCTGAGAAAACCCTCTCTCTCTGGTTCCCAAATGGGGGTTGCTTGGTGCCTGGAGGGTCCACCAACCTTGCCACTGTCACCCCCTGGCCTTGACCCCCTCTGGGGAGGGGTTGCCATCACCCTGGCTCCCACCCACCTGCTGGCCGGCTCACCAACAGCTGCCATAAGTCGCGGATGCCGGCAGACACACAGGGCGGGGCGGCAGGCCAGTGAGCAGCTCTCGTGCCCGCAGTCCAGGCTTTCTGCTAGGTTTTGAGGCTAAATGGCACCGAGGCACCTCAAAACCCTGAGGCCTTCCCACAGGCCGCCCCATTAAATTCGGAAGCCTACCCCGGCCTCCGACCCAACTGGCACACCCACTGCCAAGTTTCAAACCCACAGAACTGCTCTTGAAACTTTTCCAGAACAGACAAAATAGGAATAAAATTTTGCTTTTCTGCCCCACTGTAGACAGTTTCAAAAATGCACAAAGCGTGAATATGTAAGAAAACGATCTATCAACTAGCTCCCCAAAGACACCCTGATGGAGACCCCTCCGGCCCCTCCTCTGACTGGCCCGCCCTACACGAGCCTCTCTCGGCAGCCGAGTCTGGGGTCAAGGTGCAACTGCTCTGTCTCTCCTATCGGCCAGCGAGCGCACTTGGGAAGGCAAGGACCGCACCCAACCCCTGCCCCTCCCGGGCACAGGCCAGCTCCCTTGCTGGAGCCCATAGGGGCCACAGTGGCCCATCAGCAGCCTGTTTGTGCCCAGCTACAGGGAAAGGAGGTCCCAGAGGTAGGGGTCAGCAGCAAAGCCCCAGGGCACCCCTCGGGCGTGGGGTAGACACAGGAAGCAGGGAGGAGGGCCGACCCTTTCCTTCATGGGAAAGGTCAGGTTTGCGGTTCCCCCAGTGGGGACCCAACTCAGGGATTTGCCTGCCTACGGCCCCTCCTTTAACTACTAAGCGTCCTGCTCTCTGTCAGCTGGGGCTGAACTGCCTCCGACTCTAAACCCCAGTCTTGCCCTCATGGAGTTTTGTTCCCTTGAGCTGTTTGCACTTTAAACAGACTACAGCCCTGGCTGGTGTGGCTCAGTGGATTGAGTGTGGGCCTGTGAGCCAAAGGGTCACAGGTTTGATTCCCAAGCAGGGCACATGTCTGGGTTTAGGACTGGGTCCCCAGTAGGGGGGCACTCAAGAGGCAACCACACATTGATGTTTCCCTCTCTTTCTCCCTCCCTTACCCTCTCTAAATATATATATATTTAGAGAGGGTAAATATATATATATATATATATATATATATCTAAATATATATATATATATATAATCTTAGACCACAGTTGACCCTTGAACGAGGGAAGAGGCTGAAGGGGCACCCACCCCCACACAGTGGAAAATCCACGTGTAACTCTGGACTCGCCCAGAGCTTAACTGCAACGCTGTTATCCAAGGGTCGGTTTCAGTCCTGGCCCCAACACCGAAACCCCAGGATGCTGCAGTCACTCACACAAACTGGCGCTGAACAAGGCAAGGCCCTCGGCTGGAGGGAATTCCCAACCACAGGGATGGAAAATGCCATTCCCCATCTTCGGCGGCAGAATACATGGATGCGAAACCCGGGGGGCCCAGTGGACTGACTGGGTATTTACTGAAGAAAATCGCGTATCAGTGAGCCCAGCAGTCAAACCCCATGGTCCCAGGGTCAGCCGAGTATGGACCCTCCAGGGGTGGGTCCCCCTTGTCCATGGCAGGGAAACGGACCAACCTGTTCCTCTCTGCCATCACAAGCCAACCAAGGGCGTGAGGAGCCAGGCCCGGGGGGGGGGGGGGGGGGGCGGTCACAGAGCTCTGTCCTGTCTTGTGGTCCGGGCAATGGCATTGGGGACCTTCTGGGCACATTCCCCCGCATGGGTCTTGGAGGGGGAGGCGGGAAGAACAGAGGGCCAGGGAGGGGGCATCTGAGAGACCACCCTAGGCTTCGGCCAGAGAGCGAGAAGGGGAGGGGGCGGGACCGGGGTTCCTGTGGGCCAGTATCCGCTGCTGTCCGCGGCTGCGCCCACCTCGGGCCCGGGAAGGAAGCCGAGGGAGGGGCCGGTTGAGCCCTCCACCCGGCGGGGCTCCACCGCAAGGCAGGCCCAGGACTCGTTGGGCGCATCCCAGCCAACCCCTCCCCAACCTGCGGGGCGCACTCCGTGGGCTGCGGCGCCGCGCTTCCACCACGGGGTCCGGCCACCGCGCTCACCTGCACTGCTGTGTGTCTCCACCGCTGCCGCGGCCCTGGTGTCTGTGTGCACCGGTGTCTCCGCCACCGCCCTAGTGCCCGCGCGCGCACCGCCCCGGGCGGGATCCGGCTGTGCAGCACGGACGGCCGCAGGCGCCCCCCACCGGCGGTCGGGGTCGGCCGGGCCCAGCCCGGCTGCAGGCGGGGAGGAGGTGGGCGGGGCGGAGGCGCGTCCCGGACGACTCGTTCCCCAACTCGTCACCGCCCCCCCACCACCCTGCTCGATAGCATCAGAAGTGTGGAAACGCCGCACGTGTCGTCCCGCCCGCACGGGTCCGTGTGGAAGGAACGCTGGGCACTTTGGAACCGGAGCAGGAAGTAAAACCCTTTCCAACCTGTTTTCTCGGTCACACACGTGTTTGGACTTGCCCGGTGCTCCTCCAACCCAGAGGGGGATACTTTCTAGCAAACTCTTTCAGCTGTTGCTCCTCCGATCCGACCCCTAATCCGGTAAAGCCCGTTTCTGGAAGAATCCCTGGTCTGCGGGCTAATGCCGTCCTGCCAGGGCAAGGGAGGCTTGGGCAGAAACCTGCTCTCACTCAGGTCTTAACTCCAAGGGGCTCCAGAGGTGGGCGCTAAGGGCCCTGTGCCCTGCTGGTCCACCTCTACCTGTCGCCTGTGCTGGGGCCCCGGAGGACAAAGCCAACCTAGGAAAATAGCTGTCACCACCTCACTGTGCCCCCACGTGGCTTCCCACAACCCAGGATGCAGCCCAGAGCAAGCAGTTAAAAAAAAAAAAAAGCCTGTCCTGTGTCTGAGGTACCCAGGCTGGGTGAGCAAGAAAGCACTCCTCTGAGTCATGGCTGGGAGGGACGGAGCTCAGGAATGAGGGATCACCAGGCCCAGCAGGGCAGTGAAGTCAGAGACCTTCTGGCATCCCTCCCCTCCCACTGGTTCGAAGGGCCCACACCCCCGTTCGGGAGCCTGGGTCCCATTCTGTGGGCAGGGCCCTGGCCAGAGCGCCATGGGAAAGACCCCCAGGAATCTACAGGTGGATGGGCACCAGGGGATCCTGGCACAGGCAGACTGGAAAACCCTGGGCTGCTCAGACCCTGTGCGGCATCCAGGAGCTGGGTACCACAGCCCACTTCACAGGGAAAAGGCCGCAGGAGGCCCATGGCCGTGACCGTGGAGGAGCCCAGCCCGCAGGCCACCTGCTTCAAGGAACTATGCTGAGGAACCAGATGGTGGAATCCAGGGAGGTGGAGGTCCGGTTTCCACTCCAGGCAACCGGAGAGGTTCCCACAGTCCCTGGGATGGTGGATGGTGGCTGTTGGCCCTCTGGGCTGGAGCTGTGTCGGGTTCTTGGCCAGGTCACAGCTGAGTCCGCAGACTCACCAGGGGACGTGTGACTGGGACCTCCCCGTGCCGGAAATGCACCAATGGCGGGCACACCTGGTCCTCGTCAGAGCCAGCACCTGCCCCGGGCCCGCCTGTTCGCCTCCACAACTGTGAGCACCTCAGCCCAGCGGCCTGTGGCCGAGCTCGACCCTGGAGAGTGAGGGGGGCCCCGGGCAGGGCCACCCTCCTGGGGCTGGGGCCCAGCCCTGTTCCTGCGGCCCCTTTGAGCAGGGCACCAGGAGCCCTCGGCCTCACGCAGGGTGTGGGTAGTGGCGCTGTGACATCCCGCCCCGTCCGGCGTGTCGTCTCCACCCACATCTGTGACCGCCCCCCTTCGGAGCAGGCCAGAAATCAGCGGGACAGTGAAACGCCTGCCAGCCCCGGTGCGGACGCTTAACTGCCATGACAGCCGGGCCGTGGTCCCCTCAGAGTCCACTGGGCCCTTGGGGTCTTCCAGCCGGAGCCCAGGACGTCGGAAGCACCTCTGAAAACACCTGCGGCGGGCCCTACCCTGGTCCTCCGGTTCAGCGGGTCTGGCGTGGCTCCCGGGGGGGACCAGCCACAGGGCCTCAGGCCCTAAGATACTGCTTTCCCGTCAGGGTGGGAGCCCCGCGCCCCAAGAATGGAGTCCTAGGCCGGTCTGGGGGTGTGCATGCTTGCCGACCGGGGGGCTCAGCGGGGGCAGGATGGCGCTCCCAGTCTGCTGGACGGGGTGGCTGCCACCTCGCACCAGACTGGCATGACAGCCGGCAAACCGCGGGTTAAAAAGCTTCTGTGTCTGTGAACAAACTTGCACACGGAAGTGTTCGGTCCGCAGCGGAAACCCAGTCCACGCCGAAGGGCTGCGGTTCCACGTCGGTCGCCTCTCCCCAAATGTCCACGTCATGTGTCTGTCATCTTAGTCACGCACTGTGGTGACAGACCCCAGAAAACACGCGCCCCCACCAGGGCCTGTGCCCACAGCCAGGGAACGGCCACTTCGGCCCCCCGCCCGCCCAGCTGGACGCTGGAGAACTTACCAGCAGCGATGGGGGGTCGAGCCCGTCTGCTAGTCTTGCTGCCTCTTTCCAGCCCCTGAAACAGCTGTAAAAGGACATTTTTAAGGCCCATGACAATGGGGGGGAGAGAGGGAGACAGGGACAGAAGTGCAAACTTGGACAGGAGAAAGCAGGCGCACCAGCTTGGCTGACACAGGACGCTGAACCCTACACCAGCAGTTGGGAAAACCAAGGGTCAGCCCCAGGTGGGCTGGGTAAGCCCCCGAGACTCAGTGAGGGGACGTGCCAGGCGGCTCAGGAAGCAGGTGGCTCGAAAGTCAAGGAGGTCGGTTCGAATCTAAGGCCCAGCTAAGAGTGCCAGTCTCTCCCTCACCCCTGAGCTGCCCCCCCCCACCAGCTGAGTGACTGTCCCTCCCCACCCAGGCAGAAGTCTGGGAAAGCTAACAGAGAGACGGGCTCCAGGTTGGGCCTCACCAGCTGCAGGGACAGAGGGAAATTCAAAAGGCAGTTTATATGGGAAGCAGAGACATACCCGCGCTCTCAGGCCACTCCCTCATCCCCCCTCGGCTGGCTCCCAGGATGTGGCAGCCGTGGTCTTACCCCCGGGCTGGAAGCATCCTCTGGGTGACTCACCAGCCAGGTCCCCCGGAGCCTCTCCTCACAGCCGTCCGGCCTGCACACCCCCAGGGTCCTCAGCTGACTCCTGTTTGGAGCATCCCACGGGCTCGTGGGGCCCAAGCTTACACGTGTGCAGACAAGCAGACCGCCCAGGGAATCTCGGGAAAGTCTCCAGCCCCCGGAGGGAGTCCAGGAGGAGCAGACAAAGTTTGGAGACTGTGCAGGCAGACGGGAACCTGCCTTTCATATCTTCAGGGAGTAAAACATATATTGCAACCACGAAGCCAAGTAGAACGCTTTTTAAAAACAAAAACAAACAAAAAAACAAGGAATCCCTGAGGACAAAAACAAAACCCTCAGAGCCCTGGCTGGTGTAGCTCAGTGGATTGAGCGCTGGGCTGCGAACCAAAAGGTGGCCGATTCGATTCCCAGTCGGGGCACATGCCTGGGTTGCGGGCCAGGTCCCCAGTGGGGGGCCACGTGGGAGGCAACCACACATTGATGTTTCTCTCTCTTTCCCCTTCCCTTTCCCTCACTCTAAAAATAAATAAATCTTAAAAAAAAAAACCCACTCAGACATGAAAAACCAACGGAAGTTGGTTTACCAGGAGGTAAAGTTAAATAAAAGAGATGGAATTAGGGAAGAGGAGGGAGGGACCCCACAGGGCTGGGCCAGGAGACCCCGACTCGGAGTAACTGTGGGTAGTTGTGACGCTCCGAGCAAACGGGGGAGGGGAATGGAAACACGGGCTCACTCCCCGGGGAAGACGGACAGGGTTCCCGCCCCCACGTGCCCCGTGCGCCCACCAGGTGAAGCAGACCCAGCCGATTTCCATCATCCGATTTCAGGACTTGGGAACCAAAGAGAAGATCCTGAAAGTGAAAGCAGACCAAACAAGGGGCTGAAACCAGCTATTTTCTCGAGGCCTGGAGTCATGAGGCCGTGCTGTCAACTGTCAAAGGCCAAAGGAGAGAGAGAGGGTCTCCAGCTGAGAATCCTGCACCCGGCCGAGCCGTCCACGGGTGTAAATGAAGGACAAAGACACTGCACTGTTCCCGGGAAGTTCCTGGGGGACAGCACTCACGGAGAGAGAGCTGGGTGAACGGGGATGAGGGGAGGGATCTGCAGGTGGAGGTGGGGAGATGGGGGGGGGGACGTGTGAGCAGTGGGCACTGCCCGGAGGGAGCCCGTGAAAAGGTGACGCATTACCAGGCCGGTGGCGCCTGAGCCTTGCTGAGAACCCCGGCCAAGGTGAGGGGGCTGAGTCAAGTGTGGGGGAAGAGCAAAAAACTCCAGGAAAAACAAACAAACAAACAAACAAACAAACAAACTTGTGTAGAAAAAAGTTCACCCCACAGCACAGTTGGCGAGGGCAACGTCCACCAAGTCACAAAAACAAAAAAATTCTACTGTTGAAGAAAAGTCAGAGTCCAGGGCGTGCAAAGTGAACACGATTTCAAGAACTAAAAATCAAGAAGAGTTATTATTGGCGTGTCATTCAGAGACACAGAGCAAAACACGCCACCACCACCCCAGCCACAAAAAGTTGGAAGGGGCTCAAGAGAGGGAGACAGACTTTTAGAGCCATTTGGCTTTAAATGATGGCGAGACTGCCACTCCCCCGCCCCCATCCACGGCTTGTCACTGTCCTGGCAGGGCCCAGGGCCCCTCTGGTCCACCCCAACCTCTGTGCCCTGTCTAGCTACCTCGTGACTCAAGGGGTTGTTGTGTGACCCCTTGCCTTCCTCTTCTTGGGGACAGGACTTGCCTGGTCACGTGAAAATGTTTCCTTGAACTGGATTAAAAAACTATTAAGGTGTCTGACGGAACGCACTTCACAACTGCTTTAAGTGTGTGTGTGCAAAGCCACGTTGGTGAATTCGCCTGCTGATGGGTGTAAGTACAAAAGGTCTGCAGCCCCAACTGGGCAGTAGCGATTTGTGTATGTGCCCTGACTGGGGATTGAACTTGCGGCCTTGGCATATCGGGACAACGCTCTTACCGAGTTACCTGGCCAGGGCTGTACATGTTTTTCTAATATCGAGGACACTTCCCCAAATACTCAAGTGGCCAGCTTTAGGGGCTCAGTGGGACTAGGGGGTGAAGGGAAACCAGATCCTCCTGCCAGGGATTTCCAGGTGACTGACGTCCTTCACTGTGGAACACCCATTCACTGGGAATTGAGAAATGAGGTAAATCCACTGTCTGGGGAGATGGACAGAATTACCTGTATATTGTTCGTCCTATAACTTACCACGTGAGACACTTCTCTAACAGGATCACACTTTTCCGAGAGACCGTTGCCAGTGAGTGTGTAAGAAGTGACCAGGCTGGAGCGGCTGTGGTCTGCAGTCTAGACCCCTCCCCACTCTCCATCAGCCTTGGGTCCTGTGCGGTCCACAGCGTAGACCACCTGGGACTCCCCTTATGGCACGTGTCTCCCAGGCGAGCGCCCTCGGCCCGGCCCTGGGGACCGGGGGACTGCCAACGCTGCTCCCTGACGTGGCAGAACGCCGAAAGGCGGTTTGCTCGCACTTGGCTGTGGATCCTGCCTCCTCTGTTCTCTGGGGAGGAGGACATCTTCATCGCTCCAACGGTCTGTGTGGCGAAGTAACCCAGCTTCTCGGTGCAGAGGCAGAAGCCCTTACATTGCAGCAGAGGACAGAGCGAGGCTGGCACCTGCCACTAACCCAATTCCAGGGAGTCGGTTCTAGTCTGGCGGTGGCTGAGAGGCGACCAAGGGGTACCCGGTGAGCGGCACCTGGGGGCAGGGGGCGAACACAGTGCCCAAAGGCTTCACCCACTCCACTTCTGGCCCGGAGGAGGATGAAAACCCACGGACTGCCATCTGAGCACAAGAAAAGCTGGTGTCCAAGCGGGCCTGGCTTCATCATTACAAGATACATTATGGAAAAGCAGCCATTCGGGCCCCACACGGAGGCTCGGACCAGAGGTTCGGAAGGTGGACGGACGTGCACAGCCTTTACTGAAGTGCAGAGCGTGAATTATAAGCCTGGTGGTGAGCACTGGGCCACAGCAGTGCGCAGAAAAGCAACTCACAGAACCGTCAAGGCAAACCATCGGCATCTTTGAAGAAATCGTCATTAGCTTACAACAAAAACCAAACTTCCAGGCCTGTCATTTGTTTGTAGTACTGATGACTGGTGCCAGGACCTCAGCAAGTGTCCGCATGTCATAAGTCATTTGTATCAAATTTGGTTTTTTTCTGGTCAGTTCCTTAGCGCCTCTTAGCAGTACCCAGACAACACTGGAAGACTTTAGAGATGGTGCAACTCCCAGCACAGCCCTGGAGTCCACACTTCCTAACACAGAGGGCAGTGCCCATCAGGGGAAGAAATACAAAAGTTACTGGAGAAAAACACAGGTTCACCCAGCTTCCAGTCAGACGGGCAGAGGCCTCATCCACCCAGCAGCATGTCCCTAACCCCAAATATCCAGAAACCACGCAGGTTGCCCCCCGACCTCCCAGGTAGGACACGAGTGTGCAGTTGGACGGTGCTTGTAGGACTGGGTTCTGTGCCAACGCACTGACATTCCCCACAACTTTTTGGATTTTAGGATTATGGGACCTGCAAAAGGCTTATTTGTAAAAAGTGACTCCTGAACATTTCCGTGTATATGAAAATCAGAGGGGATCTTAAATTTCGGAGCTGAAGGTTAGGGACAGAAACATGTAGTAACCTGTAACCAAAGGTAACAAATGACATGGTTGAGGAGAGAGCTCGGACCTGCACAGAACCTGGGGTGAAAGGTGAAGGTAATTTGAACTCGGAGACTGGCTGACACCCAGGCACCTCACTGGAAGAGGGACCCCTGACCACCTCAGGGACGAGGACAGGACGGAGGACCCCCCACCCCTCCCTGGCCTCCGGGCCTGTCCCTGGCCTGCCCACCCTCCGCAGGGAACCGGGCAGGGGACAGCCAGGTGCCTCTAAGATAAAACGAATCTCCCAACAAGTCCCTCCAGGCCTGGAGACCCAGCTGCCACCGCCAGGAGGAGGAGCCAAGGCCGTAGGGACCCGCAAGGACTTGGGTTAAAGAGGACAGGGAAGCAGCGCTGCAGAAACGCACAGGTGAAGAGGTGAACACCGGATCGATCGCCTTGCTGTCACCCGCTCCGGCTGTGACCCCCTCCTGCTGCCCCAGTCAACCCAGCAGGCCCCTCCCGTCTGCAGTCACCGGAGGCTGCGCTGTCCCCCCTCCCTCCGCTGACCTCTTCCTCAAGGGGCGGCTCCTCCACGCTGGCAGGTGAGGGAGTAGGGTCGACGCAGGCACGTAAGTAGGAAATGCAAAGGCTGAGGACTTAAAAAAACCCCAAACACCCCGACACAAAACAAACATTAGCAGATTAACGAAAAACTGTCCTTGAGCAAATATTTAATTCTGGATATCAACTAGGTCAGTCGCGTTTCCAAGCCCTGCTTCTGGTTAATAATTTTGTCAGCACTCAACGCACGTGGCCCATTCTCTCTGATGAAAGGAAGTCACCTAAGGTGTCCAGCCGACACAGCTCACGGGGCAGGGGAAGGAATGGCCTCTGGGCCGAGCCACTGTCCGAGCCGGGCAGGTCACCTCCGCAGGAAGGCCTGGCTCGCTCCTTAGCTGTGCTGAACACCCGGCAGAGGACTGACGTTTGCTCACAAGTGTTCACACTGACCCTGCCCGTGAGTGTTTGCACAAAACGGTGTTAACTGGCCCTGGCTGGTGTGGCTCAGTGGACTGAGTGCTGGCCTGCGAACCAAAGGGTGGCTGGTTTGATTCCCAGTCAAGGTCACAGGCCTGGGTTGTGGGGTCAGGTCCCCAGTGGGGTCCACGTGAGAAGTAACCACACGTTGATGTTTCTCTCCTTCCCTTCCCCTCTCTCTAAATAAATAAAATCTTCTAAAAAAATGGCATTAACTGAAGTCTTGAGGCTCAGAACAGCTGCAAAGACACTTCCAAGGAACCGCGCTACCTGTCGGTCCCCATGTTAACAAGACATACTCTCTAAACATTCACTGCGGGAACCGGGTCACTAACGACCATGAGGATCCAGGGTAACTGTGAAGTATCACTTTTCCACTCAATTAAGCTCAAGAGAGCCACTTAGAGGGTGCCCCGCTCGTGCGTGCTTCAGGAGAACACCGGTTTCCATGACACGCTTCCTGAGCCAGGACAGCGGGGACCGACCCTTCCAACCACGCATCTTAACATTCCAGTAGTCCTCACCGCACGACTGGCCACGGCGCTCATACTTTCGACCTTCAACTTCTGAATATTCAGAAGCAATCGGTTCTCCTATCAGCATTCCTAGCGGGTGACTAACACGCTGAGAAATCAACCGCGTGGTGCTGTGATGGAAGGAACGGACAAAAACCTCTGTTAGCACTGCGACAACACGGCCACAACCCGCAAAAACACCAGCGACGCTTCTCGCTCTGCTCCGACAGCAGGGGTTCCTAGGGATTTTCGCAGGGCAACCTCGGTAACTGACCCCAGTCACCAAGGGCTACTCTGCAAGGAGCAGGCCACGGCAGCAGAGGGCACTGCCACGCACGGTGTCACCCTCTCCTGGCCCGCCCTCGGCCCCGGGAACCCCAAACCCTCGTCACTGCAGGTCACGGCAAACACAACTCGCCTTGCCGTGACACGGGGTGGGGGGAGATGATGTGCGGGGTGGGGTGTAAGCTCTACAACACGATTAAAAATGCTCTCCCTGCGGCACACACGGTGCCCCAAGACCTTGTCCGGGAACATCTGGGCCAAGCAAATAAAAGCTGCGTGGTGACGGGAGGGTCCAGACTGGAGGGCAGCTGCCTGCGGAGCCGGCCGGTCCCACAGGCCAGGGCAAGGTCCGCAGGGCGCTGGCAACCTCCCGGAAGTGGATGCGGGCGTGAAAAACCAGGCGCCTGGACGGACCCCTCAGAGCTGGAGGGAGAGGCGTGCTCACCTTCACCGTGGAAACAGAGCCACTCGGGTCTTGTGCCGATGCCTCTGACATGTCAGCACCTCTAAAACCAGCATTCGGACGCCCGTCACGGCTTTGCACGCAGCATCGGCACTGACCGGGCACACGTACGTGACCACCAAAGGGGAGCCCCCACGGTGGGGCAGAATTTGTCTACCCTCTGTCCCCAGGATCTGGCAAAGGACAGGTGTATGATTCGTGGACGTGGTGCAGGGGTTGGAGCACTGAAAGGACGTGTTTCTGATGGGTTCACCAAAGCTTCCAAGTACCAAACTCAAAGCAAAGCGGTGAGATGGGAGTCAAGAAACCCGAGATCGCAGCTGCAGAACAAAACAAGCGGGCACACGGGAAGTTCTTCAAAGTTACTTTACTTCGGATTGAAAAACGAGCCGGCTTCCGCCCTGCTCGCTGCAAGACACACAGTAACACACGAATACAATGCTGGTCGGCTGAGGAAATGTACACGCCTCAATTTCGCCTTCACGCTTTTGTCCTTTTTAGAAAGATACTGTTTACCAAAAAGAAACATCAGCAGTACAGGAAAAACTATTTTCCCAATAAGTTTACGAAAACCTAAGATTCCCAATGGAATCAAGATTATCTTCCCGCTACCAGCACTTTGAACAGAATCACATGCTCACCGGACACGGCTACCCACGCCCCAAGAGTCCGTTCGCTTCCAACGATGAGGGCGGTCCTCTGAGCACACGGTCAGCGTGGCAGGTGGGTCTGTGAGTATGAAGTGTCCGAAGTAGGCAGCGAATACTGAATTTCACTTTATTTTATAAATAATTGTTCCCTTAGCAGTAAACATAGGTCTACACACTCACAACGGTCCTAGAAAATAAATACTGTGATTATGCGTACAGCGTCAGGACAAACAGGTTTCAAACAAACGGAAGCTTGACACCTTGATACAAATTCTGATCAGGGTAAAATGGGACTCGGAAGGTTTGAAACACCGGCCAAGTAACGTGACATTTAAAAGTGACATTTAAAACCTCCCACGGTTCTGCACAGGTATCAGGGTTTCCGGGTCTGGAACGCATTTTTCCCTTGTGAATTAAAACACGAACACATTGAGAATTGCTGATTTCAGTGATGACATTATAGTTTTGGTCTGACTTTAGCATTATTTTCTTTATAAAAAGTTGCACTAAGTGTCCATTAATGGTCTGATCGGTCTTCAGTATTTCATAAACGTATATAAAAGAAATTCCTAAAAGCCAACAGTACTTTGTATGTACACACATATAAAAGAATCTCCTCTCGGAAATGGCCGCGGCCAGCAGAGCCCACGCTGACGCTGAACACAGACGCTCTGGCCAGAGAAAGTGTTCGCAGAAGCGTCACGCACACTCGACCGGGGGCGACCCCCCAACCGAGCTGCAAACTCAGCACATGACGAACCAGAGTGACACATCTCAGAGCTGACCACAACCGAAACTTACAGTATGATTGAAACAAGCGGAGGTTTAAAAAAGTTTTAATTGAAGACAACAATTCCATGGAAGGAGAGGGTGAGGGACGGGCTGACAAGAGTATTTGGTCTTAATAAGGCAACACAGAACAGGCCCATCGTAAAGACCATTTCCTTCTGGACGATCGACAACACCGAAAGTGTCAAGTGGAGCACGAGGAAACAGTCCTTCGCAGGTGTGACGTAGCGAAAGCTGCTTGCAGGCGTGCTCCCCGACAGCCGCGGCACCGGGGCTCCCGAGCTGGGGCGAGGGGCCCAGGCACTGGCAGCCCCCGGGGTCGGCGGTGCCGGCAATGCTTGCAAGGGCTGCGGCCCGTGCCTCCCTGTCAGAGATTTTAGAAAATAAAAGAGTGAAATAAAAATTTTAAAAGACCGCAAAGGAAACACACACGAGGAGGTCAGGACGACAGCACTCTAGAAAACGGTCGCAAGTTGATTTTGAGATGACTAGGTTTTCAGTGCTCACACACCAGGACACAGCACAGACACGTATGTTCGTTTGTACAAAATAAAATGAGCGTCATTTGCCGCTGTGAACCTTTTCTCGAGAGAGGAAACGCTCCCGCAGCAGCAGGTCACCAGGGCCTGTCATTTCATTGCCAAGGAAAACCGATCGAGAGAACAAATCACTTCCCTACGTGTGGATGTTATGACAAATCAGATTATTTTGCAAACTAATCCTGAGAGAACCTGTTTACGATTTAAACAGTAATGTTATGTAAAAAGTATTAACAAATCCACTATTACAAATGCCAATTTCCTATGTGGTCATCTATATATACACACAATAAAATGATAAACATGTGCAAAAATACTTTTTAAAAAACATGCACAGGCCACGCCCCCCGCTGGGGTCTGGGCTTTCTACGAGATGCCTGTCCTCCGCCCTCCCCGGCCCTCCGAATTCCGTGTTCTTCCTCGCCCCCCACTGACTCCCAGTCCCCTAACTCTGCATGAAGCCAATGAGAAATACATTTCATTTACATTCAAGCTTCAAATCCTAAAATGACCCTGTTGTAGCACGTGACTTATCCACGAGCAGCCTTCCCCCCCTTTGCTTGCTTTTGGTTCCTGCAGCTGTCAGTCTTCATGATCCGTTCTGCGGTGAGCAGGGGAAAAACGCTGAATCAACGCATGGACGGCGCCGGGCTGGGGCACGTCCCCGGAGTCCCGGCCGCGGCCCCGGGCTGAGGTCTCTGCGCAGAGGCGGTCCACCGCGCCCCGCCGACTATCTGCACAGGTCTGCGAGCGGGGCGTCCCTCTTGTGCCTCCTCTTCTTGCCGTGGAAATACTGGTTACTGGACCGGCCCGGATGCTGCTTCTCTGTCGCCGAGGCCCCGTGGCCTGTCGGAGCCGTGCCTTGGAAGCCTTTGCTGGAAGACCGGAAGAGCCGGGCGGGCCCATGCTGCGGGAGAGGAAGCGGGCACCAAGACATGAGCGCCACGCTGCACCTGCACACCCACCGACACCCCACTGACACCGGCGCCCGGGCCTCTCCACGGCCACGGCCACGATTACGTGGCAGGCAGAAAATGACACCCCCAGGGTTACTGCTCTGAAACGGAGCCGTTTTTCACCGGGGGCACCGAGAAGCCCAGAGCACCGCCTGGCCTTCTCACAGACCAGACAGAATGGGCGACTTTTCTCAGGGGACCCCCCAGTCCACACACCGAGCGCTAACTGGCACTGCCAGCCAGGTCAGCGGTGTGACAGCTGGCTGCCCCTTCTGCTGCCACCTGCCACATTAACTGCCCCTTCTGGAGAACTCTTTGGTGCTTACAACTAAGGCTGGAAAGGTCAGGTGGAGTCTGCAGGCCACGGCGGGCGGGAGGCACCAATACAACAGTCCCTCCCTCCTGCCAAGCACCTCCCCCGTCCTGCTGTGCTCGGAGGGGTCGGAGGTCGGAGGCCTGAGGTTGGAGCCCAGGGGAACGTGGCTTCTTCCCCTCATTTTGATTCATTGCGATAATACAATTCTAGGCAATAAAAAACCCTTCAGACAGAGACGCTCTGTGGCCCCCTCTAACTGAGACGCTGGACAACTGTGCACGGCTGTCCGCAGCCTGGGCACTGCAACTCGGGCCGCTCCGCATCCGAGGCAGACAGACCGAAACACAGGGCCCGACAGAAGTAACACCTGCCCGAGGCTGGTCGGAAGGGTAATAACATGGGTGTCACGATTTATAGTTCCAACTCAACACGTCACCTACACTGTCGTAAGTGCATGAGTGTCATCCTGTAATGTCACGGGATCACACGCTTGTGGTTGTGTAAGGAAAAGGGGCGTTCCTTGTGCCGCACTCCGTGCAAGCGGCATTCACACCCAGACGTGTGCGACACGGCCGTGAAGCCGCACGTGCAGCTGCGTCTGCGTGTGCTCCACAGGCAAGGACCCCGGACACCCCGGTGTGACTCCCTGATGCTGTAGCCGGAGTCCGAGCAGCGGACTGGGACATCTTACGAGGGCCCCCAGAGGCCTGCAAAGCCGCCGGGACATCCCGAGACTGCAAGTGCTGCTGAGCTTGGGACCTCTCGGGACAAGGCCGGCTGTGTGTCGGCCCCGCGCTGTCCTCCACCTGTGACGCACACCGACAGGTGAGACGCCGGAGGTGCTGTGTCCCGAATGCCGCACGCACCTGCGACTTGCTGACGCTGCTCGGCGTGCTGGTGGCCGGGGTGCCCTGCGCTCTCCCGCCGGCCTGCAAGGTCTCCACGGGCACCTCCTGCGACCCCACGCGGTTCCCGGGGGACGGACGGCAGAGCAGCTGTTTCGGGGTTTTACATGGCGTCGCGTCGGAATCCTACCGCGAGTAACAAGAGTTACAACGTGATGCACTGATAATTCGGACACGCAACACACAGAGGAAGACATTTCAGCTGACCACTCCCCGCGCCCAGTGTGGCACCAGTGCATTCACTGCAGGGGCACACGGAGGGCTGCCCCCCACAAAGTGCTCCAGTCTTCCTCCAAACACTGAGAGAGGCTCATTTTATCAGAGGGCTTCTGTGCCTTGTTACACCACCAGCCACGCCTGACCTTGGCCATCACCTTAAAGAAGCCCACGGAGGTGCGAGTGTTCAAAATGGACTGCAGTGCAGGGCGAGGGGTGGGACCCCGAGGGAGGGCGGTTTGCGAGGCCCCACCCACGTCTCTGTGACAGCAGCTGCTTCAGGGAGCTCTTCCCGCAGGCGCCCTGTGACACAGACGTCCCGGACCCACGGCAGAGCCCGCCTGGCTGTGGCCACTGTGCCCTCAGGTCTAGGCTGAGCCCTGCACAGCACTGCCGGTTCACAGGCTCTGTCCCTGCCGCTCCGCCCCCAGGCCAGCTCACTCCAGGAGCCAGAGGGGACCCCACCAGCTCTGCACGTGAGGCTTCACGGCACCACTGTGACGCACAGTCCTTGTCAGCAGTAAAAAACATCCCTTCTCTGTTTGGGTGGCTTTTCATGTTGCACGGCCTCCCAAAGGCAAACTTCGACTGATGGGGAAGCCCCTTTACATCTCAATTAGGCAAACGCAAACGTAACCCCGATACGGAAAAGCCAGTGGGGCTGTGACCCACGTAGATGCACTGGGACGGGGCCGCCGCACAGCAGGGCCGCGGGGGCGTGCAAGGGGGGCTGCCAGGGGCCCCGCCGCCAGGCTGCTTTTTTGGGGGCTGGAAACGCCTTGGAATCAGGTGACGGTTGTGAATATACTGAAAACCAGCACATGACACATTTTTAAATGGTCAACTATGAGAATTACGTCTCAATTTGTAGAAGTTAAACCAAGAGGCTCAAGAACACTACCGAGTGGAAGCAGCCCCACACGAGGAAGCACACACACACCGTCACAAACATTCCGGGACAGGCAGAACGGATCTGTCGTGTGAGGCACTCCCGACAGTGTCACCCCCAAGGGTGGGGCCGGGACTGCCCTCCAGACGCAGTCTCTGTCTCGTTGGGTTTGTCACACACGTGTGTATATGCTTGTGAAAATTCAGTGGGTGTACAATTAAAACCTTCTTATGTGTCAATTTTACATGAAAAGCAAACCAGGACCAGAACTGGGCTCTGGTCAGCAAGGGGCTCTCTGGGGAACTGCAGGGACAGGCGCAATGCACGTGGAAATGTGTCAGTGTGGACAGAGAGAGGGACGGCAGGGCCGGCTGGCTCGCCCAGCGTGCGCGGTGCAGCCCGGGCGCGAGTGTTGGGAAATGGGACCAGTGCCCAGAAGCAGGATGCTGGTTCGCATCATTCAGCGCCCCACTGACCAATCAGAGAGCCAGGCGGCCCCGCCCCCTAGATGGCCGCCCCCCACGGGCTTCCCGGGCGCCTAGGGCTAGAAAGGCCCTGTCTTCATACTTACGACGTCACTAGAGCTGGACTGTGTGGCCGAAGACGAAGACACCGGACCTGATGAAGAGTTTGAAGAGTGTTTACTAACAGATTCCGAAGTTTTACTTCTACATTTTCCAAGGGCTTCATTTTCTTCAGACAGATTATTATTACATTTATCTAACTGCTGAGAATCTACTATCAAGGTAACACCATTTCCTGAAAGAGTGGCAAAAGATTGGAAAACGTTTCTTCCCATCAAACGCACACAACTCAGAAAAGCCTCAAACAGTGGACCGAGGGCGGGCGCTCACCGTGGCGGGCGGGCGCAGGCCTGCTCTGCAAGCCCCACTGCTTCGATATCCAGTCTCGGTACGTGGCCACCTCGTCCGTCACTCTGATGATTCTGCCTAATATGCTGTGTGCGTTGGAGAAGAGGAGGGGGAGGGACGTCACTCGGAAGGCAGGCGCAACAGCCAACCCCGACGCGCGGGCTGACCCCGGGCGGACCGTTACCTCTCGGTCTCGTTGTTGGGGTAGTACTTGGCTATGGGCGACACAGCGTGACTCAGGACCACGTAGGCGTAGTCGAAGGCCTGCTTCACCTGCATGGCCCCGTACGAGCTCCTTCCCACATCGTTGCCTGGGGGAGAATGTGCCCGTGAGACGGGAAGCTTGCCCGATGCTTGACACGGCTACGTGTTCACAGGCCTCCCTCCAGAAAGCACGGGCAGGTGCTGCCCCACCGGAGTGGCCCTCGGGACCCAGGACCCGCACACCCCCGGCTCCAAGCCTGAGCGTTGTGAAGTGAGAAGTTGTCCGGGGCCCAGGTCGCCTGACACACTCTGGCCTCGCAGGGGACGTCCCACCGCCAGCCCACAGACATAAGTCCCTGCCTGTTCTACCTGAGGAGTGAGACCAAAATGAACTGGAAACACCCAGTTTTCACTCCCAGCGGCTCTGTGGCTGGCCCCACTGCACCTCAGGAGCTCCAGGCGGCAGACCACCCGGGGGGGATCTGTGTGTCCTTTACACAGAGCAGGCTCCCACTGAGCGTGTCCCGAGAGACCGAACGCACACAATGATTAATATTCATGAGCTGGAAAAGGCTGCTGGGCACCTACTCTTAACACCCTTTTCTCCCTGACTTTCCAAGTTAACGCATGAAAGCGAATGGCTACAAGCGAGCCCAGAACATCAGGGAAGTGCGGGAGGAATTCCTTCTCTGCTCACTGTCAAGCCACTGCGAGGCCAGAGCGGCACAGTCAGAGGGGGGACTCTGAGAGGGACTTGATCCTCCTTTCTCTGCACTTGAGCTGCGTGGCTGCCTGTGGGCTTGCAGAGTCCTCACCGCAACGCCCTGGCTGGAAAACCCTCCCAGGCCCATGCGGGGGGCCGGGGGCGAGTGCTGACGGAAGGGGACTGGAAGGGGGCTGGGGGCACACGACACAAAACACAGATGACGTGCTGTAGGACTGTACCCTGGAAACCTGTGTGATTTTATAGGTCCAACAGTAATAATGACCCCCCTGGCTGACCGCGGGCTGGAATCAGGCCACGACGACAGGAGAAGAGGCTGTCACGCTGGAGATGTGCACAGACCCGCCCCAACCACCACGCCCGCTCCTCTGGGCCGGCAGAAGGGGGGGGCTCCACTCCCCACCCACCTGACAGTCCGCAGCGGGGTTTACTTTCCTTTTCTTTTTTAAAAATATTTTATTTATTTTTAGAGAGGGGAAGGGAGGGAGAAAAAGAGGGAGAGAAACATCCATGTGCAGTTGCTTCTCATGCACCTCCTTCTGGGGACCTAGCCGGCAACCCAGGCATGTGCCCTGACCGGGAATCGAACCAGCAACCCTTTGGTTCCCAGGCTGGCAACATGTGTTTCTGGAGTGTGTGTTTATTTTCATGTTTGCTTATGTATGTAACACTCTGATGAAACACAGAACGACCACATGAGAAGTGGCCCTCCATTTTTTATCTACAGAGAATTCCACGTGCAACACAGCGACTGACGATGCCCACACATTTACCTAATTTCAATACCTGGTTGGAGAGGATCTTCAATATAAAGCATCGATGGCCGGTAGCCGTCCAGCATATTTTTCTGCACTTCGTCTTTGGCCACGTATGAACCCCCGTCCTTTATCCGGATGCCAGTCTTTAAATAATTGAAGTGCCGTCCATATAATTCAAAAAACTCTATCAAGAGAACACCATAGTTTGTGTTGGGGATGCAAGCATCTTCCCTGGGGTGCAACTAAAACCAGAAGAGAGAGAAAGAAATCATGTCGGGCACTCTCCGGCTTACTGAGGTGGGACAACTGTCATATCCTGTGGCTATCGACACGCGGACACTTGGTGGAGCAGAGCGGCCGGCAGGTCACGAGGCCGTGCCGCGGTCAAGCGGCGTGGAGCGGGCCGAGACAACCCGGGAGGTGCCCCGGATGCAGACCCGGCTGGACGTCACAGACTCGTGCGCACCCAGGCCGGCCGCCGGCCTCCTTGCACCTCCTGCCCATGGGCAGGCCCGTCCGGCGAGACTCACAGGGCAGCTGCTTAGAGGACACTCCCACTTTGGCCTCTCTCCTACCACTCACACTCGTGGAAACCACGGGATGCCTTTGCATGTTAAAGCTTGCAGTGAAAAGTCCCAGACTAAAACATACGAGACTGAAAACAAAAACATAAACAAATATTCTTCCCCAGGGAGTTCTTAACACGTGCTTGCTCAATTGCAAAAGGTACCCGGTCTCAGAAGACCTAAGCATTCAACAGCAGCATTGCGACTGAGAGTCTGACTTACACTTCTCCAGAGTGACTCCCTAACTCAGGTGTCAAAGTCAGTGCGCACCAGCACGTCGGAGCCACAGGACGTACCTGCAGGAAACTGACCGCCATGAGGAAGAGGCTGTAAGAGCCAATGCCACCTGTGAACACCTCGTTGAGGTCCCTCTGCAGCAAGAACTGCTTCAGCACCAAGACCAAGTAGGGCAGCACAGGGTACTTCTGAAAGAGAAGAGGCGCGTGTCGACCACTTCCTGCGCGAGGAACAGCCCTGAGCGGAGCGGCACACTGGCCTCTGCGCACACGCCGGTCCTCGCATTGCACACTGCACTGCAGCCCACCCTCCGTGGTAAGAGCCCCGAGAAAGCGCGCTGCGGGAATCAGGGGACGTGCGGCCGTGGAGAGCGGCAGGCAGGACGGGACATGGACGTGGGTGGAGCCCATCCAAGGCACCTGCTCCGGCCAGTCCAGCAGGAGGCTCATCTGTGAGCGGGAAACACGACCCGGACGGGACAAAGTCCCCTCTAAAGTGCGCAGTAAGGGAAAGAATCATTGCCCGTGGGTGGGTCCTGAAGACCCGCTTCCGTGGGGGCGGGTGGCCGGAACCGTCCCCGCTCCACAGGGCACATGAGAGCGCCTGAGCGGGCACACGGGGACCAGACCCGAGGCTGGGGACCCGGACGGGGATGACAGAGGCACCAGCTTCTGGAAAGAAACCTTCACGACCATTACCCAGTGGGGGTGGGGGTGGGGGCAGTTACTAGGGATTCCCCGCTTCTTCCCGACACCAACTGTGAACACGTACACTTTCGAAAGGGACAAGAGTGTGCACTTCTGCAAGTCGCATCAGAGTAAACACGCGTGAGAAATAACAGTGTGGAGGAACAACCATTTTTTAAACATTATGGTCGAAGTCAGAAACAGCATCTTTAAATGAAGGGAACACATCTGTGCAAACGTGAAAAAAGTCTCTAAAATATTACATTAAAAAAGTATAAATTAATATGCATACAGGTGCTATTTATTTCTTTTGTTAAAATTTCAAAAGAATAAGCAAGAAAAAAAGGGCAATGATCCACAGCCACAAGGTGTCAAGTGACCAGCGTCTCCCTGTCCTTTGCCTAGTCAGCCCATCCCGGAGGAAACCGGAACCAGCAGAAGCGGGGACAGACTCAAGTCCCCGCAGACAGGGCAGGACACTGGCAGGGGGCAGGGCCCAGAGCAGGGCCGGCAGGTCCCGGGCCAAACACTGGGAGACCGAGACGGACGGGGCTCTGCTCCACGCCTGCTGGGGCTTCCCGAGGGCAGGGAGGTTCTGCGAAAGCTTTCTCGGCCTTGAAACCTCACTTGAGGTCACACTAAAACTACTACGGTCACCAGCAGATTTGAGGACAGCAAAGCCAGGCCACAGAAGAGAGGCTCTGACAGCCACACCCAGACACACAATCCGGCCAAGCTGACCAGCGCAGAACCTCGACGCCGAGGCCGCTTCTCCCAGCAGCGCTGCCCCAGCACTGTGAATTCACTGACCTTGGTGAAATCTTTGATGAGGTCCGCGGCTCTCACGCCATTCTGCACGTTAAAGCTGATGTCAACTTTCACTTCAGTAAAAGAGTCTGTTAATTTAATAATAGGTACCTAGAAGAGTAGAAAGGTAAAATTAGAACACGTGGACGAAATTCCATGACCAAATCAGGGCAGGGAGGGTGACCAGACTTGAGGTCTTGATCCCTCACTGGACACGGGTGTTCTGGACACTGCGCACCACAGCTGCCCTGCCTTCTAGAAACGTCTCTTTGCATAGTAAGCATTGTACCTCATACGACCTACTTTACCACCTCTCTTGGCTGAGAATTTTGAGACAAGCGACAAAAACCTTTCTTGCCATTTTACGCACTTTGGTAAACAGGCTCCTACTCCAGGTGACATCAGTTACGAGCCTTGAGCCCGTGGCCGGTTTCTAGTAAGAAAGCGGCTGGACCCTCAGCCCCACACAGCCCTGTGGCATCGGGGTCAGCTGCACACGGGGCTGTGCGGACAGCCCGGCAGAGCAGGTTCGACGCGAGGACCACCCACATGAAGCTACAGAGGGTGTGCGTGAGACCGAGGAGTTCTTTGAAGGCGGAGGAGCTTGCCGCACACAGTGCAGGAGGCACAGACTGTGCGGAGCCGGGTTCCAAATCAGTGGGTTTTTATAAGAAAAATGCAGGCTGTTTTGCGTCAGAGAAACAAAATCTGCAAAATAGGTGTATTCTAAGCTCCCGTCAACATCCTTCCATGGCCACTCCCATGCTGTCAAAGCCAGGCCTGGCCGACGAGACTCCCACCGCGGACGCCGTACCAGGGCCTGCGCCCCTGGGAGTGGTTGCGGCGTCGCCACGTCCTGGTCCTAGAAAGACCTCCCAGGGCTGTGCAGCCACCATGGGGACTCCGTGGAAGGAACACCTGAGCGGGGCCGGGCCACCTGTCTGTCTCCTGCTCACCCAGCAAACCCCAGCTCTGAGTCTCCTGCACGAGGGACGGGGGCCCGGAAGAGGAAATGGGGGGACTCACAGTGGCTTTGTCTAGAACTTTCACTGAGTCCTCATCTGCGACTTTGTGTTTCCGAAGAGCCTCTTCCAGGGTCCAGAGGGGGAGGTTCTCCCACTTCCCGAACACCACCAGGTCGATGTCACTGGACACAGAACACACGCCCACAGCGGGTTTGAAGAAGCAAGGATGCACGCTTGGTGTAACACAGACTCAAGCTTGCACCCCTCGCTTGAGGCTGCGAAAACCCGCCCCCGCCCCACGGAGCCCCAGGTGCTGGTGGCAACTGTCTCGGAGCTGAGGGGAGGCTGTCCATTTCACCAGCCACCTCCGCTTAGTCACTGCACACAAGTGAGGCCCCAGGAAAAGGCGAGTGTGCGAGAAGGAGAACCTCAAAAAGCACCAGTTACCATTTCCTGCTGAGCAAGGTTCTGGGCTAGAAACCTGAGACCCTCCACGTGGCTGTCACTCAGACTAGCAAGTATAGAAGGTAAGAGGCCGCCGCTTGTATAGCAAAGAAAACATGCCTGCACACACTTCCTTGCACATGCACGGAGCATCTGCAAGGAAAGGCTCGGACTGAGCGCACCTAGGCCCTCCGAGGGGTGGGGCTGGGGACACAGGGCGGTCGGCTTCTCCCTGTGACTGTGTGTCCTTCTCAAATCTGAACTGCGGGGCCGTGCCCACAATTCACACAGTTCAATCAAGGTTTTCAGGAAGAGCGACTCAGGGCGCTGGTGAAGTTCAGAACCTAAACACGGACAGGCACTGACGAGCCCCAGGCCGAAGGCTTTAGATGCTTCCCAGGCCCAGGCCAGCACTGGGAAGAGGGGAAGTTGCTGGGGTCCGTCTGAGTCACCACGTGCAAGACCAGGGACAGAAGCCGAATTGAGCCCCAATCGAACCGCAGGCTGGACGCCTGCAACTCCACTGTGACTCCACTGAGACTCTACTACCTGCGCTTCGAAATTTGTTAGGAGGGCAAACCTCACGTTAACTGTTCTGACCACAATGAGGACAAAAACTAAACCATGACGAAGGCTCCCCCCTTCAAGACCACCACACCCCAACTCGCAGAGAACAGGTCTCCATTCACCCCTGCTGTGGATCACAGAGATAAAGGGGGCCTGAGAGACCACGTCCTCCCTCAGGAGGGTCTGCACCCGAGTTTCTGCGTCGGGAGGCCTACAGTGGGCGACAGAATGAGCTCTTAACACTGGGAGGCCTGGCCCTGGAGCCTGCACAGCCCTTAGGCACAAACAGGGGGCTCCCCACAGAGCCCCCAACAGACATGGTGGCACGGGGTGAGGGAGGGGCCAGGCAGCCTGCGGGGGGGGGGTGCTGCGATGAGTGCTAACTGATGTCACCGCGGTGTGTCCCCTGTGCATCCACCTGAGATGACAGAACAATCCTGTACTGTGTGATGAGATGTCCTTAGTGACACCCTACCTCCAGATAATGCAGGTCAAGTACAGTAAGTGAATTTGTTTCAAAGATCTGTTTGTTTCTACACTTACACAATCAATAGCCAAAATAAATACACTCCAGAAAAATGCACAAACCCTTGAAAGCTTCATTAATATACTAACCTAGTAGGTAAATACAGGCCAGTTTTGAAACTCCCAAATATCTGGACCTGAAACAGAAACAATTATTTTATTGTTTTCAGCCGAGCTACCGCGGTGCCATGGGGAAATGCTGGTTTCTGCTGCCCTCTACTGGCCCTTTTGATTACTGCAGGGGCAGTTTTCCAACCCCATAGGCAGACATTCGGAATGCAGTTAAACCTATTAGGTTCAAATATCAAACACACAGACTAAAAGAGGAAACTTTCAAAAGTGGCACTCAAGTCACTGACGCTCCCATGTAATCATAAATGCATGCTGTGTGTGCTGTGAGTAGGGATCACCTCACAAAGCACTGACTGGGGGCCAGATGACGCCCCCTGCAGGACAAGCACTGGCTCGAAGGCCAGCCCAAGAACTGTGGCCGTGACTCCCTGCAGCGGCACAAGGCTGGGACACATCCTCTGTCCACCCTGGTCCGCCGCACAGAGCGCTGGAAGACTCAGGCTGGGTGTGTATGTGAGTGACCACAAGAAAGGCTGGGGGCGTGGGGATGACTGAAAAGCACAGCCTCGGAGGAGGGCCGGACCCGGGCCCCTGCTCACAGCGGGGCTGTCAAACAGCAGGGATGGAGCTCCCTCAGGGAGGAGGGGGGAGAGGGGGGAGGGGGAGGGAGGAGGATGGGCCAGGGTTTCCGGCCTTCAGCACCACTGACATTTGGGGCAGGCTGTTCTCAGTCTCGGGGGCTGTCTTGTGCATGGCGGACACTTAGCGAACCCTGGGGACTGCACGGCTGTCTGCCAGGAGCACCTCACCAGTCCTGCTAATAAGGGTGTCTCCAACCCATAATGCCAAGTGCCTCCTGGGGGGCAAATACCCCCCAGCTGAGAGCCACTGACTTAGGGCAACAGAAGCAACATGACTCGTGGTGGCTGCGCAGTCAAAGACTAGCGTCCTCCCCCCTTCCCGTCACCTGCAGGATCTCACCTGAAGCATCTTTGTTTTGCCCACTGGGAAGAAAACCCAACCCAGCTCCCTCGCTTCCCCTTGGCCACCTCAGGACACAGTCTAAAGACAAGCTGGGTGACGCGCAGTAATGGGTGCTAACAGGTCACTTCTCAGAACCCACCAGACTGGCCACCAGACCCTCAAAGGAGCCGGAAACAAGCAGCACCGCCTGGGTGCGGGAAACAAGGACCACAGGGAGCAGGGAGGCAGCCTTGGCTGGGGGCTGCGCCTGCGGGCGAGGAGGCTGCGCCTGCGGGCGAGGAGGCTGGAGCGGGGGTACGCATGCGGGGAGCGACGTCTGCCTCAGCCTAAGAAAAGGAACTTCAGATAACACGAGCCATTCCCACTTGACCTGTTCAGTCGCTACAAACGGCCACACAGCATGTCTCCTGGCAGGTGGGAACATAACCTGACCGCCAGGGGGCGTGAGTCCTGGTCCGCCTGCGCCTAGCGTGTCAGGAGCAATGCAGGAAGTGAGGCATCCATCCAACACCAGTAATCTCGAAGCCCAATTCTAAGGGCTGCAGATACCTGTCGGCCTTCAAAATGTCCTTCCACGACACTGGGCAGAGGCACAGACCCCCGACACACACCACCCACCCAGCAACCCGGCAGCGGGCACTCACGTCCGCGCTGGGCCAGAGCTCCTTGATCACGCTCTCGATCCGGCTCACCACCTCCATCCGCATCTTCTCCTCCTCTGGCCGCGGAGACATGTATTCGTAGAAATCACTGATTTCCTCGTGCAGACTGCAGGGAGGTGGGGTGGGAAGCAGAACAGTTATATGGGCAGGGCCACTGCCACAGAACATCAGTATCTTCAATAATCTCACCTAATTAAGTCTTGTAGGTCAGCTGAGGACTTTGCAGCCATAAATTTCTACCTTAACTGTAACGCTACGATTCACGCCCAGCTAAAATGGGAACGCACAGAACTGCATCAAAAATGCCAAAACACTTCGAAAACTATGGAGGTCCCAGGAGTCCTGGTGGAGGACTGACAGCCCCGCAGCACCTGTCACTGGGGTGAGGCCGGCGCCGCCTCGCACCCCTGCTCCAGGGACCCGAGCTGGACGGCCTGGATGCGGCGGCACGTCGGCCTCCAGCAGCAGGCCTGGCCCTCGGCCCCACGGTAGCCCTCCATCCGCACAGGGGCCAGGGCATGCCTCCCGTCATGTCTGCTGGGGCCACCGCTGAGCCCTGAACGGCACTGCTGCCCACAGGGCTCCAGGACAGAGCTGGGCTTCCAGGGACCGGAAGGCACCAGTGACGTGGGCTTGGACAGACGAGCGGGAGGTTGGGCTTCCCCCCGGTGGGAACAGGGAGCCCCGCGTGGGAACGCTTCTGAGAGGGACCGGGAAGAGGCCCCGGATGTGCGGTACCTGCAGAAGGCCCATCTGGGATCTGCACAGACACAGAGGGGCTGGGGGGCGGGGGGCCAGCCCGGATGCGGAGCGCGGCTTCTACACTACCCGGCAGAGGCCTGGGAGCCAGTGGCGGGAAAGGAGTGGACTCCGGAAACCACACACAAGGACATGGGGCCCAGGCCCAAGGGCCGGGGACTGAGGAAGGAGAGGAGAAAGACCAGGCCGCTCCCAACGCAGGACAGAGGACAGGCGTGCCAAGCCGGCGTGAGTGCGCCACACCACCTCTGGGAGGGCAGCAAGCACCGTGGAAGGAGGCCTGCTCCACCCACGCGGATGCCGGCCACATGGCTCAAGTGAGCCCAGGCGGGGTGAGCCCCTGCATCGGGGTCCCGCACCGCTGGCCACACAAGGGTGGAGGGGGGTCTTCTACCCGCACCTCAGCAAGGCCCCTCCCCAGCACTCTGGGAGGGAGCGAGGACACTCCCCGGAGCACTACTGGACACTAAAAATGCCAGAGGTGCCTCCACGCGCATCCGTGGGGCCCAGCACTCCCAGACCCTCCCTTCGGTGACAACCCTAGTCACAGGGGCAGAGAGGGGAAGGAAACGCACCACGCGTGCAACAGGATCCCTTTCATGTGCCACGCACACACAGGCCTCTCCGGGTGTTGACACCTTTTCTGGAAGGGAAGCTGCTAACAGCCATCACCTCGGGACAGGCACGCAGGGACGCTGGGGGCTCGACCGTCTCACTCCATCTCTGTGTGTGTACTGCCCCCCCACCCAAGAACAGGGCTCTGCACCACCCTGTGCAGTGAGTACATCGGTGAGTAGGAAAAACTGTACAGTTTCTACAGGCCGCCTCTAAAAAACGCATACATGTTCATTCCCACTGTACGTTCTTACAAGATTTGGATACCAAGAGAAAGTAATGACTGAAGAAAACTGGCACTTAAAGGAGAACCGGAGTTACCCTAACCAGCCACCCTTGCAGACCAAGAGCAACACCACCGGCGGCCCGGAAGCCCTAGGGACCACAGGAGGAGCTCAGCAGCTGGCCGCTGGCCTGTGGGGGACACTGAGGGACCCCAAACCCGCGCATGGGAAGTCCCAGTGCTGCCTGCAGTGAGTTGGCGCTCGTCTGAGTCGCCGGTCCTTGGGATGTGCAGGCCTGGAAGCCAGGCGAGTCTCCGGAAGAGCCCACGCGCTGGGCGGGCGGCAGCCGCCTCTGGGGAGCACGGCTGAGGTGCAGGTGTCCCCCCCATCGCTGAGACAAGTGAGTGAAGCACCAGCCCCGGGGCGAGCCTACTGCAGACTGAGTGGCTGAGTCGGGAGGCCCCAGGATTCAAGGTGCGAAGAAACTGACCCCCTGCCAGCCAGGCAGCTCTGCCAGGCGATGCGTCAGACTCAGTGAGTCCACACACGACTCCAGGTCCTTCTCCACCCTGCTCCCTCCCGGAGACACTGGCCCAAATGGAAACCTCAGCAGCTTCCCTGGGTCGTCCTCCCTCATGCTGTGGAGCCAACAGGTCTCCGAATCCTGGCCCTTCCACCCCACCTCCGATGCCCCTACCAAAACACCTTCCAAGTGAGACCTGTCCCACCGCAGGGTTCCAGTCCTGTCCCCTCTGAAGGCCTCCGCCGTGGTCCCTGTGACCTCCAGGGTCCCTTCCAGAGCACAAATCACCCGCCCCCCCACCCCGTGCAGGGCACAGAACCCTGTGCACCCAGCTCGTCTCTCTGGAACAACAGCCCAGGCAGGCCCTGGGCCCTCGGAACACCCTTTACCACAGCGGCACAGAGCACCAATGTCGCCTCCTGGCAAAATTTCACCCCCACCCCCAGGGGCTCCCATACACTCCAGCCCAGCCCTGCCTCCCGCCAACAGGTGGCCACAACCGGTCACCCACTCACGGGTCCCTCCATTCGGACTCACCCCTCCTGGACTCAGCCCCACTCGCCCAGACCCAGGACCCCTGGTTCAGTGTGCACGTCTGCCCCCCATGTCCCCCAGGACCCCAGTTCAGCGTGTGAACCTACCCGCCCCACGTCCACACGGCCATGAGGGGGGCCGTGTGCCTCAACGTGAGCTGGGTGCCAGGACCCGAGGACACGGACCCTCACACCAGGGTGAAATGGCAGAACCGGGAAGGAGGGCAGTGTGGCCTGAGAACCACAGGCGTCCTTTGGAATGAAGGACGGCCACTGCCTGCTCAGAAACATGTCTCCCCGTGCACAGAGACACGGCCTCTCCAGGGGACAGCAGCATAAGGACCACGGCCATTTTTCAAAGCCAAGGTGACAGGCATTTGCAGAATGGAACACCCTACAATCCTTACGTGTTGAAGTCCACACAATGCGTCTAGCTTTCTATGGTGACGATAAGAAAAAGGAACATACTCACACCCCCAAATTCTCATGTATCCTGAGATTTAAAAAACAAAACAAGGGAGAGCAGGAAACCGGAGGGCGGCGTGAACAAACTTAGAAGGAGCAGGTCCACCTGTCCAACCCCGGCGAGCTCTGCGGGCGTCCTCGACGTCGCGCGGCGGCAGGTCCCCACACTCCTCGGTCGCGTCCTGGGAGTGAGAGTCCCGAGCAGGCCCCCTACAGGAGTTGTTTTCCGTTTTTGTCTGCTTTTGAGAGGTGCTCCTACCCGCCTCCCCAGAAACGGGACCGCTCCTTTACCCCCCGCCCCCTGTGTCCGGTGCTCTCCAGTCCTGCACCGGGATTTTACTAGCCGGGGCCCCTCCACTGAGAAGGAAGGAAGGAGCCATCCCACCTCTCCCCCCGGGGCTCCGTCCTTCTCGGCCCCAGCCCGGCCACACCGCTGGGCAATCCTAAGGTGAAGGAAAAGGGCGAGAAGAGGGAAGAGACGGCCGCCTCCGAGCTGCGCTCTCCAGCTCCTGTCCGTGGGTCTCCGCTCTTCCGGGCGAATTGGGAACGCCCCCACCACTGCGCAGACTGACCACATCTGGAACGGGTGGGGAACTTGAAGGACGGCTGACAGGATTCCCTGACCAAGACCAAATATCTTGAGAGAAAAGCCTAGTTAATAAACTTATTCCCCAAGTGGGAGAGGTCCTCGAATATTTACTGAGTGAGAAAACAAGGCTAAATCCTTCCTGATCAAACGAGGTCCAAATGCCAATAAGAAGAGTTATTCGCAGAAGTTTGTTATATCTATTTTCAATTGATTTTAGAGAAAGAGGGATGGAGGGAGGGCGGGAGGGAAGGGGTCCAGAAAGGCATCGATTTGTTGCTCTACCCACAGCCGCACTCACTGGTTGCTTCCTGCATGTGCCTGGACTGGGGATTGAACCCACAGCCTCGGTGTGGAGGGGACAACGTTCCAGCCCACTGAGCTGGCAGGGCAGGAGCCTGCGTCTTTACTGTGACAGTGAGACGTGGATGTGTTCAACCCACACAACTCTGATGCCACAATTATACCCGCCGCCTACGTTCCACGGGTTTGTTACTCGCCTTCAGCAGAGAGGCTGCTGTTCAGACGCAGACGCTGCTCTACAGACACCCAGGCACCCGCCCGTCGCCCCTGCCTCCAGGTGCTGCTGAAAGGGGCGCGGCGCCAGCCAGGGCACCTGCTCCCAGGGCCCCGACGCACGAGCATCGGACGTGCCACACGTGTCAGCGGTGATTTGCTTCACTAATTGCTCACCTGGAGGAAGGTAAACTGGCTTACGTTTGAAACCTGTGAGCTAAGTACTGACGATCACCTGGGCCGAGGGAGCTGGGACCAAGGCCGACAGGGAGAGACAGGTTTTCTGAACTTACCAGGTGTTCTCTGGTGCTGGTAAGACTTGTTGGGTAAGCGCTGGTATTGTCTAGGGAAGCTTTTTGAAAGTTCCGGCAAAACAAAGACAAACGGACTCAGAGAATTCACTCACCACAGACGCCAAACACATTGTGTAAACCAGGCTCCTTGACTTTAGGAGGTCCTATGTTGTCTCCAGATTAAAACAAAATAAACTGAGAGAGACTCGTGGGAATTTACGGCTGTTTGGACAGCACACGGGAAAAAGTACGCAGAGTCACCTGGAGCCCCGCCCCCGGGCCGTAGCACACAGCGGGGGCCACTGTGCGGACACACGCCGCCGCCTGCTGCTGACGCTTCCCTCACAGCCCGTCCGAGCCATGGGAGACATGGGGGCTGCACCCCGGTCACCCTGAGTGCCATTTGAATTTTAATGGCTGCACACCATTCCAGCAAGCCAGTGAGCCATCATTTATCCCGCCAATCCCTTATTGCTGGGCACTTAGATGACTTCCCATGTTCCACGACTTGACTTTAGCACAGAAATCTGCAATCGATGCTCCTTTTTCTCCTAACAAATTCACCCCCTGGTGCGAAGGTATGAGCAGCTAAGACCTTTACAGAACGTTCCCCAAACCCTCCCATCACCAGGCGGGTGCTGACACAGTCTCCCTCAGGGAAGCATGAGGGTCCCTCTGCAGCCCCCACCCCACTGGAAAGCGTTTTGTTTGTATTGTTTGATTCCTAATAAGGCTAGGGGTTTTCTCCGTGTTTACTGGACATTTATATCCTATCTTTTCCCACTCGTTTCAACGAGCTACTGGAAGGCACGCACACGGCAGCGTGATGAGCGTGGGCTGGGGTCAGACCTCGGCAGCACCCCCTCCAGGGCACGGCAGGGTGGCTGCTTAGCCTCTGCAGCCTGCGAGCCCGTGGGCCATGAGGGGAGTGCCTCTCCTGCAGGGCTCCCATGGGGGTGACACGGGGGTACAAAAAGGGCTGGCTGCCTGCCGAGCACGTGATAGGCCCCCAGTAAACGTCGCCCACCCACCACTGATTATCATTAACAAATATTTACTACATGCCCACAAAGCGCGAGGCACCAAGCCAGGCACTAAGATACTCCACGGAGCAAGACAGGCGTGGCCCCAGCAGCCCCCATGAAGCCAACAGCCAACTGTGAGTCAATTTTTTATTCTTATTTTTGGGGGCTGTGTTTCCTATTGGCTCATTACCATTCTTTACATATTGTGGCTATTAACCTTTTGCCATGAAGACAAGTCCTTTTCTTGTTAGTCTTTCCATTTTGTGCAGTGTTTTTTCGTAAATTCTGTATTCTCATGGACTTACACCTATGAATCTTTGCCTTAAAGGCACAGAGAGCTGAGTAAATGGATGGACCTGTACCGTGCACCTGCAGGGGTGGGGTGCGCAGGGAGGGGGGGCAGGCGGCCCGGGGAGAGGCCACGCCCACCTGCAGGAAGAGGCTGTCCCTTCCCGCTGCCCTTTGCGGCCACACAGGATGTGAGCCCTGGATGCCAATGCTCCCCCTTCTCAAGGTAAGCCAGATACCTAGGCTTGTAGGTAACATTTTAATTTCAAAATTCTGATATAATTTTCAAAAGGTGGTTTAAACGAGATGAAACAGTACAGACAACCATAGCCTGGGTGCAGTTCTGGTGTCTGTAATCGCCACTCTGATGTCTCCCTTTCCTGCATGTTTCAAAGCCTTTCTGACCTTGAGATTAGAAAAATATCTATCAAGAGACTGAAGAGACAAACCAAAGACTGGGGGAAAATACTTGTAAAATACACAATCTCATAAAGGACTGATGTACAAAATATTCAACTCCTGAAACTCAACAAAAAAAGCAACCCAGTTAAAGATCCGGCGAGCCCTGGCTGGTGTAGCTCAGTGGACTAAGCGCTGGCCTGTAAACCAAAGGGTTGCGGGTTCCATTCCCAGTCAGGCAGCATGCCTGGGTTGCGAGCCAATGATTCTCTCCCTCCTTTCCCCACTCTCTAAAAATAAACAAAAGAAAAATGGGCGAAAAAATGGGCGAAAGACTTGAACAGACACTGGGGAAAAAAAAAAAACCACCGAGATGGTAAATAAGCATATGAAGAGATACCTGCTATCACATGTCATTAGGAGATTGCAAATTGGGATGAGATACCACAGCGCACCTGTCAGAGCGGCCCAACCCCAGAACAGCGACACCGAGTGCCCGCGAGAACGCGGAGCGACGGCGACCTCGGCCACGGCTGGTGGGCACCGTGTGGTGCGGCCCGCCGAGGACGGCAGTTCAGCAGTTCCTCACCGAACTAGACGTACTCCCACCACACAATCCAGCAACCCGGCTCCTCTGTATCCACCCGCACGAGCCGGACATGCATGTTCGTGCAAAACACCTGCACATTTCCAGCAGCTTTACTCATAACTGCCAGGCGCTGGAAGCAACCGAGACATCCTTCAGCAGCTGACAGATACATAAACTGACTCCAGGCGAGGAATATTGTTCAGAAGAAGTGAGGAATCAAGGCCGTGAGAAGACACAGGAACGTTAAGTGTTTGTTTATTACTACATGAAAAAGCCAATCAGAAAGGCTGCAGGTACTGTCCGACTGTCTTACGGACCGGGCAGAGGGTCAGTGGCGGCGGGGGGGGGGGCACAGATGGTTTGTAGAGCAAGGAAATTACTCTATGTATTCCACAGTGCGCGTGTGTCTCATATGTTTATCCAAACCCATAAAATGTGCTGACATTTCTTCACCCAGTGAGAATGCTGACGAACTACAGATGGGCCGACAGTGGCGTATCAGGGTAGATTCCTGATCGGCACCGACGTGCCCTGTGGGAGGAGCCAATTTTGCTATGAATCTCGAACTGCTCAGAAAAAATAACGTCTACTTAAAAAACCTGACTATATTTCTTCCGGTTATTTTTACTTTATCACTTTTTTTTCCAACGAGTTAATCAGTGTCCAGCATGCTTTACTGATTGAAAAATGGATGGTCCACTCTGCCCCCTGCTCCCCGCAGCAAGTACACTGCCCCCCCCTTCCCCGAGGGAACAGTCCTGTCCCCGATGTCCTGTGTGATTCGGTGAGGCTGTGCCGAAACATGTTCAACACCCTCGGTCATTCCAGGGATGCGAATCAAACCCATACGGAGATGCCATTTCAGCCTGTCCGAACGGCTATTACTATTTTTAAAAACCTCACAGAAACAGAAGTAAAATAGAGGGTAAATACAAAACAGGAAGTAAGTGTTGGTGAGGATGCAGAAAAAGCAGGACCCTCCCGCACCGCGGAGGAGAAGGTAACATTACTCAAGAGCAGAGGAAGCCAGTCCAGTACCACGTGGGCACACCACGTGACCCAGCAACGCCACTCCCAGGAACGGGCACAGAGGCACTGGGAGCAGAAATTCAAACACTCACACACCAAAAGTGCACAGCACTATTCACGACAGCCGCAACAGAAGTGACCCCAATGTGCATTAACAGGCAGCTGTGTGCCACCCCAAAGCCAAAGGAGAGGCCTGGGAGGGCCTGCGGGCCACTGAAAAGAAGGCTTGTGTATCAAGGTAACAGCCGACTTACAAAAACCCCAACAAAACCGCCCCCCCACGTTCTAGTCCACACACGAGCAGGGCAACACGCATGCTACCAACTCCGAGCACATGCGCAGCCCACGTGACATGACGGCCTGAAGGGGACCAGGAATCAAAGGGGCTCCGCTGATCTGAGGGCCTGAGAGCTTCCGATGTGAAGACGACCCAGCCCTGGAGCTCTGCAGTTTTTAAAGAACTTTTTATTTTTTTAATATATTTTATTGATCATGCTATTACAGTTGTCCCATTTTCCCCGCTTCACTCCCCTCCACCCTGCATAGCCCCTTCCACTCACATTCCCCCCCTTCAGTTCATGTCCATGTGTCATAAGTTCTTTAGCTTCTACATTTCCCATACTATTCTTGCCCCCCTCCCATCTATTTTCTACCTACCGTCTGTGCTACTTAGTACCTTCTCCCCCTCTCTCCTCCTCCCACTCCCCTGTTGCTAACACTCCATGTGACCTCCATTTCTGTGGTTCTGTTCCTGTTCTAGTTGTTTGCTTAGTTTGCTTTTGTTTTAGATATGGTTGTTAATAACTGAGTTTGTTGTCATTTCACTGTTCATGTTTTTTATCTTCTTTTTCTTAGGTAAGTGCCTTTAACATTTCATATAAGGGCTTGGTGATCATGAACTCCCTGAACTTGACCTTATCTAGGAAGCGCTTTATCTGCCCTTTCATTCTAAATGAAAGCTTTGCTGGATAATGCAATCTTGGATGTAGGTCTTTGGATTTCATGACTTGGAATACTTCTTTCCAACCCCTTTTTGCCTGTAAGGTCTCTTTTGAGAAATCAGCTGACAGTCTGATGGGAACTCCTTTGTAGGTGACTGTCTCCTTATCTCTTGCTGCTTCTAAGATTCTCTCCTTCATTTGATCTTGGGTAATGTAATTATGATGTGCGTTCCTCCTTGGGTTCAACTTCTTTGGAGCTCTTTGAGCTCTCTGGACTTCCTAAAAGTCTATTTTGTTTGCCAGAATGGGGAAGTTCTCCTTTATTATTTGTTCAAATAACTTCTCCACTTGTTGCTCTTCCTCTTCCCTTTTTGGTACCCCTATAATTCGGATGTTGGAACATTTAAAGATGTCCTGAAGGTTCCTAAGCTTCTCCTCATTTTTTTGAATTTTTGTTTCTTCATTCTTTTCTGTTTGGTTGTTTCTTTCTTCCTTCTGGTCCACTCCCTTGATCTGAGTCCCAGTTTCCCTCCCATCACTGTTGATTTCCTGTACATTCTCCTTTATTTCACTTTTCATAGCCTTCATTTTTTTCATCTAATTTGTGGCCAAATTCAACCAATTCTGTGAGCATCTTGATCACCAGTGGTTTGAACTGTGCACCTGATAGGTTGGCTATCTCCTCGTCACTTAGTTGTATTTCTTCTGGAGCTTCGATCTATTCATTCATTTGGGTCGTTTGTTTGTCTTGATGCGCCTGTTATGTAGTGAAAGGCGGAGCCTTAGGTGTTCACCAGGGCGGGGCAACCCAGTTGCTGGGTTGACACTGTGGGGGAGGGGTCCAAGAGGGAACAATGGCACTTCCTCCACTCTCTGCCAGGTTTCAGTCACTTCCCCCAAGCAAACTGGGCCCTTCTGGTGCTGGTTCCCAGGTGGGTGGGCTTGTGTATATTCTAGGACCCTGTGGGTCTCTCCAACCAACTCCTGTGAGGCTGGGAGTCTCTCCCTGTACCTCAACTCCCACAAGTGTTTTCAGTTGGAGTTTTGAGGCTTTATTTCCCTGCACTGGGGCCCTGGGTTGCAGGATCTGTCCTGCTCCCCAGTTCTGCCTGGTTTATCTGCACACGAATGTGGGACCGCGGGGTCGTCAGCGGCCTCGTGCGCTGCACCCCTCCACCATCGCCACCTGCAGGGTCCTCCAGCCCCAGCTTTGCCGTGACCCCTCTCAGCCGGCAGCCCGACTCCACTCCTCCTGCAGGTCTGGATGAAGGTGCTCACTTTAACTCCTTGGTTGTCGGACTTCCATACAGTTCAATTTTCTGTCCATACTGGTTGTTCTTTGTTTCTAAATTGTTGTTCTTATTTTGGTTGGGCGAGGAGGCGCAGTGTGTCCACCTACGCCTCTAACTTGGCTGGAGGTCTTCCTGCAGCTTCTCAAACGTCCCCAGAGCCCGTGACCTGCCCGTCTCGGCCCCTCCTGGGCACTGCTGGTCTCACAGGGTGATTTCAGGCACCCATAGAAGGTCACACACACACAAAAACCTTCCATCGTTAGTTTCCTCACCAATGAGCTCATACTCCAGGTCTTTCAACTGACCTTGACTTAGGGAGCCTTGCTCATTTCCTGGAAAAAGTGACAGCTCTGAACAGCTCTCTGGCATTCTTCTCCTGTGGAAAACACCGCCACCCACTTCCGGAACTGCCGTACTACCCACCTCACCTGGTGGCAGGGGACCTGACTGATCGCCGGCCAAGGACAAAGAGCCAATGTCCCAAGTCCACGGTGTCCGAGCCACCGCCGCCTCCAGCTCAGAGAAGGAAGGAATGAGCACAAGAAAAATGGACACATGCACCGCAAGGAAACTTCGAAGCAGAAGGCATTAGAACTAACATGTTTACACACACACCAACAAACCCACGGGACAAAACCTTCACGAACGGGCGGCAACAATTCCCTCCCTGTTGACCCTCACGGTCTTTCTGGAAACACAGAGAAACTCTCGACTTCATTCCAAGGGACGCAGATGGAGAAGCTGAAACACAGGCGCTGCGTGTACTGCCAGCACCTTCTTCACAACAGAAGACAAAATGCCACTGAGATGCCCACCTGCAGAGAGTGAAGCCTAGGTCCACGTGCGGACTGATACAGGAAGACGTACCCCCGCCCCCCAACACTGCGGTCACAGCCACGGGAACATGGGGCAAAGACCACGCGAGATGTCACCACCCCAAGCAGCCAGACCTTTTGGGTTGATGGGAATTGATTTAAAAGATGGGTCTTGCCCTGGCTGGCGTGGCTCAGTGGACTGAGCGCGGGCCTGCGAACCATGCGAGCGCGGTTTGATTCCCAGTCGGGGCGCATGCCTGGGTTGCAGGCCAGTTCCCAGGAGGGGACACATGAGAGGCAACCATACATTGATGTTTCTCTCCTTCTCTTTCTCCTTCCCTTCCTCTCTCTCTGAAAATAATAAATAAAATATTTAAAAAAAAAAAAAAAAAAAAGATGGGTCTTGTACCGCGACGTGAACACGAGTTTACAGGGACTGACAAACAGGGATGCCTTACAACGAAGCGCTGCTCTGAAGTGGCACGTTTGTTGTGACTTTACAGTCGAGTTGATCGAAAATACAAGAAAAGTGACTCAATGTACAACTGAAATTTCTAACACCGTGAAGAAAGGCAAGCCCCGAAGACACACAGAACACGCCCAATCCTCTTGCTGTTTCTTGCTGTTCTGACACAGCTATTCTGGCAACCGTTACCTGTCCATCATCTTCGCATCGCGAACCTAATTCGGCGTTTTTGACAAACGCCTCCGAGTCAGCACCGGCACCCTGGCACTGGGTCAGCGCCACGCACCCAAAGCGCAGCTCCTCCTGCGACAACCGCAACAAAAACTGATTACACCCGATACGCTCTGTTTTCACGTCACCAAGTACAAGTTCGGCCAGTGCTCCCGAGTGCCCCGCAACTCCATCGCCCCCGGGCTGGAGGACAACCCGGCCTCGGCCATGCCCCGCACGCGTGCACACGGAGGCTTGTCCGAATGCCCGCTGGACAACCCCTGTGGTCATCGAGGAGAGAACGGCTTTGAAAACGATGGCACCACTCCACTTAAACCTACATGAACCAATTCCCGGCACGTGTTTAATGGAAAAGAGCAAAAGTTACAGAGTGACGTATTTTCTGTGGCCACTCTACCTGACTGGAAACCTTTGGGGGGGCACCCACAGGATACCGGGTGACCAGCAACTCCCAGGGAGGGGCTGGGGCTGGACGGTGCTCACGGCAGACCCCAGACTTGTCGGTAAAGTCTGAAGTGTTTAGAAGGAGAATTCTAAGTTACAAAATTAAAACTTAAGAAAAATCTCTGGGTCACAAGTGGCATGTGACTTACCTAACGTTCCGTTAAGGAAGGTCGAGCCTGTGAGAATGCCGAGCCCCGCCGATAGAGAGCACCGAGGGCCCGCTGCCCCACATCCAAACCCAGGGGCAGCCCGCCCTCTCCCACCACAGAAGCGCTCTTCCCTGCTCCCAAACAAACCCAGACCCCCTCACGCCCCCCTCCCCAGAAAGCCATTTCAGTACAAAACCAAGTTTTTTAAAACCTTATACATAGCCCTAGCTGGTGTGGCTCAGTGGATTGAGCACGGGCCTGTGAAGCAAAGGGTCACCGGTTGGATTCCCAGTCGGGGCACATGCCTAGGTTGCAGGCCAGGTCCCCTGTAGGGGACACATGAGAGGCAACCACACATTGATGCTTCTCTCCCTCTCTTTCTCCTTCCCTTCCCCTCTCTCTAAAAATAAATTATTTTTAAGAAAACCTTATACATAAATCTCAAATTCCATAATAAGCATTTTTATTTTTTGTGTAATCCTCACGCAATGATATGTTTATTGACTTTAGAGAGAGAGGAGGGAGGGGGAGAGAGGGAGGGGGAGAGAGGGGAGGGGAGAGGGAGGGAGGGAGGGCACCATGGATCAGCTGCCTCCCCTACAAGATGGGGACCCACCCAAGTCACGTGTCCTGACCAGGGAACCCGCAACCTTTCTGGTCTACGGAAAGATGCTCCAACCCACTGAGCCGCCAGGCCAGGGCAAAGCATTTTTACTTCTAATCCAAAAAGCAAGCGTGTTACCAGGCCCCGGTGAGACTCATTGGTTAAAATGTCTGCGGCCCACATAACCATTCTGAAGCTGCTTCATCCACTGGGTCTAGTTTTCATTCACAGAGAAAAGTTCATGGGGAGGTAGAGCTGTTCCACCCCCAGAGAGACCTTCGATGAGTTCAACATCTCCCCACTAGGGGTCCCTCTGGAGCCCTGGACTGGGGGGCGGGGTTCAGAGGTCCCCAGGGATTCTGACACTCAGCCAGGTTTGGGAACCTGTAAAAAAAGATCCTCGCCCTGGCCGGTGTGCCTCAGTGGACGAAGCGGCCGCCTGCGGACCAAAGGTTGACAGTTCGATTCCCGGTCAGGGCACATGCCTAACTGCAGGCTAGTCCCCAGCAGGGGGCACATGAGAAGCAACTGATCCATGTTTTTCTCCCTCCTTTCCCCTCTCTAAAAATAAATTTAAAAATTTAAAACTTTATTTTAAAAAGATCCTTTAAGCAGTACTTTTCAGCCTGTGCTGTATATGATCAGTATTTTAAAAATATGTGAGAGCCGCCACCCCTGCAGGCCTATGAAGCCGGAATCTCCGAGGAGTGGGCTCCAGGCATCGGAACTGTATTTAACTTCCTCCGACTGAGACCCGCTTTGAAGCACCTGGCTGGAGAGCTGGCCCGACTGAGCAGGAGAAGCAGGACCCCGTCCTGGGCAGGCAGCTCAGGGGCGTGTGCAGGGGGCGTGCGCGCCAGCGCCGGGCTCACCGGAAGTCCCAAGCGGGCCGACAGGAGCGCTGAGGTCCCAGGTAAAGAAAAGGGCACTCCGCCGGCAGTGACACTTGGTGAAGTCACTTAACCTGTCGGAAGCTCACTCTATCGATTAAAAAACAGAAAGGAAGAAATGACCTCTGAAAATCAACCCCCAAGGTGACCCCACCGTGTGGCCGTACATCAGTCAAGTCCGTGAGCAGAGCAGTGGTCACGTGATCGTCCTCTGCAAGTGTCAGGTTCACCCTGGGGACAACTGTGTGTGGGTCCGGCTCAGAGTCCCGTTCTCATCAGACCACGAGAACCCTCACCGGACATAACTGTGTCCTGTCAGATCAAGTACACACGGAAATTAGACTAGTCACCTAAGCCCCAAAATAAGTAAACATCTGAAATAACAGGAAAATTTTAAATAACTCTTTTTTCCTTGTCAATATTCTTACTTTAAAAAATATTTTCCCATTTTAAAAAATTGTGGTAAAATACATGTAACATAAAAGTTACTATTTTAACCATTTTTTTCCTAAAATAAAATTTTAATTTTTTAAATGAGATCATTACAACTTTATTTTAAAGTACCCTTAACATGTGGGAGAGTATGCCCTTTGCAACTATAAAAAATTTTATTTTCCATTTTTTTTAAAGATTTTATTTATTTATCTTTAGAGGGGAAGGGAAGGAGAGAGGGAGAGAAACATTAATGTATGGTTGCCTTTCGTGCGTCCCCTGCTGGGAACTGGCCTGCAGGGAACCTGCCTGCAACCCTGGCATGTGCCCTGACTGGGAATCGAACCGCGATTGTCTGGTTCGCAGGCCCGCGCTCAATCCACTGAGCTACACCAGCCAGGTTATTTTCCATTTTTAAGTACAGTTATAGCAGTATGTTCTCACTACTGTGTAGACATAACCATCATCCATCCACAGAACTGATTCTCAAAACCACTTACTGAAGTATGACTGGCATATAGAATGTTTAATATTTAACGTATAAAACTCGGTGAGTTTGGGGACAAGCACCCAGTCATGAAACCAATGCCACCATCAGGACCAGAAACGCAGCCGTCACCTCCCAAAGTTCCTTCCTGAGCCCTCACTGATTTTTTTACGTGCCCGGCAAGAATACTTATCAGAAGCTCTACCCTCTTCACAAGTTTTAAGTATATAAACAGAATAAGTACAGCTAAACCAAAGCAAGAAAGATACAGCCCCTATAAACTACTACCAGGCTGTAACTACTGCTCACGTTGGATATCAACATTTTTAGATTTTATTTATATTACTTTTAGAGAGAAGGGAAGGGAGAAAGAGGGAGAGAAGCAGCAGTGCACAAGAGATACATTAACTGGTTGCTTCTTGCACGCCCCCAACTGGGGGCACAGCCCCTAGAAAGGACCCTTTTTCAAACCCAGGCCTGTGCCCTGACTGGGAATCTAACCGCCGACCCCTCAGTTCCTTTTGGTTCACAGGCCGATGGCGATCCATCCACTGAGCCACACCAGCCAGGGCTAGGTGTCAACACTGTTAGACTTTTTAATGCACGTCTACGTTATTTCCTTTATTCTTTGAATCAATATGTGTGTATACTTAAAAATGCTTTCTTCCAACGTAAGACTTTTTTCCCAGTATCACCTCACACCTGTTAGAATGGCGAGAATAAGAAAGACAAGAAATCCCGAGTGTTGGCGATGCTGTGGAGAAAACAGAACTCTTGTGCGTGTTGGCAGGAACGAAGACTGGTTTAGCCACCATGGAAAACAGTTTGGATTCTTACGCTTGTTCTGGCAGAAATTTACCACACTTAACGGAGAGTTACCCCATTTTGACAAATTCAAAGCAGAGACTACAAGGAGCCAGTAAGGAAAAGGACAAGAGACCAGGTCCCATGCCAGTCCAGAGAACAGTTCCAATGAAGCGCAGTCTCGTCTAGGGTCAACTAGAAGATAAAGGTATTTATTCCGCCCAGCCTGAAAGTGCTGTTCAGATATAAAACTCCTGAAGAGATGAGCCTGACTACACACACCACCCCAAACTGCCACCAAGCACAGGGCTCTCCCGAAACGAGGCATGACCACGGAAAGGAAGGCTACCTCCCAACATGCAAGAGGACCGGGCCCTAGGTTTCCAAAGCAACGTTGCAGCTGCCCTTTCGTGTGTTTCCGGAGAACAACATCCAGCGAGCTGCGCTCCCGCTGGCTTCTCAGAAAGGAGGGGCACGTGGAGGAAGCACTGCCCAGAACGTCAAAGAGAAACAGAGTTAAAATGATATTACTAAGAATAACACCAAAGGAAACTTGAAAATTGGGCCCTTTTAAGCCGTAAGCCACACACACACGTGAGTGCCTGTAACACAGGCGGACTCTGAATGAGGCTGCGGATGAAAACGATGTCAGTGTCCTGGTTTTGATGTCGAACTGCAGTTACGTGAGATGCTGTTGTCGCACCTACTGTAGCTGAAGGGAATATGGGGTCTTCCTGCACTATTTTTTGCAAATTTCTCTGACTCTGTATGCCAAAATGAAGTGTAAAATTAAACAAAGAAAAACGATACAACCTCAGGTGGGGCTATCACAGAGTGACCAGAATGAGGCAGTGTGTGAAGGTGACCACGAGCGCCCGTGATTTCACAGAGCGATTTGGAGACAAAGGTCTCCGTGCTGAGGAGCCAGCTTCGGCGCAAAGCAAGGGCTCAGCCAGAATCCCAAGTTTGACTACCAGATACTGTGTGAAATGTTCAATGCGCACGGTGAGTTGAGATGCTTCAAGTGAATCAGGGGCCCGTGCACAATATCAATGACCCCATGTGCATCTTTTTTCCTTCAAAATCTTTAACTCAAATTTCCATTATGGCCCAAAGCCCTAAGCATACAAAAGTCTCTTACGTCACCAGTCACTTACAGGACGGAAATAAAAGGTTCCCCTGCTATTTGGGTCCAAGCAAATGAAAAGTCTAGCTCAGAAGGCCATCCTCAACTCCAATAAATACTGTCTAAGAAAAATATAATTCCATGTCATTTTATCTTTTTAAAGATTTTATTTCTTTATTTTTAGAGAGAGGGGAAGGGATGAAGAGAGGGAGAGAAACATCAACGTGTGGTTGCCTCTCACACGCCCCCTACTGGGGACCTTTCCTGCAACCCAGGCATGTGCCTTGACTGGGAATCGAGCCCGTGACCCTTTGGATTGCAGGCCTGCGCTCGCTCCACTGAGCTACACCAGCCAGGGCTGATTCTACGTCATTTTAAAAGTGGTAAAATGAATTTGAGGCTGCTGTGGTGCTGCAGCAGCTGAGTCCCTGGCAAATGTTCTGAGGGGGACAAAGAACACTCTTCTCTGTTCCTCTGAGTTCCCCAAGCAGGCTGAGCTATCTCCAGTCAGCTCCGTAGGAAAGAGCAGAGGCAGGATTCTCCGGCCAGCTGCTAGGAGCTGGGCCCGAAGTCTCCAGGTAAGCATCCTCTCTGGCCTGCAGCCCTTTCAAGATTACCCCATACCTACGTGTGTGCGTTGGTGATTAATACGCACACTCTCTACTGCCGTGGGCGTGATCCTGAAATAGTTTCCTCCACTACACGTTACTCTAATGGATTCAACAGACAGGAGAGTAAAAAGCTGAGTGAAATCACGTAACAGCTTGTTTTTCTATTTTTCACTTTAAAAAATGGCTTAAATTTTTCTCCGTTCCAGCAGGTACGAGAACATCTAATCACAAGAGTATCTGATCAATCCGATATCAGCAAAGGTGCGCTGAATCTTCCTCCCACAGGTCCTCTGGAACTCGAACACCAGGCTTCCCTAGACGAGGTCGGGACCCCAGGCCAACGGGCAGCCCAGGACCAGAACTGTCCCAGTGCCCCTTTTGCATCCTCGCTCTCCCACGACTCGCTGACCCTGCTGTGACAGCACAGGGCAGGCACTGAAAAACCACTCCCTCCCTGTTCCAACAGCGACACACTCAGCGGAGGTGGAAAAAGATCCCACGTCCCGAAATGCCGACGACTCTGACAGTGACAGAGTTCGCTCACTAGCCACGGGTCTCGGGTAGAAGGTGAGCTGCGGCCGAACAAGACTCAGTTGAACACAGTACGCCAGATTTTGACAAATTCTCAGATGTGAATGACAATTGCAGACGCTACACTGTAGAAAACGGAATGTCCTCTTGAAAGCACGTTTCAGTACCCAGTGTGGCGAAAAGAAATAGCCTGGAGGTTCTAGTTCACGGAAGAATGACTGTGGGCTACATTTGCAAACACACAGAAACATACGCACGGCAAGCACGTGCCCCAGGCCTCCAAATTCCTGTGTGCTCAACCTAGGTTACACTTCCTGATCTACCACCTTGTGTGGTGCTCAGCACAAGCACCAGCCTCGCTGATCCTGCTCTGTGGGAATAAGTGGAAAGGGGCCATAATGCTGAGGAAGAGCGCCAGCACCTTGGGCTCCGTGACAGGGGGACCAGGGACACAAGGAAATACACAGCCCCACAGCAGAAAGAGCAACTGCACCTCACCCCACAAATTTCAACTCCCTGCTGGACAGCTGCACCTCAACATCACCCTCTCATTTTTTCAGTGGTGACACCAACACTGTCCCAGTCACTCGAGGTCAAGGCTGGAGGTGATTCTGAGATCCACGCAGGGGTTCTGGGTCCTCTCCATCCTCACCTTCAGGCACTCACATTCGTTTTTTTCTGTTCCCAACCCGTCACCCCCTTCAAGAGATTATTGCAGCCCTGGCCAGGTAGCTAAGTTGGTTGAAACATCATCCCAATACACCAAGGTTGCAGGTTCAATCCCCAGTCAGGGCACATATAAGAACCAACCAATGAATGCATGAACAGTGGAGCAACAAATCCACATTTTCCTCTTTCCCTTCCTCTATAAATAAATAAATAAATAAATGGATAAATAAATGTTTTTATTATTTTTTTTGTAAAAGCAGATTATTCCTTAAACTGAGGTTTCCCAAGGGGGTCTTCTTGGTGCCCCCCAATCAAATGTGTCCTCGGAAACACGACTTTAAATAGCCGTCCACGCCCTGAGAAAACCCCCCCACGCCCGGCAGCGCGGCCAAGCCAGACCTCTCCTAATGAGCCTGGACGAGCGCCAACAGCTCTCACACGTAGTTTCCGGACACGGGGGCTCGGACCGGGGGCTCTGCATCTCCCTACGGTTCCTGGGCTTGTACTTGCATTCACCTTCTCCTCCTCCAGGGTGGTCAACAATGAAATCTTCGACGCTTAGGGCTCGTTCTCAGGGACAACCAGATGGGACTATAAGCCTCAGAGGGAAATGAACCCCAAGAAGCAGAGTAAGTGAAAGTGACCTCAGAAAGAGGAAAAGGAAAGTGAAAGAGCGCTCCGGGACCTGAGGAACAGGGAGGAGGCTGGGAAGGCAACCAGGGGAGCTCAGCTTTGCAAGAGGGCTATGAAGACTTCGGGATGAAGAAATCCAAGTACCTTAATCTACATTTAAGAAATGTCCCTCTTCGCTAGCGACCTAGTGGCTAAGAAGAAACACACACCTCAAAGGAAAAGTAAAGATCAGCAAGCCACACGGCACGGAGTAAACACTTCAGGAGTTCAGAGGAGGAACAAAAAAACCCAGAACCCGGGCGACAGAGAAGCCAGGAGTTTGAACTGTACCCCGAGTGTTCAGGCAGCCAGTCACCAGTCTGGCCAAGGCACAGACGCACGGAGAGACCCAGACATGAGAGAGTGGACGCAGCTGTCCGCATGGTTCTGGTCCACTGTGTGCGTGCTTTCTCCTCCACTGCCCGACTGCAGCCAGGGACTGCCCAGACCGGTCGACCTATTAGCTAAATGTCGGTCACATGCCGAGAACGCAGAGTGCTGGTAACTGTTTTACTATATTTAATCTCAGAATAGCGTCAGATAGCGCTCTGAACTCGGATTTTTTAAATATCTGCGTTGAAAATAGCAAAACTTCCGCAAACTCAAGAAATAGGGACCCAAAGTCTAAAGTTTTAACCACCCAGACACTCTTACGAAAACGCTTAGGAAACACTTGACGAAGTAAGAAAAGTGTGACCTGCTGACATCTTACAAAGGAGGTGGCCCCAGAGTGGCAAGTCCGAGAAAGTGGTCAGCAGTTTTCAAACAGTAATCCCTCTGGGAAACAGAAATTCCTCCCTTTAATCCCTCTGAGGGCAATATAATATTTGAATCAGGAACAAGACCAAATTGCTTCTACCTAAGTTCAAGCGTGACCCTTCTGCAGAACCCTCAGCAATAAAGAGCAAATAGTAAAGGAGAGGGCGATTCCTAATTCTCAGAAAGAGGCAGCCAGCATTTTGGACTCGATAAAGCATCTCTGCTAGACAGACAGAGGCTTCCGTAAAAGGCAACCAGGGAACTGCGAGGTTTCAGCTGACAGTGACCACTTCTCTGGAGTTTTCTTACCCTGGGAAAAGACACCAGCAGAACCCCTCCACATCCACTTGTCTGCCACCAGGCCACCGGTTCCCACTCCACCTTGGAAATACCAACAGGAAGGGCCCAGGAGCCTTTTATGAAAATGTGGTGACCATGGAGAGCGCCCTGGAAGGCTCAACCCCTCCAGGCTCCCCTCGGGGCGTAGGGGCGGGTCTGACGGGCTCCCTGGTACCAGGCCTACAACGCTCCACTGAAAGGGGTCAGCTGTAACAGGCGCATGGGGCAGACACCAGCCCACTAGAAGCAGATGGAACCCACCAACTCATTTCCCCCAGACCTGCGCCACTGTCTTGCCAAGGCAGGGCAGAGTGGCACGGGTGAGCCTGCCTAGGAGAAGGTTTCACCCGGGATTACGAACAGTGATTTCATCTGCCTGCCGGAGCCCCAAGGTAAACCAGGATCTGGAAATTGAGAAGCAATGTGAAAGCTCATTCCCCATACTCAAGGCGGGTGTGTAAGCGCGCGGGCGCGCGCGCGCACACACACACACACACACACTCCTGGTGACCTACCCAACTACAGGGGCTGTCCCAGAGAAAAAGTCGAGCTGCTTCTGGACATAACTCACTAGGGGTCAGGTAAGATCGCATTTTGTAACGGCTGAACTTTAAACACACTCTTTGGTGGTGCAACCCTCACCCAAGCAGCACACAGTCACCCCCAGGATGAACGCCCCGGCTGGCTGCCGCTGCTGGTGACAACTTTGCCATCAGAGGCTGGGCCCGAGACAGTGAACTCCTAGAAAGTTCTAGTGGCCTCAGGAGAAGAGCTCACCACTCCACCAGCCTCAACTTAGCTGTCACCCATCCCTCCCTCTCCACGGAATACGGCATCGCTAATGCAACACGCTTTTCAGAACACAGAAAAGATGGACCAAAGGGTCGATAGCACAAAGCCTCACTGAGCTGACGAGTCCTGTTTGGGATTGGGGGGAGGGGGAGGGGGAAGAGGAGGGGGAGGAGCTTTCTGGATGTTTCTATTCTTGGCAAGCCAAGCACCTCCAGGTCCTGTTCCATCGAATAGCACTAACACAGGAATATTCTGGGGGAATTAATGATTTGTCCGTGCTAAGTAACCTCATCTTGGGGTGTGAGGACAGAAGCCAGGTGGGGAGGGACGGAGGAAGCAGCCAGGAAGGTGTGTTCGAGTGGTGGAGAGGGGGAAGACTAGAGGAAAAAATGAATGGGTAAGGGGGTGGGAAAAGATGAAGGGGTGGAGAGGAAGAGTGTAGATGACTAAGGGAGGCGAGGGAGGGTGTGGACCGCTAAGGAGGGTCAAAGGGAGGTGAGGATGGTGGACAGACAGGGATGTCCGTCAGCCCCCCCCAGAAGCAGCAACGAAGGGGGTGGGGTGGCCTCGCCCGGCTCCCCCCAACCCCTTTCTGTGGGCATGTGCCCCGCTGCGCGTGTGCAAAGGCCAAGGCACCAGGCCGCAGGGTCCCCACTCACCCCACGACGCCCTGGTTGTAGTTCCTCCGCTTCCAGGGGGTCCCGCTGTATGCGCCCCCGCCACCGTCGCGGCCCCCAGTGGCCCGCGCTCCTCCGGGCTGCAGCAGGCTGTAGTTGAGTCCGTAGGTGCTGGCCTTGTTGTCGCGCTTCCTCTTGTTGCTGCTGCCCGAGGCCGGGTCGGCGGGCTCCGAAGAGGGCACGGCGGCCACGGGGTGCGGGGACGGGGACGCCGAAGGGGACGGGGACGCCGAGGGGCCCGCGGCCCCGCGGCGGGCCCAGGCCACGGGCTGGTGGTGGTTGTTGTTGTTGTTGGTCGTCTCCAGGGGCAGGAAGTCCCGCTGCTCTGCGGGCTGCGCGTGGCCGCCCAGCAGGCGCTCCCCGGAGCGGTACATGACGGCTGGGGTCGCGCCGCCGGAGCTGCCCGGGCTGCCGGGGCTGCCGCCGCTCCCGCCGCCGCCGCTCCCGCTGCTCGCGCCGCCGCTGCTGTGACAGTGGTGGTTGAAGTACAGGTTCCTCAGCCCCTGGGTCGTCTCCCAGATCTGCATCCACAGACTGTTGGACGGTCCGAGCTGCTCTGGCTGGAACCAGGCGATCCTCGGATCCATCAAACGGCGGCCGCTGCCCCCGCCCTCCCGCTGCCCGCAGGGCCGCCGCCGCGCCTCAGGCGCACGCCCGGCCTCGGCTGCCGCCGCTGCTACTGCTGCTGCTGGTCGGGGCCCGCCTCGGGCGGCGCGGTCTCACAGGGAGTCCGACCGGCGCCAGCGGCGTCGCTCCCGCCCTAGGGGGCTCCGCGGCCCTCCCCCTCCCTCCGCCCCACCGCTGAGCCTCTGTCACCCGGTCCCCGTGCAAATGGCGGCCGCGGCAGCGGCTCCGGAGAAGGGTGAGCTACGGCGGCGGCAGTGGCGGCGGCAGCGGCGGCAAGACGCGCCTGCTCGGTAGCGTCCTCGCGGCTCTGGCCCGGGGGCGGGGCCTCACCCGGCTCCGCCCGGCTCGCGCCGCCCCGCCCCCACCCCGCCCCTGCCGTGCAGCGCCACCCGGTCAGCCTCGGAGGCCGCTCCGTGCGTCACAGAGGCCGAGGCTCAGCTCGGTGGGGTCCGCAACCGCCGAGCCCAACCGTCCTGGCGCCAGCTGGGGACCAAGCCGCACGTACCTGGGCGTCCAGGTGGCCCCCACGCGCACGCCGCTGGCGATCTCGGTTTCCGCGTCCCTGAGACTGAGGCCGGACGGAAGTGGCCGTCAGCTCGGTGGGGACTGGATGGTGGGAGGCACCGCCCCGCCCACGGCGCCCTCCCCCCACCCGCCGGTCTTCCGGACGTCCTCCGGGGTCCCGACCCCTCCCTACGTCTCCGCTCTAGGCACACCTCCAGAAGCGAGAAGACGCCTCCAGAACCCCGAGCACGTGCCGTGGACCCTGCCCGGAAGCTGGCTGCGCAGGTGCCCCCGCAGCCCGGCCACCGCGCTGCGCCCTGTGCCCTCCCAGCAGCATCCAGGCCGGTGGAGAGCCGCCAGCTTTGGCGAATGATTCCTCCCCCTCCCCCTACCCCACCGCGCGCACCCCGAGACCGAGACCGGGGGAACCTGCGCTCACCTGCATGGCTGCACGCGCATCTCCGTTGAACGTGTAAGACATGGGCTCAAAACCCACTTTACACAGCCACACACACAGAACACTCAGGGATGCACAGGCGTGGAGATAGACACGCACTGTTGGGTGTGTAAAGAAACCTCGTTCGCCCCAAAGGTGCACTAACACCCTTGAAAGCCCTTAGTGCAGAATCAACAGACTAAAAAGAGGACCATACATTGTTGGCATCAGCAGAGGTTTTTCCACGAGGTGGTCATTTGCCTGACTTCCCAATTCCTGTGGTTAAAAAGACAAGGGAAAGGTAATTTTCAGTATTTCAAGTCATCAGGAGAAAAAAGGAGAATGAACACATGTCCTGTGTGCCTCTAAAGTTGGTCCAAAGTCCCCGGGCCAGACTTCAGCCTTCTGTTTTGGGAGTTCGATATCCTGGAAAGTTTTTTTGGCAAATGATGAAAAACTTTCAGCGAAGCATTGCTCTACCTATTTTCTTGCTGAGGTAATGGCGTGGCTGTAAATATGGAAAAACCTAACAAAAAACCCTGTAGGCTTCTGGTTCCTTGTATTTGTTGCTGCTTTGCTACCTACAGTGTTAAAAATTCCTGAGATTTGCTGCATACTGAGAATCGCACAACCAGGAAAGGAGGAGTAGTAATTTGTATGCTATTCACCCTGACAAAATAAGCAAAAATAAAGCACGGCATAGAAATAGTTTTCTTTTTTTTTATTATTGTTTGAATACAATTGTCTCCCCTTTCCCACCCACTCCCACCTCCCGCCCTCAATCAGAAACAGGTTTCTTTCGATGATTTGGAATTTGTTTTAAAAATTCAAAAGAGAAGAATGGAAAGTAAACAAAATAAATATCATTACATTTCCACCATCTAGAAGTAACCACTATGAAGACTTCTGGTTAAACAGTCATCCAGAAATCTCTCCACACGTGGCATATATGTCAAGACCGTCTTTTTAAAATATTTTTACTTATCTGTTTATTTTAAACGGGATTCAGTCTTTTCAAATATTTTTTTCAGATGTCCAAAAACACATTAAATGCCAGTAATATCTAAGACTCACCCAAAAAGTATTCATGTGATAAACTACATTCCAGAAACAAACATTTGTGGTATTGAGCGCTCATTGCTTCAGGCAGACCTCGAAGACTACGATACGGGCAGGATATTGGCAAAGGCATTAATATACACAGAAGTACTTCCTGCAGTGTGGGCTGATGGGTAAGGCATTGCTGTTCTTGTCCACCTGCAGGGAGTGCTGGCTGGTTAGCCTGGTAACACACGTTCTAGGTGTTCATTCATTCAGTAAGTCTGGGTTGAATGTCTGACATCCGTGCAGAGTTGCTTTAGAGAAGCTAAATGAGCAATCAGGGCCTCTGGCTGCCTTCCATGAATTTGCTGTCTGGTTAGAGAGGCAAAAGAGGTAAATACTTAAATTGCAATTTACTCAGCTAATTCAACAAATGTCTTGAGCAATTATGATGTACCTGAATCTGAAGATACAGCAGTGAACAGTACATGAAGTCCCTGCCTCATGAACATTCTGGTGGCAAGGCCGACGCATAAGGTCAGGCAGTGGTTACATGTAATGAAGAAAAAGAAAGTAGGGGAAAGGGATAGAGACTGTGCTGGTTTTAGATGGGCTGACCAGGAAGGGCTGCTCTGAGGAAGTGAGGTTTGAGCAGGGACCTAAGGGAGGCAGCAGGCCGTGGCTGTCCCGGGGATCATGCTACAGGACAAGGGGGTGGCAAGTTCAAAGGCCCTGGGGCAGGAAGATACTTTGTGGACAAGATCATGAGATGGTGTTAATTGAGTGGTAAATGTGTACATAATTTAGAATCATAAAGTGTCTCTTGCAGAAGTTTACTCAAAAATCATCTGGTCTAAAGTAAAATAGTAGGGAAGCACTGGCCAGGTAGCTCAATTGGTTAGAGTGTCACCCCCAAAGCACCAAGGTGGTGGGTTCGATCCTCAGTCAGGACACACCCATGAATGCATAAATAAGTGGAACAATAAATCAATGTTTCTCTTTCTCTTCCCCCTTCCGCTTTCTCTAAAATCAATAAATAAGTAAAACAGTGGGGAATTTAACATACACAAAAATGTATTTACTTTCTCCAACAAATCTGCAGTTTGTCTTAAGAGTGATCTGATGCATCCAAAGACAGGCTAATTTCAATAAAATTTTTATTACTCAACCTTTTCATGTTGCTATTTATAATAAAAGAATTGACATTTATTATAGTCTTCGAAACTATCTGTGTGCCATTCTGGGATTTGCAGGGCGCATGTGTGTGTGTAACAGCTTTAGGCGAAAAGGCACTCATTTCAATTATGGACTTTTCTTTAGTAAAGTTAGAATTGTGCAACCATGACCACCACCAAAATCTGGAATATTTCCTTTCAACCCCCCAAAACGTCTAGACTTCATTCTCAGTCAGTCCCTTTTCCCGGCCTCAGCACCAGGCAACTGCTAATCTGCTTTCTATCTCTAGAGATCTGGCTTCTCTGGATAATCTCTGTCCTGAGTGGTGTTTCCATAGAATTTGGCCTTGGCAGCTGCCAGAGCCCCCCATGGAGAAACGGTTGCCTAGTCTGATGACAGTGGACAAAGAAAACCGACACGGTTCAAGTTTCCCCTCGGAGAAGGCTAGTAAGGCAGCTCCTTCCCCTGCCTGGCTGCTGTCAGGGCGGCGTATCCTGGTCAGGACTATGCAAAGCAAGTGACAGTCCCTGGGCAGCCCCTCTGAGGGACAGCTGGGACTCTACCAAGGTCCAAAGCCCCAAGAACTTTGCATTTTACCACTGCTTTTTTTTTTTTTTTAAAGAGAGGGGAGGGGAAGGGAAGGAGAAAGCCTGGGAGAGAAACGTCATTGTGTGGTTGCCTCTCATGTGATCCCCACTGGGGACCTGGCCTGCAACCCAGGCATGTGCCCTGACTGGGAATCAACCAGCGACTCTTTGCTTCACAGGCCCGTGCTCAATCCACTGAGCCACACCAGCCGGGGCTTACCACCACTTCTTCGCTCACCACCGCAGTGCAGTCTGCAGATGAGGGAGGGGATCCCCCCCGATGAGGCGGCCTGGCCTGAGAAGGTACTCACTCGCCCACCACAGCTTTTGTCAACTTGGTGAAGTCCCATTTCTGAAGACCGGGTCACACGAAAGGCCAAAGACTTGCCCTAGAATATTCTCTTGCTGGAACCCTAGAAAACTTGAAATGCAGTCCGGACCCTCTCCTCAAAAAAAGGTCATTTGGTTTGGACTTGACCGGCCATGGCCACTGGCGTGCCCACAGGAAACATTATTTTCCAAGAGATCAGCGTTTGCACGGGTGTGCTCAGTCCCGCAGCCTGCCCTCCACCCTGGGCAGGTCCTCATCGCCGTGGCCGAGGGCCTGAACAGAGGGGCTGAGGGCGGAGGAAGGAGGAACTCGCCCCTTTTTCCACTGAGCTGGGACACCTCCCCATCTCCAGCTTTCGGCCTGTGGTTTACACTGTTGGCTTCCCTGGTTCCCAGGCCTCTGACCTGACACTGAAGGGTTCCTTCCACTGGTCTTACTGGGTGTCCTGCTTGCAGACGGCATGTCACGTCACGGCCCCGCCTCCATGACTCCTCACAGTAAATCTCCATATCAGTCTTTCTTTATTCATGGCTATGATTTGTATGTGGTAAAGTCCAATAAGTCGTGTGTGGATGAACCTCGTTTGTTTCTCCGGAGAACCCTGACTAATCCAGCGAGTTGGGTGGGGCGTGGCTTTGGAACTGGGTCATGGGTGGAGACGGGAAGAGTCTGAGAAGCCATACTTTAACGGGAGACAGGCTCGCTGCCACGGAAGAGCCTCCGTCTTCTCCGAGGGCCCCTGAGTGGCATGGACGGTCACGGCCATTATGGTAAGGTCACAGGAGGAAATGGGGAACGTGTTCCCAGAAACTGGAGGAAGGTGCTTCTGGTAGCAAAGTGGCACAGACCCCATGTTCCAGTGTTTTCGGGAGAGCAGAGCTTGTAAGCAACGAAGCTGCTTATTTAACTAAAGCATTAAAAAGTGGAAGGCATGGCTTGGCTCCTGCTGATTGCTTATAGGAAAATTCTGAGAGCTCAGAAAGGAATGACTTAAAAGACAGGATTGTTAAGCAAAAAGGAAGCAGAATTTAACAATTTGGAGAATTCACAACCTATCCATACTGCAAAAGCGACCACTTGGGACACTGAAATGACCACAGGTGTGAACTGCAGACCAGCCAGCCACCCCAAGAGGAAAACTTTCGATCTGCACCAAAGGAGGCGGCAGGAAGGGATGGGGGAAGGGATTGGGGAAGGGATGGAGGAAAGGATGGAGGAAGGGATGGAGGAAAGGATCGGGGAAGGGATGGAGGACCTCGTGGATTTTGCAGGATGACACCATATGGATACCTGGCCAAGACCGTGTGCTATATTCAACACAAGGGAAGAAATGATTCCTAAGGTGATTTGGACAGCGTAGGGCTGCTTCCTTGGTTTCAGAAGAAGGGACCATTGCTTCCAAGAGGCCAGACAGCCACCGCCCAGAGCCATTCTGACAGTGCTACCCAGAACTGTGGAGAAGGGGCTTCCGGGCAGAGCCCTGGGGGCTGACAGCTGCCTTGGAGCAGCAGGGAAGCACCCCCCCCCAAGTGACTCAGGAAGGGGGGGTCCTGCCCCCCTCCCCCACAGTGGCCTGCAGAGCAGAGCCTGGAGCCAAAGCAGATGATTCAGGAGCCCGAAGAGCTCATGGAATTTCCTTGCTAGGTCTTCAGACCTCCTTGGGACCCATCACCCCCACTTCGCCCTTTTAGAATGCGGTCTGTCCTGCACCTGCTCGCCCGTGCACGTGGAAGCATGTGACTTGTGCGAGCTCACGGGGTCACAAGCGCCTCAGGATGAGCCCCGCTGTGAGTCCCACCTGTACCTGATTTGGGTGGTATTTAGATGTGATTCGGGCTATAGACTGTGGAGGTGATGCTGGAATGAGTTAAGACATTTAGGCATCTGGAGATGGAATGAGTGTGTTTTGCACGAATTTGGGTGGGTGGGTGGGTGGGGGGTGCAGCGGCAGAATGTCATGGACTAAGTGTCTGTGTCCTCCCCAAAGCTCATTGGTTGACCCCTACACCCCAATGTGACTGCACAGGCGAGACAAGGTCATGAGGCTGACGCCCTTGAGGACAGGATGGGCGGCCTTCTGAGAGTCACCAGAGAAGGTGCTTCCCCTCTGCTCCTCACTGCAAGAGGACGCAACAAAAAGCCGGCCATCTGCAGCCCAGAAGAGGCCTCTCACCAGGCCCTGGCCACACTGGGCCCCCCGGGCTTGGACTTCCAGCCCCCAGAACCCCCCAAAAATACGTTTAGGTTGTTTACAAGCCACCCAGTCTGCAGTAGTGTTATACTGAACTAAACCAGTTGGCCATGAAAGAAGTTTCCGGAGCCCCTGTGGAGTACGATTTCACTATCGTCCTTGTTCAGCTTTGAGTCTCCTTCTGCTTTATGCCCATTAAACAAGTAGGATCTTAGCCCCACACAGCTGCCCCTCAGACACACTCAGACACGCCCCAGCCCTCCCTTACCTCACCCGCATACCGGGCCAAGCCCGTTCCCTTCCCTCCCCTCCCCTCCCCTCCCCTCCCCCCTGTCCACGGAGCCCAGACCACTCCCCCAACCTTTGCCTCTGCTGCCCAGGCTACCCGGTCTCTTTCCCAGTTGTCTCCGCGTGCCCACTCTTTAACCCCTCAGGCCAACCTCCCACAGCACCCAGGGAGAACTTCTAAAAATACAGATTTGACCATATTATTCTCCCGAACGTGTATATTAAATCAAACTTTGGAATTTTGCGGCCGAAAGCCGCTCCTCCCACTGTCTTCTGTGCCCCTTCCAGCAGCTCAGGCTCAAACCCTTGCTATCACCCCAACATTCCTGCCCCCCGCCATTCCACCACCCTGGGGCTGCGGGCCGTCCCTCCAGACCACAGCTCCTAGTTCCCAGAAACGAGTCAGCCCCCAGGGTCCCAACCACCCTTGTTCCTGGCCGAGACCACTCAAACAGCTCACAAGCTGGTCCCCTCCTTCCACCCATGCCTCCCTTGGGCCTATCCTCGACCCGGGGACAATGGGACCCTCCCTTTGTAAAGGGAAGCCAGACCGTGTTTCTTCAACGGCTCAGCATCTCAGACACCCTCAGGCTCACAAGGGCTCAGCTGACCTGCCCCCGGGACCTTCTGTGCCACCACCTCAGCGACAGGCCCAGCCACGCCTTTACGCAACTCCCAGCATGCTCACGGCGGCTGGGCTGCAAATGCACACAGCTTCCCAGGTAAAATCTCCTTGTGGGCAGGTACTCCTTCCCTCTGCACCCTGCCTCCCTCCCAAGCAACACCTGGCCTCCTACTCACTCCCACCTGATCCCATCCGGGACGCTTCTCACGCAGCCTCCACAGAAGAGTTGATGCGGGCAGAATGAAATGTCCCGAACTTCACCGCCTCACCGAGAAGCGGGAAGGCACATTTTGTTCTCAGACCTGTGAGGGCCAGGCCGCAGGGCCTTTGCTGAGGTCAAAGGCAAGGCAGGATTCCAAGCTTTCCCCCTGATGATGACTGTGCATCTGGCCGAAACAGCATTTTGTTCAAGAAAAATTTGAAGGATTTAAGTTAACAGAGTTACCCCCGGAGTCCCAGGACGGTCTAACAGACTTTGAAAAAGCGCAGCCAAGAGGGTGGAAGCAATTTCCCTGTTTGTTCGGAGGCCCTGGAAAAAAGCCAGGTGGAGATGGGCAGGCTGAGGACCAACGGACAGAACCCACTGCACTGCCAGGAGAACTGAGGCAGGGAGGGACAGCAAGGGGCGCTGCGGGGCCACACACCAGACAGTACGGACAGAAGCTGCCAGAATGCCACCTATAAAAAGTGGCAGCGTCTCATGGGCAGCCCATGAGACCTGAGGTCCACCGAGGGTCGTTTCTCCCAGGCTCTGGGAGGTACTTGAGACTTGGTTCCTCCCGGCAGCCAGTGGGGCCGGTGGCCACAGCAGCCAGCACGTGACTGTGGACCTTTGCTCTAAGTTCTGAAGCTGGACCCAAGGACACAGAAATAGCAGAGGTTCAATGATTAATCCACATCTGAGAGCTGATGGCTAAAAACAGTGAGTTATAAGATGGCAATTCTGTCTAGCCTCTTAAATCACAGTTTTCAAATTTTTAAAAAATATGGTTACTGATTTTAGAGAGAAGGGGGGTGGGAGAGAGAGAGAAGGGGGGGTGGGAGAGAGAGAGAAGGGGGGGTGGGAGAGAGAGAGAAGGGGGGTGGGTGAGAGAAACATCAATCAGCTGCCTTCTGTACGCACCCTGACCGGGGATCAAACCCACGGCCCAGGTGTGTGCCCTGACTGGGAATTGAACCCCAAACCTTCTGGTGTACGGGATGACGCTCCAACTGAACGACCCTGTCCAGAGCATCAGTTGTAATGTTTTGTGTGAGTGTGTAAAACATCCCAGTGTCTCTCAGGTGACACAACAGCTTGATGTTCGGTCTGTTTAAAGTCACACATCTCGCTAATGTGGCCCAAGGTCATGACTTCGAATCCTATGAAGATCAAAGGCTGTACTCAGCCGCTAGGCCAAAATAACATCCTTCCCAAGAAACACCTGAGCACTTTAACTAGAGTCCTTGCTATTCACTCATTCATTCACTTACTCTTTCCACCACCATTCAACCCGGGGGCGCAAAGGGACCTGGCGGGAGCCTGCTCACACTCCCGTGGTCTGTGGGTGTGTGTGCGCGTGTGTTTTCTAGCCAAAACATGTCATTGTGGCCAAATCCTTTTTCCATTGGCTGGAATGCAGCTCCTCCGAGACAGGCGTGAAGGATGCAGAGTATGAATGGGGCGCCTGGAGCCCCGGAAGCAGGGATGTGTCCGGTGACTCACCCTCCGACTCCCAAGTGGTGCGTGCGGAGGAGGGAAGAATAAGTGGGCAGAACCTAGTGCCACATGTTTCAAGGAACCAGACATGCACATCCCTCCCTTCGTCCCCCCCCCCAGGCTGTGAACCCTCTCTTCAAAAACGGGTGCGCCCTCCTCCCTCTGCGACCGGGCAGCTGGAGGCACCTGACTCCCGGGGACCCATGCTCGGGTATGATAATATTACAGGACCAGGGAGCCCTTCCCCAAAGCCCTGTGAATTCAATCTCCCACTAGCAAATACGAGAGACCCCAAAATAACGTTCCCTCCCCTTCGTTTTTTTATATCCATTTGAAGTCATGAAAGATGAAAGGAGCAAGAAGAAGGGAAAGCGAGTAAGAACGAGACTGGACATGTTCGTGGAGAGCTGACAAGTGCTCACGGAACACACAACCCCTCAGGGGTTGGGGGGGGAACCGGGAACCGCCTCGTCACACGTCACACAGACACCTGGGAACATCTCGGCGGCAAGCGTTCATTCCAATAGGCACCATTTCATGCTGCCTGGGTCGATGAAGATGACACAGCATGAGGACTTGCAGCACTGGGGAGGGCGTGGGAGACACAAGTCCTGTTCCCCGTGTGTGGATGGGTGGGGGGCACAAGCCTTGGAGGGTGACTTTGGTTCGACCTACCAGATTGAAATCGTGTGTGTCCTTTGGCCCAGAGTGTCAGCTGGCTCGGGCCAAACTGGACAGAAGGCCACCGACGAGGCGGCTTAAACAACAGAAACGGACGTTCTCACAGTTCTGGAGGCTGGAAGTGCAAGGTCAGGGTGCTGTCGAGGCTGGTTTCTGGTGACCCTCTCTTCCTGGCTCCCAGACAGCGCCTTTGCCCTGTGTCCTCGTCTGAGAGCACACGGAAGGAGAGCGACCTCCGGTGTCTCTTCCTCTTCATATAAAGGCATTTGTCTCACCGAGTTAGTGCCCTGTCCTCCTGTCCTTGCATCCTTGTGACATTGTTTCACTTTAACTTCCTCCCCACGGCCCTATCTCCCAGTACAGTCCAACAGCAGGGGGAGCAGGGGGGAGTTAGGGCTTCAACAGATGAATGGGGGCGTGTCGTAATACAGTTCACAATGCCCAGGGAGTCCAGTGCCAGAAATTTACCCTACCTCCGTGTTCGCATGTGCGCACACAAGTCTTTAAATGAGAATGCGGATTGCAGCTGCATTGTCCGCAGTGGCCCCAAATGGTGAGGAGCCGAACCGGTCCTCAAGGGGGCGCTGCTTAAACAAAGCGAGGTGGACTCAGTTGCTACCATACCGGCCCGCAGCTGTTGAAACGAACGAAGCTGCACTAAACGCGTCCCGGTGGAGAACTCGCTCAACTATGAAGTGTAAGAACGGTATGTAAAATAAAATCCAATGTCTGTTTAGAAACAAACAAACAAACAAACAAAAAAACCCGGCTTAACCACCAGCGTTTTCTGGATGGATTTACCAGAAACCATGGCAGCCATTCCCACCGAGGAGCAGACTTGGCGCCGGGGCCCAAGAACTTGTTCTTGTTCCTTCCACCCTCCGCACTGTCTGTCCTTTGCCCGCCTCTCGGACGGTGCAGGGGAAATTGAAGCAAAATTCACATATCAAAAAGACTCACCACTTTAACCGTCGTTCAGCGTACAATTTGGCGGCACTGAGCACCTTCACAGAGCTACGAGACCCTCGTCTCTGCCTCGTCCCAGGCAATTCCATCACCCTCAATGGGCAGCCCCTCATCTGCTTTCATGCCTACGAATTTGTCTGCTTTGGAGACATGCTTCTACCAGGGCACGTTGTCTGGCTTGGTTCTCTTAGGATGATGTTTCCGCGGCTCCTGCGTGCCGTGGCGTGTGTCCACGCGTCATTCCTTTCTTTACGGCTGAATTAGACTCCATTGTACGAAGGTGCTGTAATTAGTGTTGCCGCTGATGCAGTTAACGGGCATTTGGCTGGTCTCCCCCTGTCGGCCACTGTGAGCAGTACCTGCTGTGAGCATTTGCGTACAAGCTGTTTTTCTAATACCTGTTTTAGGTTCTTTGGGGTGTATACCTGGGAGTGGAGTTGCTGGGTCACGTGGAAATTCTATATTTAATTTTTGGACGTAGGCTACTTTTAATTTTGTTTAAATATTTAATTGCATGCCACAAATGCGACTGTAGAGAGCAGGATCTCGGAAGACCTTTTAGTGAGGTCTCTGTTTGACAGCAGACACTGTTTATCTTAATTACAGCAGTAATTGGGTTGGACAGTATACTTTGTCTCTGGGCCTGTTCAATGTCCTCTGTATGAACAGCCAATGGTTCTCGCTGTTGCACTGAACTGAAATGATCTGTCTACCGCAAAAGGCTACAAGTATTCCTTGGATAACAGTAACATCCTCAGATAAAACATAATGCAAAAATAGTAGTTATTCCAATTCTTAGATAGTGTTCGAGTGTTCGTTAGTTTATTTAAAGAATAACTACTGAGCACTTCACACCCATTAGGATGACTATTAGCAAAATGTAGGGTATAACAAACGTGATCAAAGACGTGGGGGAATCGCAACACTGCAAACCGTTGATGGGGACACTGCTGTGGCAGATGGTTCGGCAGCTTCTGGGGGCAAGAAAGAACTACCACGTGACACCGCAATGCCACCCCAAAGGGACTGAAATCAGACATCTGAGTAGATACGCACACGCCCACAGTCACCGCAGCATTATCCGCCATAGCCAGGGGGTGGAAGTGACCCCGTGTCGATCGACAGGTGAGCAGCTAAACCCAATGTGGATGCAGTATTCTTCTGCCTTAAAGAGGGAACGGATACATTCTCTGACACGGCTGAACTGTGAAGACATATTGCTAAGTGAAATACGGATGTGACCCCACTTGTATGAGGTGCCCAGAGTCACCAGATCAGAGACGGAAAGGGGAGTGAAGGCTGAGCGTCCGGCCGCGGGGGAGTGAATGTTTGATGGGGCGGAGTTTCAGCCCAGGAAACTGGAGCAAAAGTCTGCAGAGGGATGAAGGCTCAGCAAGGTCAATGCCCTCAGGGCCACTGAACTGCAGGCTTAAAAAAGGTTGAAACGGTAAATCTATATTGTGTATTTTACACACCACACACACACAGATAAACACACGAAAGTACTAGAAATGAACAGCTGAGCCCCTACTAAGGAGGCTGAGGCTACAGCAGTAAACGAAAGCCTGCCTTTCTAGAATTTACTGTCTAGGAAGGGAGGGAAACAATCAAAAATAAAAATCCAATGCACATGCTCTAAGACACATATCTCTGTAGGAACGGACAGCACCTTTCTAAAGTGCAGATGGGGACCTTGTTCTGTGCTTTCCACACTCAGTGCTAGAGACGCCTCAACGTCACCACAGGCGGGCCTGCTCTGCCCCGCAGTTTCCACTCCACTCGGAGTCCCCCTGTGGGAATGTGCGGGGCGACTCCGCCACACCCCTTGGGGCGGGTGTTCGGGCAGTTTGCCGTCTGTTGCTGTTATAAAGGCTGCTCCAGGGAAGGTCTCTGCAGAAGCCGGTGCCACCTACCTCTTAAACGCAGGCTTTAAAAAAAAATTGTGTATTTTTAAAAGATTTTATTTATCATTTTTAGAAAGAGGGGAAGAGGAGAGAGGGAGAGAAACATCAATGTGTGGTTGCCTCTCATCTGTCCCCTGATGGGAACTGGCCTGCAACCCAGGCGTGTACCCTGAATGGGAGTCGAACTGGTGGACCCTTTGGTTCGCAGCCTGTGCTCAATCCACTGAGCCACACCAGCCAATGCATAAAAGCAGGCTTTTGAATACGAACTTTATTTTTTAAAATATTTTATTTATTTATTTTTTAGAGAGAGGGGAAGGGAAGGAGAAAGAGAGGGAGAGAAACATCAATGTGTGGTTGTCCTTCATGTGTCCCTTAATGAGGACCTGGCCTGCAACCCAGGCATGTGCCCTGACTGGGAATCGAACCAGCGACCCTTTGTTTCACAGGCCCGTGCTCAATCCACTGAGTTACACCAGCCAGGGCTATTTTATTTTTAAACCTCATCCCCAGAGCCACCCAAGTCATCAACACGACCCCCCAGCTTTGACAGACTCCGAATAAGCCAGCCCTCCGCCTCTGACCCCTGTTGTCTCTCCCAGACGCAAGCAGAGGCTTGTGAACCAGGGGGCGCTGCTCTGACTTCCCAAGCGTCTCATTTCATTCCTGTGAGGACTTAGCGAGTGGCCTTCCAATGGCCACTGCCCGTGTAGCCCAGCGACAGGGGTTTCCGTCCACACTCACATGGGTCGTATTTCAAAAATCAGCCTCCCAGGTCGTTGTCTGGGCCTCCGAACCCAGCAGCGGGTCTGAGAGCAGGAGGAAAGGTACCCTCTGGGGTCCGCTGCCCAAGTAGCCGGTGACACTGCGGGAGCGGGCAGCGCCACTGAGTTCTTCCAGCAGCGTTTTGAGTACTTCCACTGTCCACTTACACCGTCCCGATCGTAAATGGATCTGAACCCATCACCAAATTAATTTCCATTCAATAGCGATTTGGACCGACATAAGCAAATTTTGTATCTGTGGAAGGAAATTAGTTTGATGAATGGAAATGAGGACTATCTGCTGCCCCGAGGCGAGATCTAAGATCATTGCAGACACTGGCTGGCGCTACCCTGTGGGCACAGACTAGGCATAAAACTTCCACACCCAGAATGCACACGGATGGACCTTACACACACACACACACACACACACACACACACACACACACACTTGTTTCCCCTGAAACACAACTTACATGTCTTGTGTTGCTTTGGGCTCCTCCCAGAAGCAGACACGGAGCCACAGTTTCAAGCGACTGCAAGGAACGCCAGTGGGCAGAGGGGACGTCAGCTGGGGCAGGGAGGGCAGCAGCAGAGGGCTTGTTTTCAAACAGGGGCCACTGTGAGTCACTAGAAGTGAATCCTGCCGCCCTGGAGCTCTGGGAGCGCAGAGCCACCCTCGCCAGGGGGCGGGGGCGCCAGGCACTGGTGCACCTCCTCCCCTCCCCCTCGCTGATGGAGGGGTAAGGGCGGTGCGTCTTCCACTCCTGCTTCTGCCCATCAGGCTGGGGCGCAGCCAATGTGCGGGGGTGGGTGGCTGGGAGCCAGGCCGGTGTGCACCCCCCGTGGTAAGGGTGAGAGGGGACGTGTGCAGGACCCAGCAACGGCCCCATCTCTTCCCCAAACTTCGAGGTTCAACATTGTCTCCTCTGCATTCTCCAGAATGTATCAAGCTGCCCGAGTTACTACAGACGCCCAGACGCCCAGGTAAGGACGCGCAAGGCCCCACCGGAAGGCGGGGAGGCGCAGTGCCTTGCTCGCCCCCTAGCGGGCAGGCAAGAGGGTGTTGCGCCCACGCTCCCTGCTGCCCAGCTCCCATGGAAGCCTCCTTAAGGCTGTGAAGCAGCCTCGGCCTGCTTCACAGGAGGTTTCTCGGGGTTCTGGGGGTTATTTTTCTTTCCAAAGGTAAAGAGGAGGAATCTAGGCCAATTTATGGAATTAAAAATATAATGCTCTACATCAGCGTACCGGTCAAATGGCGATGGGTACCGAAGGAGAAGAATCTAGCGAAGGGGGCGGAGTGTGCGCGGGGTGCGCTCCTTTGGAGGAGGCCCGTGGGAGGGCTCTCTGGTATCACAGTGTGTACATAACGGCATCTCTCTTACCCTTTAGTAATTCAGGGACCCAGTGCGTAGGCAGAGTCCCCCGAGTACTGGGTGAGCCACGGCCCTTCTGCAGCAGCGGACTGGCCACAGTTTGGACGTTTATCTCCTAAACATACATCTGCGCAGCGTTTGGGCTGGGCGCTGTTCTGGGCTACGCGGACATGAACTCCTTCAACCCTCAACAACAAACCTCGTAAGTGGCTGATGTCATCTTCCCTCTTTCAAGAAGAAAAACAAGAGGAAGAGAGATGAAGTCCAAGGTAACACCAAGAGGGAGAGTCGGAACTCGAACCCAGGCTTCCTGGCCCCAGGGTCTGAGCTCTAGACCTGTGTGAAGAGCTGCCTCCCTCTCTTAGGGGAGGCTCATTAAACTATGGTTCCAAGCCCCCACCGGGGTGGCTTGGTCGTTTGGGCCACAAAGCAAAAGCCCGAGGGTTGATTCCGGGTCAGGGCGCATGCTGGGTCACGGGCTCAGCTGAGAGGCGGCTGATGGATGTTGCTCTCTTGACTAGAAGTTTCTATCCTTTTCTTCCTCCCTTCCCCTCTCTCTCTTAAAAAAAAATGCTTGTGACCCTTTAGTGGAGTTCTGTGGAGCTGCTGAAAGTGTGGGGACAGTTCCCCATGTACCAATACAGGAGTGTCTCCGGGGTATCAACCCACAACGTCAAGGCGTTGAACAGCATGAACAGGACACACCATTTGTTTGTGACCAGACGGGAGAGGGAAACAAGTGCGTGCTTCACTACGCAGACGTCCAGACATCGTCTCTGGAAGGGCCACCCAGAGCTGGTAGGGGCACTTCTGGGAGAGGAACTGGGAGGCGGAAAAACTTCCAAAGCCCAACTTCTGGCTTTCATTGTTTATCATACACATGTATTATCTGTTTTAGTAAACATAGTTTTACTTTACTACTCTTTTCAGATTTTATTTACTTATTTTTAGAGAGGGGAAGGGTGGAAGAAAAAGAAACATCCATGTGTGGTTGCCCCTCGTGTGTCCCCAACTGGGTGCCTGGCCCGCAATCCAGGCATGTGCCCGACTGGGAGTTGAACCAGGTGACCCCTTGGTCGGCAGGCTGGCTGGCGCTCTATCCACTGAGCCGCACCAGCCAGTGCTAGTAAACATAATTTAAAAACACACAAAGGAAACAGAACTTCTGCCGAGAGAACAATGGAAAACGCCATCTGCGATTTCCAGAACTTACTTACCTTCCCATTCGGAGTTAAAGACCGAAGTGAGTACTTCCATCTCTCATTTCTTTTCGCCAGCTGATCATGTTATTTAAATAAATTGTGAAAGGCGCTAATTCATGGGTAAATTTTAATGAAAGTAACTGCCAGTGTTTTCAAGAATGTAACGATCTTAAACATTGCTGACTTTGGGTACGTACGAGTCTTTGAGACACAGCAGGAAGAGAGGCAGGCGCCGCTGGGTCGGCCTGGCGAGGTTCCTCCGCTGCCGCCAGGCCTCAGAACAGACCCCGCCCGTTCCTTTACGTCCACAGCAGTCATTCAAAAAACACTTCACTTCGTCCTCGTTTACCTGAGTAAGTTTAAGTATTTCTCCTTTAAGAAAAGAGCCTGTCCTTTTCATGGGTGGGTAGACGTCGCTGAAAATGTGAACATTGTAAGGCAACTGTGTTCTCACAATCCGATTGCCTATGTAAAACTAGGCAGGATAGACTTCCAGCCAAGATGGAGGCATAGGTGGAAATACTGTGCCTCCTCGCACAACCAAATTTACAAACAACAAAGTGTTAGTAACAAAAACGCAACCAAAACACAGAAAATTGAACTATATGGAAGTCCGACAACAAACCATTCAGCCAGATTGATAAACCAGCGAAGGAGCAAGCAGTGAGACAGACTGCGCAGGCCCCAGTGGCGGGAAGCAGCAGAGGGGACTGCTATCGTCCCTCTCTGACCCCGCCCCCACGTACAGCATCACAACCCAGCGACCTGGGCAGCCCCACCCTGGTGAACACCTAAGGCGCCTCTCCTCATACATAACAGGTGCGAACAGACCAAAACATTATGGCTCAAGAAGATCTCAAAGCCCCAGAGCCAATAACTCTTAAGTGACCAAGAAATGGCCAAACTTTCAGATGCACAGTTCAAAACACTGGTGATCAGGATGCTCACAGAACTGGTTGATTTTAGTTACAAATTAGAGGAACAAATGAAGGCTAAACTAATTGAAATGAAGGGAAATACACAGGAAACCAATAGTAATGGAAGGAAACTGGGACTCAAGTCAAGGGAGTGAACCAGAAGGAAGAAAAAAAATGACCAAACAGAAAAGGATGAAGAAACAAAAATTCAAAAAAATGAGGAGAGGCTTAGGAACCTTCAGGACATCTTTAAATGTTCCAACATCTGAATAACGGGGGTACCAGAAGGGAAAGAGGAAGAGCGACAAGTGGAAAACTTATTTGAACAAATAATAAAGAAGAACTTCCCCAATCTGGCAAAGGAAATAAACTTCCAGGAAATCCAGGAAGCTCAGAGAGTCCCAAAGAAGTTGGACCCAAGAACGAACACACCAAGGCACATCATCATTACATTAGCCAAGATTAAAATGAAGGAGAGAATCCTAGAAGCAGCAAGAGATAAGGGGACAGTCACCTACAAAGGAGTTCCCATCAAACTGTCAGCTGATTTCTCAAAAGAGACCTTACGGGCAAGAAGAGGCTGGAAAGAGGTATTCCAAGTCATGAAATCCAAAGACCTACATCCAAGATTGCTCTATCCAGCAAGGCTTTCATTTAGAATGGAAGGGCGATAGAGTGCTTCTCAGATAAGATCAAATTCAAGGAGTTCATCATCACCAAGCCCTTATTATATGAAATGTTAAAGGGACTTATCTAAGAAAAAGAAGATAAAAAAGATGAACAGTGAAAGGACAGCAAACTCACAGTTATTAACAACCACACCTAGAACAAAAGCAAACTAAGAGGACAGCTAGATCAGGAGCAGAACCATAGAAATGGAGATCACATGGAGGGTTAGCAACAGGAAAGTGGGAGGAGAAGTGGGGAGAAGGTATAGAGAATAAGTAACATAGACGGTAGGTAGAAAATAGACAGGGGGGAGGCTAAGAATAGTATGGGAAATATAGAATCTAAAGAACTTAGACATGTGGTCATAAACTAAAGGGGGGAATGGTGGGGGAGGGGTGTGCAGGGTGGAGGGGAATGAAGGGGGGAAATAGGACAACTGTAATAGCATAATTAATAAAATATATATTTTTAAAAACTAGGCAGGGTAAAAATATATGAGCAAATACTGGAAACCACTTGCTTATGATTCCTCACTCTGCCTAGAAAAAAACAACTTGAGTTAATTCTGTTCATTAGAATAAGGAATTGCTCAATTAAGCAAACCAAAATAGTTTTAAAGATATAAACTTCTTGAACATGGGAAAATATGAAAATCTTCCACTATATAAAGCTTTTTTTCCCCCTGGTTGAACAGTAAAAACTAGCGTGCACTCTTCGCTCAAAGAAGGGACGAGACAGAAAGAATAGGGACACGGTCAAACTTGAGGTGCGTGCGTGTTACCCACAGACAGGCAGCAGGATGGAGGAGGTTGGGCCAACTTCCTCAAGAGGAAATGAAGATTTCCTAGGTGAGTGCTTCCTCTGCCCAGAGCGCAGGTATGTTCCATCTGCCTGGGACCCTGTTCCAGTCTCAACGAACAGACCTCCAGCCAGTTAATTCCATGAGCTGGAAAACAGGAGCCACCTTGGAGTGGCCTTCTGCTCTACGCTCTATCACCCACTCGTAGTGACCTAACAATTGTCACTCCCTCCTTCAGCCACTGCCTGGTCTCCTTCCCCTTCACGACCTTCTCTGAATCCTGGTTTCTCGTCACCAGCTTCACTTCCTCACCTCTCATGCCCCAACTCCCTCCAACCTGACTTCTTTCCTGATCTCACCACAGAAATAGTCCTTATGGAAATAATGCTTACATTTGTCCCCGGGGGTGGCCACGTCACCAAATCAATGCACGTTACTCACGGCTCCTCACAGGGGGTCTCAACCTGCAGACCCCGCACCCTCGGCCCTTCCCTGCAGCTTTCTCCGAAGTCGCCTTCCTCTGGTTTCTGTCCCGCCTCTCGCGTGTTTTCTTTGCTTCCTTCCAGCCTCGCCCTCCCTCCAGCCCTTTCCGCTCCACGTCTCTGCCAGGCCTCGTTTCCACCCTCTCGTTCTTTCCACCTTTCTAGACCAGTTACTCTCCAAGCGTATTCCATGGGTCCTTCCGCAGGGCTCCACAAGGTAAAAGGTGTTTTTCTGTTTTGTTTTTTTTCCCCTGAAATGTTACTCGCTGCCCCGGTCCTCCAGGCGCACCGGCCACAGCTGGGTGGAACCGCCAGAGCTGGTGTGAGCCACCACCGGCGCCAAACCACACCGAGTCTCCGTGCATGTCCCCTTCACGCGCTCAGGAAAGCAGTCAGCGGCAGTTGAGGATGCGCTCGGTGGGTTAGCCAAGTGTCCGATTGCATGTAGCCTTGGCTCTAGAATACTGGGTCTTGTCCCACAGGTGTTATTTCAGCACCACTTACTAGAAAGACTACTGTTTCTCCACTGAATTAACCCCACACCTTGGTGGGAAAGCAGCTGACCACGCGAGTACAGGTCTGTTTCTGGACTCCCAGCGCGTTCCCCGGATCCCCTCCATGTCCTTCCCCGAGTGATGCCGCGCTGCCCCGGTGACTTGGCTTTCTGCCAAGTTTCAAATCAGGAGTGGAAGTTCTCCAACTCTGTTCTTTCTAGAAGTTGTTTCAGGTACTTTAAATCCTGTTTTCCACATAATTTGAGAGTCGGCTCGTCAGTTTCTACAGATAATTCTGCTGGGATTGGGACTGGGACTGCCCTGCATCTACAGACCAGTTGGGAAGTATGTCACCTCCCCGCCCTTGAACATGGTCTGCTTCTCCTTCCCTCTGTACGTTCCCTTTCCTTCTCTTGGTCGCGGGTTTGCAGTTCCCAAGGCCTCAAGGTCCCTGAGAGTAACGCCGGAGACCCTGCTGTCCATATGGTTTTGAGGGTCTCACACGTATTCAAAGCAACATCCATCAGCAAGCAAATGCCCAGGAAAAGAACTATCTGATATTGTTTAAGGAGGTTTTGTAAGACACAAAGCTTTCAATAAAAAAGTTATTTATTAAAAAATATTCCCTCCCAATTCTGACTCCATATCAAATTCAATAGGAGGGAGATTACAAAACAATAGATCAGATTGCAAAACAATCAGAACTGTTTGTACAGAGTACGACAGGAACTTCATTAGCTCATTTGTGTATTTTACTTCAGAATGAAATACAAATTCATCACTTTGTACAAGGTAAACATAATTGGCATGTGTTTAATTTTATAAAGCTTGTCTTCATCTTTCAGTTAAAAATTCAGCTAATATAAAATGATATTGACCTAAAAGAGTATCTGAGCAATGCTTTAGACTTCCTTTTGGGGGGCGGATTTAAGAAAAGTATGATTGCTCGGAAGTTTCCTCACTGCTCTCAAGAGCCACCTGAGACCCCCCGTGTCTCCGCTGCGTGTTTCCAGTGATTTAAAGGTGCTGGGAACGTGAATTCCGAAAGCACCCGAAATGGCGCTTAGACCCCAGAGCCTAAAAAAGTGTTTCTGACAGGTTTTGAAGTTCTTAGAGCTTCAAATGAACATACAGGACAGAGACATAAGAAGTGGACTCCACGTGCCCACTTAAAGGAAGCCCTTCCGTGCACTTCGGGGGAGGACTGCTCGCGCCCAGCGGCTCAGGCAGTCAGCCTCCTGTGAACCGTCTCCTGATAAGCAACAAACCTTCTCAGGTTCATCTTCACATTGTCGAGAACGCACAGCTGGTCTGGGCTGTATCTGCCTCTCCCTTCTTTTCGTATCTGCCAAAACAAAAGCCTTACGTGATTCGGTGCAAATTACCGATTCCTTGAAGAAGAGGAAGCCTTTCGTTTGGGGTGTGTTTCTTTCAGAACGAGGAGCTGCCAGAATCTGATGAAACATTTCCCCTTCCAACATTAATGGAACACAGTATGTGAGCCACGAAGATAAGACTGTGCACCTTCTAGTTTAATTGAACTTACTGAGGTAACATTGGTGAATAACATCAGATAAGCTTCAGGCATGTAATTCGAATGCGTCATCTGTACACAGCACGGGGTGCTCACCACCCAAAGCCGAGCCCCCCGTCACCATTATCCAACCCCTTTACCCTCTTCCCTGCCCCCCCTCCCTTCTCCCCGGTAGTCCCCACACTGTTGCCTGTGTCTATGAGTTGGTGGGCTGTTCTCTATCTTACATCCTGCGTGAGTGAAGTCACGCGTGGCTGTCCCGTGCCACCTGCCGTATCTCACTCAGCACGGGCGTTCCAGACCCCCCCCCCCCCGTACTGTCACAATCGGCGGTCTGCCTTCGCTCTGGACGGCCGGGCAGCAGCCCCTGCGAGCACACACCACGCCTTCTTCACCCGCCCGCCCACCGAGGACGCCTATGTCGTCTCCACGTCCTGGCCACTGTGAACGCTGCTGCAGCAGTTACGGGGGTACATGCGTCTTTACAAATAACCGCTTCCAAAGTTTTGGGACAACTACCCAGGAGGAGGACTCTGGGTCGCACGGTGGCTCTGGTCTCGACTTCCCGAGGAAGCTCCGCGGTGCTTTCTGCAGAGGCCTCGTAACTCACGTTCCCGCCAGAACTGCGCAGGGCCCCTTCCCCCCACCTCCTCCACCGCCTGCCTTCCGTGTCTCACTCACTGCTCACAGCCATTCTAACAGGGGTGAGGGGTGGTCCCTCCCTGTGGCTTTGATCTGCATCTCCCTAACAGCTAGTGAGCCTGGGCATCTTTTTAGATTATCTGACGTCTTCCTTGGAGAAGGTGTTCAGGTCCTCCCTCCATTTTGTTTTAAAGATTTTATTCATTTTTAGAGAGAGGGGGTAAGAGAGAGAGAAAGAAAGGGAGAGAAACATCAGTATGTGGTTGACTCTTGCATGACCCCCACTGGGGACCTGGCCCACAACCCAGGCATGAGCTCTGACTGGGAATCGACCTGGTGACCCCTTGGTTTGCAGGCCAGCACTCAGTCCACTGAGCCACACCAGCCAGGGCCTTCCCCATTTTTTAGTAAGATTGTTTTTGTTGTTGAGTTGTATGAGCTCCTCATATATTTTAGGTATTAGCCCCCATCAGAGGTTGTTTACAAACGCCCTATCCCACCTGGACAGCTGCGTTTCTGTTTTGCTGTAAGTTTTCCTGAAGACTACGTACCTTTGAAATGGCAGTTACTGGAACAACTAACCCGGAGAGTCTGAGAATGAGTGCCCCCGCCCGGAGTCCCAGCAGAGGTTCTCAGGCCTCGGTGTGCGGCAGTGTGTTCCCTGGAAGGCTCGCCAAGCACCAGGCTGGCGGGCCGGGCAGTTTCTGCTTCCCAGCAGGCGTGGGGCTGGGCCCTAGCATGTGACCTGTGACCAGTTAGCAGGTGCCGCTGCCGCGGACCCAGGGCGCTTGGAGAAGCACTAATCTGGGGACGTTGTGTAGTCAAATGCATTGTTACGGCGCTTCCGTGCCATCTGGGGCTACATATGTACCGAACAACCTTTACTGCCATTGTGACTTTGCTGACTAAGGGGCTTCCAATAGAAAACTCCAGGCTGCCCTTCCGGCTAACACAGAAACGGTCCCTGAGGGCTCGACAGCCTTTGAGGAAGGAAAACCACGACTATACGTCGTTACCATGGCATCAATCCGAACAGCAGACCTCCCAGAGGTCAGGGGTCCTTTTCCTAGTTCCGAGTCTACGTCACTTGTTTCCGAGCACTGGCTTCCACGGTTCGGTGACCTGACGACGCCTGCTTCCCTTGCAGGAAAAGGGGATGTCTTCCGCTCCTCCTGCAGAGCCCTTCTTCAGAAGCCTGGAGGGCCTGCAACCCTCAGGACACGGTGGACACTGTGCCGGTGCCGGCTGGGAAGACCACTAGGGGGCAGTGCTGCATAGACACACCCAGTGCAGGGCTGTGAGCAAGGGACGCTCCCTTCCGGGTGATGGCGAAACGCGAAGGCACACCTGTCTCCGCTTGGAGGCGCACCGCTCGGTGTGATCGCCCACAAGGAAGGGAGGAAGTGGGAAGAAAACCCCTCACCGCTGAGAACACAGACCAGCTTCAGAGGGCAAAGGGTACGAACCTGCACCAAGGAGAGAAGGCAGCCAGGGCATGTGATGTTCAGGCAGGGACTCTGGTCAACGGCGCTGCCGTGTCTACTGGGAAGGTGCTGAGAGAGTGGGTCTGAGAAGCTCCCCTCGGGAGAAAAACACGTCTCTCTGCGAGGTGATGGGTGCTAACTGGACTCACCGTGCCGATCACTTCACACCGTGCACATCCAGTCAGACCGTGGTGTGACACACCTGACACCGATCCAGTGTCACACGTCAATCATATTCCAGTAACCATCCCAGTATAATTTCCAATTACATCCCAGTAAAAGCAGAAGCAAAACAGCCCTGGTGGGTGCGGCTCAGTGGATTGAGTGCCAGCCTGTGAACTGAAAGGTTGACAGTCCTGTTCCCTGTCAGGGCACGTGCCTGGGTTGGGGGGTGTGTGAAAGGCAACCAATTGCTCTCGCTCATTGATATTTCTCTCCCTCCCTTTCTCCCTCCCTTCCCCTCTCTCTGAAAATAAATTAAAAAAAAAAAACAACACCGAAGAAAAAAACTACAGGCTTCACCGAAACACAGTGAAGAGTGAGCTGTTCAACCCCCCCCAGGATTCAGTCCCCACGGGTCAGGCCCTGCTCAGGAAGTGCCAGCCACCAGCCCTGACTTCTTCCGACGTTAACACGCCAACACATCAAGACATTAAAGACACAGCGATGTTAATGTTCTTCAACCGACACCCGCTTCAGAGGTGAGAAAGACAGAAGATGTGTGCGGCCTGTGTTTCTGTTTTCTTCTGGGAAATAAAACTACTTTTTATGCCTTAAAACTTTCTCAGAACATCTAAATTTCTGGATTCAGTTCTTTCCGTGAGGCCTTAATTCTGCGTTAGAAACTTGCTAGATCAAAGAAATGCATATTGAAAAACAACAAAAAGATCATCTTCCTTCAGAAGCTCTCTTTTCTTCGCAAAGATTAAGAGCGAATGTTGAACTTAAAGTCTAAAAGCCAAAAAGACAACTATTTACTTCCAGGGGGTTTGTCTTTTTTTCTGAGCACCAAAGGGAAATATTCATGACAGTGAAACGAGCCTGTAACGCAGTACGTAATATAAAATGAGGCTGGAGACCGGGAAGAGCTCTGTGGGCTGCAGACTGCTGCGTTTATACCTAAGGAGCACTGGCGGCACCGCTCAACTTACAGAAGAAGAAGGCGTGTGCCATCTGGCTCGGGTCATGGAGTCCCAGCTCTGATTTGGCCTGGCAGCATTTGCAGATGGGGCCGGGGGACTTGGGCACCAGGAAGGGGCTCAGGGCGGGGACTGCACACTCCTGTTCCCACAGGACAAGGAGGCTCAAACACTCCCCACTGAACGGCCCACATACCTTCATCTTGAAGACTGGCTGGAGCTCTCGCAGAGCGGGCAGTAAACGGATCTGGACGGAGGCCCTCTCGGCCTCTCTGCCGTCTGCGAACACGTCGAACAGGGCGTCCAGGGCCTCTCCTGTGACCACCAGTGAAGGGTCCTTGGTGGCAACCTCCAGCAGGGAGCAGCCGATGGTCTGGGGCCAATAAGACGCACATTAGCACCAGAATTCCTAGGGCAATTTCCCGAGCACCAGCTTTAAACAGCAGTGATGCACGCGTGATACTGTACACAAAAATGCCGGCAGAAAATTCTAACTTTGAGAAGAGTAAAGATTAAAGACAACATATATCTATAAATAGACTAAGTATAATATAAGAGAAATTAAACACATTAGCAGTTATATCCCTAAATAAAATGAATTAGATCCATAAATAATACATGAAAGGTTGATTTAGGAAGTTTAAAAAATTCCCCCTCTGCTTCCCTCAAAAAAGCTTTCCCCATGGTGTCAAAATGGAACAAATAAGATGCTTTTTAAAGTATACAAAAAACACCCAAAGACAATTTAAAAAAATTGAATACACTCTCATTTTGCTTCACTGAATTTTCACAATTGGCTAGTTATTAAACAGTCCATTTCCACCCTGGCTGGTGTGGCTCAGTGGACTGAGTGCCTGCCTGAAAACCAGAGTTGCTGGTTCAATTCCCAGTCAGGACACACACCTGGGTTTCGGACCAGATCCCCTCTAGGGGACATGCAAGAGGCAACCACACATTGATGTTTCTCTCCCTTTCTCCTTCCCTTCTCCTCTCTAAAAATAAACAAGTAAAATTAAAAAAAAAACAAAAAACCAAGCCATTCCTAAACTGCAAAGAGCTGTTCAAGAGTGAACTATTTTGTCTGGTGGCTCAGCTTCGCCCTTCAAGTCGGAAAGGCATGTGCAAAGCTGGTGCTCCCGGCGGGAGAGTGAAGTGCTAAGAACCCCAAGTCCAAACTCCGGCTTCCCTGTGACAGGATGGCCCTTGGACAGTCCATGCACCATCTAAGTGTCCAGGTCACAACATCCTATGCAGTAGGCAGGAGGGAGCACGTGGCGCCCCTATGAGCAGTCTCACTGAAAAGACTGATCTGGATCTGCATCTCCTCTGGCCCGGAGGGCTCGCTGCGGGTGCAGGCGATACAGAGGAGGGAACAAGCTTAGCACCATGGGGAAGCAATCGGAGAAACCCAGAGGCTGGACACTGCGTAGGAACAACTGACCCCAGAGTTACGGGGCAGAGCAGGGGTGGGTGATGAGCGGTCTTGGGTGCTGCTCTGTCCCCGAGTCACAGAGGCCTGGAAGAACTCAGACCACATATAACACGCACACTTCACTCAGGTGCTGGTCCAACCATCTGCAAGTGTATATTTTAGGAACTAAAAGTGTGAGAATGGACCAGGTACCCGACACACTAGGAAAGGACTCTTAGCTGAGTAAGGCGAGACGATGGCGGCCATACAAGAAACCGCCCCCATGGGCGTGCATGTGAGCCAGTAAGGGAAAAACATACGGCGCCCTTAATTTACTTTAATTCACCCAGCAAAGAAACCACGTGGAGCACACATGATGGGATGCTGCTCATCACTGAACACGCTTCGTCAGCTCACAAAACACGCTCCACCCTTTTTCTGTTTTTCTTCATGCTTGGAAATAGAACTAAGTAAAAACATTAAAAAAATCCTACCTTATGCCTGAAAAAAACGTGCTGTTCTGAACGCAGAACTCGGAAACGCTGGTATTACGGATAGCGTACCCGCACGCAGTGCACACTTCTGCCGCACGGCTGCGCCCCTGCCCACCGCGTATCTCCGTGTTGTCCACCGCGCCAGGCCGACTGTGCGTCTCCACGTCGAACGCATAGCCACGCCCCTTCCCACTGTGCGTATACACGTCGGCCACGTGGCCACACCCCAACCAACCCTACATTTACACGTTAGCAGCAAGGCCGTGCCCCAGCCCACTGTGCAGCTGTACGTCACACAACTGCGCCCTAGCCTGTGTGCGTCTATACGTCGTCACACGGCCGCGCCCGGCCCAATGTGCGTCCGCAGACCCTGATCCCAGGGGTGCCGCAGAGGAAGGGGTAACGAGGGACTGGATGTTTAGGGTGGAGGTGAGTGTTCTGCTGTGTGCGCGTACCATCTTTTGAAAATAAGGGTCTTACAGATATCACTATCATTGTGAAGTGCCTAGCAGGTTAGGCGTGCTGTCTACTAAGCGGTGTGCTTCCCGTCAGTCAGGACCCACACTTGAGCAAGCTTTGTCACCCTGTCCTCGGCCGGCGGTGACACCGCATCTCTAACAGAGCAGCTGCTGAGCACCCGGTGGGGAGGGGAAGTGCTGGAAGCAAAATGCCGAGCGAGTTCCCCGTGCACACGCAGTGGCAGCATCAGGAGGAACATGTGGGGTGTGGTGCGGGTGCGCGCAGCCTGGGGTGAAGGCTCCCTCCTGGCAGCACAACCGCACATCAGTGCAACAGCCGAGGTCAGGGCATCTCAAAATTTTGAACTTGCCTTTCATGGGAGACAAGTTCATTTTGGAAAAGTATCTCTGAAGCAGTTAAATGGCAAAATGGGACTCAGATTTTCAAGTCCCTATCTAATCTGTGCAGTGAAAGCAAGCCACAAGGTGGATGAAGGATGTCCTTCAGCGAGCACCTTCTCAATACAGTATCTTTTCACGACATCCACAGAGGTGCCCTAAAACCCGCAGTAATAGTGACGAACCAAGCAGACTGTTTTACCTTGAGAGTTTCGAGTGTGCCGTCTTCTTTGGCAAGGACGCTGCCCGTGATTCCCAAAATACTGACCACGTTCACTCGAACGCTGACGTTAGCGCTCTGAATGCCGGCTCTGCACAGCATCATCAGCTGGTCCGGGGTCATGCACTGTCGGAGGAGGGGAGGAGAGCACGTGCGGTGTGAAGCTCAGCCAGGACCGACCGCACAGGACGCACGGCCGACAGCCTCTCCCGCGGGGGCTCCGAGGACAACGCAAGTTCTTGGCAGAGAAGTCACTACACATTTCTAGTCACCCCCCAACACGGCTGGCCATTCAGAGCTGGGACAAGGCCTGTCAGTGTCACTGTCATCACTCAAACCCCCACAGCCAGGAGCCCACAAAAGGGGCGTGGGCTCCCATCAGTTTCACTTAAAGACTTTCCTTCAAATGCACTCCAACTGGAGAGATTCCAGTTTCTTTTCAGCATTGATCATGAAAGTCTTTTGAAAATGTAATAGGATCACGTAGCTCTAATAAAAATTGGCTGAATCTACACAAGATAGGAACTCACTCTGAGACATGTTATGGTCAATTACTGAAGACTAAAAATCAGTAATACTGGTTCACTAGGCAGTAATACTTTCCATTTTAAGCTCATTTGAACGCACGTGCAGACGCGTATTGTGGAGTTTGAGTGTCCTGCTGCCTGTGACAGGCAGCCCAGTGTGGGGATTAAGGGCTCAGGACCTGGAGCCTGACATCCTGGGTTCAAATCCCAGCCCCCATCCCAAATCCCAGAAACACCTCGCTCTCTCACTACTTGTCCTTGGCCTCCTCGCCTTATACCGCGTCAGAGAGCCAGGCTCCTTCGAGTTCTAAAAGTCAAAAGCCAACGTCCAGTCCACCACCGACCTGAGGATTTATGGCCTGACTACTTGCCACCTGGCAACGCAGCACGAGTTCCTGAGTCCCAGTACACCCCCCGCTTTACCTCCAGAGGGGCTGGGAGGGCTGAGAAGTACACACCAAGCACTCACTACATGTCAGCTATCGTTTTATGGAGGAGTCCCGAGCAGTTCTAAATCGTCTAATTCGTTTCTGACTCACCCGCACCACTCTGCCAAGTCTAAAGGTAATAGCAAGTATGCTCAGAAAAGTCTGCTGAAAAAAATCCCACAAACGATGGAGCTGTCCCTCGCTAGGACAGGCTGGGGAGGACAAGGAAGGTGTGCTTCGTTACTACTGGGGTGACTCACAATGGAAGCTGCCCAGCACATGAGAGCCACAGGCACAGCGGTGGATGGCCGAGCAGGACAGCCGTGTCCGGGCCTGGAGCTGCCACATGGCACGTCGGGTCCTTGACCACCTCTCCTTATGACGTGGCAGAGAGCCAGGCTCCTTCGAGTTCTAAAACTCACAGCCCATGCCCAGGCCACCGCCGACCTGAGGATTTCCGGCCTGACTACACGTGAATAACTGATCGTCGGCTGAGCCCCAGCTGTGAGTCATTTCTTTTCAACGTCAGGCTGACGCCATCAGTTACTGCCTGAACACCATGGAAACTCAACGACAATACTGGACATTCCTACAAGCCCCGCCGTGGAGGGGCTTCTGACCCTCCCGGCGGCCACCCGGCAGGCCAGGCATTAAAAACTCAGAGTCGAAAGTTATGTTTTTGAAAAAACACACGGAGAACTTTTTTAGAGTCCACGTTAGAAGCTGACAGGGCAGACCCCACGTCACAGTGGAGCACCAGGCACCCACAGACTCCGGAGCAGGAGGACGTCCAGGTGCTCTGCTCTGGAGGTGAGGCCACAGTGCTGGGGCGAGAGGCAGGCACAGCGCTGGGAGAAGGGGTCCCAGGAACTGCGAAGTCAGGTGGCTGGGAAGAGCGGCTATGTGGGCAGTGATGTCCCAGTGAGTGGGACCAGGCAGGGCCAGCAGACCCAGCTGGCTCGTCACGGACAACTAGGGAATGCCTGTTCATTGAGGGTGTGGGTCACAGTGGTGTGGCCACGTTTTCCCAAGTCCACTTGTCGTCACAGACATTATGACACGCATGATAAAAGACGTATGGGTGGAACAACACGAGTGGCACACCACTGTGGAAGCAGGTGCAGAGGTGTCAGGGAGACAGGAAATGTGCGTGAGCGCCGACACCAGCCGCCCCTCCGGTGCAGGCGCCGCGGGCTCACTGTCCGCACTCACAACAAGGAGCTGCGCCCCCTGCTCTCGGGGAGGTCTGAGGGGGCCCTCCACGCACAGCAGGACTCGGAGGTGCTGTGGTGCCCGGCTCAGAGGCGAGGGTCACTCATCGCGCAGGGTCAGGAGGGCACGGCCGAGAGGGTCCACACCAGAGTGCTTTAGAATGACAAACGGCAGCCAGAGACAATGTTCACAACGCCCATGACAAATGAGTTACACAAGTGACAGACCTACTGTCTGCTGGTGGCAGTGGGGGGAGACAAGAAGGATTTTACATTTTACTTTATGCACTTCTGTTTTCTTTTTACCAGAATCACTGCAGTAGAAATAAAAACTGGAAAAACAGTTAAGTGATAAATACTGACTCTTTGGTAGTTTCACATGAAAACTTTAACCCTTACCTGGGGGATGTTCTTGGAGGCCATTGTTTGCAAAAGGGCCCGCAAGGCACTACTTATGGCTTCTAGAAAGTCAACATGCTGAGCAAAATCTGCAAACAAGAGTGAAACGTGAATTCTGCCTTTCTCCAGACAATGATTTTATAGAAAAGGAAACCACTCATGGTAGAAGCACGCCAAGTGTTAACCCACGCCGCTGCAGTGAAAACACCGTCCGGGTGGAAGCTGGCTCCCACAACACAGCTCCTGCGGCCTGCACGCTCGGCCACACTGAAATGACCGTGGCCAGGCAGGGCTCCACAGGCAGCCCCAGACCCCGGGCGCTGGTTTTCGTTCCGGGCCTGCTTTATCGGGATGCGCCGGAGCTGGCTTTTGAAGACTGACTTCAGCTTTTCACAGATCCCCACCAGCCTGCTGGCAAGGCGGGGGGCCACCTTCCCAACCAGAGTCCTCATAGCCTGCACCCACCGCCCAGCCCAGAGCTGTGGCTGGGCAGGGCAGGGCCAGCCGCCACGGTGTTCAGGGACCCAGCCTCGCCTGTCCACTCCAGCTCACTTTCACTCCTTCCTCACAGGCCCCTTCTCCCTGCTCAAGATGAACAGAACAGCAGTCAACTGTTGCGCTAACACAGCTGCGTAAAAGTGGAGAGGAGGCGTCCAGATGAGCTGGCTCCCTAACCTCTGGTGGGCGGGGAAAGTGACTCACTCGGTGTGGTAGGTTCCATTTTCCAAAAACAGCCACTTCCAGCTTGACGTGATCTTTTAGAACCTGGGCACTTCCAGAAAGATGTGGAGTCTCTTTCTACTCCCTCAATCTGGGTGGGGCTTGGGGACTATGTCTTCAACCAACAGAACGTAAGGAAGTGCCAAGCCAGGTCACGAAGGATAACCTGACTCCCGCCTGACGGTGTGTCTATGCTCCCCTTTCCAGGCTGCCCTGGGAGCCTGGCCCCCAGGGTGGGAGGGAGCCCAGGGCCCAGGAAGAGGTCATTAAGAAGGACAGTTAACTACATGCAGCATCTGCCTAGGGTTTTGTGTACAAATGAAACTGACCTATATCTGCACAGAGACCTGCCAATTACAGATTCAGCGCTTACTAGGCAAGGTGTCTGAGTAGAGACTGTTAACCAAGTGGTTTTATCTTAAAGAAAAAAAAATGGACAATTAGCCAAACACACTCATGAGGCCTAAATTAAAGGCATTTGTGATTTGGCCTTACTTGGTCTGACCAGATGCAAACAATCTCCATGAGAAAACCACGACCCAGAAACCCGCCTGTGCACTGTGGTCCAACTCCCCGCCACCTGCAGCTGCGGGAACACGACCGGTGGCGTCAGCAAGGGCTTCCGCAGGCTGCACGACCCAGACCCAACACACAGTCCAAGTCGCTGCCCCTTCCAGTCCCGCTCCACCTGAGTGCCCTTCCGCAGCAGGACTCCTCACCTGGCCGAGAAAAGAGCAGTGTGGACAGGTGCTGTGCGAGCTCCTGAAGGGCCGGCGCTCCGCCCAGGTGCTCCAGCTCCAGGAGGGACACGAGACTCTGGAGGCACAGGAGGGCTCGGCACTGCACGGTGTTCATTCTGCAAGGGAGGGGAGACGATGCTGTGTTTCTCTGATGGGGGCCGGAGCCAGCTGTTCGGGCTGGGAGCACCGGGAAACAGGAGGTCGGCGGCAGTGAGCAAAGGCCGAAGCGGAGCCCTTCTCCAGCCAATCCACTGAAAGGGACGTGGCTGGCACCCACAGCTGACCTCCACCGCCCCTCCACGCCCCACCCCCCTGACCCCGCAGGTCCAGACTTTGATGTGAACAAGTCCTTGCTCTTCTTTCTAGGCTTACACCTATGTGTGCGTCCCTGAACAGACGAGCATGGTGGTGCCCGTGTCTGCACTTTGTGAAAGTTACGCCAGTGTGTGTGCTGGGCTGTGCTCCGATCTCTAGCTCAGTGGTGTTTGGTCCACGTGGTGAGTTCTGGCTCAGGCCCCGTTCACGGCTGTGTGTTCTGCCCTGCGATCGTGCCAGAAGAGGTTGGGGCAAGTGTGAGCCCCACCACTACACGCACTCTCTGGCCACAAGCACACACTTCCCTGGGGCGTGCACACGGCACAGAACCACAAACCCAGGGGCAGTCGGCCCCTTCTATCGAGTGGTCCGCCCTTTCCCATAACGACGACGACAAATGGTTTGGAAAACAGGAAAGTCCTTACTTTCTAATCAAAGGTTTCCACGTGGGGTTTCTGGAACACATGTCCACCGCAATGCTGTTCGGAAAGGCAGTTTTCTCAAATATCTAGGTGTCAAGAAGTCATAAAGCAAAAGTTAAAGAGCAGGCTCACTGTATATATACCAGACCCCCCCCCACAGCCCCGACGCATCCCGCCCAGGCGGAAGGGTCAGCCCATGTGCGGGACTATCTGTCCATGTAGCTTCCCAGTCACCTACTGTGGGAGCTTACTGCCCCTTGAGTCCCCAGCCTCCCCGTCATGTGCAGTGAGTCCAGACCGAGGACGGTTACCTTCCTGGGGAGGAGGAAGCTCGTGAGGGCGGTGTGGACCTCGTGGGAGAGGCAGAGTGGGGAGAGCAGCTGCCCGGCGCCCTCACAGAGGGCGTCCTCCATAAACACCTCGCTCTCGTCGCTGCTGGAAAGCTCCTCCTCCCACTTGTCCTCGTCCTCGTCGGCGGGACCTGCGAAGGGCGCGGAGCACAGGGCGTGAGCCGGGTCCTGGTGGGAGCTGCCCACTCAGCCTGGGAAAGGGAGGTACCCCGGCCACGAACCTTCGCTGCAGCACATGTTGACAATGATTTCCAGAGCCGTCTGCTGAGCGGTCAGCAGCGCCGTGGCCTCTCTCAGCTCCATGTCAGTCGGCTGGGGAGAAGCAAACCACCGACTCTCAATGTGCGGCCGGCACCTTCACGGGAGGCCCCTTTCGGGGTATCAAACTCATGTTTACCGGGGGCCACGTCAGCCTTGCAGTTGCCTTCAAAGGGCCAAATGTAACTTTAGGACTGTGTACATGTAACTACTCCTTAACAGTTAAGTGGGAGCTCGGCACTGCCACTGGGTAGAAACAAGGAGGGGGGCTAGGCTGGGCCCGCAGGCTTTGTGTCTGCCACCTGCACCTTAGTGCAAGTAGGCTCAATGATTTCAATGTCACACAGCCGCAGGGGTGCGGTGGGGACAAGAGTCATAATAAGGAGGAAGCACTGATCCCTCTGGCACCGGGGAGCAAGCAGCTGTCACCTGGACTCCCAGCTACCTGCATGGCTGTCGTTCTCTACGCGCTGCTCAGTGAGCGGGAGAGGACGGACAGCCAGGCACTGTGCACCGGACTCCCCCCCGAAACTCAACCCAACGTACTGAGAAGCGGCTGCGCACACCCAGACTAAAGCAGGAGCCCGTCTCAGACGCCGGGCACGATGCACAGCAACCTGCCTTTAGCTGCCTGGACGTCTTCCCGGGGAAGACCAGTAAGAACTACGGGCAAGCCCTCCGGGGCCCACAGGGCTGGGCTGGGGGCGGACAGGCCTGCTTCTGGGCCTCTTCTGGAGGTTACAGTAAAGCCCTTCTTCAACGCTGAAGGAGGGGGATGTTTTCCTCTGGAAATGAATTAGCATGAACTTACCAATCACCATTTTTGAGAGGGGTTGTGCACATTTTCATGACCTTAATTTGCAAGTCACCTATGAAAAGGGAAAAAGCTACACTGACATCCCAAAGCGGTGCATAGGTAGAAATAATGTGTATTTTATCATCTGAATGATGGATGCAGTATCATTTATGAAGCATTTCACTGATGTGGGGTATTTCAGATTACTTGGATATCTTAATTCCTCAGATTTACTGGGTCAGGGTTTAAAAACACAACTGGAGACCTGTGACATGGCCCCAATTTCCTGTCCAGAGTGTTTATTCTCATTTGTAATCCTCCAGCAACTTCCTTATGCAACAACTTAACTGTAATTCAAACCATGTTCTTAAAGGGGGCAAATTGCTCATTGAAGAGATGTGGCTAATTCAATGCCTGTATTTCTTTTACTGCTGGCAAGAATGAATGTAAAAACTACCCTACTCACTGCGTGGGATACTCGAGGAAACACAGGCTCTTCCCCACTTCAGACTCACACGCTCTGGCTCGGAAGCAGCCGAGATTAAGTCCCACCTTTTTACACACCTCGCCTGCTCCGAACCTCACCCTGCTTCTTGCTGCTGTCACACCACCAGCGCAGAGGAAATGTTATGACATCTGAGACTTGCTTGAAGGTATTTGGTAGTGGAGGGGAGAGGGGGCGGGGACGGGGATGACACAGAACAGACTACGGTGTGATAAACGACAACCGTGGGAGGCTGTTGGAGCTGGAAGGAGGCTGGTCTGCTTCCACATATGTTACAACAATCACCTGAGTTGCTTCTCTCTTTACACATCTGGGATTATAGCTTCTCACGTGAAATGCTGCAATTACAGGTTCTGATTCTCAAGGACCCCTGGGCGGTGCGAAGGGCTGGACCCAGGCTGGCCATAAATCTGCACTCCTGACTCATATCAGCGGATGCCCAGTGGCCCACGGGCCTGTTAATCATCATTATGTTACCGGATTTTAAAAAGCAAGCTTTTGTTACAACACTGCATTTTATCAGCTCCAAAATTCTATTTTTATTTTATTTTTTTTAAATCTTTTTTTTTTTTAAGATTTTATTTATTTATCCTTAGAGGGGAAGGGAAGGAGAGAGGGAGAGAAACATCAATATATGGTTGCCTTTCATGCATCCCCTGCTGGGAATTGGCCTGCAGGGAACTGGTCTGCAACCCAGGCATGTGCCCTGACTGGGAATCGAACCGCGATTGTCTGGTTCGAAGGCCTGTGCTCAATCCACTGAGCTACACCAGCCAGGGCTTCAAAATTCTATTTTTAAAGAGTACGTAGGCCACCCTGGCTGGTGTGGCTCAATGGATTGAGCGCCAGCCTGCGAACCACACGATTTCGGTTCAATTCCCGGTCAGGGCACATGCCTGGGTTGCAGGCCAGTTCCCAGCAGGGGACGCACGAGAGGCAACCACACATTGATATTTCTCTCCCTCTCTCCTTCCGTTCTCCTCTAAAGATTAAAAAAAAAAAAAAGAAAAGAAAAGAATACATAGGAAAGTAAATGTCTAACCACCAGTTAAATACTCATAGTTTTTAGCCAGTCTCAGGAGACATGGAGCTTGGTCCCCTCGGCCGCTCTAGGAAGGGGCCCCTTGGAGGAGAGGCTGGCAGAGGGGCAACGCTCGGGAGTGCCATCCTCCCACCCATGGGGCCTCCAGGGACTTTTGTTCGGCTCGGACTGGAATTCGGGGAAAGCTGCTGCATGAGTCGGGCCTGGGCCAGGGCAGCGGGCAGCTGTGGGACAGCCTCGGACGCTGACCTGCCCCGTCCGTGTGGACGCAACACCATGGCTGTCCCAGATCGAGAACTGAGCCCTCCTGTGACAAGTGAACAGATGTCCCCAGGGCTCTTTGCAGACACCCTCCTGGGAGGACCAGATGCATAGCTGCACCTCTGTCTGTCCCACGTCACTGATTTTAAATCCCTCAGCTCTGACTAAGACACGAGGGACAGGAATACGTGTGGGGCTCACACATGCGTCACCTGCTCCGGAGGGGGTGCGCCAGGCCTTTTCAGACGCCTTGTGATTTGCGATCAACTCGGGTGGTATTCACCTGGCACCTGACACAGCCCTCCAGCTGTGCACGGGGCCTGGAAAGGTTGCTCTGTGTTCCTTTCTCTGTGACATCACCTCGTCACGCTTTACACAACTTCGTGAATTCGAAAAAGGAGGAGACTGATTTTCAGGTATATTCTCACTTAGAGAATTCTTACTGGCACAACCTTATTGAGCGTCCGCGGCACTAACTGAAGACTGTTCTGTTCCAGATCACTTCACAGGAACAAGGCCAGGCCTCAGGTGAGGCTGCAGAGGCCAGGGGCAGCAAGCTTCCCATTTAGGCCTGCCCGCTTCTTCGGGATGACCTCAGCAGCCTCCTCCCTGGGCTTCCTGCCTCCAGGCCCCCAGCTCCACAGCCCTGCTTTCCCCAGGCTGTCTCCGCCCCAGCCTTTAAGTCTGCTCAGGAGTCCCACCCCCAGCCCCCTCTGCCTGCCTCTTCCCTCCCTCTGCCCTCAGGCGGCCAGGTGAGCCAGCTGTAGACAATCTGCTGCTCAGAAGCTGGGCCCAGCCCTCTCATGGTCCTTAGCACAGGCATCATGGTAAACCACAAGTATGTGTCTCCTCCCAAGACGAGACACAGTGGTCCCTGAAGACAGGAAATCTGTCTTAATCATCTCTCACTTCCCGGCACCTGGCCCAGCGCCTGGTCCCAGGTAGTGGCAGTGACAGTGTGTACCTGAAGGGGTCAAATCCTGGCCCTACTGGCCTCCTGACTCCTTGCTTGCCTCCATGGGGCCGCTTTCTCTGAAGCACAGCTCCTTCTCTGCAGACTGGCTCAGCTGAAACGTTTGCTGCACCGAGGACGAGGCACCCTCACCCCGACATTGCACCTGAGCACCAGCATCCCCCATTACTCAGCCTGCAAAAACCGCCAGCCTCCGTTTATCCCACGACCAGACGCCCTCCTGCGTGCGGCAGCGATGGGCAGAGGGAGGCCTGGCCTGCCACTCTGTCAGGCCAGCACTAACGTAAGAGGGACATGGGCGTCCCAGATCGAACAACCCAAGCGAAGTGAAAATCCCGGCGCTGGGGGATGGTCGGGGAGACATCGCGTGGATGACCCGGGGGACAGGGCAGCTCCCGTGAGGATCGCCCGCTTCCAGAGTGGAAGTTTGGGGTGTCCCGTCTTTGAAATCTTCTATATACAAAAGTTTCACTTTAAAGAGTTTTTTTTCCCCTTTGGGTACAGATTTCTAATGTTATAAATGAGAGTTCGTGGGAAAAATGGACCAATTTTTACTGAAATTCATCTTCTAATTAATTTTACTGTAACGCTTTTTTACAAAACTTGCGACACCTACTGTAAGGAAGTCCCCGTATTAACCCACATGGGAAAGCACCAATCCGACTTACTGGGAGTAAATCCGAGACGAAAGTTCTCCTCCTGCCTCTTCCCTTCGGCAGAGTCTCTCCCATCGCTCCGTCTTCGGGCGAACCGCCCCCACCAGCGTTCTCCGGCGTCCCCTCGGCCTCCGCAGCGGTTTTCAGCCTTTGCGTCTCGGCCTCCTTCAATCGAATGACCACTTCACCGGCATCCATCTCCAGAACCTCAGATAAGATCTTCAGGACAGCATTTATGATTTCTGCTTGGCTCTTGGACGGGACGACGTCCTTCAGATTCCAAACTGTGCCTGGAAAATGAGCGCAAAGACCAAGGGTCACCTGTGACTGGCTCTGTAAGCTTGGCTGTCACTTCAAGGAGTCCTGATCCCACCGCCTCTGTTCAGTTTTTTTTTTTTTTTTAGATTTTATTTATTTATCTTTAGAGGGGAAGGGGAGAAGGAGAGAGGGAGAGAAACATCAGTGTATGGTTGCCTCTCATGTGTCCCCCACTGAGAACTGGCCTGCAACCCAGGCATGTGCCCTGACTGGGAATCGAACTGCGATCCTGTGGTTCACAGGCCCATGCTCAATCCACTGTGCTACGCCAGCCAGGGCTGTTCCGTTTTAATTAAAAGCCAAAAAGCTGCGCGCAGAGGCAGCTCGCTCTAGTACAGCCCTTCCTGGTCGTCCCCTCCTCAGCACACCGTCCTCTGATACAACGCCTAGCAACAGACTGGGCCACTGCTCCAGTTTCTTTGAAAACAACAAAGTAAGTTGCCTCCTTTCCTTTCATCTTAACCTGAGCAGCTCTCTGAGGCAGCTGCTCTTAGTCCACGAGTGGAATGGAATGTGCCCAAGTCCCACGGCCTCACGGACACACCAGGTAGCAGGTGCTGGGGTTTTTTGATCATCCTAAGAGAATGCCCGCTAGGATAACGTCAGGATGACTGTTTAAAAAGCGACGGTTAAAATACAGATCCTTCCTGGACATACACCAAAGAAGTGAAAGCGGGGCCTCAAACAGGCATCTGGACCCGAGTTCACGCAGCGTTCTTCAACAGCCAAAAGGAGGGAGCTGCCCAAGCGGCGTGGATAAACCAAACGTCCCTACGTACAGGGGCGCATTATTCAGCCTTAAAAGGGAAGGACATTCTGACACACGCTGCTGTGAGGGTGAACTCTGAGGGTGTTCTGTGAAGTGAAATTAGTCACCCAAAACACCTGACGACGATGCAGGACTCCATGCACACAAGGCAGCTGGAGTGGATGGAAAGTAGGCGGGCGCTGCTGGAACGGTGGGGGCGTGGCCAGTGGGTGGGGGCGTGGCCAGTGGGTGGGGAGCTGTTCCCTGTGCATGGAATTTCTGTTTTGCAAGATGGAGGAAGTTCTGGGGATCGCATGCATGACAACGTGAATTTATTTAACACGATTAAACTGTACACTTAAATATGGTTAAGATAGAAAACTTTGTTACGTGTATTTTACCACTTAAAAAAACCCCACAACACCTCTCAAGATAAATTACTCCCTCAAGACCAAAGGGCAAGAGAAAAATGTCTAGAGAAGCTACGATTATACCAACTACTCAACAGATCCCCAGATTATTTCTTGTTTGTATTTGGAAATCCTGGGGTCCAAGGGCTCGGGGAAATCTTGGGAACAGGGAGTGGCCATGTATTCGATGCCTGTGATCCACTTATCACCGCCCTGGTTAACAGGGGCCCCAGCTGCAGCGCCCCCTGCCGGACAACAGTGGGTATTACACTGCAAGCAAATCAATCTCAGAACAGACACAAGCACAGGAGGGAATGAAGGAAGTCCAGCCCCCACCCCCACCCATGAGGAGTGACTGAAAGGCACTCGATCACACATGGCCGAGTCTTACCTGCCACCAGTGTCTTGAGCAGAACATGTGCCATGGAACTGGCCGGGGCCAGCATGGCTGATTCCAGCACCTGCAAGGCCGAGCCCCTGAAGGACTTCAGCAGCTCCGGGTTATCCTCCGTGACCGTCTGCAGGCAGTAGGCTGCGAAGACAGAAACGAAGTGTTCAGAAACAGTGACTCCTGCTAGGGTGACTCACCCCAAAGTGACGCATCGGAAGACAGTCGTGTCCTTACAACTCCTCCACACACCGCTGGTTGAACAGGGTGTGTGTGCTCAGGGCACCACCCGCACATGAGGGTCCCCTAACAGCCGGTGCTGTGAAGGACTGTTTGCTTTTCTCTTTAATTAATGTACCACTGTTTACAGAAGTAGACTTTTATGAACACAATTTTAAAGGCTCTTGAACGCCATGACCAAGCCCAGTTGCTATAAACAGCAATACAGGCTCATCCTTGGCCACGTGCCGTGGACCAGCAGCAAACAGTCCGCAGGCCCAGCACCCATCCGGGCCCAACACTCAGAGGAGGTTTGTTGTCACTAACACACCCCGGGTTTTGGACATTCTGGCTTCCTTTACACTCAGCATGACCTTAAAGGTTACAACTATTTCCAGTGAAACAGTATTTAAAAAAAAAAAGGATTTTACATATAAATGTAAGCAAATTCAGAGGTGGGTAAAATATTAAGAGACAAATGAGCCATTTCACTCTTCCCCTGAATTAAAATAAGGCAAATAAACCTGTAACAAGACTAAGGAACAAACAGGAATCCAGGAATCAAGTTTTTCTTTTCAAAGCTGTGGACTAACTTTCCTGAAATTCTTATCGTGACAGAAACTGTCCTCTGAGATTAAAAGTCACCTACCAACTGCCTGGCCCCACTGTCAAATGCACAGACTCACTGACCCCCCACTTCTGCCAAAGAGTCCACTCTAACAAAATGACTTGGAAGTTTTTCCCAGTCGTGTTTGGTCCACTATTTGTTTTTTCTTTCCTGTTCTCTTAAAAGTGCCCATTGGCACCAAGAGAAACACCAGGAAGGGGAACACTTGGTCCCCGCCAGGAGGAAGGCAGAGCTAAATAACGGTGCCGCCAGTCCGACGGGCAGAAAAGAAACGCTCTGCATCGGACGCTTCTCCCCTCTCCCCACAGCCGAGCCGAGCACCCGCCCTCCGGTTTCTGTCTCCTACCCCTGCCGAGAGAGGACCCGCCATGGCGTCTGACCCCACGTACGGGGGTGGGAGCCAGGCAGCTGAAGCTGCCAGACCTTCCTTTCTGTCTGTGCAAGGGAAGCAGGCCCAGGCAGTTTTCTGCCAAAAGTGTGCGACACTGGCACAAGACAGTGGAACGGGCCTCGGAGGCCTGCTGGTCGTGGGTTACTGCTTCTCAGGAAATAGGCGACGAAACTCGGGAATTACCAGAGTATCCCTGAGACTGGTAACACACTGGAAAACCCACGGGCTCACGTGACCCCCCCATCCAAGTGAAGAGTGGGAAAACCGTGCGAGCACTAAACGCAGGTTATGAAAGAGCTCAGTTACGCATTCACATACAAGAAAAAAATCACTCTCGCAGAACAGACACATTAGGTGGGGAGTAAAATGTTCAAATAAGGCCACACGTACTAAACAGATCATCGCCTTTTCTCCACTTACCTACTGAAACAGCCAGGTCGACGTTGGTGGGAAACCTACTTAAATACTTTATTACGACCTCCAAGCACCCTTCTCTGTTGAATATGGATACTGCTCTACTGCTGCATTCACTAAAATGACAAGGGGGGGGAGAAAGTTTTACCATTCACATTTTAACACTGAGAAATCAACCACAGAAGTTCATGGAGAAACACGCGAGGCTGCATAAAAGGACTGGGACCGAGGTCAGCCACCCGCCACCTTCGGGGATGAGGACGCCCAGGCCGATGCACACTTGCACACTCGCCGTGCGTGAGGGCATCTGGGTGTCTAGGCTTTCCCTTCTACACCGATCTCTTGGGGCCAATCTCTTTACCTGCACCCCAGTTTTCTTACAGGACGTTGGAGCTGGAAGAGACCCTAGAAATCATTTACTTCTAGACGAGGAGACCAGGCCCCAGAAGGAGAAGCGACCAGTCCAAAGACCACACATGTGAGCAGCGGCTCCCTGGGCCCGGCCTCCTGTGCTCTCCACTCTGCGGCGGGAATGAGTCACAGCGAGGCTGACGGGCCTCCGTGCTCATCGCCCCAAAAGCTTCTACAGCAGAAGCTATAATCTTGCGAAAAACACAGACCATAAAACGAGGCAGAAAAAAGCAAACCCAGGCTGTGTTTCTAGCCGTTTCCACTCCTAACTGCCACCATCATGACACAGAGTGTGGCCTTTCTCCACGGGGCCACAGGAGCTCCTCTCCTGCATCTTTGTCCCTGTCACATTGCAAGGCCATGTTGGAGAAGGAGCCACCGAGCCTTGTGGTCCCTGCCTCACTCCAGATGCCAAACCAGAGCAGTGACCACCCTGGGGCCTGGCTGGTTCTAAGATAACTGCTGCTTAAGGTGATGGGCATTGAGGGGGAGGGTGCGCGGTACATGCCCATGGTCAGGATGCCCATTACTGTGGTCAGCAGTACTGCCTGGAGAGGAGAGCTGGAAAGCAGGGAAGATGTAGTGATGCCAGGAGGGAAAGGCTAGGCCATGCGGCGGGGCGGCTGCTGATCTTAGGTCACGTGACCTGACCACCTACCAAGCCGCACCAGCAGGGATGTACAGGCACGCCCAGAGAAGAGCCATCCCTCTGGGGCGGACCACCACGGCCAGCAGCCTGCGCGGCACCGGGTCTGCCGAGCGCCTTACCATACATTCCACAGCACGTTCACGGCCTCGTTGGCTATGTTCTCAACACAGCTTCCACTCCGATCTTTCTCTTTCTGTGCCGACATCTCATTTGAATCCAGTCCAGCACTACACTGTAACCAAATATAACGATTAGCATGCTGGTTCAAGAGAATAATTAAACAAAAAGGCTAATGATAACGATGGGTCGCAAACACAGAACAGCAGAAAGGACAGTGGTTCACAAGCCGATCAAATTCTCATAGGCAGTAACGCGCCCACAGCCCTGGTCCCCTTTGGTGAGAGACAGACAAGAAAGGGTCCCAAGCTGTTGTACAAATTACATATAAAGCATCTCACACTGAAATGAAACTGTAAAACCAACACGGAGCATTTTCTCTAACGTGATACAGACAGTAAATAAGGTGGGGACAGGCAGCGCCTGCTAAGAGCTGCCACCCACACAGCGCCCTCTATGTGCCAGGCACGCGTCTAAGCACTTTACGTACATAGTGTCATTCAATCCCGCCACAATGCTATGAAGGAGGTGCACTATTATCGCCAATCTCCCTCTGCAAATAGGAAACTCAGGTACAGACGGCTTGCTGAGGGTGTAGCCTGGTATATGGTGAAGCTGGGAATCAGGTCCAGGCATTCTGGACCCAAAGCAGGGGTGGTGAACCGCTCTGCAGGACTGCCCCTCCGGTGGAATCCACGGCACCCCCTAAAGCCAGGCTTCTCATCTCGGCACCACCGGAGCCAGGTGACTCTGTTGTGGGGGGCTGTCACATGCACTGTAGGGTGTTTAGCAGCACCCTCGGGCGCTTCCCACTACATGCCAGTAGCAGCGCCTACCCCTGGCTGTAACAATCAAAAATGGCTCTGGACTTTGCCAAATGTCTCCTGTTGGGCAAATCACTCCCAGTAGAGCCATGATAACGGCTAATGATAGCCGTTGACCCTAGCTAATGACCCTGCTTTAAAAGGGAACAAGACCGGTGCCTCTCATCAAAACTGGGTCATCTTAGCCGTAAGTGAAAAATTACCCATCAACACAGAATACTGGATCAGGGTCATGCCAGAGAGAGCTCCTTCATGCCTGAACTACACCATGCAATCAAGTTGGCATGACATTAAATTTGGGGACTCAGCGTTACCTTTAAGGCAAATTCCTAATGTCTGTGCTTCAGCTTCCTCATCTGCACAATACAAATAGTTTACAAATGCCAAACTCTGCTGTGAGGACTTAATAGTACATGAAACTGCATCTGCCACATAAAGAAGCAATCAATAATACTAATTATTTTTACTGTATAAGTTTAAAGTCTAAAGGAGTCTCTCTGATCGGCATCTAAATAAATGTGGTGGGGATCTGAAAGACAAATACCATATGATCTCACCTTTAACAGGAAGCTAAACAACAAAACAAACAAGCAAGCAGAAAAAAAAAAAACAAAGACACTGAAATAGAGAACAAGGGGATAGTGACCAGAGGGGAGAAGGAAGGGAAGTTAAGGGGAAATAGGGGGAGGGATTTGGAGGAACAAATAGGAAGGACACAGGGATGAGAACTAAGGGGGGTGGAAATGGGAGGGAGGTGGGGAGCAAGGGGCGGGGGAGGCTGGGATGGGAAAAATAGACAAAAAAACTGTACTTGAAAAATAACTAAATAAAAATTTAAAAAATATATGTGGTGGGGATAAACCAGATACTGCTATCAACAAGGAGAAAGAAGTGTTTCCAAGAAAAGAAACAAAATTCCCATGGGCTGCTTGAAGGGAAGACAAAGTAACTAATGCCAAAGAACTAAACAATCGAACAAAACCCCCCACTGCCTTTGCACGGTGAAAGCCACATTTAACATCTGCCACCAGGATAGTTACAACTGCATACCTCTCTGAGCAGTGCCACCAGAGGAGTCATGATATCCTTAGCCACCATGTCATCACAAACTTCAAAACCTCCACAGGCACTGAGGTTTCTACATGAGGATGGAAAATACATGTTACTTTCAGATCACGCACATCACAGAGCACTATGAAGCTCTCGAACTTATTTGTTTCTAACCACACTTAAGGCATTTCCCAGATAAAACTGCTTATTATTTCCATAAGGTGTTGCAGAATCAACCCATCGGTTTCCACTTATCCAACCTGATGTAAACAAATGACTGTCATGTAACTGACAGGTCCATCTGAGTCCATCTGAGATAGTACCGCAGCGTGGGTCTGCAGGGGAGAGGGGAGAGAAAACCTTTCCTATTTAATGAGAATAAATCACAGACTAATCTTATGTGGAGGGACCTTGTCTTGGAATCCAGACTACAGGGGCAGCAAGGGTAAGGATGCTGTGAGTGACACCCCCTGAAGCAACCCTCTCTGACTTGTTAGGTCAATGAGTGAAACATATAATAGAGCACTAAGGACCATAAATACTAACTTCTACTCTTGCCCCCTCTACAGGCCATTCGCTGCACAGCCACGGGTGGCCTTCTGAAAAGGTCAATCAGATCAAGTCACTGCTGCTGAGAATGAATAGGTTCTTCAGCATTGCACCCTGAGCCCTGGTCCCTCATCTGCCCTCCTTTAACCAGGCCAAGCCCTCTGCTGCCTCCCTGCTTTGCTGCTGCTGTCCCCCTGCTCTTTCCTGTTTTTCCATATCTGGCTCTCTCCTGCGTCAGCTGTCATCACAGCGTATCAGATTTCAGGGACCATCTTACCCCTAACTTGTCATCCTCTTGTTTTCCCCACTGCTCTGCTCACTCTCTATTGTCCGTTTACCTGTTTGCTGGTCTTGTCTGTCTCACCAGCATCGTTCTGGAAAAGCAAGGAACTCAGCTGTCTTGCTCAATGTGCTGCCTGCTCAAACTCCCCTATCTAGACGACCTGCCACATATATAATGGAAGCACTGCCTGAATCTCAGAACTCTCTGGAAGGTTCTTGGAGAAAGGACAATGCACAATAGGCCTTCAAGGACGGATGTTGGACAAGTGGCTGCTGCCGATGCGGCCAGGTGGACACACAGCAAGCGAGGCAGCCTCTGAAATCTGAATTCAGATCCCCTCTACAAAGAGGGAGCCCCATCATTGGATGAGGCTCATCAGCTGCCTCGGCCAGGCGCACTAAGGAAGAAACACAAAAGGCACTGGCTGATCATAGCACCGCCCCAAGCACCCTCCCTGCTCACCTGAGAGCTCCGGCCGCCGTCTCCCTCACTGCCAGGCTGGGGTCCAGCAGCAGCGGCCCCAGGCGGCGCACCGCATCGCGACGCGCCAAGTCCGGGAGCGCCGGCCGCTGCTGCACCAGCCGAGCCAGCCCCGCGCAGGCGCACTCGCGGACCTCGGCGCTGGGGTGCTGAAGCTGGGGACGGGAGGTGTGTCAGAGGGCGAACAGCACGCAGGCGCGCAGGGGGTCCGCCGCCGCCCCGCGCCGCTCGCCCCGCCCCACCCCTCCGGACTAGCGAGCCCCGGGCTCTCACCTTTTCTAGCAGCTCCGCTGCCGGCCCGTCATCGTCGTCTTCTCGCTCAGTCCCATTCTCGGCCGCTGCCAACTCGGCCTGACTGCCGCCTGTAGGGGAGAACTGGGGTCTCTTGAAGCGCTTCGTCCTGCTCTTGCCCATGGCAACGTGCGCTGAGGGGAAGACCGAGCCAGGAGGGCAACAGCAAGATGGTGGAGGCTGCCCCGCTGGCAACAGAGTCTGGCTGGAGGGGGACCGTCCGTGAGGCCGCTCAGCTGGGCCGGCACACGGGCGAGCCCGCGTGGGAAGCAGTGCGCAGGCGTGCACGGTGCGGCGCAGGCGGGGCCTGGAGCGAGGAGCACGCAAGCGTAGAAGACATGGAGGGCGGGGCCAGACGTGGCTGAGGGGCGGAGTCCTGTGGAATTTTCCCGAGGAGGAGGAAACTGGATTTGAATAGTGATAGGAATTGCACCTCCCGCCAGCTGGTAACCTTTATCAAGTTACTTAACCTCGCCAGAACTTTACGTAATAGAATGGGATTAAGGTTACCTAAATTGCAAGGTTATTGTTTGGCTTAAATAAAATTATGTAAAGCGCCTAACACCAAGCCCGACATATAGTAGGTGCTCAAAAAGTATTAACTCCGATTTTATTTTGGATCCTTGGTGCTTAGCACAACTCCTGTTATAGTCAAGGGTCAGTTAATGTTTTAGAATGGGCTCCCTGAAGAAGTTACATCACCTTGCTTCGGTTTTCTCATCAGTGAAATGGAGACATCAAAAAAATACACCTAATACCTTCGTTAAAGGACTGAACGTTACCGTGTTTAAGATGCTGAGAACAGAGACTGGCATATAATAAGCACTACATAAATGGCTAAAACTTTAACAGGTTATGAAAAGATTCACAAATATTTATTGAGCACCAGGTACAGTGCTGGATAAAATAATAACCAAGACAGATTTGGTCCCTGTGCTTTTTGTCTTTGTCCTTATGGAATTTAAAGTTCAGTGAGGATGTATTAAATGTACAGTAATTATATGAGTAACTGATTGAAGTTGTGGTAAGTGCTACAAAAGAAGGAAAGGTACAGGATAATTTTAGGTAGTCTTTATAATTGCAGGTCTGTATTGAACATCCAATAAATACGTAGCTATCAGGGCAACACTGGATGGGAAAAAGTTCACCTCAAGGCAACCCTGCCATCAAACAGTTGACTGTCTAGTATGGGAAATGACATTAATTACCACAGTGTATTTTGAAAAACAATCACAGGGGTATAGCTAAACTTGTACAGAAGCTCAAGCCTACTGAAGACCTACTTTGGGTACAAAACTTGGAGCCCCAAATATATGTTGGTAGGCTTTACTTCCTAGATCTGGCCTGTCATCTGCTGCCTCCCTAGCCCAAGCCTTCTCGGGTCTCCAAGTGGCCTTCTGGTCCCTTTCTACCCTATCTATGGAGCAGCTGGTTATTTTTTTCAAAACAAATGTCCCTCTGATGTGTGCATTATTTTGATTCACTTTGCTTAAAACCTTTCAATGGGCCGCGGCTGGTGTAGCTCAGTGGATTGAGTGCGGGCCTGCAAACCAGACAATCGCGGTTTGATTCCCAGTCAGGGCACATACCGGGTTGCAGGCCGGTTCCCAGCAGGGGATGCACGAAGGCAACCATACATTGATGTTTCTCTCTCTCTCCCCTTCCCTTCCCCTCTACAGATAAATAAAATCTTAAAAAAAAAAACAAACAAAAAAAACCTTTCAATGGCTTTCCCTTTCCTTAAGATCAAGATCAAAATCTCCGCTGGCTACAGGGTCTCCCCCCAGCCTGCAGCTTCAGCCCACCTTGTCCTCTGCCTGTCAGCCACTCTCCAGAGGGCTGAACTCTTGTCTGCGTCCTGGCTCTGAAGAAGCCCCAGTCCCCGCCCCTATCCCGATGAAGGCAGTCTTCTGCAAGCGTCACTTCTTCATTCCTTCCTAGATTTTTACGTCTGAGACGGACCTTCCTTGAGAGAGCACGTCCTGTTTCCTTGCTTCAAAGCACAGCCCAGAATTGCAGTTACACCTGAACTGCGTCCGTGTGTAGTTATGCACAGCACTCGTGCCCGTCTGCTTGCTACCTGCGCTGACACTAAGCCCTGTGGGCACGGACTGCGCCCTTCTCCCCATCACTGTATTCCTAACACTGGCCCAAATAGATTGCAGTTTCTCCTGCAGCTAGAGATCACATGAGGCGGAGAGAACAGGGCATCCAGACAGAACAGGGTGAGAGAAAAAGAGATTGCTGCTCTCTCTCTCCCCTAAGGATGAGGATGAAAAGTATCGCTCAAAACCTTAGCCAGGGGAGAATTTTGTGCTTTGTTTTCACGAGTCACCCTTTCCTGTAAAAAGTAACATTTCTGCAAAAATGAATGATGACCTTTATTAAGAGCTCTTCCTGGGACCAACGTTTTTTTTTAACTTACTACTATTTTTTCATTTTTTTATTGCTGTTCACGTACAGTTGTCTCCATTCCCCCCACCACTCCCTCCCACCCCAGCCATTAAGATGTCAGCTTAGGAGGACCCCAATGACCCCAATGACCTTTTAACAATCTAATAATTATCCTTAATCAGTAATTGTTTAAAATCCTGTCAAGCAAGGATCATCTAACAACCCTTTTTCCTACAAATTGTCTTTACCAAGAGGGAATTTTTGCAAAGCAAACCATCAGTCAAATGCTAAAAAATCGGTTTTTAAAAATGTTCATTCTTTGACACAGACAAGACACACTTCCTATTTTTAGTGGAAAAAGAAGGGGAAAGGTAGAAATTACACTCAAAGTGAAAGCATTCAGAAAGCGCGTCAGAAGGAATGGATGAGACTCATATTTCTATGGTTTCAACAGGAAGTAAGAGCCGCTTCGGGGTTGCTGACGGCAGAGACTGGCTCGGCTCCATCTCTATGAAACCCTGGTCAAGAGCCAGGTTAGGGAGAACCCTCCAAGCAGCACAAGAACCTTCAAGCTTTCAGGGACGGTGTCTGAGAACAGGAAGACACCTAGAACCATCTGAGACTCTTCAGTCATTAGACACCAAATATCCTTCCTCTTTGGCACTTAAACACTACTTAAAAGTTTGCTTAGTCCTGAAGATACACAGAATGTCCTCCTAGTTATTTCAATGGAGATGTTGACATTGGGTAAGGGTGTAGTGGTGAGATCCACTTTTTACCTTTTAGGATTTGGTTTAATAGATTTACTGAGCAACGATCCTGTGGCCAAGCACTTTACCTGAATTAACATTTAATACTCAATATAAACCTGGAACATTGACAACTCCTATATAGGGTGGGGCAAAAGTGGGTTTACAGTTGTTTGCATGAAAAATAATACAGTAATAAATAATAATACAAGAATAGTGTTCCGTGTACAATGGTAAACCTCCTTCTGCCCCACTCCGTGTATTATCTACTTGGGAGACTATCCTTATGCCCAATTTACAAATGAGGAAACCAAGGTTATGGAATTGACCTTGCCGCATGCGACAGATCTGAGATTCAAGAGCAGTCTGGCAGAGTCTGTGTCCCCAAGCACGTTACGACAGCTCATGAATTGACATACACAGACATCCTTTCCAGCTGAGTCCAGAGACTGGGGTTCTGTCTGCTTCTGTCTTTAACAAGTCATGGGGACCGCAAGTCCCTCTGAAAACCTGAGACTGTCTGGCCCACTTGTAAAATTAGAGGCCTGGAGTCCTAACAGTCTGGAAGCGGGTATGAGAGGGTGAGGGCGGTGGGGAGAAGCTAACTTGGCAATGACCCTTGGGCCTATTTCAAACAGAGCAAAGGTATTCTTGGAAAATGGATTGTTCTACTAACAGAAAAGCTATGAAAAACCTGTACAAAAATTTTTCTTGGAGCCAACAGACTCCAAACAGTCTGGCACCAGGAAATCTATGAAATTCTTTCCAAATGTACACCAAGTGTGCTTATGCAGACAGACCTGTGTTTCTAGGGGAGAAGCTTTAAAATACCCAATGTTAGGTGAGTAGCTGACAATTCCAAAAAGGTCTAAGGACCTATCAAATCCATTGTCAGCTTTACACTCTTAGAGGAAGCTGGCAAAGCAACTTTGTAAAGCACTTCCAGGAAACCTGCATTTTTCTTTTTTAAAAAATATTTATTTTTAGAGAAGGGAGAAGGAGAAACATCAGTGTGTGGTTGCCTCTCGCACACCCCCTACTGGGGACCTGTCCTGCAACCCAGGCATGTGCCCTGACTGGGAATCAAACCAGTGACCCTTTGGTTTGCAGCCTGCACTCAATCCACTGAGCCACACCAGCCAGGGCAGAAAACCTGCATTTCTTGATTAGGAACCAAATATTATTAGACAGCGAGGACTAAGAAACGGTCAAAGGCAGAGCCTGACGGCCGGGGTGTATGTGAGCTACTAGGAGTGTGCTCTCCTGGGCAGTCACAGCAGGGCATCTTACCTGGAGCTGGCCTGTGTGTGAGACACGCTGTACGTCTGTGACCGTCTTCAGAGTCACAGACACCAGAAAACAAGGAAAGCCCTGATGCTGTAGCCCAGTAGGATGGGCATCATCCTACAAACCAGAGTCACCGGTGTGATTCCCAGTCAGGGCACGTGCTTGGGTTGCAGGCCAGGTCCCTGAGAGGCAACCCATCGACGTTTCTCTCCCTTTTTCCTTCCTTTCCCCTCTAAAAATAAATATTTTTCATAAAAATTTAAAAAACAGACAGCTCAGAAGACTTCCGCCAAGATAGAGGCATAGGTGGAGGCGCCGTGCTTCCTCACACAACCAAGTTTAGAGACAACAAAATATTAGCAACAGAAAACACAGCCAGAACACAGAAAATTGAACTTTTTGTAAGTCTGATAACGAATTCTTCAGCCTGACCGGTAAGAGGGGCGAAACCAGCAGCTGGCGGAGCGGGGTTGCATAGGAAAACTCGGTCAGACCGACTCAGGCGCGTGGATCCCAGGCTTGAGGTTGCTGGGCAGACCCAGTGAGTGACCCAGTGAGCAACCAGAGGATCCAGCGAGGGCTCAGGGTGGCAGGTTGACTGTGGACTGCGCATTCTGCCCAGATAGACCAGCGAGGGAGTGGGCAGTGAGACGGGACCTAGCGGGTCCCAGCGACGGGAGGCAGCAGAGACAGCCGCCATTTCCCGGCTCTGACCCTGCCCCCACATACAGCATCACAACCCAGCTACCTGAGTGACCCTGCCATGGTGAACACCTAAGGCTTCTTTCCTCACCCAGCAGTGGGAAGCAGACGAGGGGGACGCCACTTCCCCACTCTGACCCCACCACCACATACAGCATCACAACTCAGTGACCCCGCCCTGGAGGCCCCGCACCTAAGGCTCCGCTCCTCTTACTTAACGGGCGTGAACAGACCAAACATGGCTCAAGAAGATCTCAAAGCCCCAGAGCCCATAAATCTAAGTGACGAAGAAATAGCAAAACTTTCAGATGCACAGTTCAAAACACTGGTGATCAGGATGCTCACAGAACTGGTTGATTTTAGTCACAAATTAGAGGAACGTATGAAGGCTAAACTAATTGAAATGAATGGCAATGCACACGAAACCAATAGTAATGAAAAGGAAACTGGGACTCAAATCAAAGGAGTGGACCAGAAAGAGGAAAAAAATGACCAAACAGAAAAGGATGAAGAAACAAAAATTCAAAAAAATGAGGAGAGGCTTAGGAACCTCCAGAACATCTTTAAACGCTCCAACATCTGAATTATAGGGGTACCAGAAAGGGAAGAAGAACAGCCACCAGTGGAACATTTATTTGAACAAATAATAAAGGAGAATTTCCCCAATCTGGCAAAGGAAATAGACTTCCAGGAAATCCAGGAAGCTCAGAGAGTCCCAAAGAAGTTGGACCCAACAAGGAACACACCAAGGCATGTCATAATTGTATTAGCCAAGATTAAAATGAAAGAGAGAATCCTAGAAGCAGCAAGAGCTAAGGGGACTGTCACCTACAAAGGAGTTCCCATCAGACTATCAGCTGATTTCTCAAAAGAGACTTTACAGGCAAGAAGATGCTGGAAAGAAGTATTCCAAGTCATGAAATCCAAAGACCTACAACCAAATTGCTCTATCCAGCAAAACTTTCATTTAGAATGGAAGGGCAGATAAAGTGCTTCTCAGATAAGATCAAATTCAAGGAGTTCATCATCACCAAGCCCTTATTATATGAAATGTTAAAGGGACTTATCTAAGAAAGAGAAGATAAAAAAGATGAACAGTGAAAGAACAGCAAACTCACAGTTTTTAACAACCACACCTAAAACAAAAGCAAGCTAAAAGGACAGCTAGATCAAGAGCAGAACCATAGAAATGAAGATCTCATGGAGGGTTAGCAACAGGGGAGTGGGAGAAGGAGGGAGAAGGTACAGAGAGTAAGTAGCAGAGACGGTAGGTAGAAAATAGATAGGGGGAGGGCAAGAATAGTATGGGGAAATATAGAATCTAAAGAACTTGAGACACATGGTCATAAACTAAAGGGGGGAATAATAGGGGTGGAGGGGTGCAGGGTGGAGGGGAATGAAGGGGGGAATAGAACTGTAAAGGCATAATTAATAAAATAAAAAATTTTTTAAATCACACGGAAAAAAAATTAAAAGAAACAACAAAGGAAAAGCCCAATCGCTAATTATATATAAAGTATTTATTTTATGCACATATTTACCTACAAAATTTACAGAAAATAAAACAACACAGAATATATAGAATACCCTCTTAAGACTTCTTAGGAGCAGAGGGTTTTATTGCTACAGTTCAAAGAATAAAATTTTATACACGTGAAAGCCAAGATGAACATGGTAGCCTAGTTAAAAAGTTTTTGTCTGTTATTGAATTTTCAGCCTTCTGTCAAATGAAATTTAAAAGACTGCTCTTGAAATCATTTAAACATTTTCAAAATCTTCTAATGAACAGGTAAAAGGCACCTCCAGCTCTTTAAAACACCCACAGCAATCCCCAGAGTTTAAATACCAGGGCTGCTGGAGCACGCGTGGCTAAGACGCACACCTGTCAGTCAGCCACACGCCCTGAACAGCGAGGACGGCGGGCTGGCTCGAGGCGCCGCTCCCACACCCCGTGACCCCACACCCCGTGATGGGCACGTGGACGGCGCGTGGCTCAGCACCAGTGTGACAGCCCATCAACCACAACGCAAGATCCAATGATCTAAAACAGTGACTACCAAATTCCTGGACAGTACATAATTTATAACTAATCGGTATATTCAGAAGCCTCTGGAGTGTCCTTAAAATTATTAAAAAATACAAAGTCAATTTAGCATTAAATGAGAATGAACAGGAAAATATCACCAAGTGGCTGAAGTTCACCATCTGGTTCAACAGAAACTGTCCCTCGAACACCCCTGACTTCTAACGACACTCCGAGGTGAGTGTCCCCAGCCTCCGCTCCCGCAGTGGCTCCTACACCGAGGCCCAAGGCGAGGGGGAGGGGGGGGCAGAAGGCGCGGCTACTGGACGGCTGGTTTTAAAGGGCCGGGGGGCGAGCTGGAGACACTGGTGCAGGAGGACCGGGCCCAATGCACGCTCCTCTTTGACACTGGCATCAATCTGCTATTTACAGTAGTTTGCAAAAATACATCATAAAAACTGGTGAGGTTCTGTTTCTAGGTTTCCCTTAGTAACACACAGACGCACTTCATCTCCAACAGGCTCTGCGGGGTCTGAAGCACTAAAGTGACACTAACACTGACACTCCGGCGACCGGGGCACCGACGCACTGACACCGCGGCCTCAGCGCCAGGCCACCTGGGGAATATTGCACGCTTCTCGTCGGCTGCTGCGGTGACTGCCACACATCCGACTGCGGAAGGGGACCTGTGGCTGCTCGCTGCCTCGCCTCTGCGCAGAGGCCGCTCCGGGGCCCGCGATGACGATGGGCGACTGTCACTGCACGTGAGGCCTAGGTTTCAAAATCAGCTTTCCCGTCTAAAAATAAAAGATGAGAGTTGTTAACACACAGTTCGATGAGAAACACCACCATTATCTATACATCTCAGAGGGCAAGGGGATCTCCCTGTTTACTCAAGGTCAAGCAATTAAGTCATATTTCAGTTTTCTTTGTGTGGAGTATTCTTCCAAAGCCTTTATTATAAACTTCGACACCATACTGGCTTCCTTAAAATTGGCCCATCGGTCCGCTGGGTAGGGAAAAGCCCAGCCCGCACAGACCAATTTAGGCTCCTTAGCAAATGGAGTGCATGAACCCAGAGTACAACTACGTATCTGGGAAAGCGTTCCCACCTCTCCCACAGTAATTTTAACTCCCTCAGGCACAGTGGGAGCCAGTGGCTGGACGGAAGGCACTGCCCGCTGCCGGTGCAGAGTGGAAATGAGGGCAGCTCTTCTGCAGGGCCAACCATCAAGTTCATTAAAAACAAACAAACCACCGCACAATCCACACAATTCCATTTGTGTGGATACGTAACAAAATCTAAAGCCTGGTGATCATCTTTGGTTGATAAGGTTCTAGGCAGTTAGTGAACAGATTTTATTACTACCCTCAAGTCAGAAGTGTCGCCAGGATTCTAGTTATCTCTGGATTCTCACTTCCATTTAATTTTTGGTCATTTAATTACTGATAATTCCTTGGTATCTTTTTTTTAAAGCAACTCTTTTTAAAAATAGTTTATTTTCAGAGACAGGGGGAAGGGAGGGACAGAGAGAGAGAAACATCAATGTGTGGTTGCCTTTTGCACACCCCCTAGTGGGGACCTGGCCTGCAACCCAGGCATGCGCCTGACTGGGAATCGAACTAGCGACCCTTTGGTTTGCAGCCTGCACTCAACCCACTGAGCTATACCAGCCAGGGTTCACTTCCTTGGTATCTCGATAAAACGCTGGCACTGATTTCCACACTGCCCTACTGCAGTGAGTTTACAGACAGTGAGATGCCCAGTCCTGTGTGCAGCGCTCCGGGTTCTGACGCCTGCGCACTGTGAAGCCACCACCCACGCCCTCCCCAAGGCTTCCCTGCGTGGCACCCTGCGCCACCCAGGCACGGCTGCTGGATTATCCCCATCGGTCTCCGATGCCCCGCGGGGCCCTGGGCCCGAGCGGCATCAGGCTGCTCCCCTGTGCCTGCTGCTTCCACTCAGCGTGTTACCAAAGCCGCAGGGCCTCAGCTGCCCTGCCTTTTACAGAACACGCTCAGTGCTCCGCTGCATGGGTACGCCCGCCCCTTTTTGTTCGTCCACGGATTTGATGTCTTAACTCCATGAAAAATTACACAAGCCAGGAGTTTCTGTAACCTCATCACGTCCAATTCAAACACAGGTGAGCTGAAGTCATCCTCCCACCCACCTCACCCTGTAGCCTTCTTACAGAAGCAGCAGTTCCAGCATGAATTATTCCAGACTGTTTTATGGGTTAGACTCACACGTATAAACGGTAAGAATCTGCTGTTTCAAACGTGCTGAAGTGTCTGAAGGTGAAATCCATCACTCAGAATTTGTTTCAGAGCCACCAGCAAGGGGCCCAGGGCGCACGACGGCCACCACCGGATTGCTGGCACTGGCTGGGGGTACGTGGGGGTGCACTACATGCTACTATTTCCCATTTGGGAATTTTGATAACTAAATTTTTAAGAAATGGTTCCACACTGGGCATGCTATTGGGGGACTCACAGTTCACACCGGACACTGTGTCTGGGAGACCCCCACGTCTCCCCAACACTTACCGGCGAACCTCCGGATTCCCGCAGTGGGACTAGGGTGTGGCCCACTTTCCCACGCCCAGCGGGGAGACCCAGGAGCTGTTTCCTGGCTGTCACTTGTACAGAGGACGCTGAAGTAATGACCCTACCTCCGTACACGCCCGGGCTGGGTGCTGAACCCACAACTGGGATTCGTGTCCTGACTGGGAATTGAACCAGCAGCCTTTTGGGGGTGGGGAGGCCGTGTGGATGTTTTTAAAATATTTTTAAGGCCTTAGTTGGAATTTCATTTTAATTGACGTGAGACAGAGATGGAAATTCTTTTTTTTTTTAGGATACGTTTGTACTGATCCCACACCAAACCATCACTTCTGGTTTACACTATCTATTCCCCTTGGAACATGAATTATGCCCAAATAATCAAGTGATCGGCAATGAGTATTCTCTTCATTTCAGGTCAGTCCCGAAAGATGAGAGATGGAAACTCTTGTTTTCCAAATCTGGCCCTGACCAGCGTGGCTCAGCTGGGTGGGTGTCCTCCCACAAAGCCAAAGGTCGCTGGTTCGATTCCCAGTCAGGGCATGTACGAGGGGCAGCCAATGGCATCGATGTTTCTCTCCTCTCCAAAAAATACTGTTTAAAATTTCATTTTTCCAAAGAGCCAACTGTCTCAACACTACTAAATAGCCTATTTTCTTCTGTTTTGACTTGAAACGCCACCCTTATTCTCTACTGTTAAAAGATCAAACTGCTTGTAGTCTCTTCCCCTGACCCAGTTGTCTTTCTGCCCTAATACTTTTCCCCTTTACTCTCATTTCCTATACTGGGTGCGTATCACTTGATTAATAGTCTCTTAAGTTGAGAGTAGCAATGCTTTTAGAACACACCCACACAGCGGGTCCACATGTCCACGGTCTGCGCTAACTCAGGACTCTATCTAAGGCCCTGTTTACAGACCATCAGAAAAATCACAGCAGTTCACAAAACCAACCACCACTGAGCCACCAATGACGACCACGGCGTCTCCTGAACCTGAGACGGCGTCCACTGTGAGATGCGCCACGATTTTGGGCCGTGGAGAAAAATTAAACTGCCAACACTACCAGTTTAGCTGTGAGACACCACCGACTGAGATGCACCCCATTTCGGAGATGTTAAAATACAGAAAGCAGCGTGTCTCGGATCAGTGTGAGGAGGAATAACCCAGTGGTCAGTTCCACGGAGACGATTGCTGTTAAGAACACGCCCGGCTCACTCGGGCCCCAACCGCTCAGCGCTCTCCCACGCGCGCCTGCGGTTCTCAAGGGAAGAGGACACTCACGTCGTCACAGGACATGTTGTACTCCGCCAGCACGGTCCGACACCGGGCGGCTATGCTGGGCGCACATGGTCAAGGGAAATCTGCCGTTTCGGGAACATGCTCTCAGCCCCACCCGCCTCACTGAGAAGGCACTTTCACTGCGCCCAGAGAGTGACCCCGTGGAAAGGATACATGGACGGGGCCACGACCCGCTTGTGTATGCCGGCAAAGAACAGGCCTATCAGGGTGATGCAGCTGATGGTGAAAAACGGGTGATTCCATAGCGACGTGAGGAAGGACACCTGTGAAAGACCGTGAAATGCAAAAACATTAGCACCTTAAAACAGTACAAAGTCCCGCCTCTCCACTACGTGCTAACCACCTAAAGTATCAGCATCTGAAGAGTTTAATACTGCGATTTCTCCGTTTTGCTAGGCTATAAAAACATGTAATATTCATTCTATATCTTCAACGTAGCAAAACTATACAGCAACATTCCCTCCATTCATTCCAAACACCTGAACCACCACTAACTCACCCCTGCAATCAAACCCGCCCCACCGAGAACACTCACGGAGCCCTCCCAGTGGAGGCCGGTCCCCCGACAGCAGGGACGCTGTCTCGTGCACGGCTTTCCCAGCACCAGAACGGCACGTGGCGAACACGGCGGCTCGGTAAGCACATACGAATGACAATGAGGCCTCTGACCCTCCATGAGAACACAGGCCAGACAGGACCGGGTTGCCCTCTGTTGAAAAGCTCATGTAGGAGAGCCGGGCCAGCCCTGCCCTGCATAACCCGGCCCCACCGACATTCCCTGCTGAGCAGGCAAAGGCGCTGCCGAGTTCCCCCCTGCTCTCCACCTGACTACTGCCCACACGTCCTCACGAGACTGGACTCCAGCACCGCCCTCCCTCTCGCAGAAGCAATCATGAGTCTGGTGTGGAAGCCGCTGAGACTCCGAGGACTGCAGGACAGGTGAGCAGGGAGAAAAGACTAGTAGCTACCCGTACAGAACTGCAGTTCAGGAGAAATGGGGCGGATCCGGTCCAAGACAACCGGTGACGACAGGAACCAGGAACACAGAACAAACACTAAGAGTCTGTAGAGGGATAGGCGTCCCAGGTGCAGGCCAAGGGTCGGAACAAGAGCAGGCACTGAGGCCAGACCACGGGGGACAGGAAAGGAGAGTGAAGTGGAGAAGACACACATGTGGAGTCTGGGAAAAGAAACCCGGCGCCTAGAAAGCAGGAGCGGCGGGATCCAGCCGAGGGCCTCTGCAGCCCTGTCACGCCACAAGGCCCGCACACGTCTCTTTAAAAAATCTCCGAAAACACTGTCACCGCCAAGGACCAGCTCTTCCAGGCAGCCCGCCCAGCCCCAGCACACACAGCTTCACGCTCCGAGTCTCATCAGGTCAGCCGGCGCCAGCCCGCGGTCCTCCACGGCAACCACCGACAGCCGTCCCCCGCAGCCCAGGCCTTCAGGTGCTGCCGGGGTGCCGTGCCCCACTCTCCTGGGGCGGCTCCAGCTAGCCACTGGCTTTGGCGTTTGCGTCTCCTGCTACAGACACCACTGCTGTTTAAAACTCCTGTCGGGTTGGAGGTTATTAAACACTAAGACATACAGAGCCAACCCTTAGGCTAGCCGTTACATTCTCTCCTAATTTAGAAAACCACATTAACTACAGAGTTTTGGGCCTGTTTCAAATTACATTTAATTCTGTGTTTTATTAAGATCTCAACCAGCTGAAATCAGCTTATATTTTTCCCAATTAGAAGTCAGATTCATTTCCCAAGACAGACCTTTTTCAATCTTCTTGCCGGGTTCCTTCATTCCCCCCTGAAGATGAGCGCCAGTCGCAGCCTCACGATCAGGTTTGTACAAATGAACACACAGGAGAGTGTCCCATCTGCCCCAAAGCCCCTCTATCAACTCGAGATCCCACCACCCCAGCCCCGCAAATCGAGTTGGGAGACTGCGAGCTAAACCCACCCCTGGCCGTCCAAGCGGCCACGCAGGCTGCTGACAATGCTTCCTCTCGGGGTTTTCCCCATACACCGGGAAAGGCCATGAAGAAAGCTACTGGAGCGGTCTCGCCTAACACTGGTTCACGAGGGGGTGGGATTCAGACTTGTGACAATCATATCATGATTACCTAAATAAATCTGCACCGGGGGAAAAACTTCACCGAGAAACTGGAAACTGCTGCTTCTCTAATAAAAAACCCAGAGTGCGAAAATGAAGACCCAGGCGAGGAGAAAAAGGCAGAAGGGGGAAACAAGCCATCAGCTTTCAGCAGAGGCTGCTTCCAGAAACCACATCGTGAACTCCGAGCATTACTGCGTTCGGTGTAGGGATATTCCGGACCGTGCCCAGTGGGAGATCGCTCACTGTTTCGTATATTAACTTCAGACAGGAAAGGTTTTTTTAGAGGTAAATGCTGAGGAAATAAAAGCTTTTGAGCTTGAGAAACTTACACACGTGTTCCCTTCAGAGACCACGCAAACCGTGGCGCTGGCTGTGACCCGACGGACCAGGCCACTCAGAGCCCAAGCCGCACCTTAGTCTTGGAGCCCGTGTGGCCCACGTGGCCGGCACTCCCCGTTTTAACCTGCCACTCGGACTGGTTTTTCCTAGGCTGGACTTTTTATCACATTTATATTTTGCTACCTTATCATATGTGTTTCCTGCAAAGTCATTTCGAATGCTTTACGGGATGAGGAAAGAGATTAGCAAAGAGGGCTCCCAGGAGAAAGTGCTGTTTGCTGATTTTTCAAAGCAGGCACCGAGGACACTAAGTGAACAAAGCAGCTCCAAGACAACTTTCACCCTGAAACGTACAGATGTGGACAAACGAGACACGGGAGAGCCGCACGCCAGTGCGGACGTGGAAGACAAGTGATGGGAGTGCGGTAGTGTTTCTCAGGCCTTTTCCCCGGTAAGGACACTTACAATTCACAGTAGCCAGCCAGTTTTTCTTAGGCAAGTTAATGTAAGGCATGCTTTTAACACGATGAGTAACATCACTATTAGCAGTAACAGGTAGCAGCATCTGAACAGTGTTTTATAGTGAGCAAAGCACTGCTATAGCCAGTATCTCATTTAATCTATCAAAAACTTTAAATCAAAATCTCTACCTTTTGCGTCTCGGGGTCTATTAACCAGTTCCAGGCACCAGTAGCTGTACACACAGATACCACTATAAGAAGCACTGATGAAAAATAAACACAAAATTAGTAAGGAATAAGCTCTTAATATTCGACCCTGCTACCACCAGTTACTAATAAATGGCAGCCAAAGGAAGCAGCGCTTTATTAAATGGAAAATGCACTCGACTCGGGAATTAGGGGTCTTGCTGTGAACCTCAAGGAATTCTCCTGAAATTTGTGAACCTCAATAATTGAGGATGATACTGGTCTCTGTAATGCTTACTCAGAACTTATGAAAGTTAAAGAAATTAAAAGCAGTAAGAACTAAGATGGTAAAACTTTAACAGTCTCTGTTAGCAACTTGCGATGTGCTTTGCGCTGATTCTGCATTTTATAAACTCAAGTGTAAAAAAATGCAGCCTTCCACTTTCCAATGTAAACACACCAAACAAAGCCCCTTTATGCGTGCCCTGAGCATTCTGCCGGAAGGGTCTGCCTGGAAGACAGCTGCCCCCTTCACTGAGACAGAGGTCAGTGTTGGGGGGGGGGGGGGTGGACCTCAAGGAAGGTCAGGAGGAAACTACTGATAGCAAATCTTAGATATGGTCTCTCTCCTCCACACTGAGGTAGAATCACTTTTAAAAGTTCTGAACACATTGTAAGCAACACTTAAAAGCAAATGATTTTACTAAAAAATAGTAAGAAGGCACTAGGACCGAGTTCACATTCCGAGGAAGGCAGCTGCTGTCTTCCAGATGGGCGCACAGTTCTGGGGCGCACACAGTTTTGGGGTACACACAGTTTGGGGATGCACAGAGTTTTAAAACTCAGAGATCAAGCTTCAAAGAGCAACAGAAATCTAGTAAAACCTTAATTATCTAGAATTCCTGGTGGTTTACTTCTAGAAGAGGCAAATCACAGGCAAAAACAATCTCATTTTAGGTATTTAAAATTTCAAAATTGTATTTTCACCTCAGAACAGATTAAACTCAATTTGCTGTAATTCTGTATTTCCAGCAAGAAAAAAAATACTGTACTACAAGTTTTTTAAAAATAAAACACAAGCTGAGACACTAGAGGGACCTCACACCCCTACTTTCATACCCACGCACCAGCCACGCTGATGCCATTTACACGGAAGCCCGAGCCCACCAACCAGGAAAAAGAAAGCAGGGTTACTACTTCGTAAGTAGTAGCAGTCTTACACTTCCTAAGACGGGACAGCGACGTATACATTTGAAAAGATTCTCAAGTAGCAGTGAGGATCTCTCAAGTGCACCAGAGAGCCTGCGAAAACCACTACTTGGGAACTCTGGCCAATCAGAATGCTCACGGCATATGATTCAATCTCTGCAGACAGATCTAATAAAATCACAGGAGAAATCGTAGCATAAAAAGACCCCTAACTTCCCTCACAGTCTTTTGGCCTCATAAGTTCAGTTACACTCGTAATAAAAGTCTGTCCCTAGTATACGCTGTTCTCTCTCAGCAGGACTTAGATTCAACAATAAACACCCAAGAAACCAAGACTGGGCTCAATAAAAGTTAGCAAAACGTCATAATTTAAATCAACCAAGAGTAATTTTATAACCTTTGAAAGGGTGGGGCCAAAGTGGGTTTACAGCTGTTCATATGAAAGGTAATACACTAATCAACAAATAGTAACACCAGGATAAACTGTTTCTTGCACATGAACCTACTTTGGCCCAACCCTGAACGTTACATGTGTTTTTTTTTTAACAAAACTTTATTTCAATAGGTTGTAGCCAAATTGTAAAACTAAATGGGCTACCGAAAATTTTAACGTGTTATCAAATCAGTAGTATTTAATAAACAAAAAGTGTATCTATGTTAATGGAAAAATAAAAATTCAACCACAAAGATTGTTTTTTCAAGTTGCCAGTTTTTTCTTTTAAATTTCTTTATAATGCATTGTTTCCAAAGTTAAATTTAAAAACTGTCAAAACAAAAGGAAATCTATGGTTTACTAAAGCCAGTATTTGTTATTCAAGTATTTGTTCTATAAAAGCAAAGCATTATTGCCACACAGGGGTAAAAGTATCAACTGGCATTCATTTCCCCTTAAGAAATAGTCAGGCACTTACTTCTCCAACGTCCGGTGGCAGGTTGCAAACAATGAATGTATTCAGTGAGTCTCCTCTCGAAAGCCTTGAGATCTAGGTAAAAAGATTTCATTCTCTTCATTAGCAACTCCCACTTGTGTAAATCTATGAAGATGAAATGTAAGACACTCTAACTGCTTCAGGTCGCACACACCAACTTACATGGATCACTGCACTGCTAACTTCGTTTACTATGACAGCTTTAAGCACTTGACAAAAACATTAGGTTTCTTTAATTCCAATTTCACATATAAGGAAACTGGCTGGTTCACTTTTAGAAGCTTCCCGTAAAATGGTTTGTGGAAAAGCAGCAGCAGCCTCAAGCCGGAGCCAAAAGCTAGAAATTCGGGGGTTGCAAATAAAAGGATCAAAATCAGGTCGAGTTTTAATTCTGTCGGAACCCAGAACTTCCTATTAGAACAACATATCACCTAATATCCAGGTCTTCGAGGTCTACTGGCATGCGGTTACCCGATTCCGGTAAGATCAATACTTAATGAATGGCTACGGTTTCCGCCTGGTCTTGCTGGCCATCTGACCCGCTAACGCGTCGTTGGGAAAAGACAGTCCCCCTTCTCCCTCCGACGGGGTGAGAGGGGACTGTTGGCTCTACCCACGCCCAGACGCCTTCGGAAACTCAGGGGCGTCCAAGGTGCCCCTGCGAACGAGCAGTTTTTAAACTTTAAAAAAAGGAGGTAAGAGGCTATCTCATACCCCGGTAGTTCCCAGAAACCACGGCAGGAACTAGGGAAACAGCTCACGGGTTATCGGAGTAAAGCGAATTAACATGCTGCTGCGCACGAAGTGCTGATGTTTACTAAAGAGTAAAAAAGAGCCCTAAGAAGAACTCCAAGGTAGAAACCGGAGGGACTGGGGCAGCGGACACAACGCCCGCGGGGTCCGCAGAGACCACGCGCGCCACCACCAGCGTCCGGCCCGGTCCGCCTGCCCCCAGGCTCCTGGGTCGGACCCCACGCCTCCCCAAGATCCAGACCACGTCCGCCCACCCACCCAACGCGGCCTCCAGTTCCCGGGACGGGGTCTCCGCTACTCCGGCCCCTCCGGCTTCCGGGATGAGCCCGGGACACGCCCGGGCGGCTCACCTACCTTCTGCCTGCTCCAGCGAGTTCATGTCGGCCGGCAGCTCCGGTCACGGACGCGCTCCCGTCCGCATCGCAGCTCCGCGGCCTCCGCCCGGCCCGCCGCGCCAACTCCCGCCCCTAACCGCTCCTCACTGCCCCTTTCCGTCGCACCGCCCCCTTATCTAGGTCCGCTACGTTCATAGGGCACCTTTGTCCGACCTCACAACTAAGGCGGCTTACTATTGGCTAACTCTTGCACTGGCCTCGGGGCCCAGCGTTGGACGGTCAGCCGGAGGCGCCAAGAACCGCCGGCATCCCGGCTGATAGGGCGCTAGCGCCGCCGCCTGCGCCGGGGAGGAACTGCAGCCTATCCGAGTCAGTTGGCTCATTCAGACTCTCCTAGTTTTAGGCTTGATTCTTTTATTCCTCAAATATTTATTGAGCGCCCACTACCTTCCAAAGGGCAGCGCTCTGGTCGCTGACAAGGGATACAGCAATCAACGAGTTTGTCCTCCTCCTAAGACTCAAGGGGAAATATGTACAAAACTAGCTAGAACCCAAAATAATGGGATTCCTTACTCATAGAACCTCTTTCCTGGATATCCAAGCCCTTAAGCAAATTTGTCTCCCTTTCTCACGAAAACTGTCATAAATCATAAAGGAGGCAAACGAAACACTCCAATACCTAGAATTCTCAAAAAGTCTGTAAGGCATCGACTACATTTACATTGGATTAACATACTCTCTTGCTTATTTCCCTGTGGTCATTCATTCATGCAACAACTATTTACTGCATAAATAGCGGTAGGCGCTGAGTCAGGGATTTAGATAGGAGCAAGACCAGCAGGATTCCTGTCCTCAAAGTGGGAGGGTCAAGGTGGAAGGGTTAACAGCAGGCTATAAACATGGAGCGAGTTATTCTACTTGTTCAGATAAGGACAGTGGTTCTAAGAAGGTGGGGACAGGGTAATAGGACTGCGAGCTAAAGGAGGGTAGCAGGAGCCAGAGCTCAGGGGCGTTGGGCAATTTAGCTGAGAACCACAAGCTGTATGAGAAGAAACCAGCCACACCAAGGTGAGGGCTAAGAAAGTTCCAAGCAGCACTTTGGAAAGTTCCCATTTAGGGAGCCTTCCTCACTCGGGGTCCAAACCCTTTTTACATACGTTTATTATCCCATTGAATCCTCTGTGGAGATGTTTTTTAAACTGTGGGTCAAAAACCCGTGAGAGGGTTGTGAAATCTATCTAAGAAACCATGACCGTTATTTATTTATTAATGAACTAAAGCAAAATAAAAAACATCAGCATCACGGGAAGTCAGCATAAGTACTGTTTCATCATCTTTTTTATTGATTGTGTGCGTGTCCTTTCTGCTTGTAATGTAAAGCGTACACCTAACTGAGGTGTTCTGGTAAAAAAAAAAAAAAGACAGTTTGAAAGTTTGAAAGCTATCAAAGTAGCTATTAGCAGGCTCGCTGTACAACTGAGAAAAGAAAAAATGAGTTTGCCCAGGTCTTGCAGTTATTGGCGTAGCCTGGATTTAAGCGACAAGTAAAGTGTCCCCCTGACTTCTTGCTCGGCATTACATTCCTCCCGCTCCAAGTTACATGCCTCACATTTATTTCCCTTTGGCACCCAGCAGGGCTTAGAGAGAGGCCAGTGAACATCTGTTACAGGATGGGCTCTCCCGGGCTATCTCCCGGAGAGGTGAGGAATGAGACAGACTGATGAATAGAACACGGCAGAGCATTGTGATAAGTGGGAGCTTTGTTAACTTGCCTTCAAAAGAGACAGTTCTGCTTAGTGCTGGGCTTTTGTTTGCCTGATGCAACAAAAAAGGGGGGGTGCAAATTTCAGCAAGAGCCTTGGACAGCAGAGGGAAGAATAAGGACCACCACCTGGTTCTCGCATTCCTTCTTTTCCTTTCAACTGTGTGCAAATCAGTGTCAAGCATACCGTTGAAGGGATGCTTGTAATTCACCGGTCACTGGCATCTATGCATGTGGGTCATGGGGGTTGGGGGTGGTAAAGGAGAAGGAGAGGGAAATAGGGCCGTGCATATGATCAGAAGAAATTTGGAACCTGAAGAAATGGGGAGACCAAAGGAGATAGACTTGTGGAACATCCTATCAAGGAGGTTGGGCGAGGAAAAGGCAGTCAACAAGTATTTGAGGACTGCATGTCCAGGCACGGGGACAGGAGCTGAGAATGCAAGTCTTTCACTCTCGCCCTCAGTAAGGGTAGAGTTTGGTGTAAAAACAGGAGATTCTTAAAACATCCGCGACGTGATGAAGACCGACTTCAAAGAGGGGTATCCGGTGCCGTAGCTTCAGCCCCAAACCCTGTACCTGAGGTTGTTACTGATTCTCTCTCTCTCACAGTATATCGGGTTAGTTAGTGAATGCTCTTGGCTCTACCTTAACACAGACTGAAAACGTTATTACTCCCCCCACTCCCACTGCTAGTGCTCTGCTCCAAGCCCCCCCTATAAGCTGGACTTCCAGCAGCGGCCTCCCCCTGGTCGGCGTCCACCCTTGTCCCCAACGAGGCTTGTAAAACACCGAAAGATCGCATTCCTCTTGTGCCCAGAACTTCCCAATGGCTCCTTAAAGTGACTGCCCCAGTGACTTTGTGCCATATTCATGGTCATACTTCCCAAAGTAAGTTTTACTGATGATATGCCTCCTTTCATGTTTCAGATGTAACTTTTAAAAGTTACACCTGAAATTTTCATCTCGGATTTGAATACTTGTAAAAGACATCATTTCTGGCATATTGAACATATTGACATTTAGAAATAAGCTGTTATATCACTCTTTTAAATGTGTTCAACGGAACCCGAGTACCCTGCCAATTTGACACCCACCGTCATCCCTTTAAAAATACATGAGTATCTGTATGAACATACACACAAAACCCTCAGAAACTATTAGCACATTAAACCCAGCAACATATAAAAAGGATCATACAACATGATGGAGTGTGACTTATCCCAGGAAGGCAAAGTTGGCTTGTCATCAAAGAATGAATTAATGGAACATAGCATATTAATAGAATAAAGAACAAAACCACGTGATTGGAGGAGGATGTGTTGCAGTTGGAAGGCTCATCGTTGTTAGTGGGGATGGTGCAGGTCCTGTGGGGGACACTATGACAGTCCCCCCAAATTAAAAATAGAGTTATCACATGATCTGGCAACTCCACTCCTGGGTATATGCCCGAAATAATCAAAAGCAGGGTCCTGACGAGGTATTTGTACACCCACGTTCCTTGCAGCATTATTCACAACAGCCAAAAGGTAGGTGTCTATTGATGGGTGAACGGATCAACAGCGTGTGATACACATATAGCTCATTCAGCCTTGAAAAGGGGGGAGATTCTGGCACATGCGCCACGTGGATGAGCCTCGAGGACATTAAGCTCGATGAAATAAGCCAGAAACGAAAGGACACATACTGTACAATGACTGTCACATGAGGTTCCCAGACCAGCCAAATCGTAGAAACAGAAAGTGGAGTCGTGGCTGCCAGGGCCAGGGGCGGGACTGGGGCGTGACCGTTTACCGGGGACAGTTTCAGTTTCACTGAAGGATGAGAAGAGCTCCAGAGGCCGGTGGTCCCACACCCGACCACCACTGAACTGTATGCTGGTAACAACAGCTGAGGTGGTAACATCGTGTATATCTTACCAAGATTTTTAAACGTTTTAAACATTGAATAATAAGCCCTGGCCAGCGTGGCTCATTTGGCTGGAGTGTCTTTCTGTAAACTGAAAGGTCACAGTTTGGATTCCTGGTCAGGTTGAAGGTTGGATCCCCAGGCCGGACCAATGGATATTTCTCTCCTTCTCATTCCCCCTCTCTTCCCTCTCTCTAAAATCAATACGCATGTCCTCAGGTGAGGATAAGAAAAGTTGTATAATAACCTCTCGTTAACAATATCTTTATTGCTCTCCCCCTAGATTAGGTCCTCCTCAGCTCTGGGGGCCTGTCCTCTCTGGTACAAGCATTCTCACTTGGTCCTGAGACCCTGTCACCTTGGTGGTCCCTGGAGGGGCTTCATCGAGACTTATCATGTAGGAACTGATCTGGCCTGGTCCTCCTTCACTCGGAGATAATTTCTTTAACCCAGCAAGCTCAGAAACGATGGGAGAAATGGAAATGCTGGTAATTCAATGCATCTTTCCCAATACTTTTTGAAAAATAAAAAAGCTTTTTATCTTATGGTGCGCTTCAAATATGTCTGCATTCAAAGCCAGAAGGCGCTGATTCAGTTCGTTTGGTTTGTAGACAGTCACCGACCCGCTCTCCTGGACAGAGCCGATCCGAATTTTCAAACTGCATTGAGCGCTTGTGATAGAGACCTTCCCTTTGTCAATGCAGCTGCCCTCGGAAGTCAGCTGGCGCCCAAATTGCTTGTATCCAAAGCAGCGCTATACTTTTTAAAAAAATAAATTGATTTGAGAGAGAGAGAAAAAAAAACCCAATCGATTTGTTGTTCCACTATTTAAGCACTCATTGGCTGATTCTTGGACGTGCTCTGGCCGGGGATCGAACGGCCAGCGTTGGCCTACGCGGACGACGACGCTCTAACCGGCTGAGCTGGCCGGCCACCCCTACAAAAACCTGTACAAGAAGAGAAAACCAAGGGCGCGGGCTGGGTTGAAAGGGACTCCACGTTTCCTTGCCGCGCCTGCCCCGGCGCACAAGCGTCAAGGGGGCGTTCTCCAGCCCTGCAGACAGTCTCAGTCACAAAGCGAGCTTTGCTGAGTCGCGGGTGTTGGCTCAGCTTTTGCGGGGCGCACGGTCTGCAGGGGCGTCGTTTCCGAAACTCAAACTCGCAGCTCCGTGTTACATCTGGGCGTGTTTATACGTGCATGTACCGGGAAGCGATCTAAAACGTATTGCAACTGTGAGTGGGGGTAAAAAAAAAAAAACAACTTTCGAAAGCCGTTGATTGGCTGTTGCCTTTCTCTACTAGAACTTAAGCGGCTGGGCACAGAAATTTTTTGTCTTTCCTTTATCCCCAGCATTTAATCAATTTCTGGCACACAAATGTTTGTTGCATGAAATCATGAATAACCGAAAAAATGACAAAGCAAACGAGAGGGAGAGGGAAGGGAGAGGCGTGAGTGAGTAAAAAAGGGAAAGGAAAAAATTAAAAAGGGGGGAAAGCAGCAGTGAGCAAAGCGGTGCGCGGGCCTGCGCCTGCCCGCCCATAGGGGGCGCTGCGGACCGCCGGTGCTTCCCTGGGGCCGCAGGCCAGGTGAGAACCGAGAGGCTGAAGGGAAGGCACGTTCTCAGGTGCAACCGCACTGGGGCCAGCTGGGTGTTCTCCCGAGGACCGGGGGACCTGGCCCGGTCTCCCTGCAGCCCCTGTGTCCCTAACGACCTCACAAAGGGGATCACAGGGAGGCCAGGGCAAAGCCAGCACCCCAGAACCTCAGTTTTCCAGCTCCTTGAGGCCTCGGTGTCCCCAGCTGTACAGTGGGCAGATGATGGGCTTGTCACATTGCCCCAGAATGAACTTGGGGAGCTCCAGCAGCGACTCAGGGCCCTTCCCGCCTCTGCGTGTGCTCACACGGTGCAGGGAGTGCTCTCTGGATCAGCCCTTCCTGGCCCATAGCCCCTTCACCGCCTTGGAATCTGCATTCAGTCCTTCCTCTAATAATTATTAGACAGCAAATTCGGCCATTACTCCAGGCTTCTGGCCTCACACCTGCTTGTGAATCTGGGTGGATGACCCCCTGTGGGACTCTGGGCAAGTCGCACCACTTCTCTGGGCCTGCATTTTCTCATCTGGAAAATGGGATAATAACAAAACTTAACTTGCAGGATTTCTTGATAGTACAAACAAATTAATATGGGTAAACGTTTTGCCAGTGCCTCCGCTTCCTTGCCCCTTACCACACGGTGATAATTCTGCATCTGCGATGATCTAATTACCACTTTGCCTGCTTCACATTTGCTGAGTAGCTTTTCCCCGGAGGGTAGGACTGCGCCTTTGTCTTTGCTCCCGTGTATCCCCTACGCCCAGCTCTGCGTCCGGGTGGAGCTGTCTGAAGCCAGTCCTGGCCACACTGGTGGTACGGGGGTCACCCAGGTGGTTCTACCCTGGGTTTGAAAGAGCCGTTTGAACAAGGGTAGCAGGGTTGGGAGCTCGGTGTCTGGGAAAAATCAGTCAGGTTCATGTCATCCTCGAAAGAATTGGATCTTGAAAGCACCAAACTGATGCTTAGGTTTTGTGATGGTCATCTTTGTATTTCATCTTTGTGCCAGGCTGGGGGGTGATGGAGGCCAGATGGCTACCTGCCTGCTGATGGACACTTGAATCGTTCCCAGTTTTGGCTGTCGTGAATAATGCTTCCATGAACTTTCCAGATGAGCCTTTGTTCACGCAAAGACAATTCCCTCTCTGTTGGGTAGCTGGGTTGAAGTGCTGAGTCATGCGGTAAATTTGTGTGTAACTTCTAAGAACCAGCCCCGCTGCTTTCCAAAGTGGCCACCCATCTCCCCCACCCCCCAGTAATGTCCGGGAGTGTGGTTTCTTCATGTTCCCCCACTGACACCTGTCCCCCTAATCAGACCCATCCTTAGCGGGTGTGAAGCCGTGGCTCATTGCTGGTAGCATGCACATGACATAATTTACCATCTAAACCATTTTAAAGTGTTCCGCTCAGTAGTGTTAACCAACAGGGCAACCGATCTCCAGGGCGTTGCCGCCTTGCAAAACCGAGACTCCTTACCCGTTAGACCACTCCCTGTTGCTCCCTCTGCTCAGCCTCAGGCAGCCGCCATTCGACTTCCTGTTTCTATGAACTTGACAACTCTAGGTACCTCGCCTTGGTGGAGTCATATAGCATCTGCCCTTTGGTGATTGGCTTGCTTCACTTAGGAGAGCATCCTCAAGATTCATCAGAATTTCCTTCCTTTGGAAGGCTGAATAATAGTCCCCTGTGTGTGTGAGAAATTTGGTTGATCCATTCTTCCACTGATAGGTGGAAAATACATGGGTATTTTTAAATTGAGGAATGTACTTTGTTTGTTTGGACTTACTAGACTACAGCATAGTGTAAACATAATTTTTAAAAATTATTTATTTATTTTGGCTCTGGCTGGTGTGGCTCAGTGGATTGAGTGCCTGCCTGCCTGTGAACCAAAAGGTTGCCATTTAGATTCCCAGTCAGGGCATATGTCTGGGTTGCGGGCCAGGTCCCCAGTTGAGGGCGTGTAAAAGGCAACCACGCACTGATGTTTCTTTGCCCCTCTTTCTCCCTCCCTCCCTCTCTCTCTAAACAGAACTTTTCTATACACTGGGAAATGAACAAACAAACAAACAAAAGTTGGCCCTGGCTGGTGTAGCTCAGTGGATTGAGCACGGGCCTGCGAACCAAAGGATCGTGGTTCCATTCCCAGTCAGGGCACATGCCTGGGCTGCAGGCTAGTTCCTAGCAGGAGATGCACAGGAAGCAACCATACACTGATATTTCTTTCCCTCTCTTCTTCCCTTCCCTTCTAAAGATAAATAAATAAATAAAATTATTTTTAAAAGTTGTGTGACTCCCTTTATCACAATGTTTGTTTGATTGTGGTAGTCTGGAGCCAAACTGGTAAAATCTCCAGGGTATGCGTACATATAATTCACCAATACTTTCTTTTTAAAAGAAACGCTATTTAATGCATTGTGGTAACTGGTTAATACAATTGCACAGGTTTCGAGTGCCCCATTGGATAGCACATCATCTGTGCATCACCTCGTGTGCTCACCGCTCGTAGTCATCCCTACTGTTTCCACACGTTTGACCCCTGCATCATTTTCTTAATGGCCTCTTTGGAGGCACAAAACTTTAAAATTTTGTTGAAGTCCAACTTGTCAGTAACCGAAAGTTGAGAGTATTTACCCCCCGAATTTTCTTCTAAGAGTTTTTATGCCTTGGGCTCTTTCACTGAGGTCTGTGGTCCCTGTTTTGCTGATGTTCGTACCCGGTGTGATGACTTTATTTTTAATCATCTAGGTCTGTTAGTGAGCATCCCTATGACGAACACCCCTTCCACTCTTCGAAGGCAGGCAGAGCTCAGAGGTGTGCTGGGAATCGGATGAAATGGGCTCTGTTCCCTTCAGCCTCTCACGTTGAAATTCTTTGCTTTGTTCTCCCTTCCCTGCTTTCTTTCATCTTGTGCTGAAGCTTTCGAGTTGCTGTAACTCACTGGAGTAAGGCTCCGGGTGTTGAGGACGGGTCTTTGGGACAGTGGGACAAGGTGATTGTGCCGAGGGAAGGCAAGGGAGGTCACAGCCCTTTCCTCAGTCTGTTAGATCGGGTCTGTCCGGGAAGGGCGCTCCCGGAAGCCGAAGTCTGAAGTGGGTCATCCTCAGAGGGTCCACCCTCACGCACATGAACTCCACAGACGGTCTCCCGGTGCCGCGGTCCGTGTCCCCAGCTGGAAGACCGCCGCCTGAGATTTAGCTCGGGCGTCACCTCTTCCAGGGAGCATCCTCTGATGTCCCTCTTTCCCCAAGAGATCCTTGCCTGTGACCCTCTGGTTTACTCCCCTAACCTATGCTGACTCAGGTATTCGACCAGCAGACGCATCAGTGAGTGCCTGCCATGTGCCAGGCGCTGGGCTGGGCACCAGAGACAACACGGTCATCGAAGATGTAGGCACGTCCCTGTGCACGTGAAGCACTTGTTCTGGTGGGGGAGACGTTATTTAAATAGCCGCACAAAAAAACGTGAAATCACAAGTGTGATCAGCACAGGGAACAGGCATGTGAACTTGGTTTAGTGTGAGCTGCCCACGGAAAATGTCCTGACTTATCAGGGGGCTGAGGCAGGCTTCTCTGCAGAAATGAAAGGTAACTTGGTAGACGGAGGGGCAAGGAGAGGCGGGTGGGGAGCGGGGAGCATTCCCGGTGGAGGTCACAGTCTGTGTGCCGAGGAGGCTGGTTCCGAAGCTTTTAGCAACTCCTGGGCGCAAGACCACAGGAAGGCGGGCGCTGTGCTCAGCAGCAGGGACCTTAAAAAGGCCTTCGACTGATATTCTGCATTATAGATACTTAAGCCTTGCAGTAAAATTTAAGTTAAGGACATGGAGGAGTAAATTATAGTGGCTTCAGTTAGGTAGACAGCAGTTTATTTGACGTAACACGTAAAACCCAAACAGCCAGAGAAAAAGTATGTAAACTCGACTTCCTCAAAATTCAACACTTCTGTCCTTTCGGGGGTGCTCTCCAGAGAGTGGAAAGCAAGCCCAGAGAAGGGGAAACAGCACTCACAAATCATGCACCTGAAAAGGTCTAGTGTCCTTACTATACAGAGAAGTCTTGCCCCTGAACAACCAAAAGACAGGTAACCCAGTTGAAAAGTGGGCAAAGGCCTGAACACACATTTCTTCAAAGAGGGTGGCCACAAAGCACATGAAAAGATGCTCAGCATCCTTAGTCATTAGGGATGCAAGTCAACACTGCATTGAGACCCATTTCACGCCCCCCAGGATGGTGGTGATGACAGTAAAGGGGCACTAACTGGGGTTGATGAGGGTGGGCAGACACTGAGACCCTCACCCATGGCCAGTGGGAAACCAGTCTGGCCCCCCAGGAGTTAAGCACACAGCAAACACAGGATCCAGCACTTTCAACTTCTCAGTGTCTGCCGGAGAGAACTGAGAGTATATGCGTACCCAAAAACATGTGCACAAACGTTTATTGCAACATTATTCACAATAGCCAAAAAATGGGAACAACCCTCATGACCATCAGCTGGCAGATGGTGGAACAAAAGTGGGATGTCCTCACAGTGGAATATTACTCAGCCATGAAAAAGGACCATGATACTGATACATCCTACGGCGTGGGGAGTCCTTGAAGACACGCTAAGTGAAAGGAGCCCAGCGCAGAAGAGGGCGTCCCATTTACAGGAAATGCCCACAGTAGACAAGTCCACAGAGATGGAAAGCTCGGTGGTGGTTGTTGGGGGCTGAGAGGAAGGGAGACTAGAGAGTAATTGCTTCTGGATTATTTTTGAGGCAGGTGACAAAAATATTCTGGAATTAGGTAAGTGATGATGATTGCACGACTTTGCGAATGTCCTAAAAATTGCTGTGCAATTTACTTAAAAAGAAGATTTTATTTATTTTATTTTTAGAGAGAGGGGAAGGGAGGGAGAAAGAGAGGGAGGGAAATATCAATGTGTGGTTGCCTCTCACGTGCCCTAGACTGGGGACCTGACCTGCAACCCAGGCGCGTGCCCTGACTGGGAATCAAACCTTCGGTCCACAGCCCACGCTCAATCCACTGAGTTACACCAGCCAGGGCTAAATTTACCTTTCAAAGGGTGAACATTATGGGATGTGAATTATATAGATTAAAAATAGCAAAAGTATTCCTTAACTTGTTTCTTTTTCCGCCTTATTTTAACGCTTTACCGTTTCCGCCTTTTAAGGCATCTCGGCATCTTTTAAGAGGTCGGCAATGCACAAATGCATTCATTAAGGGAAAGAGTAGTAACCATGTGTGGTGCAGGCAGGGAGTTGAAATTCGGAGGGGAACACTTCATAAAGTGTGCAGTTGCCTGACCACTCTGCTGTATACCTGAAACTAATACAGAATAATACTGAAAGTCAACTCTAACTGGAAAAGAAAAAGAAAAGCCCTCCCCCGGCCCCAAATCTGGCTGAGGGCAGAGCAGTTTGTGGTTTGGTTTTGCTACATTTCCTTCACTAAGGGGCACGTGGTCGTGGAGAAAGACCGGCACCAACGTGGAACTGAAACTGGAATGATATCTATTTCAATTTAAAAGATTTTACTTATTTATTTTTAAACAGAGGGAAAGGGAGGGAGAAAGAGAGGGAGAGAAACATTAATCTGCGGTTGCCTCTTGAGTGCCCCCTACTGGGGACCTGGCCCTCAACCCAGGCTTGTGCCCTGACTGGGAATCGAACCAGGGACCCTTTGCTTTGCAGGCTGGCGCTCAATCTGCTGAACTGCACCAGCCTTGGCCATATATATATATATATTTTTAAATTACTGTGGTTTTCCATTCCTCCCTCCTTTTCCTTTTCTCCTCTCTGTGAGACATTCTGCCAGCGTCCCTGAGTCTTCCCTCCGTGTTATATGGACTTAAATTTTTTCATTGGCCGAGAAGTTGAGTTGGGAGGGTATCTCTGGGTGGTACTTAGCTGGTCTTCAGAGTTAGGTTTGCTCAGCAAGGGATAGGATGGGGTGTGGGGGCGGGGGTTAGAAGGAAGCATTTCCGCTTGTAAAAGTCTCACTTGCTATCAATATGGTGGAAATGGTTTTTTCAATTTCATCTTAGAAAATAATTTGTTTTTCTAGGACTTAGATGTCTTCATGGGTCAGACTTCCTAGAGGACAACGTGGGAGACCTTCAGTAGCGACAAGGTGAAGTGAACTGTTCGTTCAACACGTGGCTTGGTTTTTAGTTGATCCCAGAGCAAACAGCAAAATTAGATGAGGGCATAAATGCGTGTGCCTAGAGTTAATGTTGGCCACTGATTTTACTTTCCTTTTAGTTTATACCATTTAAAGAGCAGCATCCTTTTTCATCTGTTTTGATAGCAAAAGTAATGCAGTACATTTTTTTCACTTTGGAAATTATTATAGATTCACAGGATGTTACGGTGTTTGTTTTTAACTATTCGAACAACACCGAAGTGCATAGACAAAAAGCACAAGCTTTGTGAGTATTCACAGTGAGAGCGGTCTGGTCTGCATTCTTGTTGTTGTCCTTTAATGTGCTTCTCTGTTGTTGTTGTTTTTAAGATTTTCTTTATTTATTTTTAGAGAGAGAGAAAGGGAAGGAGAAAGAGAGGGGGAGAAACATCAATGTGTGGTTGTCTCTTGCGTGCCCCCTACTGGAGACCTGGCCTGCAACCCAGGCATGTGCCCTGACTGGGAATCGAACTGGCAACATTTTGGTTCTCAAGCCCATGCTCAATCCACTGAGCTACGCCAGCCAGGGCTGGTTGGTATTCTTTAGCCTTTTGGTTGTATTGCCGGAGAAATCTGTAAACAAAGCAAACTTGATTTTCGCCTATTGGGAGGTAGTCTGCAGACATAATTGCTTGTGCACGCTTGTTAACATGTCGTTTGTGCAAATGCCAGATAGTCTCCAGCAGGCCTTTGCCCTGCGTTTTTCCTCACGGTTGCTTCATACATTACTGCTGGCTCTGCGGCCCTTTCTCAGCGCCTAGTTACTCAGAGCCAGAGAGCTGGAGTTGGGGCCCCAGCACCCCCTGCTCCGCCTTACTCCTCCTACTTCAGGAGCTTGTTAAAATGCTCTCATCTTTTTAGGGTCTGGGACCCAGGGAGGTAGGCAGCCCAGGTGACGTGTGCTCTTGGTGTGGGAGCCCAGCCAGCCGAGGGTACCAGTTGTCTAGGAAACTGCCGAGTCCGGCCGCAGCCAGCCCTGGGCCCGGGGCCCGTGCCTATTGGTCAGAGTCGGGGGCTCTGTAAATCAAGCTGGCACGGGTGCCGCTGTGGATCTGGGGGCCGCACCGGACTCCTCACAGCCCTCGTATCTAGTCTCCTGCTGGCCGGTATGGAGCGGGCATCCCCCAGCGGAGTTCACTGAACGAACAAACAAACATGGGAATGACTTCCCCTCTGCTAGCGGTCACAGAGACCGGATTGCTCGCGCAGGTTTGACTCGCTTCAATTCTCTTCCCTGAAAGGTTTAAAAGACAACTCTTGCATCTGCTTTTTACTGCTTGCGCTTTTTGGGAATTGCCTTACTTCCCGCTGCGAACACCTCTCGCATGCCGTATTCGGTCTAATTGAGGTCAAGTTCTGGGTCGGCTTTGTAAATTTGATTGTTTTCTCAATCGTATGCTTTTCTGAAGGCTGAATTCTCGGATACTGTGTGGGCTTGTCTCCAGGCCTATGCCAGTCGTATCGATGGGCCTCTCCCCTCGTATTCGAGGCATCGAAACCTTTCCACGAGTCCTGGAAGTCTTTAGAACACGCTGTGTGCTGGGCTCTGGGTGAGTGAGAAAGGACACGTTTTGAAGGATATGCTCGGTGCTTAGCAGATTTTATCTGCTCAGCAAGTACTGGTGAATGAATGAAACTGGATTCCCAACTCAGGCGCATGTCCACAAAACACACAGAAAGAGGGTGTCATAAGCAGGGGACCCCGATATCTTTTCCTGAAAGGGGACCGAAGGAGAGTGGGTAAGATGGAGTCTAATAGAATGGGCGTTCATGGCCCCCACTCACTCAGAGCCTCGGCTGGGGCTCCAGCCCGTGGCACCGGTCCAGGTGACCGGTGGGGACTCACCGGGGTGGGATTCGACCCAACAGATCACCCTCCTGTGTATCGCTGTGAGCCGGAGTCTCCCAATTGCTTCTGTAGGAATTTCCTTTCTTCTATTTTTTCCCACTTATGTTTATAAAAAAAAATAAGAGCAAAAGGCAATAACGTATTCAAGTTGTCGACCCAGATAGACACCATCACCGGAGAAAGCCGTCCAGGTTGTCGAGAATGAGGACCAGGCCCGAGATTCCCAGCGGAGAAACTTCACGGGCACGAAGTGGGAAGGGCGGACTCTGTGAAACCCCAGTTTACAAATCTGTCACCTTAGCAAAGTCTAGACGACTAAATTAAATGTATCCTGAAGGGGATCCTGGGCCAGAAAAAGGACATTAGGTGAAAACTGAGGAACCTGAACAAAGTGATTAGTAGTGTATCAATACCACACATTAGGATAAGATGCTAGAAATAGGGAAATGGGTTATTCGAGAACGACCTTACGTCGGTACCATCTTTATGATTTTTCTGAATATTTAAACCTGCTCTAAAAAAGTAAGGTTCATTTTTTCAGACGAGCTTGTGTGCGTGCAGTATGTCAGACGGCGATGCGGAGAGTACGGTGGGATCGGAGGGGCAGGAGTGTGGCTGGTGGGGGCGGGTGGCCCTGCAGTGATGGTGGCTTCTGGGCAGAGCTCTGGGCGGAAGCGAGGGAGCAGACGTGGGGTGTGCGGGGCGGGGAGTGCCCCCCCCCCCCAGTGTGTATAAGACCAAGGGGACAGCAGGAGGCCAGGACCGGGTGGTGGGAGGGAACAGGGAGGTGCGCTGGTTGCCGTGGAGGGAGAGGCTGGGACAGTAGGTGGCGGTAGGGAGTTAGGTCGGACAGGGTCTGGCGGGTGAGGGCGGGCCTGCTGGTCAGGCCTTGGGCTTGGACCCTGGGCCAGATGTGGGCGAAGCCATGAGTCTGGCCCTCTTCCCTGTGGCACAGAGCCCCCCTTTCACCGGCTCGGCAGAGTCACCCCTTGGGGGCCTTGTTATGCTTTAGAGCGGGGTCCAAAAACCACACAGTCCGGCCACACTTTCTCCTACAAAGGTTAGCCCGCATCTTTTCCCGCCTCCATAGCACCATTTGCCATGGTTTGTCATGTTCTGTGTTCCATCCTGGCACCCTCTCGGCTTCCTGCATACACTAGGGGTCGTTCTGGATGCACAGGGTCCCGTGTCCACCACTGCCGTGTCGAACAGAGTAACTGCACTGTCTGAAGAAGCCCCTGTGCTCCGAGCGCTCAGCTCCTCCCCTTCCCCTCGCACCTCTGGCTGCTGCTGGCCTGTGCCCGTCCCTCCAGTTTTGCCTTGCACACGGCAGGCAGCCTGTGCAGAGAGAGGGCCTGCGTTCACCTGCCCATATGCTTTTAAGATTCAGCATGTCTTTTTGTGGTGTGAGAACTCATTTCTGTTGATCGCTTGATAATATTCGCTGTATGGACGTACCACAGTTTGTTTGCCCTTTCACCACTGAAGGGCATCTTTGTTCCCAGATTTGGACCATTATGAATAAAATTGCTGTAAACGTCTGTGGGGTTCTTTTCTGCTTTTTTTTTTTTTTGGTGTGTGCGTGGATACACGTTTTCCACTCACTTGCGTGTGTTTGCTCAGTGGCTCAGTCACACCGTTTAGCGGTGTTTTGGGAGAGTGTCGGGGCAGAACCGCGGACTGGTTTCAGCTGCAGTCCCCCGGCCCGCCCCTGGCCTCGGATCCCTTCCTATTTCTGCAGGCTGGGTTGGAATTTCTCCAGAGGAGTGTTAACATTCAAATTGTTTTCAGTGAAATTTGAAATTATGATGGAACTTCTAAGAGTAGACTCTTAAAAATCTTTTTAATTTTAAAATTGATCCCCACTGGGTCCTATCCTGAGAACTTAATAGATCAGCTGTCTAATAAGTTGGAGGTAATTGAGATACAACAGTAAAAAGTTAAAAATAATCGCTCCAGCATTCCTGGAGGCTTTAGGAGTGACATGTACATTTAATTTGAAATGGTGGAGAAAGTGTGAGGACTCTCTCTGCTGATGAGAGAGGCTCTCTGTGTGTGAAGACGTCCAGAGTCTACATGACTTCTGAACAGCCCTAAATCTCAAACACACTGAAGCCTACTGATGTTAAAGAAGAAAAAGATGAAGCAGGGAAGAGGCTCGGGTTTTTCCCACTTTATCAATGCATCACTACTGGTGTGTAAACTGATGTCTGATAAGACACTACACGTGTTTAATGAAATTTAAAAAAAAGGTTTTAGTTATTTACTTTTTAAACAGAGGGGAAGGAAGGGAGAAAGAGAGGGAGAGAACGATCAGTGGGTGAGAGATACATTGATCGGCTGGCCTCTTACACGTCTCTCACTGGGGATCCGGCCCAAAACCCAGGCATGCGACCTGACTGGGAATTGAACCGGCGACCTTTTGGATTGCAGGGCGGCACCTGATCGATCCACTGAGTCACACCAGCCGGGGCATATGTTTCAAACGTACAATTTGAGTTTTGACGAATGAATGTGAGACCAGCAAGACAATCAGAATGATAAGCCAACTCTCACCTCCCAGCACTTCCACGGTTTATAATTCCCCTTCTCCAGGCGATGACGGATCTATTACTTCTTTTTTAATCCTCACCTGAGGATACATTTATTGATTTGAGAGAGAGAGAGAGGAACATTGATGTGAAAGAGAAACATCGATTGGTTGCCTCCCATATGCCTCCTGACAGGGGATTGAACCCGCAACCCAGGCGTGTGCCCAGCCTGGGAATTGAACCTGCAACATTTTTGGTGTGTGGGACAGCACTCCGTCCAGGGTGGGTCTGTTACTTTTATCACTGTAGGTTAATTTACATTTTCTAGCATTTTATATAAATTTATATATTCAATATAACTTTATGTAAATGATAAAAATGGAATCATACAGTATACTTCTTTTGGAGGGGGATCTGGTTTCTTCCAGCATAACTATTTTGAGACCCACTGGTTTCACTGGGAGGATCAGAGCTTCATCTCTGTGCTGCTGAGTCAGGCTCCATCACACGGACTGAATCGGGTTCCCCTGCGATTCACACGGAAGCGCTAACCCTCAGGGTGCCCATATTTGGAGACAAGGCTTTGAAGAGGTAACTAAGATGCACTGAAGTTGTAAGGGCGGGATCCCAGTCCTGTCGGGATTTTAGGAAGAGGAGAAGCCCGTGAGGACCCAGTGGGAAGGAGATTCCTCATCATTCTGACCCAGACTTCCAGTCCCTGGGACTCGGAGGAAATGAGCTTCTGTCCACTTTCCGAGCCGCCCACTTTGTGGCATTTAGTTACAGCAGCCTGAGCAGTTAGAGATGTACGGACACACCACCCTTTGCTCTTCATTCACCTGCGGGTGGGCGCTGCCGGCTTTGGGCCACGCCAGATGGAGCCGCCGTGAATATTCCGGTCCAGGTCTTCGGGCGGACATGTGCTTTCGCTCTCGTGGAGTTGGTGTCTAGGAGTGGACTGGCTGGTCTCTGTACCTCGTTGTACTTTCCTAGAAACTGCCACACTGGTTTCCGCAGGGACCGTCCCACTTGCATTCCCTCCGGCAGCACGGAGAGTCCAGTGCCTCCGCAGGAGTCCTGGAGCCTCGGTCTTGAGTTGCTCCGCCTTGGGTGGTCCCCCCGCCCCGGGTGGCTGGGGGGGACTGCCGAAGGCTCTTGCCCTGCTGTGGCCCGGCCGGAGAGGAGCGGGCAGGCAGCCCTTTCACGCCGGATCCCCTCCTCGGCCACTCTGTGTTATCCAACGAGAATTTCTTATGCCTGTGTTAATTTACTTCCCATGAGAATTTGGAATGACTCAGAATCTTTATCCCTATTACTTGTCCTTCCCTTGCTTTTCCTAACTCATTTTTATTTGCGATTTCCTGGGGTAGGTAAGCCCCGAGTTTCTCGGCTGTGAGGTGTGGAGAAGAGCCTGGGTTTCAGAGCCAGACACACTTGGATCTGACTTTGGACTCACAGCCTTGCCACGTGGCTACACACGTGACCAAGGCCTCGGTGTCCTCACGCATTTGTAAAAAGTGTGTGGGGAGGTTGATGTTGCCCAGCTCGTACGGTTGCTACGAGTCTTAAATATAATGCCTGTTAAACATCTTCACTGAACACCTGGGAAACTGTATTCATTTCCTAAGATGTATTTGTAATTGCACATTCCATTTCCTGTCTGACAGTGGCTGGATCTACCACCCACTCAGTGAGTAGGGGAGGCCCTGAGGGTTTCACAGACCCCACTGGTCACAGGGGGACTCAGGGGGTGTTGCAAAATGCAGTGGCCTTGCCGGGGCTCAGGGTGACCTTGCACCATTTAATAATGCCAAGACTTCCTTCGGCCATCAGCACTGTACTGGGGATGTATTTTCTGGGCACATTTTCATAACTTCCATAAAAGTAACTCCTGAGCGAGCATAACTCCTCTTCACCACCGTCAGGAATCTCCAGGTTCCGTAGGGGCTGTTTTGAAGGCCTGTGTACACGCCTGCCTTCCTCGGCACATGGGCCTTTTGTCCAGCTGCTTGAAGGGTGCCTGGGCCCTGTCCCCCGTGGAGAAAGGGCAAGCAAGTCTTTGATGGCTGGGCCAGGCTGCTCACCTGAGGCCGCTGCCCATGCAGGGCCCCAAGTGGTCCGGCAGATGGCAGCGTGGCCGGGTAGGCTGGAGCTGGAACTGCTGGGGAAACCGAGGTCCCCACAGGGTGGGCAGTGTGGGTGTCCAAAGGCTCGGGATCTGTCTTGCCACGGGGGGCTGTCTGGAGGTGTCCCCTCCTCTGCAGGCCACTGGGCTCTGAACCCCCTGCGGGGTCTCTCCTCGGAGCCGGCTGGCTTTCTTGGCATTGCCAACCCAGTTGCTAGGAAGCCCAGCAAGGCAAATGCGACTTCCTTTTCACTTGAGCCCATCGAGCCATCTGCTTGTCCCTTCTCGGGGCCCTGCAGCTCGGCCGGGAGCCTCGGGAAGAGGGTCGAGCTCAGCATCTGTGCTTTGTGTGGGGAAGGGGGTGCTTTCTAAGAATGTTCCACCCTCTCGGTCCCAACTCAGGACAGCTCCGCGTGCTTCGCCCTTGTCTGTTGGCTACCCATTTGGAGCCAGCATTTTCTTCTTAGCTTTTACCCCTCGCTTTAGTCTTAGGTGTGGGTCCACGTCACACACCAACCACATGACTCTCCAGTGGGGAGTCTGCGTGTATCCACGTGTGTGTCCACACATGTGGCACGTGGGTATTTCTAACAGTGGTCTTCAGCGCGGATGTTTAATACTTGGTACTGATGCGCACAAATCATTCAGGAATCTTCTTGAACCGCGTGGTGGAGTTCACGTCAGACGCAGCAAAAGTGGCAGAGAGTCGTGGAAATTGGTGGTGATGGTGGTGCAGCATCTTGTAGAGAAAAGCTTTAAAAAAATCAGTGGAAGGCAGCTGATTGGGTGCTCACTCTCTCTATGCATATCCTCAGGTGAGGGTTTAAAACAATAACACACACACGGGGATGTTTCCGAATAACTTAGCAAACACCGTCAGCTTCGTCTGCTTCCTTTCAGGTTTGGTGCGCTCGGCTGGGCAAGTCGGACTCATCAGCCTGGAGCTCCTTTCTGTTGTGACTTTGTGCAGCCTTTTCTGGCGGCAGAGCCGGGCTTTGAGGTGTCGACTCTGCACACGCAGTTGAGCAAAGACATTCGACGAAAATAGAAATGGGCCTCACAGAATAGGGTTCTGGAAATTAAAGAAAAAGTCTCGCGAAAAGCCATTGTTCGGGTTCTTCAAACCCAGTTGAAGGGAAGGTTTAATCACCTTTGAGTGCACCAGAACTGCGGAAAGTAATGTATGGACCATGGCAAATAATTCCTTCTTAAGGGTAATTTTGTCTTTGTTGGTTTTTTAGCAGTAAAGCCATATTAAACCTTTTCTGCCAATTTCGTATTCTCCCCAAGAGGGCTACTTAAAGGGGGGTGACCACAGGCCAAGGTAACATTTTATTGTTGTGGCTCAATTTGCTAAAAGCTTTCGTAGTCATTTAGGTGTGTTCTTACTGTGCAGACTTATATGTTTGTTAAAATGGATGCTATTAATATTTGCTATTTGGGAAGTCCCTTAAGTCAACTTGATCATATTAAGTCATTCTGCTTTTTTTTTTTTAAGAAGTTTTTAAAATTTATTTGGAGAGAGAGGGGAAGGGAGAAAGAGATTCAAGCGAACATTAATCTGTTGAATCTCACACACGCCCCAACAGGGGACGAGGCCGCAACCCAGGCACATGCCCTGACTGGGAATTGAACCTGTGACCCCTGGCTTTGTGGGGTGACACCCCCAACCCACTGAGCCACACTGGCCAGGGCCATTCTCCTTTAACTGTTACATTTCCATTGTCATTTGGACTCTAGTAACTAAAACAGACCTGCGGACCAAAGGACTTTTGGCCCCCCCAAGAACCTCTTCTCGGGGTTCTTCGGACCCACCCTGGGGGTCAGCCCTTCCTCTGCAGCCCACACCCCCCTGTGCTACCATCCAACCACTGGCGTGCGCTCCGAATACTCACATTTATTTTCTTATAAGACAAATCAGCACTCCAGAGTGAAATAGAAGTGTGTCCCTTAACGTTTTTCTTTATTTTAAAAAGTATTTTATTTATTTATTTTTACAGAGAGGGTAAGGGAGAGAAACATCCATGTGTGGTCGCCTCTCTCACGCCCCCTGCTGGGGACCTGGCAAGCAACCCAGGCATATGCCCTAGATAGGGATTGAACCAGCAACACTTTAGTTCGCAGGCTGGCACTCAATCCACTGAGTTACACCAGCCAGGGTAATTGTTTTTTAATCTAAGGAATTGATCAATACAGAAAAGTGTCTGATAATCAAAAGTGAAATCAGCCCTGGACAGTGTGGCTCAATTGGTTGGAGTGTTGTCCCATAAACCAAAGGGTCGTGGGTTCAACCTCTGGTTGGGGCGTCAATCAGGAGGCCACTGATTGACGTTTCTCTCTCTCCCTCCCCCGCCCTCCCTCCCTCTCTCTCTGGGATCAATGGATATGTCCTCAGGTAAAGGTTTAAACAATAATAATGAATTAAAAAATGAAATAAAAATAAAAGTGAAGTCTCTTTTCAGAACCACGCAATCCCGCCCCCCCCACCTTGATTTCCATTTAAATGGCTTCTCTGTTGTTCTGGAACTTACTTCTTTTACTGAACGGCGTGGTATGGAGGAGTACTCACCTTCACGTGACCAGCGTGTAAAATCCCGAAGGGTGTGAGCCCGTGTGGCAGGCGACCTCATTCGGCTGGCTGCCCCTTCCGTGGCGGAGCCCTCCGAAGCTGCCGACTATGTAACCTGGACGCCGCGGCTCCGGCCGCCTGCCTCGGAGCGGAGCTGCCACCGCCGTTGGGCCAACAGCGGTTTTCCTTGAGCTGTATTTGAATTGATTTTTACACGTATGAGCCTTGACAGAGCCTCTCTCTTGCCTGCATTAGAGATGAGATTGGTGTCAGATTAGATTAATAATTCAAAATGGAAGAATGCTCTCCCCATCCGCGGAAGCCCAGGGAAGGACCGCCGTTCCCGAGCGGCTGTCAAGGGAGGTTAGCTGCTCTTCGGGGACATTTCTGAGAGGGAGGTCTGGGCGCTGGCACCGTGGGGCCGGCTTCTGCAGGACCAACAACCGTGGCCCGAGAGAGGCCCGGAGGCAGAGGTGGGTGGTCCCAGCTGCCGTCTGCCTGTCTGTCCAGGGCCTGCTCTGCCTTGGGCATCTGTATTAACTCATTCGGTCATCTCGGCCGCACTTAGAGGTGGGCTCTCCTGAAAAGCCCCATTACACAGGGGGAAACTGAGGCACAGCCATGTTAAAAGAAACCGCTCAGGCTCCCCCATTAGTGAGTGGCAGAGCTGGGATTCAAACCCAGGCAGAGGCCATTTCTGCATCCCCACCTTTTCTGAGTGACGGGGACCTGTGTCCGAGCTGCCTCCCCTCCAATATCGTGGGGTGGTAGTAGGGCACTTACATACCGCTTCGTTAAAAGACAGGGAAGAAAGTCGGAGGGACAACCAGCGACAGCGCCACGTAGCAAGGGTCAGAGAGTGCGGGCAGCGCGAAGAACGAGCAGCGTGTGACGAGATGGCCAGCAAGGTAAAGCCAGCTGGCGTGAGGACGGTCTTGCATGGCTCGGGTTGCGGGGCATCGAGGCAAACGCTTCCCATCTGCAGGTCTGAACTGCGTCTCTGCTCTGTCGGGAAGTGGGCTGTGGACATGAACCTGAACCCCACAAGGCAGACGCTGGGGCAGCTCGCTGAGTCGTGGCTGACTGAGCGTGTTCCGGGCGCTGTTGCCCCCGGGGAGAACAGAGCTGGGGTGCTGCCTGCCAAGGGGGCCCTTGCCCTGCAGGGCAGTCCTTGTGGACAGGGACCTCGGAGTCTGGATGCTGGGGGGCCGCGGGAAGAAGGCCTGGTTTAGGCTGTGGAGCACGTCCGAGTCCCTGTGTCCGGCCAAACCCCTTACACCCCAGCGTGGGGCTCTAACGGTGACTCCTGGCAGCTAATGTGCCACCTGGCACCTGCGCACCACCTCATGTGTCTTCAGCCACAGGAAGTCGCTTGCTCTCAGGGACTGTGGAGTGTTCAGGAGTCAAGCCGGTTTTTACCCACATCCTGGGAAGACTTCTTGAGAAGATGAAAACTTCTGATGAAAGTGTCTCGTATCCTTTAGAATAGACACCTTCAAGTACGACTCAATCAATGTCTCTCTCCCTCCCTCCCTCCCACTCACTCTCTGTCTTTTTCTCTCTGAGTCTCACTTGACAAAGATCAGCGGCTCCATACAGCACTTTTCATTGTAACAAGCAAGAAGGGATGAATGGGGAAGGGCAGAAAGAGCCCCCAGACTCACCTGATTGTGAAACGAGAACACATTCCTGAGCATCGCTGTGCCCCCGACTCAACACAGCCCTCCTTCAGGGGCCTGTGTGTGGTCCTCAGTGACCTGGTGTTACTTCTTTGGCTTGGAGGGTACCCGCAGAGGAAACCCCGTATTTGGACACACTGTTAGATGTTCATGCCCCCAACAGCGTCGAAGCATGATGGGCACAGGGCTGATGTTTCAAAAGGGGGGGGTCGGTACCCATGTGGGGAGTCAGAGTCCAGGGGAGGCTCCGCTGACGTTCTCCTTGCCTGGCCCTTGTAGAGAGGTTGTCTTTCACCCACACTTTTGTACAGAGCCCCGAATGCCTCCAGCGATCACTTCTGGCCTTGCTGCCGCGTGGAAACATCAGTATTTTCTGGATGATCCCAGCAGCAGGGAAACGGGGCCCCTCCCAGAGGTTTCGCCACACAGCTGAGCAAGAGCACGGCCGAGAGCGGCCTTCGGTGGCATTGTTGCTCCTCTGAACGAGGAACGGAGGTGGACTTCGTTCTTCCTCGAGTGTCTGTAGCAGCTTTGTTTTTCCTCAGCCAAGAGCAACCCCAGGACAGTGCTCCTCACCAGCTCGGGGCGCTGTGTTCATCTTTGGTGAGATTCGCCTACGCAGCCCTGACGTTCCTGCCCCGTCCCGTCCCACAGCCAGGCTGACAGGGGTCTGTCTGGGTGCAGGGTGTCGTGGTGGAGAGGAGGTCTGCAGGCTGCTTGTCTCACCCCCTCCGCCTGGAGAGAGGTTCAGAAACTGTTCCTCAGACGCCCCCTGGCCTCTGCGTGGTGCCCCGGGGTCTGCTGTGAGCCCTGGGTTGGGACCCCTGGCGGGGGCAGTCTGTGAACTTGGCCACATCGCTGCTGTCCTTGTCACTCTGACAGTGGGAGGAGGCGCAGTGATACATTCGTTGGCTGAGTCATTCATTCCTTCACGCGCCACAACAATTGATTTTCAAACCGTGGCCTCCAGCGAGAATTACTTTTGCCATCTCTTGGACTCGTGGGAGCTGTCACCGTGTGACCGTGAGTCACGTCCTGTTTGTCTTGTTGGCCTCTCGAATCTATTTTCCGAAGTCGTCTGTACTTCCTGCATTGCCGGAAAAGCATTTTCCTGCCATCACGTTAAGTTTTCATTCACAAAGCAGACATTTTGAGTGCACCTGCCAGCCCTGGACAGGTGGCTCAGTGGGTTGGAGTGTCGCCCTGCGCACTGAAAGGTTGCGGGTTCGATCCCCCATCAGAGCGCCTATGGGAGACAAGTGACCGATGATTCTCACTCTCTCCTTCCCCGCCTTCTTCTCTCTCTAAAATCATTGATGAGGTTAAAAAATAATAATAAAGTGCACCTGTTATATGTGAAGCTCTCCACCTTACCTGGTAGGGACACAGAGATAAGTAACAATCCCTGTTTGTACCACTGGCACCTAACAAGACAAGGTGTGCAGACGTGACTAGTGGGGGATGGAAGTGGCCCAGAGTTGATTGTCCCTGCGCCAAGCAGGACAAGGAGGAGCCGATCCTCGCGTGGGGTCCGAGGAGGGGACTCAGGGGCGTGTCAGGGAAGGGGGCCATGTGAGTGGGGCCTGGGAGGACAGGGCTGCAAAGAGCCTGACAAACGGCATGGCTGGAAGAAGTGTATGGGGAGTTGATTGTCCAGAGGTCCCAAGAAATTAAATTTTGGAAGCGACCAGGGTGCTTGGAATTCAGCAAGTTAGGAAACCTATGAAGACAGGTGGAGCCTTGTCTTGCCAGGACGTTGAAAGCTGGGGTAGGAAGTTTGGGATGCGAGGCATCCCGTGGGGTATTTGCAAGGAGCCCTTTTAACTAGATGGGCGTGGAGGGTGGGCTGGATTGGGGAAGAGGGTCATGGAGAGCAGATGTGGGAGGGAACCTCTGGGGGTTTCTGAGCAAGGACGGGGCGGCGGGAGTGGAGACAGCCCCCAAGGGAGGGAGGGGTCTGGGGCAGGTTCCACAGCCCCAGAGGACCCGGCTGAGGAAACAGGTGGGGTGACTCCAGATTTGACCCGAGGCCCTTTGTGGGGTGGTGGGTGTGGGATGGTGGATATTAACGGGGAGGGTTAACGCCAAGGTCACCTGTTCGTTCTTTAGCAGGGAACTGTCCCGGTGGCAACCAACTCCACAGGTACTGGCCCATCCCAGGAGTTAGCTATAAATGAGCAGGCGCTCCTTACCTGAAGATCACAGTCTCACCTGTTCTTTAAAACAGTCTCACATTTTGCTTCACGGTCGTCCAAAGGAAACGACTTCATCAAGGAACCCCCAGGTGATTCCGTCTTGAAAAATGCTGGCCACGTTCGTGACGCTCACCGCCAAACCTGGCTCTGCTCTCTCTGCAGAAGAACGTGCCTGGTCAGCCATAGGAGGGCACCATGTTTCGGAAAAGGATGTTTCCTTTGGGTCCGAGTGGCCGCCAGTGCTCTTAGCAGATTCCACCGGATGGGTCACAAAGCCTTAAATGTCTTCTATCCAGTCCAAGAATAGAAGAAACCTGTAGAACAAGTATGCTTTTTGAAAAAACATAGCATCTTTCACGTCACACATCTAAATACAGCAAGAAGGTAGTATCTGACCCTGCACTTACTTCAGTTTGGGACACATCCAGGTACCTCCCTCGGGACCCATGGCTTGGGGACACAGCTGGTTTTCCTTTTGTTTGGTTGAGGTGAGCCACCGTTTTCTTGTCTGTGTGTGCGTGTTTTTAAGGGGGTGCCCAGCAGTCAGAGGTCAGAGGAGCAGGGTCACAGGCTCGTGTGGAAGTGACTCACAGACTCTCGTGCCTGTGAGAAATATGTAAGTGCGGCTCAATACAGACAGCGACCGCCAGCCAGCCTTTCTGCTCTCACGGAACGCATGAACTAATTAGTAAAATTCTATGGCTAACCAAAAAAAAAAAATGTACTTTTTGCTGATATGACAATAAGATTTAATTCATTTCCACCAGATGGCTACTGTTGTGTTTGGCTGTTGTCCTTTTTTTATTTGACCATCTAAGGGAGAAGAGGTCAGTGCCTCTGACTACATAGTCAGGTAGTGTGTGTGTTTTAAAAACTCTTGCGAGTTAGAGACTTCCGCCAAGATGGCGGCATAGGTGGAGACGCGGTGCCTTCTCACACAACCAAGTTTAGAGACAATTAAATATTAGCAACAGAAAACACAGCCAGAACACGGAAAATTGAACTTTTTGGAAGTCTGTTAACAATAAATTCTTCAGCCTGACCGGTAAAGGGTGAAACCAGCAGCTGGCGGAGCGGGGTTGCACAGGAAAACTCGGTCAGACGGACTCAGGAGCGCGGAATCCAGGGGCAGGGTTGGACCTAGTGAGCGACCGAGCAAGGGACCGAGCGAGGGACCGCCTGCGGGGAAACAGCAAGGGAGCAGGGCCGCGGGTTGACTGTGGTCGCGCATTTGTGCGAGGATAGACAAGCGAGGGAGTGGGTGATTGGACCGGGACCCAGTGGGTCCCCCGCGGCAAGCCGCCATTTCCCCGCTCTGGCCACGCCCCCACATACAGCGTCACAACAGCGACCTGGGAGTCCAAGGCTCCGCTCCGCACACTTAAAGGGCCAGAACAGACCAAAAATGGCTCAAGAAGATCTCAAAGCCCCAGAGCCTATAAATCTATTAGCGATGAAGAAATAGCAAAACTCTCAGACGCACAGTTTAAAACACTGGTCATCAGGATCCTCAAAGAACTGGTTGATTATAGCCACAAATTAGACAAACATATGAAGGCGAAACTAATTAAAATGAATGGAATTGCACAGGAAACCAATAGCGATGAAAAGGAAACTGGGACTCAAATCAATGGAGTGGACCAGAAGAAAGCAAATAATGGCCAAACAGAAAAGAGTGAAGAAGCAAGAATTCAAAAAAATGAGGAGAGACTTAGGAACCTCCAGGACATCTTTAAACGCTCCAACATCCGAATTATAGGGGTGCCAGAAGGGGGAAAGGAACAGCCACCAGTGGAACACTTATTTGAACAAATAATAAAGGAGAATTTCCCCCAATCTGGCAAAGGAAATAGACTTCCAGGAAATCCAGGAAGCTCAGAGAGTCCCAAAGAAGTTGGACCCAACAAGGAATACACCAAGGCACATCATAATTATATGAGCCAAGATTAAAATGAAGGAGAGAATCCTAGAAGCAGCAAGAGATAAGGGGACTGTCACCTACAGAGGAGTCCCCATCAGACTGTCAGCGGATTTCTCAAAAGAGACCTTACAGGCAAGAAGGGGCTGGAAAGAGGTATTCCAAGTCATGAAATCCAAAGACCTACAACCAAGATTGCTCTATCCAGCAAAACTTTCATTTAGAATGGAAGGACAGATAAAGTGCTTCTCAGATAAGATCAAATTCAAGGAGTTCATCATCACCAAGCCCTTATTGTATGAAATGTTAAAGGGTCTTATCTAAGAAAAAGAAGATTAAAAAAAAACATAAACAGTGAAAGGACAGCAAACTCACAGTTATTAACAACCACACCTAAAACGAAAGCAAACTAAAAGGACAGCTAGATCAGGAGTGGAAACATAGAAATGAAGATCTCAAGGAGGGTTAGCAACAGGGGAGTGGGAGGAGGAGAAGGGGGGGAGAAGGTACAGAAAATAAGTAGCATAGACAGTAGATAGAAAATAGATGGGGGGGCAAGAATAGTATGGGAAATATAGAATCTAAAGAACTTGAGACACATGGTCATAAACTAAAGGGGGGTAATGGTGGGGACAGGGGGTAGGGTGGAGGGGAATGAAGGGGGAAATAGAACAACTGTAATGGCATAATCAATAAAAAATAAATAAATTTAAAACGAAAAAAGAAAATAAAACTACTCAGTTACTGAAAAACAAACAAACAAACAAACAAAAAAACCCTCTTGCATCCCACCAGGTAAAAATCTCTGGTCTAGAACAAGCACTTAAAGGAGATCCTGCTTTAAAAATGTAATACTTTTCCTTTGTACTCTGGTGCATGTCGAAGGGTCACATTTGTCAGTTGGGGAAAACTGACTTGAGTGGGTGTCACGAAGGACTCTGTTCAGGGTGGGGCCCGAGTAGGTTGACAGTTGTGTGTACGTGACACGGAGTTTATTCTTGTCCTGTTATTTATTAATTGCTGTATTATTTTCCATATGAGCACCGGGAAACCCGCTTTGGCCCGACCCGGTGTTACAGACCAGTGACACTTAAATCGCCTTCATCGCTTCTGACTTCAGAAGGCGGCGCGCCTCGTCTGCGATGCTATGTAACCACCTCCACTCTCTTACGCGGACCTTTGGACCGGCTCTTCTCTATCTTTTCTGCCCTCGCTGGCAAGTCTGACAGACTCCGCCGTGTTTGTCACCCCTGCATTCTCTTAGACAACCTTCCCGGCCAACCCTGCCTTTTCCGGGGTATCACAAACATCTCGTGATCCTTAGGCTCACGAGCGTGCAACAGTGAGTGTGCTTTCCTCACTCTGACGCACGCATGTAGGCAGGTGCCTTCTTCCTGGACCACCCTCGGCTTCTCCCTCTGGTCACCGTTGCTGCTCCAGGACACAGGGGGCTGCCTGAGCTGGGACAGGGGTGGCTTTGCAGCAAGCCCAGGCTCTCGCCCACACAGGCATGGCTTTTCCAGTCCTCTTGTCTGTTCCAAGTCCCTCCTGCCTGCCAGTTGCTGTACAAGATGGAGGCCAACCCGGCGTCCCTGCCCTGTGTAGCTGAGCAGTCGCCGCAGGCTTTTCCAGCAGGCCCTGGATCGCCGGACCCAGCTTGAGGCTCCTTGGTGGTGCAGGGTTTTCACGGTGACCCATCAGGAGACCTTCCCCCGGGGGGCAGAGACCCCGTGGAACACTTGGGCTGGAAGTGCAGAATATCCTGGGGCCTGCAGAGAAGTCTCTGTAGGATCAATGTGCTCTAATCCAGCCACGGCCCTGGGTCTGGAGGGACACCAGCAAAGGACACTTGCTTCCCAGCGATGGGGACACCGGGGCCTCCTTCCTCCTGACCACACCATGGCCTTGCCCCGGGGAGCCACCCACACCCACCTGGCCGGCTCTGGCTCAGTGCTTTTCTCAACACAGGGCTTGTCTCGTTCATTCTAAATCCGGCTAAATCACGTTTCTGTCATACATCAGTTCTGGAGATGGAAGGGAAAATACGCGGGCTCAGACATCACGCGTTCCAGTCCCCTGCGGTTGGGAGCACTGACGCGCACACGCAAAGACTAAACACATCCAGTTGCCTGAGTGTTTCCGTTCAGGAGGGATCAGTGAGGGGTCGTCACTCACGCGAGGAGGTGATCTACTTTGTTGAACACCAGAACACTTAAAAAAACACAAAACCAGCGCTACTTCAAAGAAGCATGTAATCTATTTTTTAACATGTCACCAATTCAGGAGATAGTTTCTTTTTCATGTGCAGAAGAGCATTCATAGGGGCCTGTCTCCGTTCTCATCCGTGAATTTAATTATTGCACTCAGACCGGGCGTTGAAAGAACAGCGTTCTCCTATCCGCGTCGTCCGTTTGAGCCAAGCCAGGCTTTACAGCCGGCAGTTTCCATGCTGCTGGTTTTCAGAAGCGTGTGGAGCTGAGGCAAACATTTAAAATCGCCCAACAGTGAAACTTCAGCACCTGAAGGCAAATATATATATATTCTTATTTCTTCCTAAATGTAACCTTAAGAAACACAGCTTAAGATTCTGCCAAATACTCTAATCTCCATTGCAGCTCTGTCGTTACCCGTCAGGTCTCACGTTTGTTTGGAAGCTGATAATATGTAACAGGACAGGGGAGGGGCCTCCCATGTAAAATGAAAGTTTTATTGCATCTTATTCTCACTGGAGACGCTGGGAGAGATCAGAGGACGCCTGCGCCTTGGCTACAGCCATTGAGTTAGTGGAGAGCGGCTCCTGGTGTCTGGAATCCATTGCATATGTAATATTTAGAGCCCGGAGCACCCCGGGCTTGACCTGGAAAGTTTTTAACACAGTTGAAGATCCCACAGGCCTGGGCCGAAGACTGCAGAGCCGGGCAGGGGACCCGCGTCACTGCTCACACTGCCGTGACTGAGCCTAGTCACCCTGTACTGCACGTCTGTCCGTCCGTCCGCCTGCCTTGTATCAGAGCAGGCGTGGGTGCATCACGAGATGAGGCTGACTCTGCCTCGCTCGTCTGCCTTCTCCACTCTGCTCTCTGGAGGCCACCTCTCAGCTCCCGGGGACTTCTTCTAGGTGTCACCCTCACCGCAGGTTGCACCCCCCAACTGCTGGGACCAAGTAAAACACCTTCACTTTTAGGGTTTTTCAAAAACAGTTTTTCTAGTAACTTATGATGGTTGAAGTTGGAGCCTCTCTATTTTTTGTAAACTGGGTTTAGCCATAAGAGTTCCCACTGACCCACATGCCACCCGTTCCTCTCTGTCCCCTCCTCTGCTGTCCCCTCTTCTCTCCACCCTCCCCTCCCCGCCCCTCCTCTCCCTCTCATCAGCTTAACTCGAGGCTCCCCAGTTGTGAAATGAGGGTTTGTAGGTTTGTGTGGAAACCCTACACCGAGCTGCCGCATGTTACGATTTCAACACAGAATGCAATGTTTGCTTTCGCATCCCGACAGGGCACCTGCTGTTGAGGTCCCGTCTCTCGCATCAGCAGACAGCGGCATCTGCACCGAAACCTGAGACCGTTTATGCAGCGCGCAGTGGGGCCGGCCACGCGGTTGCCTCTCTCCTCCGTCGGTGATTGTGTTTCTAAATGACACCAGGGCACCCATTGGGCGTGAAGCTGCCCCTTTCTTGTCCATTGTCACAGGCCCCTGGAGGATGCCACGGTGCTGGTGGCTAATGGGCACAGAGGGTTTTTGATAAACAGGAGCAACAGGAATGCCCTGGAGTTTCCCTGCGGGCTGGAGGGCTGGTCCCCGACCCCCTGGCCCCGGGGCACCTTGCAGAGACGGGGCCTGCCCCCAGGGTCACGAGGTCACTCGGCGTCTTCCCTTCCTGTCCCACAAGGGAAATCCTTCATAGAAGAACCTGTTAGACTTGCTGGTGGATGACTGAAAGGCAGGAAAATTCGACTGGGGGGCATTTGTCCCCCCCCCTTTGGTTCCCTATTCGGAAGCCTGGAAAATCTTTTCCTACAACTCCGAGTGTGAAAGAACACTGAGAATTCTTTTTTTCTTTTAAGATTAGTTCAGAGGCTCTGCCTCTGTAATACAAAGACACTGGGTTAACACATGGTGCTGATAAGAATGCATTCTTTTAATGTTTAACCTTTACAGACCAAAATGCTGCTTCTGAAGCTAAGTTTTCTTTTCAACTGGAATTTTAACATTCAAACAGGATGACTTCTCTATACCCATGGACTTGTGGAGGTAGTTCAAGTACCCCATCCGTGACGTTTTCTGATTCTGAGTTTCAGTTTTTTGTTAATTGAGACGTTCTGAAGATAACTTTTAAGTATATGGTAAACCTGAAGAAGGAGTTCTGAATCTTGAAGATTTTTTTGAAATATTTATTTTTAGAGATGGGGAGGGGGGAGAAAGAATGGGAGAGGAACATTAATGTGTGGTTGCCTCTGGCACATCCCCTGCTGGGGACCTGACTTGGCCCACGACCCAGGCATGTGCCCTGACTGGGAATCGAACTGGCAATCCCCTGGTTAGTAGACCGGTGCTAATCCACTGAGCTACACCAGCCAGGGCTCACCTTGAGGATTTTAAAGAGCCTTCCAGTTGTACGCGAAGTCCTCAAAGCAGTGACTTTTCTGTCTGCTTGTTTTAAGTAGGTGAGAAAAAAATAATAACCATTTGCTCCTGGTAGGAGAAAGTAGCCAAAGGTGAAGGACCACGGTAAAGCTTCAAGCAAGTTGTTCACTTGATAAAATGTAGACTGTGTTTCCTTTTTTGTACACTCTGATTGCGCTCCCTTCCTCAGGGTCGCGGGGCCACCTGCACGCTAAAAGTGGCAGTTTTGTTTCTTCACCATGTAATTGGCGTATGACCTTCTATTAGTCACAGGTGCCTGGCATGGTGATTTGACACTTGTCTGCATTATGTGATGGTCGCCACAGCCCGTCTGGTTAACGCCCTGTTTCTCTGGGATTGTAACAACCTCTAAGTCAGAGAAAACGAAGGTCTCCTTCGAATCGCCCGAGTTCTCTGTGCCGCTTGCCGGCCCCGCAGCATTGCTCCTGCCGATGATGGCTTGCTGTCTTCGTTTTCCCAGACGGGGCGATGACAGATCCTTGGGCTGGCCGGGCTCCCTCCTCAGGTCAGGCAGGAGCACCTCCGTCGTGGTAGGGGACAGGCCAGGTGGGGGGCCCCTCCTGCCCCTCGGCCCAGGCCTTCCCTCCAGGAATGAGACGGGGCAGGAGCTCCTGCCTGTATGAGTCCCCCTGAGGAAGCTGAGAGCAATGCATTGTTCGATGTCATATGTTAATAAATGCTAAGGTTTCCTAACACCAGGAGAAACACTTTGGGGTTCAGCAGGTGCCTTTCCTTGTCCGCGAGCTGCCTAGGCTTTTGCAAGAGGGAGGACTAGAAGATTTTAAAGCATATTCTGGTTACAAGCCCAGTCCTTAAAGGAGTGGCTCTTCAGTTTGCTTGTTTTGAATTAATCAGGTGAGAAAAAATAGTAGTAATCACCTATCCTTTGTAGCAAAAAGGAGCTGAAGTCACAGCGCAGCAGTCCTGGGCCACCATTAGAAGGGCCGAAACTGAGTTGTCACAGTAAATGCTCTGAAATCAGCAGTTTTTTTCAGGTTCCTTTTCTGAGGAGCTGGTGCCAAACAGCACCTGACACCTGCCTACAATGAGGTTGTACTTCTGCAGACTTCCTCCATTGGAAGTGACATGGAACCCGGCTCGGTGAGCTTAAAGCCAGGAGGAGCCTTGACCCTCCCGCCTCACGGGGAATCCTGGGAGCTGGCCAGCGGCAGGCCCGCCTGGGTCCTGCTGCTCCAGCAGCGTCATCAGGATCCGCGCTCACCGCTGGGAGGGGACCTGGGTGCTCTCGCCACGTGGGAGCAGAGGACCGGTGGAGTCTGGGGAGCGGCCCCTGCTGCCTCTGTGGCTCCTGGCGCGCCCGGCGTCCGAGCCGTTCCTGCCCCGGAGTGTAAAGAGTTGAGGCACCTGGAGCAGCCTCCTCCCTCCTCGTGGTCAGTGTCCCTCCTGTCCCTCTTCTTCCTCCCAGCCTCCTCCCCTGCGGCCCCGGTGGACCCAGAGTGGGAGCAGAGAAGCAACCAGGTGAGAGCATGTGGGCCACCTGCTCCATTAGGGACGTTGGCGGTGACATCCTGTGGGATGGTAACTCCCCCCCTTAAATAAAATTTGGACCTGAGGAGGCGTTTGTGCCTCAGAGTCCAACACCACCTTGACCTCTTACGCAGGCAGGAATTATTTTAGCTGAAAATCTTACGTATGAGCACAATAATTATAGTCACTCTTTTTTTAAAAATCCTCATCTGAGGTTATATTTATTGATTTTGGAGAGGAAGTGGGAGGGGGCAGAGAGATGTGAGAGAGAAATATTGATTAGCTGCCTCCCGTACGTGCCTTGACTGGGGATGAACTCGCAACCCAGGCACATTCCCTGACCGGGAACCGAATGTGACCTTTCAGGTTACAGGACAACAGCGCCCAGCCCACTGAGCCACACCGGCCAGGGCACCATCATTTTGTCTGTTCTGTGGGTTACGCCAATGGGCCCACGTGGCGTTATGGTGGTAATGATGTCACGATACATGCAGATACTGAATCACTATGTTGTACACCCGAAGGTCACGTTGCATGTCGGTTACAATGCAATATGTTAAAATCGACCTTTTCTAGACATGTAAATAAATGCTTTCCGGTGTGAGCTCTATGGACTCTTCTCCCACAGTGTAGCAGAATCCAGTTCTGCTTTGAGTTCTACGTTTATTTCAGACATTTCTAATAGAGAAATACGACTTCCTTCTGATTGTTCTTTTAACTGGTTTCCTCTTTAGTAGTGAGTTAAATAATATCCTTAGTACACGTTCATTTTTTAAAAGATGGAGGCACACGATATATATATATATATATATATATATATATATATATATATATATATATATATATTTAAGAGTAATCTTTTTTTTTACTCAATCCACTGAGCTACACCAGCCAGGGCGCAGTATATATTTTGTTGAGTCTAGCTTCTTTGGCTTACTGGAATGCTTTTGAGGTCCACCCAAATTGTTGAACGAGACCATAGATCGCTCTTTTTTGTTGCTGAGGAGACAGTCGTTGTATGAGGCCTGTGTAGAAGGTATCCAGCCACGTACTGTGAAACATAGAGACATTTACCAAAGCAGATACAAGATACAAGAAACATTGTACACAGGACAATGGTGCCCCGGTCTCCTCCAAAGTAGGCACCTTGGGACCTCACACAGTTCTCCCAATTGCCATCAGCTGCCCCGTCATATTTTCCTAAATGTTATCAACAGTCTGAAATCTCTTCCCTTTCAAGGGTGATTCTAGTTTGGGGAAAAGCCAGAAGTCACAGGGCGCCAAATCTGGGTCATATGGGGGCTGAGTCACCTGGGTGATTTGATATTTTCCCAAAAAACTCTGCAGGAGACATGATGCTTGAGAGCGTGCCTTGTGGTGATGAAGCTGCCAATCACCAGTTGCCCACAGCTATGGCCTCTGAATCATCTGAATAGTTTCTGCTGAAGAGTGTTCAAGCTTAACACAAAATTTGATGCATATTAATTGTTCTACTCACTCAGTCATTTTGAATGTGACGGCCACACAGTACACATGCTCACTCAATGGCATCTACCGCCCCCACTGACTAGTACAGTGAAGTTGTCATTGTTCACACATGCACATTCCAGGCCGCTCTCCTTGGCTGCCAGGTGACATTGATGTCATGCAAACTGTTCTCATTACATTAGCAATGGCCGAACTTTCTCTGGACAGACCTTCAATGTCCATGCCACAGTCTGTCCGTTCTACTGATGATAGAGTTTTGGCTTGTTCCCACTTTTTGTCTCAGCCACCCCCACCCCCGGCCATCCTCCCTATGTGTCCTCATGTCACAGTCCCCTGTGCGTGTGTTGTGTCTTCCCACCACTGTAAAAAGAGACATTTTTGCCCTGGCTGGTGTGGCTCAGTAGATTGAGCGTGGGCCTGTCAACCAAAAAGTCACTGGTTTGATTCCTAGTCAGGGCACATGCCTGGGTTGCAGGCCAGGTTCCCAGTTGGGTCCATGTGAGAGGCAACCACACATGGATGTTTCTCTCCCTCTCTTTCTGCCTCCCTTTCGGTCTCTCTACAAACAAACAAATAAAATCTTGAAAAAGAAAGAAATCTTGTTTCCTTTGTTCCGAGGTATGTCATTCACTGACGTCGGTCATGTCTTATACGCCGTGATGTCTTACATCCGGCCAATCCAGCCGGAAGCGCTTCGCTTGCTCTGTTGACATTTAGTGTCTTGTCTTACCAAATGGGTGACGTGGAGGGAGTCGGAAGCCGTTTTTGGTGGCCACGTTCCAGGTGGTAGAGGGCACAGGTGGAGAAGCATCCTTGTGGGGGTCCTCCGTCCGGTCCTGCGGGTCTGGCCTCAGGTGCTGGGCATTAGTCCCCGAGCCTTCTCCTGTCTCACAGGGACATGTTGAGGGGCGTTGGTGCCTCCCTGGCACATAAACAAACGGACACCTTCTAGAGACATTCAGATGAATCTCCAGCGTCTGCTGGGGAAAGACTTTGTATTTTCTTATAGTTATCTAAATAATTTAGGAGAACAAGATTGGAACAGTAACTTGTGTTAAGGTTTTGAAGACGGTTTGTATATCTTTTAAAAGCACGGGTTTTCTTCCGAGGTCGGCGTGTTTCTTCTTTATAAAATATTTGTATTTAAAAAGATAGGCAATGCGTGCCTGCGGCACAGGATTCGAAAGGAACAAAAAGCGAACAGCAAAAAGGAGCTCTCCCACTTGTTTTTTAGCCTAACAGCATCTTGTAGCTCTTTCTGCAGATTCTCATCCGTAGGTGAACAGTCCTACACTTAGGCTCAGATGGTGACAAGCTGTGGACACTCTTCTACCTCTTCAAGTATTTTTCCATTATGTCTTTTCATTTTTTTAATTTATTGATTGGAGAAAAAGAGAGAATGAGAGACAGCCAGACAGACAGACAGACACGGATTGGTTGTTTCCTTGTTCATGCATTCATTGGTTGATTCTTATAGGTATGTGTCCTGACTGGGGATCAAACCTGCAACCTCGGTGTGTGGGGACGATGCTCTAACCCACTGCGCCACCTGGCCAGGGCCCGGTCATCTCTGGAACGTCATTGTAAATGGGGTTTATCGCTGCCTCTTTTTCCTGGTTGCTCACCGTCCCGGGTTACAGGTGAGCCTTGATTTACTTCAGCAGGTCTTCCTGATGGACGTTCAAGGCCATTTTCTAGTCTTTTGCTGCTTGAGCAGAAGAGAATGTATTGTGATGTAAGTTGGTTTTCCTTTTGCACGATGGAACCAGGACTTTTTGAGCTGTGCCCGGCTGAGAAGTGACAAAATTGGGTTTCCGCTCCTAGGTAGCAATGTAAAGAAAACTCGAGTGGCAACGTTTGTGGGTGGTAACGTTTGCCTCTGGCTAAACACGCGTGCTGATCTGCAGGCCTGAGGTGCATGGGACAGGCTGAGTTTGCAGAGGCTGTATTGTCTGGCATCGCTCATGCATCCACTCCCCTGAAGTGGCGGTTTTTCCCGTCAGGCGACTTAGCTCCATCTGCTCTTCAGCCACTGCTTGGGTTGGAATGTGGCTGATAGTGAAAAGTAAAGAACAGAAACGATGTCCCTTCTCCATGACCCCTGCTGTGAACGGCTCTTCACTCCCCCCAAAGCCCCCCAGGACAATCCCAGTGGCTCTGGGGACAGGAGTCCCTCTGTGCTTCCCGTCTTTTTCTTTGGTGAGAGGTGTGGCCGTTGACATGCCCCCCTGGCCTGCAGAGGCCCCGGGTGGTACATTGCACACGCCCTGTGGCTGGTCTTTCAGGGTCGCTCCTCCCTGGCTCTGTCCCCTGTCCTTGGGCACAGTGGTTTCCAGGGTGTGCGTGGCCCAGTGGGGCTACTGAAGATGATTTTGGGGGCAACAGGGACACGCATTTTTATTCTAACCATTCATCCAACAGCAAAGGTTTGCTGAGTGTGGTCCGTGTGCTTCCCGGGTTACAGAGCTATCCACAACGATGCATCTCTTGTAATAGTTTTTATTTTGAAAATGTCCAGCCTAAGACAAGTGATAGATTGCAATCAATTCCCATAAAACTTTCACACACATTCACCTATTATTGACTTTTTGTCTCGTTTGCTTCACGCCTCCCTCACTCTGTATATAATTTAATATAATGTCTGGTCTATTTTTTGTTGTTGTTTAGCCATTTGAGAGTCAGTTGTGGTAAGTGCCCTTCACATTGGATTCCTCAGCACTTCTCTCTAAAGAATAAGGATATTACGCTCTAACAGAGTGCAGTTCTCGAAATCAGAAATTTAATATTGTTCCAATGCTATTATCGCTGCGTGCGGATCTGCAGCTGCCCCCCGGGTCGTGCTCTAAACTGATGTTCCCCCCACTCCGGGACCCGGCTCGGGGTCTCTCGCTGGCCTTTGTTTACTCTCCTCCCCCCGAGTCCCTTTCCTGTTGAAGAGGTTAGGCCTATTGTTCTGTGGAAGACCCGTCACTGCCAGTTCTGTAGTTTTCCAGGTACTTTCCTTCATAATAAGCAACGCTGGTTTTCCATGTGTGATCACACAAAGTTTCCTGTTGAAATAACTGGCTGGTGTGGCTCGGTGGATTGAGCACTGGCTGGTCAACCAAAGTGTCACAGGTTCAATTTCCAATCAGGGCACAGGCTTGGGTTGCGGGCCAGGTCCCCAGTAGGGGGCACGCGAGAGGCAACCACACATGGATGTTTCTCTCCCTCCCTTCCCCTCTGTCTAAAAATAGATCAACAAAATCCTTAAACAATAAATATTAAAAAATGAAATAACTGTATTTAAAATAAAAAATGAACCTATTAAACAATAGGAAGTAAATAATAGCACAAGAGATGCAAAGACCTGGTACTGGTGTATCTGAATGACTGAAATCGGGAAAGTCTCCTGACGTCTGCAGAGGGTCCGGCAAGCTGAGGTTGTGCACTGCATCAAGGGGGAGGAGCCTGGGGTGCGAGCTCAGGGCCTGGTCTGCGAGCTGGCCACACCCTGGCAGCCTCAGGGGGTCCCTCCTCCCACCCAGCAGCCCCTGCCGCAGGCAGGCAGGCAGGATCCACTCCTGTGATGTCCCCGCGGCCCACAGATGGCGCTTCCCTGTTTGCTCCTCTGGCTTCGGTTCTCCCGGCTGCAGAGTCTGAAGTTCTCCCTCCCTGGAAGCCTGTCCCACGGGGAGTGAGCTGGTGGTCATCTGAGCTACAATCTGCCCACAGTAAAATGCTACTTTTTGTATTTTTGTTTATATATATAATATACAAATATGTATTATATATTTTAAAAGATTGTATTTATTTTTAGACATATAAAAATATATATATTTAAGATTTTATTTATTTTTAGACAGAGGGGAAGGGAGGGAGAGAAATATCAATGGGTGGTTGCCTCTTGCATGCACCCTACTGGGGACCTGGCCTGCAACCCAGGCATGTACCCTGACTGGGAATCGAACCAGTAACCCTTTGGTGCACAGGCCGGCACTCAGTCCACTGAACCATGCCAACCAGGGTTATTTTTACATATTTTATATATTTATTTATATTAAGGTGTCCTTGGCATACAGAAAGAGCTGAATGTATGTAATGTGTACGTCTTCCTGAGTTTGGAAGTGAGTAGAGTCCCATGAAACCGTTACCATGTACAATGCCCTGAATTGATACGTTCCCCTGGCCCTCTTTTTGGGGTGTGAACATTTAACATAAGACCTGGTTGCTTAACAGATTTGTAAACCCACAGCACAGTGTTGCTAGTGGTAAGCAGTAGATCTGGGACTTGGTCCTCCTGCGTAAGTGAAACGACGTTTTCCCGACCACCCACCCCTGGGTCCATCCCCTCGCCCCGCCCTTTCGGCCTCTGGCCATCACCTTTCCACCGTCTGCTTCTCTGTGTTTGCCCACGTTAGATTCCTCATATGAGTGGGGTCGCGTCACATTTGATCTTCTGTGTCTGCTTATTTCACTTAGCATTATATCTTCTAAGTGTATCTGCGCTGTGGCAAATGGTAAGGCTCTGTTCTTTTTTTTTTTTTTTAAGAAAACATGTGTGTATACCACATTTTCTTTTTCTTTCTTTTTAAATCCTCACTCGAGGATTTGTTTATTGATTTTTAGAGAGAGAAGAAGGTGGGGGACAGAGAGGAGAGAAGGAGAGAGAGAAACGTTGATATGAGAGAAAAACAGCGATGGGTTGGTTGTCTCCAATGTGTGCCCTGACTGGCATCAAACCTGAAACCCAGGTAAGTGCCCTGAGTGTGGATTTAACCTGCAACGACGATGCTCCAACCAAATGAGCTACCTGGCCAGGGCTATAACACGTAGGCCAATTCCTTTATCAGTGTGTCCCTCACTTCGGAGGATGGTGTATGAAATCTTTCCCTCCTGGGAAACTCCTGCCTTAGGTCTCTAACTCCACTCCAGGTTCCCCGGGGGGCGAGGGGACCCGCTCTCATTCCTCAGAACCTCTGAAGAGTGGGGCTCCTGGCCTGGAACTAGATGATGTCGGGGAGACGCAGCCTGTCCCCTCCATGCTCACTGGCTCTCAGGCCTGAGCCACTGTTTGCCTGGACCTTGCAGTCACCCCTTCAGGACCGCCTCCAGCATCATTTTCCCGTGACACTGGCTCACGTTCTGGAACCATGTGAACCTAACCCAGCCACCCCAAGCACACACTCAAGACCTTCCATTGCCTACAGGAGCACCTTTTGAATTAGGGACACAGACCCCTGGGTGTCCTCAGAATTGCACAAGGTGACTGTGAGTTCTACAAGGATCTTTTGATTTTGGGTGTCAAGTGTTCATGATAATCTTCAAGGCATTTTTGATATAAGCTTAGAGCGGATTATCTGTGTCACCGCGTTACAGGTGATCCTGCCGAGAGATTTCGGTGCCTGCATTTCTGTTTGGTTTTGCTTTGGTGCCAAGACACCATCCAGAGGGACAAGGTTGTGACTGTTCCCGCAGTGTTTCTCTCATTGTGTATGTGTGTGTGTGTGTGTGTGTGTCTGAGAGAGAGAGAGAGAGAGAGAAAGAGAGAGAGAGTTTGCAGCTTTAAGAAGCACTAGCCATGGGCTAAAACCATACCCCTAAATCCAGCTTACAGCGACCTCCATGCTCAGGTTCATGCTCACCTCTCTAGCCTCCAGTCTTTCCTGTACAGCTCCCCCTTGCCCCCCTTTAGTCCTAGTGCACCCCAGAATTCCTTTTCACCTCTCCAGACTCAACTCAGGGTCCATCTTCATGCAGGATTCTCCAGAGGCCGCCTTTCCGCCCTGTGCAATACCCTCAGTGACAGCCTTTCGCTCATCGATGCCACCCAGGGTCCGCCTATGTGTCTCCTAGCAGACCATGAGCTCCCAGGGGACTGGGCTGAGCCCTCTGCTTTTGTGTGGCTGGAACCCAAAGGTGCCTAATCCACCACACTTGTCCCATAACGTGGCCAAAGCCCAGGGTCTGTGGGCAAAATCGGTGGCCTTTGGACTTTCTCCCTATGACAGAACTCAGGTCCTGCGTCCTGGGGAGCAGGGAGATTTGCTGCTCTGAGTGGTCATCGAGCATCATGCCCTGTGTAGACAAGTATAACAGGGAGGTGCTGAGTGAGCACTTCCTGGTCTCTCTGCTTAAGACGGATCAGGGTTCTTTTCTTCCCGTATGGGCATGTGGTTTGGGAAGGAAAGAAGGAAGGAAGGAAAGAAGGCAGGGAGGGAGGGAGGAAGGAAGGAAGAAAAGAGAGAGAAAGGAAGGGAGGGAGGAAGAGAAGAAGGAAAAGAGGAAGGAAGGAAGAAGGGAAAGAGAGAGGAAGGAAAGAGAGAGGAAGGAAGGGAGGGAGAAAGGAAGGAGGGAAGGAAGGGAGGGAGGAAGGAAGGAAGGAGGGAGGGAAGGAAGGAAGGAAGGAAGGAAGGAAGGAAGGAGGGAGGGAGGGAAGGAAGGAAGGAAGGAAGGAAGGAAGGAAGGAAGGAAGGAAGGAAGGAAGGAAGGAAGGAAGGGAAGGAAGGAAGGGAAGGAAGGAAGGAGGGAGGGAGGGAAGGAAGGAAGGAAGGAGGGAAGGAAGGAAGGGAGGGAGGGAGGAAGGAAGGAAGGAAGGAAGGAAGGAAGGAAGGAAGGAAGGAAGGAAGGAAGGAGGGAAGGAAGGAAGGGAGGGAGGAAGGAAGGAGGGAAGGAAGGAAGGAAGGAATCAGGACTGTCCACTATGGTGGTGAAGAAGCATTGCTGGTGTGTTATCTGCACTTGCCCCTAAACTCTGCCTCCCTGATCATGGACAGCATCGGAGCATCTGCTGAAATGCATTACATGGGCCGCGTCTGGACTATCTTGGACCTGTTGAAGTTTTCCTTGACTTGTTTTCCCAGTGCTGGCTACACGCATGCTCACTTGGCTTTTCAACTTTTTAGTGCTGACTCTGGTTGTACTTATTCCACAGTTTTTCATAGCCGCCCGTGCCCCAAATCCCACCAGTCTCTCCCTCCAGCCACTGCTGAAGGGAACCTCCCCCTTGGCCCTTGGAGACAGACTCAGTGTATGATGCCTGCGTTCCCCGGGGCCGCTGGGCAAATGTATTGGTTTGAACTTGAACCCTTCTTCTCTCTCCTGTGCTTGTTTGTGTATGATAAACTTTCTGAAGATGTTTGAAAAGTAAATGTTTGAATTGCATAACCTTATTTGATCGACCTTTTACACTCCCCTTCCTGTCGGACCGGGGAGGGGCAGCCTGGCTGGTGAGCGGCGGCTGGAGAGGCGTGGAGGGTGCCCACTTAGAAGGCACCTCGGCTTCTCCTCCGGCGCAGGCTGGCTGTGGAGGTAAAAATTAATTTAATAGGAGTGTTGGGTTTTTTTTTTCTTGCCGGTAGAGCCCTGCATCATCTCTCCTGAGAATTCCAGGGAAGGGCACTTGTAACCCCCGGGGGATTCTGTCATCTCAGATCCGACACTCCAGCAGGGTAACAGTGACAACCACTTTATAAAAATAACATTTTTCACTATTATAGCAGTAATATGCGCTCAAGGCAGAAAACTCGGGAAGATTCAGAAATATCACAAATAAGAGAAGGCAATCCGAGGTGGCGAGCCTCCTTCTCACGATGCTCTGCACTTCCTTCCTGCATTTATGGCTGCATTTCCAGATGGAGGGCACCCTCTCGTTCCCTCCTCGACAGCACACGACCATCTCGCCCTGTCTTCCACACTGATCTTAGCAGATGCAGACAACACATGTACTTAACCAACCCCTGGTTGGGCGGTGGGGTGGGTTTAATTTCCTGTGATTACAGTTATCTTATGATAAGCATCTTTATCCCTGTGTTGGTGCTGGCATCTCTTGGATAATTTCCTGAGGACAAATTACAAGAGATAGAATTCTTGAAGCAAAAGGGATGCGCGTTGAACGCCGTGAGAAGAATAGATTGATTTCCTACGTGTCATCCAATGCAGAAAATCGAAGCTTAAGTTACAACTCCACAGTCCATGTTAATTGCCGGGCGACTCTCCTTTAAAATTCGGCTGTGGTTAGGAACACCAGCCCGGGAGCCACACTGCCTGCGGTTGTGTGACCTTGACAGGTCACTTCAGCTTTCTTTGCTTCTGTGTCCTCATCTACACAATGGGAACAACAAAATTACCTCATCAAGTTATAATATGAAATGAAACAAACTACTATGTGTGCAAAGCACCCAGAATAGCCCCCAGCACACAGTAGGTGCCAAAGAAGTATTTGCTGTTATTTTGTTGTCTAGCCTTTCAGTGGCTGAGTCAGTGTACCTCAGTGAGTCTGGCCCTTGTTATTCTTCTTAGTGGCCGTATAATATTCCACCAGAAGCCTGCGCCTTCATGCATGTGTGCGACCAGTCTTGTGCTCTGGCTGGGTATCTGCTTGTGATGAGGTCCTAGGACTGGGGTGGGTGGGGGCTCACCTTCAAAAGGTTTCACAGGTACATGTTCCAAGCTGTATCCTCAGGAAGAGGAGCTAGCTGCCCGCCTGGCACCTTGTAGGTGACATGTTCAAATTAAAACTAGAAATGATCACACCCATGTCATTATGTCACCAGCCACACTCGAGCCAGCGTTACCTCTGCTGGACCCTGTCCAGGTCTGTGTCCTTCTTGGTTTTCTAGAAACAAGACTGCACTAAAGCACTGTTCTGTGTGCTGATTTTTTTTTTTTCACATAACAGCATAAAAGTCTTGCGCCCCCCATGCCCATTAATGATATTGCGGTTGAACACCATCCAGCCTACTCTTTCACTGTTGGATGGAGGGAAGGGACAGAGTCGTATATGACCTGTGTCCTACAACCTTACTACAACTGCTCGTTACTTCCGGGAGTTTTTTTGTTGTCCCTGATGATTCTTTTGGATTTCCCACATAGATGATCAGAACAGTCACTTTTTAAAATCATACCCTACTTTGTTCCTAAGCTCTCACCCGCCCAGTGGGAGATGCTGTGGAGAGGGAAGGGGCTGAGGCGGGAAAGACCATCGCTCCGTGAAAAGAGCGCAGTAATTGTCAAACACCAGAGCGCAGCATCCTTAATGTGCCGCGTGAGAAAACATGCATCTTTCCGCATCCTTCTTCCTGGCCGCACAGTGCGCCCTGAACTGCTTCTCAGAGTAGAAGGCGTGTCCGTGTCGGGGCTTGGTGGTTTCAGGCGGCCAGGTAGTGGGGTGCCGGGAGCTAAGACCTAGACAGATTCTCCGGGGAGCTGTGGGTGTCGGGGCTGCCCCAGATCGGTGGGAGGCAAACCCTGGTGTTCTAGGGCTGCAGACTCAGTGGTGGCAGCCTTTTCCAAGAGGCCAGTACAGGGGCCGGGGGTGCCAAACTGGTGCTTATGCTGTTTTCCTATGCTTGGCATAAAATACCTTCCAAGCATGGAATATCCAAGAAACAAACAAACAAACAAACACAAGTTTGGGGACTGCAAAGACATCACCTTGTGCAGTAGAAATTGTTTTCACCTGGGTGGGGTGGGGGATCTCGGGTTCACAATGCCCCGTTTATCCCTTTGGAGAACTACCCCTTCTCAAGCCTATGGCTCCAAGCCAGTACTTGGGCCTGGCCAATCAGCATGTCCCACTGGCTTAGTCTCTGTGATTGGTTCAGTGGTGAGCCCGGGCCTCCAGCTGGGCCAATGAGAGCCCTCCCTAGGACTTTTGCTAGAAATTACTGGGAACCAGGCAGGCTGCCCTTTGCAGTGGCCATTGCCAAATTCAGGATGTCACCCGGGAGGTGCGATTGAGAGTGACGGCCTTGGGGGAGGGCCTGGGGAGCCTGCTAGAGAAAGAAGCCACCACAGAGGAAAGCACGGGGTAGAGGTGGGAGAGAAACGGCCTGCCGTGACCGTCTGAGGCCCGGGGTCCTGCCGTGCTGGAAGGCAGCCATGCTCTGGCCTTTCACGTAGTTATATGAGCCAGCAAATCCTCTTCTATCCATCAGCTGGTCTGACTGCGTTTGTCATTGAAAAGTGAAAGAGCCTAAACGGACACTGTCGGAGAACCACGCAGACGGCTGTTGTATAGCGAGCGGGCCTGGTTCTGGAAAGGCCAACCCCAGGCTCCCAGGGCAGCAGCCGGGTCTGTGCCTTTCTCTGTTCCTCCTGGAACCCGAGCCACCCCCGCACCCCCTCCTCACTCCGCAGCCCTCGTACTCGGAGGGCTGGCCTGTAATCCATCCGAGCCCCATTGCTCGCCTGCAGCCCTGCCTCAGGGTAGTGCCGAGCAGCACCTACCCAGCATGCAGCAGCTTGGACGTCCATCTGTCTGTCTGTCTCCTCCAGGATCTTGAGTCCTGGGGGAGCTGGAGCACAGTCTGGCCCTCCCCTGCGGGCGCAGGCACACTTGCCAGGTGCTCAGTGAACTGAATGGGGAAGGGAAGCATCCCGACAGGAGAGCAGATCACCTGGAAACCAGGACACGGCCAGGCCTGGGGACAAGCATCGAGCAGTGCACTTGGAGTCCAAAAATAAAGGAGGGCACCGTGCCCCGCAGCTATCCAGGGGCCAGCCTGGGCTGCTTTGGGCTCCAGCTGCCTCGCCCACGGCGGGAAGATCAGGAGCCCAGCCCTGAGTGGGTCAGGGAAATTCCTGGCGAGGCAGCTGCAGGGGCTGGCTGAGGAAGGCTACGTTATTACCCCCATTTTACAGATGAGGGAACCGAGGCACCACGAGCTTAAGTCACTTGCCCAGTGCTGCCCTGCTGGTGATTGGGGAGGGCTGCCCTGGAGCCCAGATCTGCTGACCCAGAGCCCTTGGCCTTTGTTGCTAGGCTCTGCCCTCTCTGAAAGCACAGAGACCACTTGGCCCCTGTCCCAGGCTCCAGACCTCCCTGAGCGGAAGGCCCTCCACCCTTTGCCGATATCTGGTCCTGGGCCGAGTGCAAGGCCAGGCGGTTCCCAGTTTTGAGGTTTCCATTTGTTAAACAGTGGGGAGGCACCAGAACACATTTCCAGCACCGCAACACGCCCAGCTGGACGTCAGAAGCAGCACCCCTGACACGCGGCGGAGCCATGGACCATGCGGGGCGATTGGCTCATTTCTTTGAAGATAGATTCGTGGGTCCCTGAAAGGCAGCAGGGACTGGTGTTGGGACACGGCTCTCAAAGTGGAGAATGTGCCTCTTTTTCTTCCTGTTCTCATGACTCGTGCGTAACAGCCTTTGGAGGGAAGGTCAAAGGCACACGTTCGAGGCCCTTTTCGTGGCGAAGGGAGAACGCCTCCAAAAGTCTCCCCTGCCACCTCAGTCAGGGTCGGGGTGGGGGGCACCTGGGAGGCAACACCAGGGTGGGTTCAGCCCACCTTCACCTTGATTACCTGCAGTGGAGTTCCTGAGGGGGACTGTGGGGGTGGGCGGTGGCTTCCTGAGAGTTTCCAGCCACCAAAAGGGGGCAGACGGTGATCTCTGCAGCCGGGACACAATGGGTCTGTGAGGAGGCAGGTGGGAGGGGACAGAGGCGTCTGGCTGCCTCCAAGACCAGGACCAAGACCAACATGTTGTCCCGAGGTCTGGGTTTGGCTCCCCTGAAACTTCCGGTGTGATCTGGCTCAGAAGCGCCCATCTGAACCCCACGTCCTGTAACAGGTCACCCAGCGGGGGCAGTTGGGACGGGCTCAGGGGTGGGCCATCTGACTGGGAGGGAGTCGGGGCTGGGAGCTCATCCTGAAGCTGAAAAACAGGGTTGTGTATTTACTCCGGGTGGCTCCAGGGGCTGGTGGAGGCTTGGGGTGGGTTTTTTCCCCCCAAGCCATGCCTACGCCTCACTTCAGCTCAGAAAGCTCCGGAGCCGCCTCACTGGTCTGCGTGGAGGGCCCTGTGTGGAGTGCCCTGCGTGCAGCCCTGGGAGACGCGGGTGCCTCCCATCCTGCACCGGTGCTCAGCAGGGTGCCGAGAGCTGGCGGCTGCTAGGGGCTCCCTGGGGACAGGCCCTCTCGCAGTCCCCGACCTCCCAGACCTCCATCCCTGTCCAAATCCAGCCCCTTGTGGATTCCCTGAGCCCTGCAGCCCTGGCTGTCTGATCACTCAAAGAGAATTTTTAAAGTGACTCGAGCTGGACATGCTGCCACCAGAGGTTGTCTGCCCAGGTGACTGTGAGCTCCAGCTCGGGCCTTTGAAGAACACTTGGCTTCCCAAGGCCTCGACAGGTTTTCACAGCGAAATTAAGGACGGTCCCATCCACCCAGACTCATCTGCTGGGCCAGGCCTCACTGTGTCTCCAGGGCTGGGGCGGGGGGGGCAGGCACTGACATTCTCCTAATCCTGGGCTTGCCTTTGGACCATCATGCATCGCTTGGCCTCTGCCTGGACCCTCCCTGCTGAGTGCAGCCAACTCTTCACCCTTCTGTGCCAAGTTCAAGGTGACTTCTTTCAAGAAGCCTTCCCTGACCACCAGGCCCCTTAGCTCTGTGCTGTTGTACCTCTCCTCACTGGTTTGTGTTGCTACTGGTCCTGGGCTGGCTTCGGATTCCCACAGCCCAGCTCAGGGCTGGGTGAATAGGAAGTGCTCAACAGATATATTTATCACCTGAGAGCAGGCTGGACGGGGCCCATATGAGCTCCCAGGCACTGCCCTTGCATGGAGAGGTGAACGAGGGAGGGGCCTGACTTCAGACCTGAGGACACACTCACGGGCTTCTGAGCCGCACCCGAGGCCTCCCCACCTGCCCACGACTCCCTCCTTTTCCTCCTTGGAAATGCACCTACCTCACTGGCCAGAGACTAGGGCCTCCCTCAGGCCCTGAGCTGATGGGGCTGCCTGCCATTTCTGCACAGGGAGCTACCGTGTTCATGGTCCAGAGACTGCCCCAGGGCCCTGGGCTTTGCTCCGCAAGCCCCGCCCTCTCCCCTGTTCAACCCCGCCCCTAAGTCCCCTGCCTGGGCAAGGGGAGCCCCCAGCCCCCCATTCCCCAAAGCTCCCACCTGTAGCCTCTTGCTGGAAACCCCTCGGCTGGTGAGAAAGGTGTCCCTCTAAGATAAGGCCAGGCCCCTCCTCCCAAAGCCAAGCCTCAGAGGCCCCTGGATGTGGCACGTGGCAGTGGTCCATTTCTCAGTCACCATGCAGACTGGTCCCCAGAGCCACCGCGCACAGGGAGCAGAACTGGGGGCCCCCGGAGGAGTAAACACAGCCCTGCCACCCGAATCCCAAGTTTATCCCAGGAGCTCCCGTCTTTTCCGCTCAGGGAAAACTTGGGGACAAATCCATTTTGGTGGCTCCTGGGAAGGCATTAAAGGACTCGAAGCAACTCTAACCCAGTAAGACTGACAGGTCAGCAGCGGAAGTTCTAACCACAGAACCAGTTCAGACTGGTCCTATTCAGTTCCCGTTAAGACTGGAAACCAAGGTTAAACCTTAGCTATACCCCTCGCAAGTCACGGTGGTGAACCCTTACCTGCTTCCGCTGCGTGGAGCTGCAGAACGGGACTGGACCCGGACCGAGCTCCAGAACAATTTCAGAAGCGAAGGTCCGCTGTCCAGGAGGATCCGGTGTTGAAAGCCCTTCCTTCTGCCCAAACCCTGGATTAGGGAGGAGGGAGATTCGAGCCCTATCTTCTAGCCCTACGGTAAAAGCTTTTTAAAATTTTCTGCAAAGCTTGTGCCGTAGTCTTGGCTTCTATATGGGCAGTGAGCCTTTGTCAGTGACAGAGTGGGTGGCACTCTGTCCACTTTCGCTGTCTGCTCAGGGGGTCTTTTGGTGGCAGGGCACCCCTGGAGTGGCCACTGGGGCTAGCAGGGTGCAGCCACAGCGCACCGCAGCACCGCAGTGCCAGGGAGAGAGGATGCCCTGGCCCAGCTCCCACCAGCCTCTCTGCGACCCCGGGCAAACCGTTAAATCCACGTGGCCAATCGAATGGCCCCAGGGCTGTGTGGCCGCAGAAGTGAGTCCCTCCTGTTGAGTGGGGACAGCCCCACCAAGAAGGGTGGGCCCCGCCGACCGACCGGCACCTGGCAGGAAAAAATTAGTTGTCAGAGTTGTCGGATCTGGTGATCGTTTTTAAGAAAAATTGTAAAACTCTGGGTTGTTACATAAAACTTCCCATTTTAAATGGTGGCTTCGTTTAAAAATCGACGCACCAGCCAGGCAAACAAAATGTTTCTGTGAGCCATATTCGAGAGGGCATTTTCTGAGTGAAGCTTGTAGAGAGCCCATCTGTAAAATGAGGGTGCTGTTTCCCCACTGGGGGGCCACCCACAGCCCTTCCCGATGAATCAGCTGTGTCTCTAGGCCACATGACCCCTGACCACTGCGATTGGACCAGGGGTGGGCAGCTGACCCAGGGCAGCCAATCACAAGCCGGCAACAATTTATACTGTGACTTGGGCCTGATAGCTGCCATGGGCCACCCCAGCCCCACTCTTAATACCCGAGGTCCTTCTTGACCTGGCCCCTTTTGACGAATGGCACCTCTTGCTGGATCCCTGTCTGGTCACCCTGTTTAAAGTGCCTGCCATCTGGGGGCAGATATCCTTTCTTCTCCATTTTGTTCTCTGATATGGCCAAAGCACCCAGAATGGTGCCTGCCCCATTACACACCCTCACCGAGTACTTGTTGAAGGAACCAGTGAGCCCCCACGAGGGTCCATGTCCTTCGTCACTCCACACCCCCACGCCCCAGGTCTGTGCTAACGCCAGCAACCCGAAGAAGTCAGCTGTCCCTGGCGTCGTTCGGGGCAAAGTCGGTGCACCTCGGCGGCTCCAAGGGCAGACCCGGCTCCGAGAAGCTGCTCGGCACCCGCCGGGGGGTCTCTTCCTTTAGGTCTTCTCCGTCTTTGGGTCTGTAGGGCTGCCTCCCGGGGCCGATGTTCTCATGTGAGTGTTTCGGCAGCCTCGGCAGGCTGAAGGGGGCCCCATGGTCCCTTGGAAGCCCCCCACCCCGAGCAGTTCCTGGCCCCACTCCGCTCCAGGGTCTCAGCCTCCTTGGAACCCCGCGTGTGGGCCTGCGCCCGGCCTGTTCAGAGTGTCCGGAGGGGCGGTGGGTGGCGTGCTGGAGCCTAGGACTGATGAAGAGACCACTGAGCAGCCGGCTCATTTTGCATGTCATCCAAAAAGAAAATCAATGTTAAACTGCAGATAAACTATGACAGGTGTTTTAAGAATGTATTTTACAGGCAATGCCCTGCGAACGGGGTGGGCAGACTGGGTCCAGAACTGTCTGCTGAGCCCTGTCGGGGGGGAGGGGTCTGACATGGACCCTCTCGGGCTCCACAATCTCCAGCTCAGCACCACAGACCCTGATGCCCAGACTGGGGGGCGTCTGCATGCCGGGTTGCTGGCAGCTGGGGCAGCCGGCCAGAGAGGGTCTCAGGCTGGAGGTCACAGCCATACCAACGCTGGAAACCCTTCCAGTCAAGAGCCAGGAGTCAGGTGCTGGTCCAGGCCTGGCTGGAATCTCCCAAGGGAGTGGGGGGCCGCTCTGTGTCTCTGGGACGCGGCCATCTTTTTCTCTGCAATGGGAGCTACCATTCCTACCCACAGGGAGGGTTAACGAGGTTGGCCAAGGGGTGGTTAAAACCCTCTGGGAACAAATCGATTTACTTTAAACAGGGAAAACCCTCACAGGACAAAGATCATCAAATGCAAAAGGCTCTCAAATAGAGAGTAAGCCTGCTTCTTGCCCTTGGACCCTGCTTCTTCTCTCCTCTCTGCAGGGGCCGCCACAGGCCTCGGGGCTTTGTCCTGCATGGAGCCCTGGGGCTGTGGGGAGAGAAACACAGGCCCTCTGCATCCAGGAGGGCTCTTCAAAGCAGGCCCACAGCCCAGGGTGGGGTGGGGGGCAGCCTCCAGCTCCAGAAAGCTGAGTCCTGTCCTTTGCTGACACACACGACCCCGCTGAGGACAGGGCCCATGCGGTGCTATGGCCTCTGCCCTAGCCTGTTGTGGGGGGGAGAGGTTACCTCATATGAAGGCAGTCTCCCCCATTTCTCAAATCCGGACTGTCCACAGCCATTTGGTCCATCCCACGTAGGCACATACCCAAACCACGCCAGGCTGACCAACAGTGAGTCACCACCGCGTCCCCACCGAAGACAGGGTGGCTGCCCTGGGCCTCCAGAAAACAGAGGACCCTCATACATCTTCAGTCTCCATCCCTTCAGCCTGTTCCATGGCACTGACTTGCTAAGACGACATCTAGTGGATTGGAGTCCCCAGGTGGGGATTATTCCCCAAGTGGGGCCCGGTGGACGCAGTACTGAGCAGAAATGTCTTGTGAGAGGATACATGGCTAGGATCCAGCTCATCTGCAGGTACTAGAATGCCTCAAGATAATAGTGGCTTCAAGGTTTCTCTCTTGTAACATGAGTGTAGATGTCGACAGCATAGGTGATGGGAAGCTTTACCACCACCTCTGACCCTGGCTGCTTTTCTCTTTGTGCTCTACCAACCTCAGCATAGGCATCCATCCTCAAGGACACCGCATGGCTTGTGAGGGCTGCCAGAGCACCAGCCATTGTGATCAGGATCGCAGGAAGGTGAAAATGCAGAAGAGCAAAAAGGGCTCTTCTCAGAGCCCTATCGGTTCCCTTTAAACACCTTTCCCAGAAGTTCTAGTCAAAAGTTACTCACTTCTCACTGGTCAGAACATAGGCCCTGGCTACAAGGGGGTATGTTTTATGCCAGAGGACATGGCCAACTGAATATCAAGGTTGGATCATTTCAAAGAGGAAAGGAGGAATGATGTTGGAGAAATTAAGGATCTGCTTCTGCCCCAAGTTCAACCTACATTGTAGGTCAGCATCTTTATTGGGCACCTAATGTATACCAGGCACAGGGCTGGGCTGTGGCCATAAGGAGATCAATAAGATACATGGTCCTTCCTCTCAAGGAACCAACAGTTTAGAGTGGGTGGTGGACCACCGCTGAAGTGGCTTTTGTAGTTAAGGGTTGTCTGGCCCACAGAGTGTTAAAAAAGAAAGAGTGCTCTGGCTGTGTGGCTCCGTGGGTTGAGTGCCGACCTGGAAACCAAATAGTTGCTAGTTCGATTCCCAGTCTCTTGCTTGCCACAGTCCTCACCAAGCTCTATTGCCCCACACCTTCCAAGATACCTGCATGGCCAAGGTGGGCATCTGAGCGTGCAACCTCTGTTTAGAGAAGAGGACCCAAGTGGGTTCCAGGACACGTTTCAGCAACAGCAAGCTGATACTGCCAAGACAACCCCTGTAGATGTGAACTCCCTTGAACTTGTGCCTCTGGGGGTGGAAAATGACTCTGAAATTTAATAAAAGCAAACCAAGCCCACCTGCCTTCCAGAAAGCCTGCACTCTCCTCTCAGGGTGGTTCCGAAGATGCGACGTCATCCTCTGCAGCATCTTCTTCCTTTGAGAAGGCGTCTCCAGGGTGCAGCAGCAGGGGTGGGGGGCTGGCAGAGGCGGGCACACCTCTGTCCCCAGCAGAGAGCCCCTGTGTCAGGCCAGAGGCTCTGCCAAAGCAGCAGCCCCAGGACCCAGACCCCCCTCTGCTCACCCCCGGTGGAGGCTCCTCATCAGCGCTCCCAGCCTTCTTTGCGGGCTGCCCCCCCCCCCCCCCCCCGGAAACCTTTCTCCAAGCCCAGGGCTGACGGGACCTCGCTGGGACCTCCCTCCATCTCGCTTCAGAGAGCCTGCCCAGCGAGACACCCCAGAGCTGTGGGAGCTGCAGCGCATTCTGGGTGGCCTCCCCTCCTGCCCGGCCCAAGGGCGTCTCGCAGCTATAAACTGAGTAAATTGAAAATGTTACTGAGGGTTGGAGATAAAAGGGAGAGCTGGGTGTCTCCATGAATAAAACATGATTGGGAGGCCATTTCTTGGAAAAATAGAGAGAATAAATTGTGGCCGATCAATTTTATCTAATTTCTTGGCCGAGCTTCTGACATGCAAATGAATGCGCTCATAATTTATGAGTGAGCTACGGAGATCACCGGGGGAGGGTGCCTGGGCTTCTGGGCAAGGGGGTGGGGGTGGGCTAAAGGTTTAGCAGACATCCCTGAGGCTTCTCCTCCTGAAAACCTGGAGATTTAGAAACCCTCCCAGCAAAGGCGAAAGCCAAGGCCGTGTGCATTCTGGGTTCAGGCCCTGTCTTTGTGGCCAGTTCCTCTGGTCGCTCACCTGTCCCAACCACAGGAATGGCTGGCTGGCCAGGCCTGGCTGCTGAGACCTGGTGAGGCCCCCAGGCCGTGGCTCGGCTGGCCCTCACCTCCCCAGGCAGACTTCCCGCTGAACTCTGGTTACCAGCCTGAGCCTCCCTGGTGGGCCCCTGGAGCCCACCCTTCCTTCTGTGCTCCAGAGCCCTGTGCCCACCCTCTTGCTTGGAGTGGGCACGCTGGCCCGCGCCTGCCTACAGATGTGTGTTGTCTTTGGCCTGAGCAATGACCGTGAAGTGTCTGACTTGGATGCTAGCGTCGAGACATTGGGAGACTTCCCGTGCACTTCAGGATGTCTGGCTTCTACAGAACGATCGGAATATCGGGTTACGCGGGCCTGTGTTTTCGCTGGCAGGGATCAGGAATAACCACTGGCCCTCCAAGAGAGCTGCATACCCCAATTTGCCGCAGACCCCCCTGGTCCCTATTGTCTCTCTGGCCCTGAAGCCAAATGCCAAGGCCATTTATTATTGGATTTGCTCTGCCGCTTTGCTTACACAGTCATGAGCCCCATAACAACAATTCAGTCAACAAGGACCTCATATATGACAGTTGTCCCATAAGATTACCATGGAGCTGTGTGTCCGGTATGCAGTGGAAGGAGGTGTGGTTCGGGAGGAAGCCTGTCCTTCGACAGGAGCGGTCCCTATGTGGCTTGGCTGCAGGCCCCTCTCACATAGCCCCTCGACTCCAGGTGCACAGACTCCAGCCCCACCGGTCAACACCCAGGAGCCGGCCCCCCAGGGCTCCTTATTCATGGGGCACCCCAGCCCTGCTCAGACCCCGTGCACTGGTCTTCAGAGCACATTGCTGGATGTTCTTTGTCGAGGAACTAAGGTCCTGGACACAGCCACGGGTCCGCAGGAGCGACCTCAACAAGGATTAGGGACTGCTGCCACCTCAGTACCATAGGAGCTTTCTGCGGTCGTGCAGAGCCAGCCTGCCCCTGAACCCTAGGAGTATTTCCAGGTTGTCGTGATGTCGTGCGTAGAAAAGTTTTATTTCTTTCATCGGTGCAGTGCCGGAGAGAGCACTTGGTGCAAGACGGGGTCCTGGGAACCAAAGTCAAAACAGTTCTGCACCTTCTTCATGATGCACACCCTCTTCTTCTTATGGACACTCAGTTCCTTAATCTGAGCGCTGCTCCGACAGGCGGTCACCGCACCCCATCGCGCCGGGACCGTCCCCTGCTCCCTTTATCCCTCCATCCCGGTTTCCTACTGCTCCCGACCCTCAGGCCTAGACTCCACTCAGCCCGTGTCCTCCCTGTGTCCTACGGGTCTGGCCCACACTCCCATCATGGGGCAGCACCGATAGCGTCACGGTCCTCTGGGTGGCCCTGTGGGAAGGAGCCGGGGGCGGGTTGTGGGGCAGTGTTTGCCAGGTGTACAGTGGTGCACGGCCCAGGCCCGGCCTGCACATTCCCTCGCTGCCCCCTCTCTGGCTCACCTGGAACAGCGTCCGGGCCTGCAGGCTCCACTCGTGGCAAGTGCCGTGTGCAGGGCTCTGGTTTGCCCTTCACGCCGCAGTTTCCCTGCGCCTTTCCCGGGTCTGCTCAGATACACAAATATTTCCCCCCACGTCACAGTCTCCACAGCGCTCGCTGCCCGGCTGTGCCGTGCAGGTGTGCAGCCCATGGGCACTGGGCCGGGCCTTGTCACCTAAGAGTGTCATAGGCTGTAGCCTCTCGGTGTGTGGAAGTCACTCTGAGATGTGCGCACAGGCACGAAATCGCCTGACGACGCATTTGTCGGAAAGTGTTCTGTGGTTAAGTGACACATGACTGTAGTAGAGTCGGTGGGAAAGTAAAACATCCCTTCTTGAGATTCCGACAAAATGGGAAAGTTGGCTGGGCAGAGAGAGAGCAGGTTTCGAGAGAGAGAGGGTCCGTGCTGTTTATGGTAGGCGTGAGAGTGACTCCCTGCGAGGCATGGAGGAGGGTAGTGGTCGGGGCGAGGGGCGAGGGGCTGGCTGCCCAGCTTCCCTGAGACAGGCTGGGTCAGAATTCCTCTGAGCCTTGGTGTTCCGATCTGAGAAATGGGCACGTCCCCTTGCGCCCCGCAGGGCTGATCTGAGGAGGACTGTGTGACGCCCTCCAGGTGCTGGCTGCTTGGTCCGGCTCCACCCCCAACGTTCCCCCCGCCCCAGGCTCCTCTCTGGGGAAGGTTTCGGGACTCTGCTAAAAGGACCTGTCCCTTGAAAGCAGAATGAGATTTTTCTTCCCAAATCCGTTCCTTGGGGGAAGTCTTCAAAGAGAATCCTTGTAATTTCCCGCTATAAAATTTTATGTGCAATTACAGACAATGAACTGTGAGCATTAATTGGGCAGACTGTGAGGTTTTCTGTTTTTAAAACACGGACTATTTTAAAACCTCCCAGACCACAAGAGTCTGGCCTGAGGAAGTAACCTTCCAGAGGGTGGCCCCAGCAGCCACCCGCCCCCTGCGGCTCCCCTTGCTGCGTCTGGAACTCTCCAGGAAAAGGAAAAGTGGCTATGCCGCACCCAGGCAGTGCCGGAGGGTCTGATCCAGCGAAAGGAGCCAACAGGTTCCACAATTCTCCCACCATGAGCTGCGGGAAGGGGCTCCCACCAGTTCTGCCTGCTTGGTACATAGCAGGTCTGTATCCATCTGTCCATCATCCATTTATCCACCCACCCATTCTCCATACAGCCAGCCAGCCATCGTTCATCTGTTCATTCTTCCATCCATCTATCCACCCATCATCCATCCATCCATCCACTCAAACAATGTTTGTTAAGTACCTAATATGTGCCAAGCATGGGGCATAGAGCTGTGAACAAAACAGACTAAAGTCCCTCCCCAGCTGGACCTGCCACTTTAACAAGGAAGATAAAGATAGCTGAGCCCCCCCGCCCCTCATCCAGGTCTCCCTTCTTACCATTTCTCACACGGTGACCTGGTGTGGCCCCTCTGGCTGGGAGTCATGTGCTGGCGGGCATGGTTCTCAGCATTAGAGCCCAGGACACAGGCAGCGTGCGGTGGTGTTTGCTGGGTGGGGAGGAGACGAGAGGGCTGGGGCACCTCTGCGCCCAGGGCCTTGCGCCTTCCACTCTGACTGGGGGAATATGTACATTTAGGGTTTGCGCGTCCAGCAGAGGGAGGGGTGGGAGAGCCTGTCTGCAGGGCCAGGGAACAGCCATGCTACTGGCGGCCAGGCCTGGTCTCCGTGCACCATCGCCACCCCAGGTCCTCCTACCCCACAGGGGGTGGCTGGATTCTACCTGCCTTAGAGCTGTGGGTCCCAGGCTCAGCGAGCCCCGGCCCCGGCCAGAGGCCGTGAGGGCACGGAGCAGGATTGAGACGTGTGCACCTGACCTGAGAGCCTGAGCTCTGGGCCCGCACTTCCTGCTCAAGCACAGTAGAAAGATGAGACAGGAGGGAAGGCAGTTCCCACCGGGCCTCCTGATGCACCCTTACCTCCCAGGGCTGGGTCTTTGAATGTTCAGTCTGCAAATCCAATGTCCCTATCATCCAAGATGCAGGTAGGACCTCACCTTTGGGTGCCATGCCAACTGGGGAGAACGCGCAGAGCATGTTTCCACGGGGAAGCAGGGCCACAGCAGTCAGACCTGCGCTGGCGCCTCCTGATGCTGGAGGACGGACGCAGTGCTGTTCTGGGCAAGTTGAAGATGTGCCTGGGCTGCAAAGCAGGGCCTGGACCCCATGGGGTCGGAGGTCTCTTGGGCCCAGAGTCTGTCCCCGAACTCCCGGCTCTGAGGGCCCAGCTCGGAAAGAGTGAGGCCAGCCAGGCACCAGGCCTCCTGGGACCTGCATCCCTTGCTCCCCCATGACGGGAGCCCAGGAGGCCCAGGGTGCACCTGGGGGAGAGAGCTTGGCAAACTTTTCCAAGCCACTTTCCAGTGGCCCCAGGCTTCCTCTGAGGACATGGCCTGCCGCTTCTCTGGGCTCCATCTCCCATGGGTTCGGGGCCCTGGGAAGGGGGCTGCGGGTGATTGGAGCCTGGTGACTTCCAAGTGAACTGTGTCCCCCTGAGGGTCCCTTTCCAGGAGGGTCCCTAACTCCGGGGACTCTCTTTCCAGTCCTTTCCCTCAGGGACCTGTCCCCTCCCAGGCCGGAGCCCAGGTTGCTGGGCAGAGGCGACCAAAGGCCCTGGGGACAAGAAGAGAAGCCTGGAGAAAGCCCCGAGGGCCTGGTGTGCCCAGGGCCCGGTTGCCAGGCCCCCCAACTTCATGATTGGAGCTGAACTCCCTGAGCCCGGGAGAGCAGGGCCCCTGGGGCTGTGAGAGGCCTGGGCGGAGCATGAGGTACCCGAGTAGCTAAAAGGTGGCAGGAGCAGGGGACAAGCCCCTTCTAAACTATTTGGTAATTCGGATTTCCAAGCCAGCCCTGGAAATTTGTTTGGGGAAGCCCAGGCTGGGTGCCCACTTGGGGCCGCACCAAGGTCAAGCGCGCGTACACTGAGCACTCCTGTGTTCGGATCAGACAACCCAGAGCCCCTCAGGCGGATGCAAGTGCTCATTTAGAGTGATCTCAGCAAGCCCCAGGGACGGCCCCCCGGCAAGCACAACAGGGAGGGGCAGGCAGCGGACAGTGAGGGGGTCTGGGCTGCATCCCGTCTGGGAACTCTGGGAATCAGGATACAGCGTGGCCCCCAAGATGGATTGCTGCAGCCACCGTTGATTGAGGGCTGCTCATAAGGGTGACCAGGAGAAGACCTCAGTCAGAAAGAGGGAGGTGTGGGCTCTTGGCAGTCCAGTCTCAGGAGGCTGTGATGGTCTGGGGGATGGGGGGGCCCACCCACAGTGCCTGCCACAGCGTCTCACTCAGCCCAAGCCTCAGCTGCTTCATGTATAAAATTGGGATAATAACAGCAACTCCGTTTAAAAAAAATTAGTACCAAGTCTTGTCCCCTGGGGGTGACTGTGAAGTTTAATGAGGAAGGCCCATAAAAGGACTGGATTCCGTGTCGGGCACACTGCACACACGCTGTGTGCCTGCGTTTTGTCTATGCGTTGGGGTGGGGTGTGTGTGTGAGTGACTCCCAGCGCCAGGCCCTGGTGACCAGGCAGGGGTACAGCAGGGGTCACAGCTGACTGACCCCATCCCCGTCCGTCCCAGGACCTCAGGACCTCATGAGGAAGGCAGTGACAAGGAATGACAAGGAATGACAAGTAATGGCAGGTGGGCCAGGGCCACAGAAGGGCCAGGCAGGGGGCAGGAATAGGAACCCCAAAGGGGGCTTCCAGTGCCCCTGAGGGAGGCGCTGTGTCCGAGACCCCAGTCCTCTCTCTCCCGCGGTGTCTTCAGATTGGGCGATGCTTTCAGTTTCTGTTTAGGGAGCAAGTGGAGAGAAACGTTGCTCTCTTCAACAAATGTTGAAGCGCTAGACTCGTCAGGGACAAGGGGGTGGTCAGGTTGGGAGAGAAATGAGTGCCTGAGGCAGGAGGGCCCCCTCGTTCCCGCTGACCCCTGGGGAGACTGCTGGTCTCTGCCTCCTCCTCCACCGAGCTGGCCCCCCCGGGGGGCCAGTCTCACACATGAAATTGTGGGGTGAGTTAAAAGAAAAAAAAACTGTAAGCTGATTCATATGCTGATTTAAATAAATAGATATTTACATATATTTACTTTACATTCATATATATATATATATATGTTTTGTAGTGGTGCCTTCAAATAAAGGATTTGGCATCTTGGTTTAACAGCATGTTTTTAAGTTGGTTGACATCAAAGTAACTTTTTTCTGCCTCCTTTTGCTTATTCATTTATTTTGCGCTTTTTTAATCCCACATGTAAATGAACTCCCACAGCGTTCGTCTTTCTCTGTCTAGCTTAGTTCTCTGAGCCCGATGCCCTCTGGGTGCATCTGTGTCTGTGAACGGCACGATTTTGTTTCTTTGGTGGCTGAGCCGTCGTCCGCTGCCGCACGCAGGTGTCACAGCGCCTCCATCCGCTTCCTCTGCTGACGGGCACCCAGGCTGCGTCCGTCCTCAGCTGGTCCCTGCCGTGCCACCGTGAGCTGAAGGGTGCCCGTATCTTTCCAAAGGAGCATTTCTTTGTCTTCTTTGGCTAAACACCCAGAAGCGGGGTTGCTGGTGCAAACGGCAGCTCTGCTCTTCACTCTTGGAACCATCTCCATACTTTCCACAGTGGCTGCTCACTTCTTTATTTCGTGGCAAAACAACCACAGCATCCAGGTTACCACCTCAGTCAGCCCTCCTGACGCCGCCCACAGCTCAGTGGCAGTAAGCTGTGCACCCGCCCTGCCCCCCGCCCTCCCAAACTTTTCTGTCGTCTCAGACTGAACCTCTGTCCCCATCAAACATTCACCTGCCGCCGCCACCCCAGCCCCTGGCAACCTCGACTCGACTGTGTCTCTCTGAACCTAGCAGTTCTGGGACCTCCTGCGAACGGCATCATGGGATGTCTGTCCTCCTGTGTCTGGCTTCTTTTACCAGCATGATGTCTTCAGAGTTCACCCGAGTTGTGGCGTGGGTGACGATTTCCCTTCCTATGGCCGCTGACCTTTCATTGTTCACGCCTACCACCTTTGTTTACCGTTCACCTGTGGGCAGCAGACTGGCTTGCTCTTTACTCCCAGCCACACCACCCCCAAGCAACAATATCCGTGAAAGCAAGGGCTGGCTGGTGAACTTTGTTCTGAATGCCCATGAAAAGAAACATATAACTTACAAAGGAAGAAAATGAATGTGTGTCCGTGACCCCAGGAGGGATGCTGCCTGCTCCCCGCCCCGCCCCCCGTGGCACTCCCCCCTCTGGACAACCCGTATGCATTTTCGGAAGAAGAGCCAGCCTCGCCCCCGCAGAGTCCCGGCCTGGCCAGTGCCTGGTACCTCGGAGATGCTGGACGTCGCTTGCTGGGTGACCTTGGTCTGGGGGCCAGAGCCTCCTCTGGCCAGAACAAGCCGGAGCTCGGTTCCCTTAGCAACCCCGCACAATCCCGGAGCCTCCCGTGCCCACTGCCCTGTGCCAGAGCTTGGGGTCCCCCTTGGGCCCGTGGACACTGGCCATTCGTCACTGCCTTCCTGTCTCCCCATCTTCTGTCACCCTGACCACTACAGCCCACACCAGCCTGGCCCCCAGCGGCTGGCCCTGTGCTTTACCTATGGGCTTTCTCTGGCCACTGAGGCACCTCAGCTGTCCATGCAGGGGACCGGAAGGGCCAGGTGGTGAGTTGCCCCTGGAAAGAGCCCCGCCCAGACTGACAGTAGGTAGATAAATGCCCACGGTAGGACACCTCGCCCTGGCTCCTCGACTCCTTTGCAGAATCGAGCTGCCTTCCGTGGTGACCGACTCGGTACCACACCCTCTTCTGGCTGCCGTCTCCTCCCTGCCTGCGTTCCCTCCTGCCCCTGGTTCTGGGACTCCCGGTCCCCAAGTAAGCAGCCTGCCCTGTAACCCTTCTTCCAGCCCCTGCATCTGGGGGAGCACAAGCTAAGACTCTGGAAAACATTAAATTTTAGCTCATTTTCTGTGCCTAAGAAACCTGCTTTTGTTTGTTTGTTTGTTTGATTGTTTTTAAAATTGCTTTCGATACAGCAGTTGGGGTGAGGCTGTGGGGACGGGGAGACCAGAAACCACCTCCCTCTCCAGAGGTCTCTTTCCCACCGGGGGTACCCCAACTGGCTAGAGCCTCGAGAAGCAGTGGAAAAGTGGTAATTAACATATGAAACCCTTACTTCTGATATTATTAAATTTGTTACGCTTATACAGCGCCGAGCATATTGAAAAGGCAAATTAAAATGTTATGTGTTAATAAGCTTGGATTAAATTGGGCTTTGAGAACCCAGGGAAGCGGAGGCGGTCCCACACGGGCGCCGTGTAGGGCGTCGAAGGGCCTTTTCCGCCCCTGGAAGCCGCCACCGTGGAAATCGCTGTAGGAGACACGGGATCTGAAGAGGGGCCTCCCAGTCTGGACATGTGCACGCGTGTGCGTGTGCTTCTGTCAAGGGCGTGTTTAGGGGTGGGTTTCTCTGCACTTTGGCGCCCCGACAGAGCACGGAGAGAGGAAGCGGGAACTGAGAAAGTGCTCGAAAGGCATGGAGGACAAGCCCCACGCCTCAGCAGCAGGGGTCCTGAGGGCTGGAGCCAGGGATGTACGTCCCCTCCCACGAGGTCTTGGCGACTGGTGCTCTGAGCGTGGAGCACTTGGTCCAGGATGGGTCCTGCTGGTCCTGACCCTCGGATGGATGTCATATGGAGACCCTCAGCCACAGGGCTGCGGGTAAGGAGTGGGAACGCTGTCCTCTCTCAGCCAGGCCTCCCTGGATTGTCAGATTGTCGTCACTGTTCTCATCGCAACACTGTCCTTGTCCCATTTCCGGCGGCAGTGGCAAGCTCTCCCTCTTTCTTGCTCATCCAAACACTGCCTCTTCCCTGTCCCCTCTGATCCCCCGTGTCTTCTCCTCACCCCTCCCCTCCTGCGCTCCTCCAACCCAGCCCTTCTGTTACTCTCACACTCTTCTTGGGGGACGCTTCCCACTCCTGGAACAAGACGCTGTCCTTGGTTCTTGTTCTGGTGGGTCCAAAGGAGTAGCCTCAAGAGGCCTTTCAATAGAAGGGGGAGGCAGGAGAGGAGGCCGGAGTCAGATACGTGGAGGCGTCGAGCTACTGGGTTTGAAGACGGAAGAAGGAGCTACGGGGTGGATAGTGTCTCGGCCTTCACACGCCGGAAAAGCCAGGGAACCGGACGTTCCGTGGGGCCTCAGAAGGAAGGCGGTTCTGTGGACACCTCGATTCTCCCCCAGGGAGACCCGGTGCGGACTTCGGACCTCCAGGGCTGTCCCATAACAAATGTGTGTTGTTTTAAGTCACCCACTTTGGGGTAATTTGTCATGGAAGCCACAGTGCCCTGGCTCAAGCCCTTCTGAGGGGTATGTCTGCGGCCTGGGAAGGCCACCGGGGCTGTAGGCTGTCCGGGGCCATTGAGGCAGACGGAGCCTCTCACAGGATGCAGAGCCCTGGGCTGAGTGCTTGCACCCCATACTCCTCTCCCAAGCTCAACCCCAGACTCTGGCTGAGGTCTCTCCAAGGTCTGACGGCTCCATCCCCAAGGAGGTAGCCCCAGGCCTCCGACAATTGACCAGGGCTCCTGGGAGCTGGCAGCCGTGCCTGCAGGGCCAGGGGGCACCCGGGCAGCCACCGCCTCTCCCCTCCGGCCTGTTCCTTCCCTGGCGCACTAGCAGGCAGTCACATCTCTGCTGCAATGGGCTCAATTGTCCCCTCACCCCCAGATTTCCTAGTTGAAGTCCCAAGCCCGCACCTCAGAACATGAGCGCATTTGAAGACGGCATCTTGAAGAGGTGACTGAGTTAGAGGAAGGTCACTAGGATGGACTCTGTGACCCAGTGTGACGGTCGGTTTGGGGTTCGCCTCCCTGGGGTTGGGGCTTGCTGGGAGCAGGGCCTTCCCAGGCTGGCCTGCAGATCCCCCCTGCTTCCACAGGGCCGAGGACATCTCTCTGCCGTGCGAGGGGCTCCTCCTGTTCGGACGACTCAGAGGCAGCTGTGTGCCATCAGGGATGAGCAGGGATGGCACTTGGGGAGTCCTGGTCTCTTCCCAGTCCCAGTTCTGTCCCTTGAACCGGACCTGTGGGCATCTGGACTCACCTCTGCCCCCTCTGATGTCATTTCCCCGTTTGTGTAATGCGCGAAGTGAGAAAGGGGACATAATCCAGTGTAGGGGGGTGGCAGCTTGTGCCAGTCCTGAAGCCAGCTCTGCCCACTGTCCCCTGACACCAGGCAACTGTCATCGGCTGCCTCTTGTGAATGCATCCTATGACTCCCCAGCTGTTGAAGAAAAAGCCAGAAGTTCGGATTTGGGTGTGAAATTCCCTGATTCTGGCCTGCTATCAGTGAATTCAAAGTCCTGTTAAACACTTGAGGGGGCAAAGAGAACACCCCAGTGAGCCAGGCTGGGCCCACGGGCCCCTGCTCGCTGGTCCGGGACAGGAGAATCTCTGATACTGGCTGCCGTGGCCCTGACTGGGGCTACGCACCTGAGTCTCCCGGGGATCAGAAAACAGCTGACTCCCTGCTGCTCCCAGAGATGCTGGTTTAAGGGGTGAGGCACCAGACCGAGGACTGAATGCTGGCTCTGCCCCCGGGCTGTGGGACCCGGTTAGTACATTGCATCCTGGGTCCCGTGTCAGCGATGCAGACGAGTGGGGCGTGGGCGGGGCCGGGGAGGATTCCCGTCTGTGAGGGCTGGGCACAGACGCGCTGTTCAGAGAGCGAAGGGCGAGGGAGGCCGCCGGTAGCTGCTGTTGACTCAGTAGCTTGAATCTGGCCTTCGGAAATGAGTGCATTTGCTCTCAAGACCGAGCCTCTGGGAAGCCGCCCAGGGTTGGAGGTTGAGGGACACGGGTCCTGGCTCCACCTCTGGCCAGCTGTAGAGTCTGCTCTCTTTCACAGCACATCTCTCTGTTCGTGGCGAATGCTAAAAACTGCCCCCAGACTTGTCTGGGGTGGGGTATGGACCGACGGGTCTCAAAGCTTCCACGTGGGTGGCGGGCTGGCTGGCGCTGCTCTGGGCAGTCTGCAAAGGGCAGAGGTACACGGCCTGTTTGATTGACGAGAGCCTGACAGGGTCTGAGGGGGGAGGAGCTAGTTTGGGAAACCTGCAAGATTAGGGTGGGAGACAACTCGGGGCAGAAGGGGCACGAGGTCTGTGCCGGGATGTGCGGGGGCCCCACCCAGACTCTGTCCTTGACCGCCTGCTCTGCTCGGGCTCCTCCCAGCTTCTTTCCAGCTGGGACTCACTCTCGGATTTTTGTGTTCGTCTAAAGGGCCCAGGCTCCAGCCAAAGGGACTCAAAGACACACGTGCACCGTCTGCTGCCCAGTGAGGACCCAAGGGCTGGGTGGGGGAGGTTTGCGCGCCTTTTAGCCCCAGGGAACATGCCCACCGCTGGTCCCTGACCCCAGGGAGACGGCCAGGAACCGCAGGGCCTGTCCTGGGTGCCTTAGCCAGCACATTGTCCCTCAATTTCCACTCCCAGCGTCCCCAGCCTGTGCGCTGAGGGAAAGACTCCGTCTCCAGGTTCTCTCCCTCACTCAGGCCCTCCCGGTTCCGCCGACCTCACGACCCCGGCTCTGGCCCCTAGACTCCCACCTCAGACCCTGCCTCCCTCACACCATGGGGTCCTTCCCCAGCCCCGCCTGCTGGGCGGTCCCTCCACAGGGGGCCAGGGCCTCCAGCTCCTGCCCTACCCCCTCACCCTGCTCTCCCAGCCCGGAGGGCTGCCCCTCCTGTCCTCCTCTCCCACCTCCTCCCCTTCCTGCTGCGGCGGCTTCCTCTCCTCCCCGCCCCCTGCCGCTCTGGAATTCCTGGTGGAACCTAGTCCCCTGGCCCGCCCTGCACCCTGGTGTGCATGCAGGGCCCCGTGGGGCGCGCCCTCGGCCACCCGGTGCGAGGACGGTCGGGCTCACAGGGGGTCCTGGCTGAGCGGAGATGCCCCTGGGGCATTGGAACGTGCACACGTGCGTGGTTCTGCATCCAACTGTGTTTATACACGGATGTATAATTTTTTGTGCACACACACTCAGTGGTGCTTGGGGGAACTTTTCTGAAAATCCTGGGCTGGCAGTTTAAATATAAAAAGGCTTTGTTTAATGCCAGAAGCATTTCCACCACGTTCTGGGAGCCACAGACCACTCACCTGCTTCCATTCCGCCCTTAAAGACCACAGGCAGAGGCTTTGGGAGGAGTGGGGAGGTGTGGGGTGAGGGAGTGCGGGGGTCAGCAATGGGGTGGCATAGACTGAGGGTGCCTGGCTCTGAGGACCCTCGGTGCTGTCCAGCCCTCCCCTCTTTGCTTCCTAGCCCTGGTCCATGAAGTCTTTCTGGGGGGCGGGGCGCGGCACCCACAAACTCCTCAGCCTGTCTCTCTCCAGAGGTCATTCAACTCTGAATCCAACCCCTTCAACTCTCCGGGGGTGTAAAAATGGTGCCGGCAACCCTCTGGCTGTGAGATTCAAACCAAAATGTGGCCGGTGCGTGGGGAGGGCCGAGGAGCAGCTTGGCTGAGGGTGTGCGGAGGGGAGGAGGGCCAGGCACAGAAACTGGGAGGGGGCGTGTGGACCCTCAAGGGGAGGGCGCCCCCTCCCAGTGGGGCGGGCAGCACCTGTCTCCTGCTGTGGCTGGGAGTTCATTCCTTTATTGTGCATTCAGTGGCTAGCCCTGTCTAGCACGTAGTAGGTACTTTGCAAGACACATGCCTGCTCATGAGTTTGCTGGGGTTTTGCAGGAGGAGGTATACAGTAGTGGGGAGCAGCATGTCCTCTGGGCCCTGGATTCAAAGCCTGACCCCATGACGGCCTGCCTTACCCTTCTCTGTGTCTCCTCCCTGCTCCGAAAGCGGAGCTTCTAGCGGGTGCGTTACTGCTACAGGAATGGAGTGTGTGCGTGTACGTAAGCCGTGGAGCGGCTCTGGCCCTCGGACGTGTGTGTATGTTTATCATCCAGGACGGGGGCTGGCACCGTCTGCTTTTACACGGCTCTCCCTGGAGCTGAGGGCAGTTTGTACATTTTTAAATGGTTGGGGGTGGAGGGGGACAAAAGAAGACCCACATTTCAGGATGCGTGAGCATTACCTGGAGTTCACATTTCTCTGTGTCTGTAAATAAAGTTTTATTGGAACACAGGCCCACCCCCGCGTGCACATGTGCTCTGTGTCGCTTTCACACCCTGGCAGAGGGAAGCAGCTGGGACGCTGTCAGTGCCTCAAGAGCAGGGGGCTTGCCCGGGGGTTGGCAGCGCTCCCCCAGTCCCAGGAAGAACACCTGGAGCAGAAGGGATGGGTGCCGGCCAGCTCTGTGCATGGGTTTGGCCCCAGGCAATGGTGGGGCTGAGGTCCCAACCTGCCTGAGCTTGGTATGGGGGTCCCCGCTGGTTTAAGCAGATGTTCCTTTGGAGATCAGAAGGGGGAGTCTGGCCCCGCGCCCGGGGGAAACAGCAGCTGTCCACTTTTTCCTTCCATCAGGTAAGGCGCTTCCAGAGGTCAAGTCAGCTCCCAGAGGTCAAGTCCACTCCTTTCCGTCCAGTCAAAAACGCCTTGGCCAGGCCCCAAAGGAGAGGCCGTGTAGGGTCACTGCTGGGAGGTCCCATCCCTTCCCTCCCACTCTGACCCCCTCACAGCAGGAAGCTTCCTGAGGAGAAGAACTTGACCTTCCTGGGCCAGGTGCTCCTTGGCAAAGGAGCTGTGGGGGTGGACCTTCCTTTCCTGGGGGAAGCAGAGCGGGGAGGCACGGGCGGTCCCAGGCTCCCTGGGTGCAAGTACATGGGATTCCCTGGGGCTGAGCCGAGAGATTCTTCGAAGATCCCGGGGAAAGTTCCCGGTCAGTCGTGTGGGACAAGTACCGGCCTGCCCGAGTGACTGAACCCCTGAGCGGCATGTGCAGGCTCCCCGGGCTGGCTGGGGCTCTTCCTCCATCCAGTGTCTCCTGAAGCCTGTGCAGCTTGGGCTGCTGATGTCGCCGGGGACCAGAGAGAGCCCGCCCTTCCAAGTGGAGCCCACGGCATTTCGGAGAATGAAGAGTGAGGGTGCACTGAGGTCAGCCCGTTGTCTGATCCCCGCAAACGGGCTGAGGGTACGGCCAGGCAGTTGCAGAAGAGGAACCTCGAGCCGCCAAAACACACGACAAAGAAGCTCAATAGAATCCTCGTGCGGGAAAATGCGGAGTAGAGCCACACGAAATGCCTCTTTTCTGCCCTCCGATCGGCAACAATATCAGCGCCTGAGGCCGAGTTCTGGTTGGTAAGGGGCTGGGGTCAGGGGAAGGCCGGCTCACCCACAGTGGGTAGAAGCAGGATTTTACAGCTGCGGCAGGAGGGAAGAAATTTGGCAACACATCTTAAAATGTAAGCGAAACGAAACAGAAAACGCAGCCTTGTCCAGCACCCCTACTCCTGAGATTCCACTTGGGACCCCCAGACGGACAGTCCACTGTCCACTGATGCGGGGCTTGAAGTGCTAAAAACCTAGAAACTTGGCCTTGGAGGTGAAAGGTCCAGTTGTGGACGAGTGGGCCTTTCCCCAAGTGCCCAGTGTCCTACAACAGGACACACTGTTTAACAGGAACACCATCCCTGCTGCTTCCCGAGTAAGGACTTCATGTGTGTGGCCTGTGAGCATGGAGGATCCTTCTGGAAGGTTATACACCAGCGGGGAAGCGGGGACTGGGAAGGGGGAGGTAAGTGAGGGGAGGCTCACCTGGTCCACCGTGAAACTGGGGGAGTCTGCACTGCAGAGGGTGGACAGAAAACACGCACCCGAGTGTTTTGTGTGGGCTACGGCCATGCATCCGTGACAGCAAGTTTGCACCTGGACCGCGAGAAGCCAGCGAGCGACGCAGAAAAGGGAAGACATTGCTTTAATCTCGGATATGTCTGAAGAATTTTTGTGGTTTCCACGATAGGTGTTTGTTTCTTATACAGCGTTTAAAACATAGAGAAAGATCAGGTACCAGTAACATTGTCCCTGGCAGCAACCCGGGCAATGAACCCCATCTTGGGGGTTGGGGCGTGGGAAGTTCCCGTTTGGGCAGAGCCTTGGAAGAGAGATGAGGGAGCCATTCCTCATCGTGGGGGAACTGGCTGAAAACTGAGTGGGCCAGGGAGTGGGAGGAACTGTCCGTCACCTCCCCGCTCCCCCACCCGGTCCCGACTTCAGAGTCCAGGCTGGGTAACACAGTGCTCTTTCCCGTAAGTCGCTGCTTAGTGCCTAAGCTGCTCTGGGCACGGGGGACAAAGCAGTGGATGAGATACACAAGGTCCCTGTCCTCATGGAGCTCGTGATCTACTGGGACAGACATTTAACAAGAACTGGTAAATGGGAAAGCAAGCTGCCATGTGTGCAAGATGGTAAAATGAGCTAGTGATGCAGACAGCGCCACCTGGTGCCCAGCACACAGGGAGGGGTGGGTGCCCTACCTGGGGGGGGTCCTGTCATGGCAGCAAAGGTAAAGTTGGGGACAGAAGCTGGCTTTTTCCCCCTGACCTTGAAAGTGGCAGAGTGGCAGAGTGGCGGGGGTCATTTGTCCCTGTGTGGAGTTGGAGAGTGGAGGCCTCACACAGAACAGCAGGGCCGTGTAAGGGAGAGGCTGCGTGCGTCCCAGGGCTACCCCATCCTCTCCGGCCTGATACCGGAAACATACCCTTTTTCTGTAAGCTAGACTTGTTTTTGAATCGTTTGTCACCAAAGTTGCTATGGCTGTTGTTATTATTGTTACTTCCCCGCTTTTCACTCTGTGATTTTGCTGAAAGCCCAGGGGAAGATGAGGCATTTCTGGCTTCCGATTGCCCAAACCTGGGATCAGCTGGACACATAGATTTGCTTGAACTAGTTCTCCCAAAGAGCTGTGTGTCTTTCTCTACGTGTTTCTGGATGTTGAAAGATGTCGGAGCCCAGGAGCCACAGCCCGTCACCTGACCAGGCGGTCAGCCTGCCAGGACCCCTGGCTAGCCTAGAGATGCCAGCCGGCTTGGCCTGCTGCCCGTTGTTCTGAGGGACGTGTGATAACTCGCTCTCAATGCAGACAGGCCCCACTGGACAGCTCTGCCCACCCTCTGCAGGGGCCCCACATGCACCCTGAGGTCCCTACGGAGTGGGCAGGGCGGCCAGCCTCCCCACGGCCCTGCAGCCCTCTGCCCCGGAGGCTGGGAACAGCCTGGCCCTCTCGCTTCCCTCTGGCCTTCCCTGGACAGGCAGGCGCCCCTTCCTTTCTGTGCCCACTGTTCCGAGGAAGGTGGGGCCCGAGAAAGGAAACAGAGAGTTGCCTTCTGTGGTCTTGAGCTTCTCGTGCCCTCCATCCCCGACCTTGCTCCCTCCACGGCCTGTTCACGGGGCCCTTCCCAGGGTCCAGCGGTCACTGAGTCCTGTTCATGGCCCCCCCATTTCCTCCAGGGTCCCTGGGCCCCCCCTGGAGAGTGACACTGAAAGGCTGGAGGCTTGTCCAGCCTGCTGGTGACTCCAGGTGGCCTCCTTGACCCCAGGGTGGCATTTTTATTTTTAGTATTTTTTATTTTTTAAAGTCCTCACCCAAGGGTATGCTTTCTATTCATTTGAGAGAGAGGGAGGGAGGGAGGGAGGGAGGGAGAAAAAGAAACATCGATTGGATGCCTCCCATTCTTGCAATGACCAGGGATTGAACCTGAAACCTACGTATGTGCCCTGACTGGGAATTGAACCTGCAACCTTTCTGTGCACAGGACAACCCTCCAACCAACTAAGCCCCCTAGCCCGGGCTGGAGCAGTATTTTTAAACAGGAGGAACTTAGGTCTATTTGGAGAGGGCTGGGAGGACCTAGGAGATATGACCGGAAGCCACACCGGGGTAAGATCCAGAAAGCACCAATTCTCCACATCAGAGAAAGGCAGCCCCCAGCCGCTGTGGCGGCATGTCACGTGTGTTGGGGGCAGGGGGGGTAGATGCTGTATTGTTTTCAGCTTGTATGAAATCTTTTGTCATTAGCCCTGGCTGGTGTGGCTCAGTGGATTGAGTGCAGGCTGTGAACCAAAGGGTTGCCAGTTTGATTCCCATTCAGGGCACATGCCTGGGTTGCAGGCCAGGTCCCCAGTTGGGTCCATATGAGAGGCAACCACACATTGATGTTTCTCTCTCTCTCTCTTTCTCCCGTCCTTCTCTCTAAATAAATAAATTAAATCTTAAAAAAATTTGGGAGTTGATGGAGATTCGGGGGATTCCTTCTGCAAACTTGCCACCTGATGCAGCCGTGTGTGTTGTGCCCAGATGCCGTCTTTCTGTCTGTCTACCTCTGTCCACCTGTCAGCACTTGCATACTATGCTTCAGGCAGGGGGTAGGGACTGAAATTAACCCACTTCGAGGGAGAACCTCTCCGGCTTTGGAGGGAGATAAGCCTCGATTTCCGTCCTGGCTCTGACCTGTAAGGGCTGTGTGACCTTGTAAAAGTAACACAGTCTCTCTGAGCCTCCCCCATTGTTGGGGGTGGATAACAGCCTGTGGGCATCAGCTTAGATAGAAGAGGTCTAAGTGGGAGGATGTGGCTGGAGGACGTCTGGCTGGAAGGTATGCAAAGGAGGTGTGCAAAGACTTGTCCCTGCCCCAGGCCCTGGGGAGCAGGGTTCCTGGGAACGCTGTGGGGGCTCACGGGGAGTTCTGGGAGGGGGGGAGTCTGTCTGTGGGTCTCTTGACTTTCTGACGGTGGACCGGGGCCCTAAGGGAGGCAGTGTCTCCGTGCCCTGGTGGGGAGCTTGGCCTGGGCTCCAGGCACGACTGCAGCATGGCTACCTGGACCTACCCCAGCTCCCTGGCCACGCTGGGAGGCTGCTGGGGTGTCGGCGGCGGGGGAGCTGATCAACAGGGGGCACAGGGGGGCTCCTCCTTCCTCTCACCTTGGGCAGGCAGCAAGGGGGCCTGGACTCTTCCAAGGGTGCAGTTCCACTGGGAAACAGAATTACTATTCTTAAGCGAGTTGTGGACATTTAAGCAGCGAGGACACACGGAGAATGGCGTCCCACCTCTTTGCAAGGCTCTTGTCCTTGGAGCCCAGCTGGGCTCTCCCACCTCCTGGCTTCACAGCCTGGCCTGCCCTGCTCTGGAGACGCCTGAGTTTGTGACTCTGGCTGGCCTCGTTTCGGGAGAACTGAAGAGAGGGGGGTCGGCGCTGGGCTAGACCGCCCCACCCCCCCATCTGCCCCCTTACCCCTTTGACTGGGAGCAGGCCAGGGGCCCTCCTGCCTTGCCCAGCTGGGTCCTCAGCCCCTGGCCCGGTGCCTGGCGTAGAATGGACTCAGAGAAATATTTGCTGGGTGAAGAAAACAAATCATTACATTTACAGATAGGAGAAGGCAACTTTCGTGAGCACTATCCTAAGCGCTTTACATGTTGGCTCAGAACCCAATATGATTTTTGGGTTTTTCTTTTCTTTTAAAGCTACCAGTGCACCCCCATTTCATGGGTGAGGAAACCGAGAAATGAAATAACCCGCCGGGAGGCCCGGGAGCTGGGAGTACCAAGCAGACTTATCTGCTTTCAAGCCTCAATCTCTTACAAAAAATGACACCCCCACCCCACCCAGCCACCTCAGGATATTCAGGCTCTTTGCCTTCCCCAACCCCCAACCCTGGAGGTTTTTGTGCTACCTGACCTTGGGAGTTGGGAGCTTGGCTTCAAGGGTCAGCTCTGCCATTCGTTGGCAACATGACCTTGGGCAAGCCTGTTTCTCCCTAGAACGCAGCCGCCCCATCTTCCCAGCCAGGCGGTTGGATCAGAGGATCTCAAGGCCCTTGTAGGTCTAAAGCCCCGAATCCCGCAGCTGCTGGGGGGGGGGGGGCGGGGGCTGATTTTCCCTTCTCTGCCTTTGACAAACAGGCACTCCGGGAGTCCTTGGCTTGGCCGGATGGCGGCCCACTCCCGGGGCCGGAGAAGGTCTGGAGTGCTGGCAAAAATTCCCGGAACCCGCCCCTCGCTCCCGCTGTGGCCTTGGCTCTGAGCAGGGGCTCAGGGCCTCTCCCAGTGGGTGCCGGAGGCTGGAGCCGCCTCTGTCCGCCGCAGGAGGCCAGCCAGGTGGCTGCGGCTGCGATGGGCCCCTGCCTGGGCCTGGGAGATGATTTTTTTCTTCCCTGCGTGTTGCAGCTGGGACCGTTTATAATAGGGGGAAAAAAAGAGAGAGAATGACCAGGCCAGCCGGCTGGAAAATAAAGAGACTTTACAAGAAAAGGGCTAGGCTGTTCTTCTCCTGTGGAGGCTTTGGTTAGCAGAAAGTTTTAGTTCCCCTTCTGAAAGGCATTTGGGCTTTTGAAGTCCCCCGCGGGAGCTCCCTCCGGGCCCTGGGAAGCCAGGCCCTGGCAGGTCCCGATGTGCACAACCAGGGTGGGGCCAGGCACTCAGATGAGGCAGCAGCAGGCCCTGGGAAGCTGGGGCCGGGCTGGGTCCCCTGGGGGTCCTGGCCCAGGCCCCTCTGCTCCCAGCCCAGACGGGCCCGGCACCAGTGCTCCCTCCGCTCCCCCTGGCTCCGGCCGCTAGCCTAGTGCTTGTTCGGCCAGAGGGTGGGAGTCAACCCAGACCCAATTCTTCATTTGGTCAGAGAACCAGAGAGATGTCACGAAGGGGAGACTGAGGCAGAGAGCAGGCTGGCCTGAGGCCTGAGAGGGAGCCGAAGCTGAGCGAGTGGCCGCTGTGCGCGCTTTGCCTGGAAATATTAACGGCAGCTGCCGTGTATCGAGCGCCGACAGCGTGGAAGGGCCCGGTTCTTGGATCCAGGGAACTGGGAGATGAAAAAAAGATGTGGGTACCCTCTTGGGGACGCTGCCTTCCCAGCTCTGTCCTGTTGCCTGAGCTCGTGGCTCTGGTCCTTGCAGACAGGCTGCGCTCCTTGTCCGCCCATCCCTCAACGGGGCCACAGCTGTACCCACCCCCGAAGGGCCACCTGCCATGTGCAGAGTGCAGGGGCCAGGCCTGTGACAGTGTTACTCACCTGTGCCCTCAGAGCAGGTCAATGCTGATGTCACCTTATTGCCGACAACCCACCCCCCTATGGCACTGGTGCTGTTCTCCTCATTTTATAAATGACAAAGCTTCGCCCTGGGGTTTGAATCCAGGCCTGTCCAGCTCGAGAGGCTGAGCCCTGTGCAACCGACATCGGCCTCTGTGCTGGGAGGGGCCCCGTCTGGCCAGAGCCTGCCCCTGGCTTCTCTGGGTGGCTTGCTTCTCCTGTCACCACGATTTGCTGGGCAGGAAGTGGTCGCCCTCATGGGGTACACACACAAGTCTAGGGCTCTGCCCCGAAATAGCCCCCACCTCACTGGGTGGGCAGTTTCACCAGTCAGCCTCTGTGATCTGCCAGAAACCCTTCAAGGAAAGGTGGGCTGCCGGCGTCGCTGGCATGTCCTCTGTGTGCTCTCCCAGTGCCACCTCTGGGCTGGGAGCACCCGAGGGTGCTGGGGATGTCACAGGGAGCCCGGTGGACCCCGCCCCCGTGACCCTGCTTCCCTCCTCACGCCCGTCCGATCTGTTCCAGGGCCCTCGACCACATGTGCCCAGCCAGGCCTGCAGACACACCTCCGAAACCTCCACGGGGTTTCTCTCAGGCTCGGGCACCTCCTGGGTTCTTTTCAGGATGGTGGGGTTTGGGAGGGAACAGTGCCCAGGAGATAACCCAATATCAAATTTTGTTTTCCCTTGCAGAGTGCTCTAAGAGCGTTTTTGCACCCGCTCGGGTCCTTTCTGGTGAGTGATTATTATGGTCACAAAAGAGGCTGGAGGTGGGCGTGGTTTGCGCCTCACCTCGACCTCTCTACCAGGTGGCAGGGAGGCGAGGCCCTGACCCCGTCCTCACACGCACACAGACAGCTATTAAAGCAGAATTCCTCAAGGACCAGGCAGGTGTGCCACCAGTTCTGTGAGCAGTCTGTCCCTTGATGTCGTCTGACCAGTCCACCATTCCTGGTGCGGGAGGTGCACTCCAGACAAACTCTGCCACACTCCCGGGGAGGGTCGTATGTCCTTGGCTGGGCACCATGCGTCAGAAGTTCCATCTAATGGCTGGATACAGGACCCCTGGGAGGTGCGGCTGGATTTACCTCCCCCAACAACGTGGGGGGTGTCTCGAGACCATTCTGCGAAGCCACACCTTGAATATCTTTAATTTCACCAAGGAGAGCCCACTCCTTAATCGATCCCATTTTTTGATATTCTGTTTGCTAATTGCCAAAACACTGGCAGCCGACTGAGCTGCTGCCAGCGAAAGGCCTCGTGAGAAGTGGTGGGGTGTCCCTGCCTGACACGGCCACTTAGCGAGTGGGCCTAGAACACAGGGCACCCACCCCGTTCATTGCGGTAGTTAAATGTTTTGGGGGAGTCAAAAGTTGTAACGCAGATTTTTGACTTCAGGGGGTGTTGGCATCTCTAATCCCCATGTTATTCAAGAGTCAATTGTATACTCCTGTGTTTCTCTTTTCAGGTGAATGACAGTCACTGTGAAAGAGGCCTTCTAAGAGAACAAAGCAGCAAGTGAACCCAAGGTTCGCACTGAGCACCGCAGACCCTGGGCTGCAGGCGCTGTCCGGGCAGGGGCGCTCTGGGCCCCGAGTTGCAGGCTTTCCGAGGGTATGAGGCCACCAGGACCCTCGGGCCGAGCTGGTTTCTTTGCTGCTTTGTGGGTGTTCGCTGCAAAGACTGCTGACATTGGAAGAATTAAATAATTATAATAATGATGATGAAGTAGAAATGGCCTTCCCAGCCGAACAAGGAGGAAGAAACTGGAGAAGACAGGGAGTTCCCACGTTGCCTTATTGTTTTTGGCCCTGAATCCCCACAGCCCCAGGGGGGACGGATGTCTGGGCCCTCTGCTGGCCTTTTTGAGCTGGGGTCTTGGTTGGGGGCCACTGGGGACCCTTGGGGAATTTCATCGGTGGGGATCGCCCGCCCCGAACACCGGGCTGGGAAGGAAGGGCAGAGAAAGGGGCTGACTTCTATCTTGCCTGACTCTGTTCTGCAATCCCAGAGGCTTCGAGAACACGCCCTGTGAGAGGGACCTGCAACACTGTAGACAGCGGTGTGGCCATTGGTTCGTAATCACGGCGTCCGGCCGTCTCCTGACCGGTTCAACCAGAGGACCTGGCCATCACTTTCTGGGTGACCCCAGGACACATGGGCCCGACGAAAACCGGGGTTCCATGAAAAGCTGGGTCCCGAAAATAAAAACACTAAAGAGAAAAAGGCACAATCAAATCCCCTCGCACCCAGAGCCTTTTCTACAGACCTAACGCTGCCAGAAAGGCCTGTGTTAAAGGAGCAGCAGCAGGAGGCAGGGCCCGTCTGGGCAAGCAGGAAATTTGCGGTCGTGAGACCTGCATCACCCTCCAGAGACATGCTTGACCTTGGTGGGTGGTGAAGGTGAGAGACAGGCAGGGCAGAACGCAGAGGCCTTTGTCTGGGCCGGGCACGCAGCACGTGCTGGCGTGGCGTCCTCCAGAGCACCCCGAGTGAGCCGTGCTATCTCCGTCCCCCACTTTGCAGGTGAGAGAATGGAGGCCCACGGGGTCCCTTTGCTCGAAGTTTCTCCTCCAGCCTGGCCATGAGCGGGGCCGGACTGGAAGACGGATCCCGCTGGCCCTTTGCTCCGAGCTGGATCCACTTCCCCTCTGAGTGGCCCAGCTCCTTCTGCGACCTCAGGCCCTTTCCCCGCCCCGTCCCCTCTGCCAGGCGCCTGGGCTCCCTCCTCACTCCGCCGAGAGCCCTCTGTGCTTGGGCCTCGCTCACACTAGACTTTTCCTGTACAACTGTAATTAAATAATTATTTATGTGGCCCTTTATTCAAAGGCCACCTCCCCAGGGGAGAGCAAGCCCCAGTAGGGAGGGCCTGGGTCGCCGTCCAGTGTTTTACCCTCAGTTCTGGCCCACAGTAGGCACGTAACCGATACATGGGTGTCGAATAAACAAATGAACACGAGGAATGAACTTCTTTCCTGGGGAAGGACTGGGGGCTTGGTCTCTCCTCCCCAGGACGACCGTTCCCTGTAGGCGGATGCATGTTCCCCCCGGGAGAGTGTGACTTTGGTGTAATAAAACGGCATGCAGGGAGTACCGTGAGCGTGTGCATGGGTGTGTGTGGACGGGGAGAAGGCAGTCATTTGTTCACTCACGGCAGAGCGCCTCTCGACCTGCCCTGGGGACTCTTCGGGGACACTAGTCTGGGAGCCTGTTTCACTGCACTCCGTGGTCCTTCCTGGTTTCTGGCGTCCCTCCGGCTCTCCGTGACGCCCGCTTCTTTTTTGCAACGGAAGGCCCAAGGCTCACTTGCTGTGTGGGGCTGCAGCATGAGGACCCAGCAGAAATGGGTGGGGGGTGGCAGCACCTCGGGGGAGAGGGGCCCCCTCCTGCAGCAGAGTTGGACTTGGAAGGACGGCGCCCCTTCACGTGAGTGGGGCCTTGTTTCCAAAAACATGAGCTGGTGGCTTCTCTCGCATGGACCCTGGTGGCTTCTCCAGGTTGACTAAGGGTTCCCCCAGCCGCTCCTCTGAGGATGGCAGCCGAGAAAGAGGGTGTGGGGCCTTCCTCACAGGAGAGAGGCCCAGCCCCCGGGGTGCCCTGCTGGCGGCCAGCACCTGGGGTGAAGATGCCCCCTGGAAAATGACTTTATCTGGTCCCAGCTCGACAGGCGGGTGAGAAGCAAGGCCCAGGCAGCAGGCCCGCCCTCAGCCAGTGCCCCGAGACCCTTTCAAGTAGGAGGTACTAGCTGTTGGCTGATCTGGAATTTTCCTTAAAATAGCATTTTTTTTTTCCTGGAAAGAGTTAAAAAACAAAATCAGCTTCAGAGAAAGCTTCTGGGAAGTGGGGACCAGGTGGAGCCTCAGCACCCAGGCTGCCCCTGAGCTGGGAGACAGCAGCCAGGTCCTGGGGGTGCCCAGCGGGGAGCGAATGTGGGCGACCGGCACCGGCAAAGGGGACCAAGGCACTCAGTGCTCTCCCCCGGAGCGCCCAGTCTTTGTGGATTGGTTGGGGATGGGCTGTGGTTAGGCTGTGCCCGCCTCCTCCTGTTACCCCGACCCCTGGCCTCTGGGGCCTTCTGCAGTTCCCTGTGGGTGGAGAAAGGCCGGCGCTGCGGGTCTCCCCGCCCGGTGACCCCTCCTTTCCTGCAGCACACCCCTACACCCCTTCCCCACCAAACTCCTTTTGTCCGCTGCCCTGGCTCCAGGCTCCCGGCTGGGCAGGATCCGAAGTCTCCAGCCCCGCAGAGGTCTGGGCGAGCCAGCTGGGGGCCGTTCTCCACCCCCTCCCCCTAGGACCAGCAGCCCGCGGCGGGGGCACCCTGGAGCCGAGGCCAATCGCCCCCTCCCCCAGCGTGTGCCATCTGCCGCCTGTCAGCCTCTCTCCGCGGGCCTCGATCCCAGGCGCCGGCGGGGGTGGGGGAGCAGCAGATTCAGCCCCTCCTTCCTGGCTCCTTCCCAGGCGCCTTGCGGCCTCTGCCCTCGCTTTGGCCCTTGGCACCCCCTCTCGGTCTAACCCCGGCCGTCCGGGAGCTGCAGGGGGCGGCTCCCACTTCCCTCCGGGAAGGTTGAGATGTCGGACACGCTCAGACGGAAGAGCTGGGGAGGGCGGTGACCCGGGGCGGGTGGGAGGGGGTGACAGCCTAAGCTGGGCAGGGGTCCCAGCTAGGGGACGTCTCTGTCCTAGTCCTGGCCCCTCTTGGGACCCTCGCTCTCTCCCGGTGTCAAGGTGTTCTCCCCCCCCCCCCCCCCGCCCTTGTTCCCTAGCCGCGGGGATGCGGGCTGACATACAGCCCAGAAATCAGCTCAGCTCCGAGTAGGGGCCCGCGGGCCCAGACGGGGGAGCGGGGTCGGGTGGGACGGAGGGCCGGGCTGGGGGAGAGCGGGCTGGGGAACGGCGGGGCGCAGGCGCCCAGCTTGGGGCGGGCGCCGCTGCCCGGTCGGCCCGGCGCGGCTCCCGGCGGGCAGCGGGTTTTTCTGTGAAAGGTTGCCCTGGGTAACTAGTCTCCTAGGGGGCACAACCCTCCCCTCTCCAACTGGCAACTTATCGATCTGCGAGATTGATAACCCCCAGCGCCGCGCCGCGCACCCTCTCGGCTCTCCCAGCTCTGGGGCCAGGCGGCCCAAGGTGGCGCCACTCTCCCGGGGTGGGGGTGGGGAGGGGCGATGGCGGGGCCAACCCCGGGTCCTGGACCTGCTCGCCTGCAGCTGGTGGGGGAGGGGAGGCTGTAAAGGACCGGTTTAGGTGAGCCTCCCAGGACCGACTTTTTCCCGAGCCCTTCTGCGGCCTGGTCGGAGATCGAAGCCCCAACTGTTCTAGAGCTGCAGGGACACAAGACGCCCCCTGGTGGCCGGGGCAAAACTTTGTGACAAGTAGGAGCCGTTTCTTTCGCCCACAGCGAGGCGAGGCAACGCTACCGTCAGTCAGGTTTTGGGTTTGGTAGTCTTTCGTAGTCCGAAGAAGTGCGCAAGCAGACGCAGGAACGCTACAAATGCGGGCTTGGGGTGTGTGCGTGGGGGGACAGAGCCCAGTGGCTTACGAGTCTGTGGATATGGGGTCCCGAAGGTCTTCAAGGGCTAACCCGTGGGCAAAACCCGAGAGAGAAAAGCCTGTCCTGGGACAGATAACTCTTGTTCGTAAGGCTTAGTTTTCGAAGGTGGCATTGCTGGGGCATTCACCTCAGTTTGGCCCCCCCCCCCGAACTTTCCCTCACTTTTTGCAGTTTGTGATGCTGATGCATCTGTGCGAGTCTGACAGCACGCGTGGGCCCCGAGTCTGTTTCCTTCTCCCGCCCCCGCTGCCGCCAGCGCCGGAGTCAGCGCCCCGCGCGCCGGTGCGGTGTCAGCGCCCGCGCCGTGCCTGCCGCCGCTGCCGCCGCGGTCCGGGTTTTGCGGGCGGCCGGAGCTGTATTTCCAGCGCTGTCCATCGCTCGGTGCTGTTGGCCCTCTCTCCGTCTGATCCGAGCCGGAGCAGTGCGGGGCGCCCCACGGGATCAGAGCGCTCCCCCGCCGGGACTCCGCTCCTCACATCCTCCTGCTGGGACCCGGCTACATTTCCAGCCAAGCCTGGCTTTATTATGTGTCTCTGCAGTGCAGCCCCAGCAGCCGGATCGGGAGGAGGAGAGCCAGCGACCACAAAGAAGACAGGAGCGCAAGGGAGGCTGGCGGGCGGGCCGGCGCCGGCTGGAGCGCGGAGGAGCCGGGGCGCAGCCGCCACCGCCGCTGCCCGGGAGGACGGGAGCCCAGCCGCCGCCTGCTCGTCCTACTCCTCCGCCGCCGCCTCCCCCCTCTCGAAGCCCCTGGCCCATGGAGGCAGCTAGCGAGGCCGGCCACTCGGCACCGGCCTGGGGATCGGCTGCGCGCCGCGCGCTGAACGCCGCAGCCCGAGGGCAGGCAGCCGCGGCCCGGCGCACGGGCTGAGCGATGCCCCGGGCACGGGCGCGCCTGCCTGCCGCCGCCTGAGCGCCCCTGCGCGCCCCTTCCTCCTCCCGGGGGCCGGCGCCCGACCGAGCGGAGAGCCAGAGAAGGGGGTGTGAGCCAGGGGCCCCCCGAGCTGCGGCTTCTGAGCCGCTGAGGCCATTTCGAGACCCCCAAGTAGGCTGAGTTGAGGGACCCCCCTCCCCATCCATAATAATCTCCAAACCAGGCGTTTGGAGGTTTTTTTTAGCCGTTAATATTTATCATTATTATTATTATTTTTTTTGGTGTGCGGCAGGGAATAATTTGAAGGCTTCCCCACCCCCCGGGGGGTACTGAGCTTCCGTGCTCCGGACCGCCTCCCGGTCTCCTCCCCCCCTGAGACCCCCTCGGCTCCAGCCCCGTCCCCCCTCCTCAGATGGGTTCATTGTGAGCTCCGCACCGGGCTGCGTGGCCGGACGCCTGCAAACTTTGCACAAAAATCCGGCAAGGGGCGGAGGAGAAGGAGGAGGAGGGTGCGGGTGGCGGCGGGGTGGGGGAGGGAGGGAGGGGGCCGCAGGGGCCGGGGGCCGGCGGGGGGTGGGGAGGGGGAGGGGGGCCGCTTTTTTTTTTTTTTTTTTTGCATAACTCGGCTCGGCCGAGTGGCCTCCGGACTCCCCGCGCCGCTGGGACCGTCGCTGGGACCGCCAGCCCCCGGCTGCCGCATTGCAACAGGCAGGGCCCCGGCGCGCCCCCCGGGCCTCCCCCCACCCCCGAGCGACCTCGGCCAGCCCGGGCCGCCCCCCCAGGGGAGGCCGCCCCGGACCTACGATCCGCTCCCCGCAGCCGCCGACCCGGCTGCAAAAAAAAAAGTTTCCGAGAGGCAGGCGGAGGAGAAGGGGGAGCAGGGCGGCCCGGAGCGGCTGGGGGCGGCGGGGGGAGCCGGCCGCGCAGGGCGGCGGAGCGCCGGGAGCCCCGGACATGTCCAGGCGGAAGCAGGCGAAGCCGCGCTCCGTGAAAGGTGAGCGGGCGAGGCCCGGCGGCGGGCGGGCGCGGAGGGAGGGAGCGAGCGGGGAGGAGGGACCGGCGAGCGGGCGGGCGGGCGGCTGGGGACCCGCGCGAGCGAGCGAGCGAGCAGGGAGGCGGAGGAGGCGGCGGCGGAGGCGGAGGCGGAGGCGGAGGGGGAGGCGGAGGCCGAGAGCGGGAGGCGGAGGCTGCGGCGGCGGAGGGGGCCAGCCGCGGACACCCTCCCCGCGCCGACCCTCCCCGGCCCGGCGCCGCCGCCCGCCGGGGACCCGGGCCTGGGGGCGCCGCGGAGGGGCCTCGCT